>NC_090022.1:56437208-57093458 GCF_037176765.1 Anolis sagrei | reverse complement strand
GCTCCAGCTAGTCCAGCGCGCGGCAGCCATGTTGTTAACCGGAGCGGGACGCAGGGAGCGCACAACGCCCTTGCTGTCCCAGCTCCACTGGCTGCCGATCAGCTACCGGGCCCAATTCAAGGTGCTGGTGCTAACCTACAAAGCCCTAAACGGTTCCGGCCCAAAATACCTTGAGTACCGCATCTCGGCCTATCAGCCCACGGGGACCTTGAGATCATCCGGTGAGGCCCTTCTCTCGGTCCCGCCTGCCTCACAGGCACGCTTGGCGGGGACTAGAGAGCGGGCCTTCTCGGTGGTGGCCCCCCGGCTGTGGAACTCCCTCCCTGCTGAAATTAGACAGGCGCCCTCCCTCATGGCCTTCCGTAAGGGCCTGAAAACCTGGCTCTTCGAAAAGGCCTTCAATTAAGTGCTATGTTTTGGAATGACCACCGGAATGGACTATGACGACGAGACTGATTATGACCCAAACAAGACGAAGCGGATTTTTAGTTTAATTAGCTGTGTGTTAGTAAGATGTGTGTTATGATCCTGATTTACTGTAACTGTTGTCTTTATGTTCTATGTTCTGTACACCGCCACGAGTCGCCTTCGGGCTGAGAGTGGCGGTTAACAAATGCAAATAATAAATAAATAATAAATAAATAAATTGAACTTGCTGGGTGCGGGGAGAGCATGGAAGACAGCATGGTTCCTCACAACAGCCATTCTGCTACAAGCCAATGGACTGCCAAAGATTTCAGAGTGGACTGAGAAGATCCTTTGAAACCTCCCATTGTGGACTCTATTGCCCAGTTGCCTGGTGATTTTTTGGAGTTTGACTCCCGAAAAGGAACTATGCAAAGCTTGGCTCGTTGCATTTGCACTGGGTTTTCTTCAAATGCTGCTGATATATTTCCAATATGCTTCTATTTTATTTATTTCCTTATTCCTCCTATCCCAAATTACCTGGAGCACTTACTATATGGTTTCAAGGGGTTTTTCTATCCCACCAGAATGGCAACTGTCCAAATCTAGCCACCTGAGTCCAATGTGGATTCTGCCAGAGCTGCTGACGCAGAGACTCAACATTTCCCCTTCATATTCACTTTCCCTCTGTGTTGCGGATGGGGCTTTTGCTAATGAGACATAATTCGATTTGAATTTTCTAGGCCCAGCTGTAAGGAGGACATTGGGTAAGGAACATCCATTCCCCATGGGAAAGAACTGAAGCAGAGCTAATGCAAACAGGATGCAGAGAATGAACAAGCAAAGTGCTCACGAAGGTCAGGGCTGGCTGCAAGGGTTATTGCTCACCATTCTGCAGTGCTCATTGCAAACTCCCCTCTGGCTTTGAGGCTGGGGAAGAGGCTGCTTCTCCCCATATTTTAAATCTGGACAACTGAAAAACATCTCTCTGCTCCCATCTGGAGGTCAACAGCCACCAGAACAAATCACATCGTGCCCCATGACCCTTGAGTTTTTTCACATCTAAATGTGAACAGATTTATTTGCTTTTTGGGGTGATACATAAGACACTGCCTCATCCAAGGTGAGACCTACCTCACTCCTTAAAGTCACTATTGCCTACCCAATACTCTCTTTGACCTCAGGCAGAGTGAGCTGTTCCCCAACTCCAGAGTTTTCCCAAGATCAGAGCTTTTTTCAGATCATGGTTATTTAATGTGGGGGCCAGCAAGAAACCCCTCCAAGTCTGCCAGGGACCGGGCCCATAGTTGTGCCCACAGACTACAACTCTTTCTTTCTTTCCTAGCAACCCCTTCAAGTAGCACTGTTTTTGATATCACTGTCCAAAATCCCTCAACTTCAAACTTGTTCCAAAGAGGAACTCTTCCAAGATCTGCTCCAGATGTATGTGGAGTCAAACTCCCAGTTATACTAACCATCATAACACATGGTGAAGGATCATGAGAGTTGCAGTTCAAAATCAGGAGGGATCACACTTTCCACAAGCTTTTTAAACAAGAGGAGCAGGGATTTGGCATCAGATAGAGCCTCACTATTTATGGGACTGTAAACTGGATTTACCATTAGTTGGGATTTGTGTTTACAATTGTTAATGACCAAAATGATCCTCAAAAGTCAAATGGTTTCTGAGGCACTACAGATTGAGGCAGTGGGAAATGATGCACCTACTTCTAGTTGCAGGGTGCATTGAAACAAGCAATTGTGATTTGTCTCAACACATCTTAAGGGGCATCTCATGCCCTGTGGCAAGGAGAGCACTCCAGTCATAATGCCCCCAGCACACTGATTTGAAACACCCCAGAAACCTTTTTGATGGGGCATTGCCTGGCTCATGGGGTATTGCCCTAGCTCCATCTGCCAATGCAGGATCTTGGCCACTGTGACTCATTCTGCTACATGTATTTTCCACAAAGCAGTGTCCCCCATCCCTCCACTTTCCCTTTAAGGAGTATTGCTCAGTAGGTATAATAAACACAGACATAATACCTTTTCATATTTGTTTATATATGGGAAAAGACTGTTGGGCATAAAGAGGAGATCCTGTGAATATCAAATGGTACAATGAGTGAAGATGCCACTACCCTAACAGTAGTGCTTGTTATTCAGGTTTATTTAGATGTGCTCTGAAAGAACATCTCTGATCAGAAAAATAATCATAATCATGAACCATTTAGCTTTGATGAAGGGAAGAGACATCTTGCTTATGTCTCCAGGTGGACCCATACTAGTCATTTATCAGAGGCCCTTTCTACACTGCCATACCATCCAGATTATCAAATCACATAATCCACATTATCTTTTTTGAACTGGATCATATGAGTCTACACTTTGATATGATCCAGTTCAAAGCAGGTAATCTGGATTTGTCCAGGGTCCCTGCTTCCTTTTATTAGCAGGTTTGGGTCAAATAAATACTTTAGCAGAGAAAACTGAAAGTAGCACTATCCCAACAAAATCTTCCTGGTGCCTTTTAGAAATGAATTCATAGAGTGATGCTATGTAAGATCACTCAAAGACTTCTTTAGGACTATGAGAAATGTCTCTCATTTCATGTAACCTTTTTTTCCATATGGCAGGAAGAAAGGTAGTAGGGGGAAATAACAGTTGCATTGGATTATTATAATCCATTAGAATGTGTTCATTGATACTGAGAATGCAGCTGCTGGTTTGTTCACTATAGCCAGACTTTTGGAGCATTTCCATGATTGTACCAATTTTACAATTGCTGCATTGGTCTTAAAGAATCCAAACAGCATTTTCCCCAGCTAGCATTCTCCAGATTATTTAGACTACTGTTTCCACCATTAGCCATACTGACTTAGAATGATCAGCTTTGTTCTTCAGAATATTAGGAAGGCTTCAGTTGCGGGGAAGATTATCTTAAATGACAGATAAATGCATGCTTTCAATTTAAGTCTATACAGGTGAGATTAAAATACCCCTTGAAGTTTCTGCTTTTCTCCCCCACACATAAGGATGGAGACATCTCTGTAGTGACACCAATGTTGTCAAACTCCTCCTTGTTCCCCAAGCATCTTGCTTCTTCCCTGTTGTCTTCTAGGCAACTGAGTAGATAGTTTTGTTTTAGTGGGATAAAAAATGAGTTGGATCTATTTGCTGCTAGTAATTTTTATTTTGGGGAGGGGTAGTTTGATATAGGTAATTTTAATATTTTTATTGTACTGATGCATGGGTAATATTTGGATCAATGATTGTCTTAAGAAGCTGAGTCAGAGACAAGCTGAACTTCTGTACAGTTTATTGCCCTACAGTTTCTACACATGAATAAATTTCTGCATAGTGCTGGGGGGATAACCTGACTGCAAACCCATTGGCAATTCCATATTAATGACCTGACATTTTATGCTGTTGTCTGATCAAGAATTGGCAGCCTCTACAAAGGACATTTTCTCATGTCTTCTTTGTAGAATCCTAGAATCTAAGAGTTGGAAGAGGCTATAAGAACCATGTAATTCATTCTCTTACAGAAATACACAATGAAATCACTCCCAAAAGATTCTTATCCAACTTCTATTTAAAGACCACAAAAGAAAGGAAGTTCATAATCCTCCAAGGCAGTCCATCCAACTCTCAAATAGCTTTTATCATCAAAAAGTTTTTCTTAAGTTTAGATGAATGGCTATCATATCACTTTTCAGTCATCTCTCCTCCAAGCTAAACTTATCTATAGCCAACCTAAGCCATTCCTCATAGGGCTTGTTTTCAGATCTTTAACCATCTTATTTCCCCTCCTCTGAATACATTCCAGCTTATCAACATCCTTTCTGAATGGTGATGCCAAAATTGGACACAGTATTCCAGGTGAGGGCTGACCAATTCAGAATAAAGTGGATCTATTATTTTCATCAATCTGGACACTATACTTCTATTCATACACTGAAATGCTAAGGGGCTGGAACCAGACAGATGGGTTGACATAGCATTTAGTGTAATGGCACATGTCTGTCAGTTTCTGAAATCTGAAGAATGATCTCATTGTTTGTTATGGGAAGTCAGGAGTGGATGTACAGTTTGGGTAGGAAAGGCATCATTCATCTCATTCCGATGTGCCTATCATTCACTGAAGGTAGGACAAGTTATATGTAGTGCTTGCTGATCCTTCCTTCTGTTCCATAAATCCTGGTGGACATCCACTGTCACTGGAAGAAGGCATAGCATATCTTCAAAAGATTTAGGCGGGTAGTGGAACAGCATGAGCTAAAACTTGAAACTGTATCAAACTTTTCTCACTCAATCATTTCTACAGCCAGTATAATGAGTAGTATGATTGTATTTCCCCCCAGAAATGAATCCTGACATGTCCTATAAACAATGAAATGACGTTGAGTTTCTTTTCTCTTCTTATTTACTGAATGAGTAATCATTTTCTACATGCTGTTCCTTTTAGGTGGGGTGAGGGAAAAGTTCCTTATTAGCATATATATGAGGTGGCCAAAGGCTTTTCGTCCCTAGGGCTCTGCAATTAATTTGGTCAAGTTCCAAATAACAAAGCCTGATTCAGACCAATCTGTATGAGACCTGGGTCTGAATAGATTGGACCAATTTCCTTCCAGAGTGCAAGCAATACAGTGCAAAGTGCTTCTGAATAATCTGGATATATGACCATCAGAAGTAAAAAGGAAAAAAAATCTGGGCAAGGTGTCTCCGGTATGACTATATAAGGAACTCCAAGGTGGTGTGATATAGCGGGGTAGATTGTAACAGGACTTGACTCACCGACAGCTCTGTTGTGCAATCTGAGTGCAAATCTTTCTTGAAAACAGTGTGCAGCAGTTTGTATGGCTTCTTGCCATCACTTCCTGTAAGTGACTAAAGAGATATATTGTGTCACAACTTTGGGATATACTGGGAGCAGCCCTACGTTTTGTACCACGTCATTCTTGATAAGAGGTATCACTCCATTACTTATTCTTCCAATTTAAGTGGTTCTGAGTAATTTGGAAATTACTCAGAAGCACATAACATACCAGCAACAAATCATACATGAGCTGTTTAATAAAAGTATTCTAAAGAAACACGAATACTAACATTAAAAAATGACAGTTCAACTCTAGATTCAACCTAATGGCTATAGCCCAAACTCTGATAGCCATGGTTTAGAGCAATCTGAGGGCCCTTCCATACAGTCATATAATCCAGAATATCAAGGCAGAAAATCCCACAATATCTGACCACAAGATACCTATCTGACCGCATCTCGGCCTATGAGCCCACGAGGACTTTGAGATCGTCCAGGGAGGCCCTGCTCTCGATCCCGCCTGCCTCACAGGCATGCCTGGCGGGGACGAGAGACAGGGCCTTCTCGGTGGTGGCGCCTCAGCTGTGGAACACCCTTCCCGTGGACATCAGACTGGCTCCTTCCCTGATGATATTCCGCAGGAAATTAAAGACGTGGCTGTTCAAGAAGGCATTTGAACAAGAAGTGCAATAATTGGTAATGACGACAGGAATGGAACAACGGAAAATGATACTGGATTGTGGTTTAACGATGAGACAATGCGAATGGCTTTTTGTATTATTGATATTGATATTGTTGATGTTGTTGATGACGATGCTTTTGTTATTGCTAGAGTGATTTTAGATTGTGTCTTGTAATTTGCACCCTGTCCTCTCTATGTTGTACACTGCTGTGAGTCGCCCCCGGGCTGAGAACAGCGGTATATAAGCACAGTAAATAAACAAATAAATAAATAAATCTGCTTTGAACTAGGTTATCTGAGTCCACACTGCCATATATTACAGTTCAAAGTGGAAAATTTGGGATTTTTTTTCAGCTGTGTGGCCTGAGTTTTAAAGACATAAAGTGCATTAAAGTAATTATGTTCCCTTCTGAAATATGTTAGTTAATGAGTAATGAAGACAAGTTACCAACCATCCTTTAAAAAAGGACAACCTGTTAAGTTATGGGATCATCATCAGAATTTTTATTTGTATCCTGCCTTTCTCCCAAAACTTTATCACCCGCCCCCCACCAAAACCCTAGAATTTATTCTTTCCCAATGAAATTTCCTTCTGTCCCCAAATTTTATCTTTGTAGAGAATGAGACATTAGAAAATAATTCATGGTTAGAACTCTTCAAAGGAATCTTATTACTCTTTAGAGACAGAGAGCCCTTCCACACAGCCATATAACCCAGAATATCAAGGCAGAAAATCCCATAGTATCTGGTTTGAAATGGAATATATGGCAGTGTAACCTCAGATAACCCTGTTCAAAGCAGATAATGTGGGATTTCCTGCCTTGATATTTTGGGTTATATGGCTGTGTGGATGAGCTCTTAGAGAACCAAGCTGGTATCATAAAATATGGCTATATCCACAATGCAGAATTATAACAATTCAATACAACTTTAACTTCCATGTCTCAGTATTGATATTTGTAGTTTTGTGAGATATTTATCCATATCTGTCAGAGAGTTATGGTTCCACAACAAACTACAAATCCCAGGATTTAATAGGAAGAAGCTATGGCAGCTAAAATAGTGACAAAAGCTATAGTTTAACAGTGTGGACAAGTGGTCTACTTATGTATGCTACCAACTGCTTTCTCTCAGTTTATAAGATGTTACAAGATCCTTTTGCACACTGATATTCTAGGCTAGCATGACTATATTTTTCAATTATATTTGTTTTGTTTGCATTTTCTTGGTAACTTTAACTTTGCCTAAGCTATATTTCTAAATGATCAACTAAAGTTTTAGATTATTACAATAATAGGAATGTAGGGATAGGAGGAAAATCTTATTGGAGGGGCAGATTTCTTATTTGAGATCAATGCCTTTAACACCGCTCCCTCCCACTGCCTCATATCTGTATCATAAAACATGTTTGATGAAGTGTTGATCTGAGGAAGTCTTGTCCTTAAATCACTGCATTCACTTCTCATCACACAATTGCTTCTTTATGCACGACTTGCATCTTGAAATATAATCACAAAAGCAATTTCCAAGCTGCTGACGCGCTGACTTAATATGAAGGGAGCTATCCCATCAGAACTTGCTTTAGGGAAATTGGCCATGACTTGAAACCTTATGCACTAGGATTTCTTCAGAACAGCAGTCATTGTCTGAGTCATGGAGTTGTGACTCCAATGAGAATGCGAATGTATTGAGGGGCATAACAATGTTGCATGTGTAAAGAGCTGGAATCCTGCTAATGAAATATGTCTGTTTGAGGTTTATATTTTATGCTAGATATAATTTATTTGATAGGTTTGTTTTATTTAACTTTAGATGTTATGTTATAACTTGCTTTTATATGTTGGGTTATCTTGCGTTATTGTGTTTGTATTTGTTGTTATATTGAGGCATTGAATGTTTGCCTTTTTTGTTTCTTGGAATCCACCCTGAGTCCCCTTGGGGAGATAGGTAGGAAAATAAATAATAATAATAATAATAATAATAATAATTATTACTATTATTATTATTATTACTATTACTATTATTTGCATGTATATCCTGTTTTGACCATTTTCTCTGGCTCCTTGTGCCCTACCCCAAATTGGGAAAAGTGTTGGACTAGGACTCTGGGAGACATGTTTTGGGTGCATTTTATTAAGGACAGAGACCAAAGAATAAGGTTTGTCTTCTTCCTTCTCTCACTCTAGCAAACTGCAGCTGGAGCAGTTGTGATGTTAAGGAATGTTCATAAATACCCTATACACTCATGTTTCGAAATTTTAGAACAACGTCAGTTGTAAAAGTCAGTTGGTGAGTGTGTTAACTGAAAAACACAAAGCTGATTGGTTGGGCTACACCCGGGATGCTAGCGGAGCCTGGGAGTATTGGCAACAGAGACCAGAAGAAAACTTAGGTAGAGACAGGAGTGGGATGATGAGATCTAAGGAACAGAAACAAGTCTGTTATATTAAATGAAGCTATCTTGAATATTACTTCTGCATATGTCCAAAGGTTGAAGCTCACAGGCTATGGTGTCCTTTATTCGTGAATACAAGTTTAAATTATTTTCATCTTTCCTTTGCTCTCTTTGAACTCATGTCACAAACCGTTGGTATAGTAATCACACTCACTCTGTAATTAGGAGCCAGTTAACAAAATATTCAAAATAAGGTTATTGAACAGCCTTTGAGCACTTTCAGAAAGGGTTTGGAAATAATTAAATCTCACAATGTGTTGTCATGCCATTTTACCTTTGAAAATAATTTCCCATGCATCATGCAGAATTAGTACAGAATAGAGTGATCTTAATGCCCTGGTGTCATTAGACGCCTCCGTCATTGATAAGCTCTGCCAAACAAGCAAATTGTGAAGAGTAAAGTGTTTTAGTAACCTATGATTCAGTCACCTTTGAAGAGAAAAGATCAAATTCTTGTTAATCAGCCAGAGTCAATTAAACCTGCAATTACATTTCTTTTGAAATGTCCAAAGCTTGCCTGAAAACTGGTTCCTGATTCCCCCAGGATTGTTCACAGCTTGTGCCACCCACAAAGCTTTTGCTACTAGAGACAAATGATGGTACGTAAGATAGAAAGGTTAAAAGGGTGTCAACAGCAAGCCAATCCAACCTGTAAGGTTCACCTGTCTTAGGTATTGAATGGATTTGCTTTTGTTTTCAAAATGGAAGTTATTTTCAAGTGTGAGATATGAAACAATATTCTGCTTATTGGTAAAAGTTGTTCGGTGTCAAGTACTTACCCTCACTAAAGTGCTCACTGTGTATGTGCACAAAATTATTCAGGACTAAATCCTTTACTGCTGCATGCTTTCCTGCTATGTCCATCTCATGGCAGCCCTAAGATTTACTTGGCAAGATTTGTTTGGTGGGGTTTTCCCCCTTGCCTTCGTCTGAGATTGAGATCATGCAACTTGCTCAAGTTACCCCAGTGGGTTTCTATGGCTGAACAGGGATTCAAACCCTGGTCTGCAGAGTTATAGTCCAGTACTCAAACTACTACACCACATTGGCTATCTTCATCAAAACACTTAGGGACCTTCCACACAGCCCTGTATCCTAGGATATCAGGGCAGAAAATCCCACAGTGTGGACTCAGATAACCCAGTTCAAAGCAGATATTGTGTGATTTTCTGTGTGGAAGGGCCCCCAGTGAGAAGGAAGGGATTTTTCATTTTAAGACCTTGTCACTTATCTGACCACTCAACTCAATGGCCTCTGTTTGTGAATTTCTTCTCTGTTTAGTACAAGCATCTCAATTTGCTTCTTCTAAATATTTTAAGATGAGCCAGTGTGGGGTTGTGGTTTGAGCATTGGACTATGGGCCCTTCCACACTGCCCTATATCCCAGAATATCAAGGCAGAAAATCCCACATTATCTGAATGTGGACTCTGATAACGCAACTCAAAGCAGATATTGCGGGATTTTTAGTCTTGATATTCTGGAATATAAGGCTGTGTGGAAAGGCCCCTAGTTTCTGTAAACCAGGGTCTGAAAACCAGCCCTAGAAATTTATTGGTTGACCTTCAGCATGTCACACTCTCTCAGCCCCAGAGAAAGGTGAAGACTGCTCTACTCTGAACAAATTTTGCCAAGATAGGTTTGCCTAATTAGGACTTCATCACATGATGAAGCATCGATCCACTTCATATTAAGTTTCTGCCTCCTGCAGAATTCTGGGGCTTGTACTTTAGGGAGGAGCCTTTCAACTGCTTAGCCAGAGAGGTCCTGGGCCTCACTAAACAACAAACCCCAGGATTCTTCAGGAGGCAGAAACTGGATTTAAAGTGGATCCACGCTCTACTGTGATGAGGTTGTTATTAGTGTCACTATATGTTCAAAAAATGTGAAGGTACACAATAACAACAAAATGTTTTAAAAGGTGGTTGTTCCTATCCTAATGTTATTTCCTAATGGTCTAATTGTGAGGATGGCACTGATGCATCTCAAAAATTTCAAATTGGGCTCTAGATTGTTAGCCCACCACTGAGTTTGTTAAGGCAATTTGCCCATCATCAGTGGGCAGAGACTTGTTTCTTTAGTTAGTGTAGTGATGGTCAATACGTTGAGCCCCGCAGCTCACATCCAAATGTTGAGATACTACAAGTTACACAGTACAGCACTAATGCCTTGGAATGATTGTTTTCCTATGGAACAGTGGAAGAAGTGGCCACATGTTGAGATAGGGCAGGATGGGGAAAACCTGAGCTGGGGCTACATTCAGATCTCCAAGTCTTCCTACCCCTAAAATATACCACCCCCCCCCCCCAATCACCATCACTATTTCCTGAGATTTCTAGTAAACATGGGGGAAAATTTCCTGTTGCTGTTTTTTCTAAAGCCCTGTGAAAACCAGAAGTTTTCTATTTTGGAAAAAAAGTCCCCAGCCAAAATTGAAATGAAATTACTCCCATATCTCATAGAATGCACAAAGGGCATGTTGAAATATTGTTGTGTGGGTCCCCAGGGCACAAAGGGTTGCCATTTTTTGACATCTGGGATGAAGTGACCCTGAATCAGTGTGTTGATGAATTTGCTCCAAGCTTTGTATGGTTTTCATAGAGCTATCCAAGGTACTGAATGTCTTTGGGGGCTAGAATTCAGCACTTTAATTCAATAAAGCCCGGATTAAATCTTGGAGTGGATTCTCTGTCCTACTGACACGAGCACCACCAGTCATCACTGTGTGGATTTTCACTATGTAGGAATCATAAAAAGTATGTGAGGACAGGCAGAGATGCAGTGAAGTGGGGAAGGTGGAAGGAAGAGACAATATGTGTGAGGGGGAATAATTTCACATAATCTATATATATAAATTTGTTAGGGGCATCCAACGAGGAAACAAAACTCAAAAACCCCCCAACGAAACTTAACCAAAATTCCCATGCCCATAACACAACCCACAAGGTACAAACATATCTACTCAAAATGAAAAACAACACAACAACACACTCACAAAACGGCAAAACAACAAAACTCAAAAAAACCCAACAAAACTTAACCAAAATTGCCATGCCCATAACACAACCCACAAGGTACAAACGTATCTACTCAAAATGAAAAACAACACAACAACACACTCACAAAACGGCAAAACAACAAAACTCAAAAAAAACCAACGAAACTTAACCAAAATTGCCATGCCCATAACACAACCCACAAGGTACAAACATATCTACTCAAAATGAAAAACAACACAACAACACACTTACAAAACGGCAAAACAACAAAACTCAAAA
The DNA here is from genome assembly GCF_037176765.1 of Anolis sagrei. Taxonomy (NCBI): domain Eukaryota; kingdom Metazoa; phylum Chordata; class Lepidosauria; order Squamata; family Anolidae; genus Anolis; species Anolis sagrei. The sequence continues at coordinate 57,081,821 of NC_090022.1, read as the reverse complement.
AAACCCAACAAAACTTAACCAAAATTGCCATGCCCATAACACAACCTACAAGGTACAAACATATCTACTCAAAATGAAAAACAACACAACAACACACTCACAAAACGGCAAAACAACAAAACTCAAAAAAACCCAACGAAACTTAACCAAAATTGCCATGTCCATAACACAACCCACAAGGTACAAACATATCTACTCAAAATGAAAAACAACACAACAACACACTCACAAAACGGCAAAACAACAAAACTCAAAAATCCCCCAACGAAACTTAACCAAAATCCCCATGCCCATAACACAACCCACAAGGTACAAACATACCTACTCAAAATGAAAAACAACACAACAACACACTCACAAAACGGCAAAACAACAAAACTCAGAAATACCCCAACGAAACTTAACCAAAATCCCCGTGCCCATACCACAACCCACAAGGTACAAACATATCTACTCAAAATGAAAAACAACACAGCAACACACTCACAAAACGGCAAAAGAACAAAACTCAAAAAAACCCCAACGAAACTTAACCAAAATTCCCATGCCCATAACACAACCCACAAGGTACAAACATATCTACTCAAAATGAAAAACAACACAACAACACACTCACAAAACGGCAAAACAACTGAGCATGCGCATTGGCGCCCAGCCGCAAGTTCCCTGGCGCGCGCACATGGCCTTCCGGCCAACGTTCCCTCTGCGGAAACCATGCCCACTCCAAGCCCCGCCGCGCCGCTTCCCGCACACACACACACCCTGCCGCACACACACACGCAACCCCACGCTCCATCACTCCCCCCGCTGCCGCATATACACACGCAACCCCACTCCCCCCGCCGCCACACACACACACACAACCCCACGCTCCATCACTCCCCCCACCGCTGCACACACACGCAACCCCACTCCCCCCGCCGCCGCACACACACACGCAACCCCACGCTCCATCACTCCCCCGCCCCAATCTTACCTCCTTTTACTTCACGCCACCTCCAAACCCCACCCCGCCCCTTCCCGCCCTGTCAAAATCTAGGAAAGACAGGAAGGAAGGAAAGAAGGAAGAAAGAGAAAGGGAGGTAAAGAAAAAGGGGGAAGGAAGGAAAGTTACAGGAAGAAGAAAATGAAAGAAAAGGAAAGATGGAAGGAAAGAAAAGAGAGACAGCAGAAGAGAAAGAAAAAGGGGGAAGGAAGGAAAGAGATAGAGAAAGAAGAGGAGAAGGAAAGATGGGAAGGAAGGAAGGAAGGAAGGAAGGAAGGAAGGAAGGAAGGAAGGAGGGAGGGAGGGAGGGAGGGAGGGAGGGAGGGAGGGAGGGAGGGAAAGAAGGAGAGAAAGAGGGAAGATTGGCCACAGCAACACGTGGCGGGTAAAGGTTGTTATTTCTATGATTATTATGATGCTATTATTATTCCTCTGAGACCCTTTTAGGGGGAATGGGAGAGGTGTCAGGTCCCAGAGGCAATGCACTGCATTATTGTTATTGTTATGATGGTGGTAAAATAAAAGGAAATAAAAAGTGAAAGAAGGAAGCAAACAGGGAGGGAAGAAAGGCAAAGGAAGAAAGGGAGAGGGAGTGAAGGAAAGAGAGAAGGATGAAACCAAGTAGTGAAAGAAGGAAAGAAAGAAAGAGGTAGAGAAGGAAGAAAGGAGAGAAAGGGGGAGGAAAAGGGGGAAGGAATAGGTAGGTACCTCTCTTTCATAATAGTCCAGATATCTACCTCAACTTTGATAAGTTTTACTATAGGCCACAGCAACGCGTGGCAGGGCACAGCTAGTTTTGTATAAAAGGCCATATTTAGGATTGCTGGTCTTTAAAACAACGTCTGAAAGCACATTGCTTTCATGAATGGATGAGATCAATGCCCTTGTGATCATTTGTATACTTCTTGCCTCCCATTACTCTCTCAGACCTTTCACCTGAAAAATATCAAGCAAAATGAAAAATAGTTGCTTTTGGAATTACAGTTTCTGCCAGAAATCTCAATTCTACAGTTGTGCCCACATCTTGCTAATTCCATGGGTATTGTTATTTTTGTCTGCCTCACATCAGTTTTGGGAGACTGATACATTTCTTAATGGATGAGAAGAAGTAATTGGCTCTCAGACCAGCAGAATTTGCAAACTCCTGCCCTAAGGACATAATTACTATTTAGTGGAGAATTCTTTATTGTTACAGGCTCCAGGTGCACACATATTCATACATACCCACATGTGTCTGCCTTCATGATTACATCTGGTAATAGAAAGACACATCATGACATCATCTACATGCTCAGAACACCTATAAGCAGAACTCCATAAAGGAGACTGAATATGCCAGATGCTTCTGCATTAATAGATAAATGAGCTTTACAAATAGCTAACCTTGCTTGAGGACTTCCCCAGAGATTGCAGTTGATAGAGTGGTTAGCCTCTGACCACAGTGATGTCATTCCCATTATGGTCACATGTTTTTTATATGCGTCAGTAACCATGATGGCTATTGATTCTGCTAAAATTTTGTGCAACATAACCTTCATTTGTATATCACTGCAGAAAATTGCCCAAACCCCCACAACTATCTTTTTTGGAGGTCGGGATTTTTTTCCTGTAAGATTGTGATATCAAAATATCAATTCTATGTTGGAGATCACTTGCAACCTCATCACATGATATCTTGGCTCAGTCCTAGAATGCTTCATGAACAGAGCCAGGATGGAGCTCATCACATGATGCAGGGCTACTTCCAGCAAGGCTCCATCCTGGTTCCACTCAGAAAGCATCCTAGGATGGAGCACAGAGAACACGGGAAGCTTCCTGTTTTGTAATTGCTTAGAATGGGACCAGCATGGAGATAAACTGGGTGGTGACGCTTTCCTCCATTGGATGGGGAAAATGGCAATGCAGGCAATGTGGGGCATGGGACGACAGTTTCCCTCACTGTCCGCCGGATTCGCACACTGCCTGGCAAATCCCCCGCTGTCGCCCTCTTTGTGATGAGACTCTAAATGCAGTAAAAGGAATTTTCTAGGTCATTGCTAGCTTGTGGCTGAGATCACAAATAAGAAAGCCAGCCTTCATTAATTGTGTAGGTTTTTAATCTGCACATTCCAAAGCATATTGGCATATTCCCTCCTTCTCCCATTTCCCTCTTTGTGCTTACTTGGTTGAGTTGCTACAAACTCAGAGGGAATCAAAATGGAGCTTGCACTCCGTTAGCTCAGCTGTGGAGAGAAGAAAGGAGAGAGGTGTTGAAAAAGGAGGGAATGGGGTTTTCCCTCTTCCTAGATGGCTTAGGACAGTGGTTCTTAACCTGTGTTTTGGCCTACAACTTCCAGAAATTCCAGCCATTTAACCAGCTGGTAGGATTTCTGGATGTTGAAGGCCACAACATCTGAGGACCCATGGGTTGAGAACCACTGGCTGAGGGAAAGGCAAACTGCTGCAGCTTCTCCTAACTTGTCTATTCTTTTTCATTAACATTTGTCCTTTTGACTACAATCTAAGGCTGCTTGCCACACATGTCCCAGTTTACCTTAGTAAAAGGTTGGAGGGCTGCCAATGCACTGAATTGCATCTCCTGTTATCTCCATGTTCTCTATGGACTACCTTCCCTATCAGGTGTGTTGGATTACAGCTCCCACCATCTCCAGCTAGTGTGAAATTGACTGAGGCCGCACTACAGGGACTAGATTTTCAGTGGGGTTTTTTAAAGGATTTTTTTTTTTTTAGAAAAACTAGGATTCTACTGCTAGGTTACGTTACGCAGTTTGAGTTATGCAGGCTGAGTAATGGGATCTTAGTGAGATCACCCAATGAGCACCAGGAGTGATGTGGTACTAAATGCACATTATGTGCAATGGCTCTGCACATGTAGTAACATAACAGCAGCCATCTATTGGATACAGATACTCCACAACTACACAATTCTAATTCTTGCAGTCACAAGTCCAATGACAAAGACAGGATTCTGGACACCATGTTTCTAAACCAGAGGAATGTTCCAGCTGGTCTTTTTTTTTTTTTTTTTGTAAAGCAGACAAATATAGCCTTTTCTTTTTATAGATTATATGGTAAGAATGTTCACCATTTGCTTTCCTTTTGTACTACATCACTTGGAATGTATAGTCTAGGCCAGGCATCCTCAAACTGTGGCCCCCAGCTGTTTGGGCCTTCAACTCCCAGAATTCCTGACAATTGAACAAGCTTGTTAGGGCATCTGGGAGTTGGAGGCCCAAACAGCTGGAGGGCCGCAGTTTGAGGATGCCTGGTCTAGGCCCTTCAAATATGTCCAGTTACTGGAGCTTGTCGTGGTTAGTGTTTGAGGAATTCTCCCTATTGGTTTTCACTTCCAGTTCTTTCTTGCGTACAAGAGTAATAGAAACCTGGCTAATCTTCCCCAGAAACCAAGAAGACCATCCCTGTCCCTGCTTCTGAGGCCCAGCGAGAGGACAGTGTCCCCTCATCATGCCTGCAGATGCCTTTTTGGTCTTTACCCTGAGACAGTGGAAACTGCTGGATTCAGCAGGAACGTGTAGTCCTTATTGTTTTAGAATTTAAGGCTTTCTCTTATTATGCCAAGCCCCCGTGAAACATTAACCTGTTTGTCTGGCACAAGCTACTTTTACACCTTTGCAAGGGGAAAACATGTTTATTCAGGCAGCTTCTCAAAGGGAACCTAAGGTGACCCCTGACTCGCTATTTGCAAGCTTACCCTTAAGAACCACAACCATTTCACAATAGGTCACTGCTTTATGACTGGGTATAACTGGATAGGGAATTGTCAGTTGTACACTTGCATGCATTCCAACATGAAAACCATATATTTGGTGACAGTGGATAAACTGTCTGAGGGACACATCCCCTAGCAGGACACACCACTTTTTTTTTACCAGCTGTGACACTGTTGTAGTTACCAACCACACCTTAGCTAATTGGATGCAATGGATGAGTGGCTGCCCAGCTACAAGACTTGCTGCCATTGCTGGGTAAGATCATCTGACAGAGGCTCGCTATCCCTTAGCTGCTGATTAGCCCGGACGAGAAGAAGCATACACATGTTACCAGAGACCCCAAATAGAAGTGATAATTCCTGGGCAAATGATATTGAGGGCCCCTTCTGGCATGTATAGGTCTTGGCAGATGCCCTACTGTGGTAGTTGTTTGTCTCAGGCCTAGTTCTTGTTCTGCTTATGCAATAAATACACAGTGCATTACTAAGTAACTTTGTTGCAGTTTATTGCTGTCAAAACTTCAATGTGTGTGGACCTGATGAATTGTGTCCAATTCTGGGCACTGCAATTCAAGAAGGATATCGACAAGCTGGAATTTGTCCAGAGAAGGGTGACCAAAATGGTCAAAGGTTTGAAAGCCAAGAATCCCTGTGAAAAATGGTTGAAGGAGCTGGGTACATTTAGCCTAGAGCAGTGGTTCTCAACCTGTAGGTCCCCAGATGTTTTGGCCTTCAACTCCCAAAAATTCTAACAACTAGTAAACTGGCTGGGATTTCTGGGAGTTGTAGGCCAAAACATCTGGGAACCCACAGGTTGAAAATCACTGGCTTAAAGGAAAGAAGGATGAGAGGGGATACGAGAGCCATGTTTACATATGTGAAAGGATGTCACATTGAGGAGGAAGCAATAGATTCAAATGACAGGAAAGGAGATTCCACTTGAACATTAGGAAGAACTTCCTGAGCTGTTCAACAGTGGAACTCATTGCCTCAGAGTGTGGTGGAGGCTTCTTCTCTGGAAATTTTTAAGCAGAGGTTGGGTGGCCACTTGTTACAGGTGGATTAATTGTGTTCCTACATGACAGGGGATTGTATTGGATGGCCCGGGGGGGGGGGGTCTCTTCCCAAATCTATGATTTTATGAGAGACCTCCAGGTTATCAACAACTCTGCTCAGATCTTTCAAACGCAGGACTGTGGCTTTCTTGATTGAATCTATCGACCTGGAATGCAGTCTTCCTCTTTTCCAAGTATTACTGTTATATTTTCTCATGATATGGCTAAAGTACGACATTCTCAGTTTATTTTCTCCTAAGGAGGAAATACCTCTAGAACATGGCCATATAGCCCGGAAAAACCTACAACAACCCAGTGATTCCGGCCATGAAAGCCTTCGACAATATATTCTCAGTTTAGTCATACTCAGAAGAAAATCCTGCTGGGTTTAACGGCCCTGTCTAATATATAATATATATATATGCACAGGACTACGGTCTGCATTTTTATAGACATTCTACTAATGCTGAGATATTTTATTGAAATATACTAGAAAAAAATAAGGTGACATGCTATTCATGTCTTGCACACACCTAGTTCTTTCACATATGCAATTGATAATGACACTCTTCAGCTGAAGGTTAGGGCTCTACAGTCACCTATGGATCCACTGCCAAGACACTACACTTGCAAAGCCATCATACTTGGATAACGAAGGATCACCTAAGTAAGTAAATAAGCATTGCAAGTTGTGCCCCATGGCACTCTATACACAGATTGCATGATTGCACATTGTACTTTGTGTACATTTGGTTTGCAACATTACAATTCTGTAATGAGATAATATAGTGAAACGTCATGACCATAAAGTTATAATATAATATTTTGATGCAGGATCTCAGTCAAAATTGTCATTCATGATAAATTTCAATAAGCATTAGAAGCTGAACTTTATGGAATGAGATTAAACACAAAAACAAGTAATTAAGTTATCAATGGCTACTATATCTCGATATTAACTTCAGGATAATTGGGAAATACCAGTGGAAGGAGGAAAGGAAAATATAATATAGAGATTATAATTGTTTTTAATGAATTAAGGCAACATCTTCTACACATGAGAGATAATTCTTATCTAACTCAGTGGGACTGCCTGTTGGATAAACATGGTTGGATTATGATGTAGATCTCCAAATGGTTCCTAGGCAAGCAAATGATGCAATAGGTAATGCTATTATGGAAAACTGTCAGTGTAAATAACTAAGTTGTTTTACAATTTTCAGTGCCAAGTGTCTTCTCCAAACTATTGGGATTTTTATCTCTCCTCACTTTCCTTGAAAGGAATTGTTCTGATCTGGGGAAAGAGGTAGATACTTTTTAGTAAGCAGGAACATGTAACCTTTCAGATGCACTGCAGCTCCCATCAGCTGTTGAAAGTATGGCCAATGATGAGAAAGGATGGGAAATGCAATCCAACAATATATGGAAATGCACACATTCCCCGGGTTGCTGCTTCCAACTGGTTGGTGAAAGTTGGCAAGAAAATTATAGCAGGCTGGAGTGACTTGGTTTAGAAACAAGTACAACCAGTCTCCATGCATGCTTTATTATCATGTGCTCATAAGCTGATATTTTGGAAACATCATGTGTCGCCAGTACTCTGATTCTCTCTTTCCTCAGAAGGAAACAAATTCTATAATGCTACAAAATAATCGACTTGCTTTTGTTGTTGTTGTTGTTGTTGTTGTTGTTGTTGTTGTTGTTGAGTGACTTCGTTTCTGCCCTATGGCAATCCTAAAGTGAACCAGCCACAGGGTTTTCTTGGCAAGATTGGTTCAGAAGAAATTTGCCACTGACTTCCTCTGAGGCTAAGAGTATGAGACTTGCCCAAGTTCACCCAGTGGGTCTCCGCAACTGAGCAGGGATTCAAACCCTGGTTCTCGAGTCATAGTCTAATGCTCAAACCACTACACCATGCTGCTTCTCCCCAGAATCTACTATCCCTTGACAGTAGAGGTACTTGATATATAAAACAAAACATTCAGTATGCACACACCACCAGCTATTAAAAAATGGTTATTACATTGTCATATAATACACTGAACTATTTTAGTTTAGTTTTTGGAAATACAGGAACAAATTCCAATAGAAAATGAAATGCAGTTTGACAAGTTGTGCAAGTCTGAGCTAGTTTGCAAAGGTTAAAGGAAGTTCCAATACCAATGAGAGCAGATAACCGCGACTGGAAATAGATGAGGATAGCATAACAGATACATCCTTTGCTGAGATGTCCTACTTGTTTCTTTCAACCTAATGTTGTCTTCTCAAAGAGATTTTGCACTTTTTGAAGCATGCTATAAGCCAAGAGCAGTCAAAGGAAATACTAAAGGTGACCTTGTACACCCCATAATCCCTACTATAAGGGACACGGTGTGAGGTTAGGATTTTAGAGGCCTTTGCCACTAGCCATGCTGGGAAGGAAATGTGAGGCCTACCGTCCAAAAAGTAATCTTTTACAAGCTCTGCGTCTTATCTGCTGATCTATATAAGCAATAAGACTTTTCAGATTTCTCCATTCTTGAATCCAGAATTATTTTAAGCACAAAAAGGTATTGCTAAAAGCCACTTCCTGTGTAGATGAGCCCACTCCTTACAACCGACATTATATCAGCTGAGAGACAGTATGGTGAAATAATTCTTTTGATTGTGACTTGGGAAATCCAGGTTCAATTTCCAATTGAGATGTGAATCTCAGGCTGGATGTACACCACCATATAATCCAGATTATCAAAGTAGATAATCCAGATTATCTGCTTTGAATTGGATTATATGAGTCTCCACTGCCATAAAATCCAGTTAAAAGCAAATCTGGATTTTATATGGCAGTGAAGATCCATTCTTACTGAATGGCACAGCATCAGCACCAGCACTCAGCCTAACCATTGGTTGCCTCCTTGGAGGAAAACTGAGATGTATGTGAGATGAACATTATTGTTTTCCAAAGTGTTGTCACTTTGACAAGTGCTGGTGGTGGTCCATGGATCAGCGTGATATATATCTTTGACTGGCACCACCACTACAATTTCTTTGACCTACTTTCCCCCCTCTGCCATAACATGACAGATGGTAGAGTAATAAATAGGACATCAAGAAAAACAGCATGCTGTATATCATTTAAAACAGATGAATGGATTCAGTTGAGTATCAAAAAGTGGCGAGGCTGAGTGGTCTGAGCAACAGGTGTTCAAGAGGCACAGGAATAGGTAGCTCAAATAGAAGCACGGGACTGTGTAGCTCAGGAAATAGATAGGAAGCTATGAAAGGCTGTTAATTATTTTTAATGTGCTTCCCTTGTGAACCTTGCCAACTGGTGGTAAGCCAAGGCAGTGGGAACATGACCCAAGAACAAGGAGATAGCCAGACACAGCAAAAGAGATTTCTGAGGAATCTAGAGAGCAACTGGTCAGTCAAGCAAAGCAGAACCTTGTATGTAGTTGATTATACTGAATCCATGGGGACAGACAAAATGAACAACTAAATAAGTCTGTAATAGCATCACTTTATGGTTTTTATGCATAGTGCATCACTCCACAAAAGTCACATCCTGGCATTCTAATGCAGTTGAGGCTGACAGTGTTATTTTGCTTATGGTTTTATTTATTTATCATATCAGAAATGAACCAAGGGTACAGTTGTAATGTATTTAAAAAACACAAAGTTTAGAAAGTTGGCATTAGATTAAATGTCCTTTGACCAGTAGTTGGCCACTTGGAGTGCCTCTGGTGTTGGCCCTCCATTGTGCATGGGGCAGGGCTCAGACTGCAGGTCCTCCATTGAAGACAGCTGGTCCTCCATTAAAAAGATCCTCCATTGTGCATGTGGCAGGGCTCAGGCTGCATTGTAATAGGTGGTTTGTGGTTTGCTCTTCTCCAAACTCGTATGTTGTGGACTCTACTTTGTGGTCCCATTTCTTAAGGTTGGCTCTACATCTCGTGGTGCCATGAGAGAAGCATCTCTGCATGATTGCAAAAACATCCAGGAGTCCCCTGGGCAACGACTTTGTAGATGATTGATTCTCTCACACCAGAAGCAACCAGATTTGCTTATGGTAATAATCTGTATCCAAATCCTGTATAGTCTGCATATCTCCTCTGTTTTCAGAATAAGTTTCTAGGGGACTCAATAATACTAATTTTCCTGCAGCAATTGTTATAATCCTTTGAGGTGGAAGGAAGGAGGGTGGAATATAATTCTACACATCTGTAATTCTGAAATATTGTGATTGCGGCAAAATTGTAAATTTGCATGGTGTCTAGCAAACTTATGCATCCCTTTAAAAACAGCTCACCAAATGCCTGAATACAGGTGGTTCATCTCATCCAATGGGAAGGACATGTGAGTGAAGAATTGGGCGCTGAAGGTCAGGGAGAGTTATGGCAATCTAAAGACTCTCTGTTTGTGTGAGACAGTGCTGGTTTCATGTTACCCAGAAAGCATTGCAAACTATGCAATTATAGCACCATGATACCACTTTTAGTGTCATGGCAACATCCTATGGGATTCTGTGTTTTGCAGTTTGGTGGGGTTCTAGAGTTCTGTGGAGTAGGACCCAGAGCTACATAATAATACATTTTTCTTCATTTCCAGAGGTGTCCATAGAAATTAATAGAGAAATCAAGGATAGCCTGTAATTAGGAAGCAGTATTTCCAGCCAGACACCTTACGATAGGAGACTGGGTTTTAAAAGTTCTTCTATACTGTACAAAAAACAAAACAAAATCATCTGTGAAAGAAAACATCCTGTTTAGATTGACTCATGAGTAGAGTCATAATGCAGTATAAATACCTGTAAAATTTTGAAAAGATGCAGGGTAAACTGCAACATAAGAGACCCATCTGGAAGCACCCTCATTGTCACCCAGCCACGAGATACTACTTCTTCTTCTTCTCTCTCTCTCTCTCTCTCTCTCTCCTCCCCCCCCCCCCCCCTTCTCTTGTGTCTCCTTCCAGGCTGTTCATGAGACAAGGTCATTGAAGCAAAGAGGGATGGGTGCTGTGCTGGGATCATGTGGAGATGCATGCTCTTTCTTATCCCAGAGATTAGTTGAGGCTGTTATGGATTGCGAGATACGGTGCTGCCCGCAAGCTCCCTTGCCTTCTTATTCGCTGGCGCCCACAAATCAGCTTTATATTTTGCTGGGCTGCAAGCCATCTGACTTCAGCTGGTTCAAAAGCATCAGGGCATTTTAATTAATAAAAAGGGATCAAGATTTTTCCAGTGAAAAGTACTTAATTAGTTTCCTCCAGTGACATGCTGGTGACATGAAAGCACATAACGTGCTGTGGATTATACAACGGTACCTCTAGGAAGTCGGCGTGGAAAATTCCTCTTAGCTTTGCTGTTTTCTCTCCCACTTTGGTTACTGAGGCATTGCTTGCCCATGAAAACTGTAAGGTGACACTAGTGTCCAAATGTGGGCTGGTGAAGATGTGAGTTTCTGTCACTCAGGAACATACACCAACATACACACTCATGGCTCCAACTTGTGTGTAGTATGTAAAGCTGCCTATTAGTTTTGAGTAATTTTGTTTTGCTAATTTCAGTTTGCCATTGGCCTAATTGGGACATTTGTCATTAAAAAATAAAATAAATATAGATGTAAATAAAACCAAGTGGATTATTTGGTTAAGGAGATGCTCTACCTGCAGTTGCAACTTTCAGGATCACATTTCCTTCAAAAACAAAAAAAACCCCTTAAAAACAGTGTGCTTGTTGAGCAGCAGGCAAAGCTGTACTGTGGCTCTTGAGGTTGGAATATCCTGGCAGTTGTGTGGTTTACAGTGGATTTTTGAACTTTTTGAATTGTTAAAATTAATTTTGTCCAATGCCCTGGTTAGAGAGTGGCCTGGGACTCTGAAGATTCAGGTTTGTTTCCCTCAGATCTGTGAAATTCCCTGGGTGATCTTTATCTGTCCCGCACTCTACCTTACAGGGTTGTTGTGAGGATAAAATGGAGAGTAGGACAGCCACGAATGCAACGTTGAGCCCATAGGAGAAAAGTCAGAAGAGATATTTCACTAATAAATAAATACATTTAAAGCCAACCCATATATGGTATTAAACACACCGTATGGCATATGTTGTTTTTTAAAATGATAGGCACACTGGAAAGGACACAATCAGAACCATGGTACACGAGGAGAGCATTTTACTCCAGTGCTATGCTCCTGATGAAAATCCTATTCCTCTTAAAGCCTAAGTGAAGTCTAAGTGGAGATCATAATTCTGATGCTGCTAGAGAGGGAGGAAATTTTCAAAGGAGAGATTTATGATGGGAGATTTTGGCTGGAATTTCCCTTTGGCTTTATGCTAGCATAACCAGTATTGATCAAGGAGGTATCCAGTACCTCCTTCCATAGCAGTTTTTCCAGGTTGCATAATGGCTACTGTGTGGCTGCCAAGTACAGCTTCACCCTTCTCCATCCAGATGGCCACTGCTTAGTCAAGAGTGTGCCAGGAAAACTTATCCATGTGCTGCCTGGATGGTGCTATTAAGCTCTCAGGTAAGTACATGAGTTGGCCTAAATACCCAAAAGGAATCGGATTGGTGAGGTCCTGGAAACGAAACAGGGTCAACCCCAGTCAGTATGTGAATGAGAGAAAACCAGGCTCTATTTCAGAGAAAACAACCGACAAATCCACCTCAGAAGCATTTCTCTTTTTGGACTTCAATGCTCCCAGTCCCCTAACTAGCATGGATTCTAGCAACAGTAATCCAAAAGCGATTTTGAAAAAAGTCTGATGAGATCAAACTGCAGTTTTGAACATGATGTGTGTAGGAGGTCCTGATTCGTTTGCAGAGTACATACAAACGGCTGAAGGCTGTATTTGTCTTGAAGTCTTTGGAAGCCAGGCAAAGTTGTTGCAGAGGTCAAAGAGCCTGTCAAAGCCAGAACAGTTGCATAATACAGACAAGAGAAAGAGAAGTCCCTGCAACCTAACCAATTTCTAATACACACTTGATGAACAGAAACAGTAAAGGCCAGCAAGCATATCCTGATCCTTGGCTGCTAAGAGATTTCCTGGCTCCTCTTTAGTCCTGGATTTAACAAACAAAGTCATAACAAAAGGCAGTTGTGATGAGGTCAGCTTTGGAAGTACCCAGGGACTCATTGTTGAGATGGAGGAGATATTCATGTTTCAGACAGGAAGAGGGCCAGGGAGGGTGGGCATCAGGATTATTTGAAGTCTGCACAACAAAGAGTCTTGCGGCACTAACCTATTTTGTTTGGCAGCAGCTTCCATGGATGGCAGCCCATTTCATCGGCTGTGGGCCTGCGAAAGCGTATGCCTAATAAAACTTGTTGGTCTTTAAGGTGCCATGAGGGTCTTTGTTGTTTTTTTGGCTGCAGCTCATTTACATGGTTACCCCATCTCCCTGGCCCTAGAAATATTTGCTATCCTTGTTGAGTGCCAGTTGGCTAGGCCGGCATAGTTAGTCCTGGGCTGATGTTTGTGTGTGTGTGTTGAACATGCACACATAGACTCATAGAGTTGGAAGAAATCACAAGGGCCATCCAGTCCAATCCCCTGCCACACAGGAATACACAATCAATGTGAACTATCTGCCAATAATTTGTTTATTGTAATGTGCAACTGGAAATACTGATAATGTGCAATTGGAAAAATGAGTAGGAAACTAGACTAAATTCTTTTGTAGACCCAACATGTTAATTGGATTTACCCACATTCAAAAAATCAATTCAATATGTCTACACTGATTGGGACAAAGCTATAGGTTTCTAGTTCACATGTTCACTGAGCACTTAAATGACAGTGTTAATTAGGCAATTCTGGTGGAAGCATAAGAAAGCCAATTTTGGGAAAGTTCTGGCTATAGAAATCTGCCAAGGCTTCAGAAGGGGCTCGTGCACTCCTGTGCCCATTTTTAAAATGTGTACTGTGATTATGTTTTTCTGTTGTTGTTGTAGATTTTATTTTGTTTCATTTCATTTTATTGTGTGTGTGTTTAATCTGTATTTTCAGGCTTGTTGTAAGCTGCCCTGAGTCCCTTTGGGGAGATGGTGGTAGGGTATAAAATATTATTATTATTATTATTATTATTATTATTATTATTATTTACACATGGGCCATTAACCAATTGGGGTATCAAATGCATTAAAGCAGGTTCATAAACGAATTGTTGATTTCTGTAATACAGAAAAGATCCTGATTCCTGTGGAGGGATTTCCACTTATGCAGGGAGTAAACAAGAAGCGAAGAATTATTTGTGTTTGTAAAAATAGGTTTGCCTTACAGTTGCCTTACATCAGAAATGTCTTGAAGGTATAATAACAACAATTTTAATATGTGTGAGAATTTGTGCAGCTGAAGTATCTGCTTTATAACCTCCCAATTACTTGTTTCTCTTTTGACAAATTTTATTTCATTTGAATAAGTATAACATGCAACTGCCCATTAAATGGATTCTCAATATGTGAAGACATAGCACTGAAGAATTTAAGAAGGCATGAAACAAAACAGGTATTTGGAAAACTCTGTGTAACAATCATTATTATTTGATTCATTTACATCTTGCTCTTCTTTGCTCCTCTTATATGTAATACTCAGTTGTCCTTAACAAAATCTCAAATGCAACCACTGAATGTCTACCTGTCAGGCTGCAATTCAGATATTGTGTCTCCACTATACATAAGACTGCCCTCTAGTTGAAAGCATACTCTGCTCTAAGGACTACCAGGTATGATGTCAGTTTAAGATAAAGAGCCATAAAGAAGGAAAGCAAAGGCCTGGTTGCTCTTCAGAAGGCAGCAGCACATGGACTGCCACCTGAGCACATATACAGGCTGTATTCTTTCCTGTTATGGTGTGATGAACTGCATTTTTATTCAGTCAGAGTAATAAAGTTTAAGTTTGGAGGTATATGAACTAGCACATGTTCCCTAATGATGATGGATCACTTTAATTCACTTATTTTCCTTCCTGGTGGAGCTCTGCCTAGAACAGTGGTTCTCAACCTGTGGGTCACCAGGTGTTTTGGCCTACAAGTCCCAGAAATCCCAGCCAGTTTACCAGCTGTTACAATTTCTGGGAGTTGAATGCCAAAACATCTGGTGACCCACAGGTTGAGAACCACTGGCCTAGAAGATCAAACAAGAAAAGACAACAGTGGGAGACTAGGGTGCTGCCTTAGCCCCCGAGGGAATCTTTGAGAACATATCCCCCTTCAACACACTCACAAAGCGAAAGGAAAAAATGACATTGCACAAAATTGACCCCCAACCCCCCTCAAGGTTTTTCTTTTGCCAGATTTTTTTTGCCATACATGATTTTACATCCAAGCCAGCTTCTCCTCCTGATTTAAAGGAGGGTGGAACTTTTTTTCCCAACCCTTGAGTACTCTAGAGATCACAAAACAGTTCTGTGGTGCTCCATGTGGCCAGTGGGCAACACTTGGCCCATTTCTGAATTACAGGATGTTTCAAAACGATAAACCCAATTTCAAAGCCTTGTGCTCTTCCGCTTACATAAGCAGCCTGGTTCCGCAAATTGTTGGTACCAACAAAAATGTTATTTGTCACTGGCAGATCAATGCCAAAATGCCACTGAAACACACACTGTACCACAATTCCTGCTGATCTGCAGAACACAAAACACCTTATGTTGGGGGGCTACCACCTTGCGAATGACTGAGGCTAAGGGCTGTTTGTGCAATGAGAGAAGCATAAAGGCAGTAATCATTTGTTATCGAAGACCTCTGACACTACCACTAATAAATGATACACATGGATTGAACTGGGTGATTTATAGTTTTACCAAGGATGGAGGGCCTGATGTGCTGGAAATGCCTTCTGCCCTCATGGCCCCCTCTAGCCCTCCCCAGGCCAGCAGCAGCCCACCCACAGGACCCACAGACCCTCACGTAAATCCCTTTGTCAGTCTTTTCATCTTCAGAATAATTACTTAGATGTGTGTGTGGGGGGTCTATGCATGTCCACATGTTGCCAGTTAGGATCTGTCCTCCTTGGCAGATGGTAGTATTCTATTTGAAATACTGACAGATATCAGTCCTCTACAAGGTGATTGGTATCTGGCAACTTTTCTCTTTTTTTCACATGGAATCATTGTTATTTTGTAAGCTAACTCTTTTGTCCAACTTTTCCATATCCTAGTAGGCACAGAGCTATAATTGAAACTCTGAATCAATCTGAAAAGAAACAACACATATAAACACATATTGAACAGAAGGCCAAATCCCCCCTCAGGCTACATAGTTTCCGAATTAGTGAAACATGTTTTTTGGTGTCACACAGACTTTACTTAACCATCGTAAACAAGACGTTAGAATATTCCATAGTCAGCTATTGTGTCCAAAACCTACATAACAAGACTTAGTGCACATTTCCTAACTGATCCTTATGACTGGTTACTTCAGGACCCAGCCAAAGCCAGTTCGGGCAGACTTTGTGACTACGTGCTTGACTTAACTAACAGTTCAGAAAACAGCCACAAACAGCATGAAATGATAACAAAATAAAGGCACTTTGGTTCTTCACAAACAACATTTTGAGACCAGCACTTCCTGGGGAATAATCTACTTTTGTGAGCTGCTGGATGAGGCTGCAAGACAGCCACCCCCTTCCAAGGCCCTTTCCCCCCTGGGCTGGCTAATTTGCAGAACCATGGATCTGACACTTGGCCTGCAAATCATTTCTTGTTTCTTAGCTCCTTCTTCACTCGCACGCTCATGTAAATAGGTCAGTTCTTGGTAAATCTGGAACAGGAAGAGAGGCCCCTGAAAGCCATCACCAGTTGCCCTACAGGAGCTGGCCAAACATAAGACACATTCCTGAGAGGTTATGGTGCCATTTCCCCATGAACTTAGCCCAGCTTTGATCACAGCTTACATGCTGGTTGCCCGTGGTCTCTTGCAAAACACCTCACAACAAAGCATGTGGGAGCTCAATGAGTTGTAATGGTAATGTCCTTGTTTCAGGAGGGAAGGTGGGTGAATGTGTGTGATTTGTTCTGTTATGCACCACTGGTAGCTGTCCCAGGTTGTACTCCATATCGTGTTGCAATTTGTGCTTTACCTCCATGTTTATTTGCATGTAACTTGTGCCTAAAAATAGCAAACAGTCTTACCACATTGTCCCTTGGCACATAATCTGGACAAATATTTCACAAGTTGTTTCTTCTCAACTATTGCCCTGTTCTTGTCCCCCTCCCTCCTTTTCCTGACTTTATCATAAAAATCAGTTTTATGACTTACCTAAAATAGCTCAAACCATAACAGCAGATATTTTCATCCACAGTGCTCAGCTAGATGCTGTTAAACCAATCCTAGCACATCTGTGTTCACTAGTTGCTAATTTGCATGTCTGACTAAATCAGTGGTTCCCAACCAGTGGTCCGTGGACCACCAGTGGTCCACAAGAATGAAAATATGGTCCACAGCCTCACTATTATTACACCATTGCCTCGAAACCACACAGCAATGAGAGTGACTGGTCTCATGAAACCCTCTTATAGTGCCGAGGCAACCTGGATGTTGGGAGGGGAGAGACTGACTACCCACAACAGATTACTACTGTCACATCAGCTCTGGATTATTAAATAAGCTTTTCTGAAGTCAAGCAGATGGCAACTACTGAATGGCATATGTTCTGTATCAGAAACTAGAACTGATGTGGTCTATCCAATGCAATTTTCTGAATCAGCACCACAAAAAACCAAATCAAATCTAAAGTTGACCAAAAATTGATTCGTAACCCTTTTGGTACTAATGTTGGAGAGTGGTCCTCGGTCAAAGTGGTTTTTGGTCAAGTGATCCCTGGTCATAAAAACGTTGGGAACCACTGGTCTAAATGTTTAAGCATCACATGTATCAATGTAATTTTCTGTCTTAAGACCACATTCTGATTCCTTTCATCTGTAAGTTTGCAGTTAGTTTGAATCTATCCAGAGGCCATTTTGTGTACATCTTTCTTTTCTCCATATTTGAAGAGCTTATTTTTGCAGTATTTCTTGGTATGAAATGATATATAACCATTTATGCCAAGTTACCAAAATTAGTTTGTTATGTTTTTATTAAGAAGACTAATGTCTTGTCTACATGGAACTAAAATTCAGTCCCTTTCTAGCAGGCCAGACACTGGATTGGGCCCAACTGGAGTCTGCACAGGGACTCCCTCAGTCACATGGAGATATTTTGTGCATCCTGATATCCCTTGGAAAGGCTTTAATGATGATGATGATGATGATGATGATGATGATGATGATGATGATGTCTGGTGGTTTCCTCGTTAAGGTGCTCTTCCCTGGGTTACCCCGATTATCACACTGCAGCATTTAGCTGCCATGTAGCTAATCTAAATCTATACCAACCTAAGTGCTCAGTGTAGATGTGTCTTAAGCCTGTGTTATTTTTCTACTAGACCCTATGCAGAGTGGCAGTGATATGGGACCGGTTTTTGTTTACATTCTGCTTGCAAATACAAATTATCTTACAGCCCCTAACAGATATTATTTGTTAAATTGGTTTAGATGAATGAAGAAAAATGAATTAACAGGAGAGAAACATCTTACAAAAGATAGGCATGGGTTTGCCTTTACAACTTGCCACAAAATAACATGGTGCAATAAGACACCTTTTCCCTTTTCTTCCAGATAATGTCTTGCATTATGCTTTCTTGTCTATTGGGATCACAAGTAAGACAGACAGAGGTTGAAATCAGGAATGGATTTTTTTCAGATGATATTTTTATGAGAACTTCATTAATTTCTAAAACATTATACAAAATGAAACAGAAAATAAGCATCCTTTCTTATTTTCACTTTCTGAATTTTTGATGCTATTATTCAGTTTAGAAATATGTACAGAAATCCATAGCAGGTAAAACCACCAGCTGCAGTAAATCTTGTCAGTCAAAAGGCTGCCAGTTCAAAGGGTCAGGGTGAGCTCTTGGCCTTTAGCTCAGCTTCTGTCTACCTAGCAGTTCGAAAGCAAATATGAGTAGATAAATAGGCATTGCATAAAAGCAGGGAGGTATTCTGAGGTACCCATAAGAAATGCCAGCAATTCGATCAAAAGGAGGAAGTTATGAACAAAGCCCTTCAGCAAGGAGATGGAGCGACAGCAGTCCCCATAGCCAGAATCGAGCGCAAAGCTTCCAAGATGCTGAAGATGGGAAAGCCGATATATACCTCTGTCTATGTATAATTGTCTTGTTTGTGTATAAAATGGCATTGAATGTTTGCTGCATATATATGTTCTGTGATCCGTCCTGAATCCCCTTCAGGGTTGAGAAGTGCGGAATATAAATCTGACTTGGCCACGGTGGTCCATGCTCTGGTTACATCCCGACTAGACTACTGCAACGCTCTCTATGTGGGGTTGCCTTTGAGGATGGCTCGGAAGCTCCAATTGGTCCAACAATCAGCAGCCATGATTCTAACAGGAGCGGAGCACAGGGAGCATACAACCCCCCTGTTGCGCCAGCTCCACTGGCTACCAATTTGCTACCGGGCTCAATTCAAAGTGCTGGCGTTGGCCTTTAAAGCCCTAAACGGTTCCGGCCCAACTTACCTATTTGATCGCATCTCTGCCTATAAACCCACTAGGGCTTTGAGATCATCCGGGGAGGCCCTGCTCTCAATCCCACCTGTTTCACAAGCATGGCTGGCGGGGACGAGAGATAGGGCCTTCTCGGTGGTGGCCCCTCAGCTGTGGAACGCCCTTCCCACAGACATTAGATTGGCTCCATCATTAATGGTATTTCGGAAAAAGTTGAAAACCTGGTTATTTGAACAGGCGTTTGAATAGACAGTGCAATGATTGTAATGAACATAGGAATGGAACAATGGATGATGAATCTGGATCATGTTTTTAGTTATGAGACATCAGTGGATGGTTATTGTTGTTAACTGTTAATGTGTTTATGATGTTAATTGCTTTTTATATACCGTGTTGTTGTAGTATTGCTGTTCTTGTTGTTAACCGCTGTGAGTCACCTAAGGGCTGAGAACAGCGGTATACAAATAAAGTAAATAATAAATAAATAAATAAATAAATAAATACTGTAAATAAATAAATAATAGTCCCATGGTATCCACTGGGATTTGGTTCCCAAACCTTCTGTCTGTACCAAAACCCATGGATGCTTAAGTCCCATGATACACAATGGTGTAGTAAAATGATGTTTATATGAAATGACAAAATTAAAATTTGCCTCTTTGCTTTTTCAATATATATATATATACTAGCTTGGGGACCCGGCGTTGCCCGGGTTATTAGAGAAAGTGGGTAATGGCGGTTTTGTATGCTAAGTTTGGTCTTTATTGGTCTTTGGATAATGGCTGCATTATTTTCAGGAAGTGAGTGAAGGTACTTGAAGTCCCATCATCCATGGGCCATCCTCCTACAAACAGCAGCAGGATATTGTGTGGGTCATGGGGGCTCTGTGTGCCAAGTTTGGTCTTTATCAGTCATTAGATGAGGGTGGCAATGGTGTCAGTAAGTGAGTGAAGGTACTGCAAGTCTCATCATCCAAAGTCCATCCCCTTTCAAACTGCAGCAGGATGTAGAATGGATCATGGGGGCTCTGTGTGCCAAGTGTGGTCTTGATTGGTCATTAAAAGAGGGTTGCAGCAATCTTCGGAAGGGAGTGGAGGTACTTGAAGTCCCATCATCCATGGTCTGTCCTCCTCCAAACTGCACCAGGATGTAGAGTGGGTCATTGGATCTCCATGTGCCAAGTGTAGTCTTGATTAGTCATTGGCGAGGGTCTCAGTGGTCTCAGGAAGTGAGCAAAGGTACTGAAGGTCCCATCATCCATCTCCAAAGTTTTCCAAACAACACCAGGACGTAACGTGGGTCATGAGAGGTCTATGTGCCAAGTTTGGTGTTGATCTGTCATTGGATGAGGTTTGCAGAGGTCTCAGAATGTGAGTGAAGGTACTGGAAGTTCCATCATCCATGTTCCACCCTTCTCCAAAACTGCAGCAGGATGTAGAGTGGGTCATGGGGGCTCTGTGTGCCAACTTTGGTCTTGATTGGTCATTAGATGAGTTTTGCAGCAGTCTTGGGTAGTGGAGGTACTTGAAGTCCCATCATCCATGGTCTGTCATCCTCCAAACTGCTCCAGGATGTAGAGTGGGTCATTGAAGCTCCATGTGCCAAGTTTAGTCTTGATGAGTCATTGGCAAGGGTCTCAGTGGTCTCAGGAAGTGAGTGAAGTGACTGCAAGTCCCATCATCCATTGTTAAATTCTTCCAAACTGCACCAGGATGTAGAGTGGGTCATGCTGGGTCTCTGTGTTAATTGTGTTCCTGATCCATCATCGTTGGCAGTTGTAATGGTCTTAGGAAGGGAGTGCAGGTATTGCAAGTCCCATCGTCCATGGTGCATCCTCCTTCAAACTGCACCTGGATGTAGAGTGCGTCATGGAGACTCAGTGTGCCAAGTTTGGTATTTATTGGTAATTGGATGAGGGTTGCAGTGGTCTGAAGAATTGAGCAATCGTACTGCAAGTCCCATAATCCACGGTCCATCCCCGGCCAAACCACACCAGGACGTAAAGTGGGTCATGAGAGGTCTATGTGCGAAGTTTGGTCCTGATCAGTCATTGGATAAGGTTAACAGCGGTCTCAGAATGTGAGTGGTGGTACTGCAAGTCCCATCATCCATGGTTCATCCTCCTCCAAACTGCAGTAGGATGTAGAGTGGGTGATGGGGGCTCTGTGTGCCTATTTCGGTCTGTATTGGTAGTGTTCTGACCCAGCCCCCGGCCTTTCCTTTCCTCTCTTTCTCATCTCGGAATCTTGGATTTGAGGCTGGCCAATCATAGACCATATGCAAATTTCCCTCTCTCATGTCTCCGTTTCTGTCATGAACCCTTTTCTCCACCAGGGGCTCCTATTGAAGCTGGCCAATCAGAGACCATATGCAAATAGCAGCATAGTGGCAGCCAATCAGAAAGCTAGCACAAACTCTTCTGCCCTACGTCCTCCCTACGTCCTCCCTCCATCCTACCTCCGTCCTCCCTCTGTCCTCCCACACATACAAACTTTGACTTTTATTATATACTAGCTTGGGGACCCGGCGCTGCCCGGGTTATTAGAAAAGGAATTGTGTATCAAGGTTGGTCTTTATCAGTTATTTATATGGCTCGCAGTGGTCTCAGGAAGTTAGTGAAGGTACTGCGAATCCCATCATCTGTGGTCCATCCTCCTCCAAATTGCATCAGAATGGAGAGTGGGTCGTGGGGGCTCTGTGTGCCAAGTTTTGTTCTTGATCAATCATTGGATGAGGGTCACAGTGGTCTCAGAAAGTGAGTTTAGGTACTGCAAGTCCCATCATCCATAGTCTGTTCTCCCCCAAACCTCAGTCATTGGATGAGGTTAACAGCGGTCTCAGAATGTGAGTGATGGTACTGCAAGTCCCATCATCCATGGTTCATCCTCCTCCAAACGACAGTAGGATGTAGAGTGGGTCATGGGGGCACTGTGTGCCAAGTGTGGTCTGTATTGGTAATTTTCTGACGCAGCTCCTGGCCTTTTCCTTTCCTCTCTTTGTCATCTCGGAATCTTGGAATTGTGGTGGGCCAATCAGAGACCATATGCAAATTTCCTCTCATGTCTCCGTTTCTGTTATGAACCCTTTTCTCCACCAGGGGCTCCTCTTGAAGCTGGCCAATCAGAGACCATATGCAAATAGCACCACAGTGGCAGCCAATCAGAAAGCTGCCACATATCCCTCCGCCCTACGTCCGCCGCACTTCCAACGCATACAAACTTTGACTTTTATTATATACTAGCTTGGGGACCCGGCGTTGCCCGGGTTATTAGAGAAAGTGGGTAATGGCGGTTCTGTATGGCAAGTTTGGTCTTTATTGGTCTTTGGATAACGGCTGCATTATTTTCAGGAAGTGAGTGAAGGTACTTGAAGTCCCATCATCCATGGCCCATCCTCCTACAAACAGCAGCAGGATATAGAGTGGGTCATGGGGGCTCTGTGTGCCAAGTTTGGTATGTATCAGTCATTAGATGAGGGTGGCAGTGGTGTCAGTAAGTGAGTGAAGGTACTGCAAGTCCCATCATCCAAAGTCCATCCTCTTTCAAAGAGCAGCAGAATGTAGAGTGGATCATGGGGGCTCTATGTGCCAAGTTTGGTCTTGATTGGTCATTAGAAGAGGGTTGCAGCAATCTTTGGAAGGGAATGGAGGTACTTGAAGTCCCATCATCCATGGTCTGTCCTCCTCCAAACTGCACCAGGATGTAGAGTGGGTCATTGGAGCTCCATGTGCCAAGTTTAGTCTTGATTAGTCATTGGCGAGGGTCTCAGTCGTCTCAGGAAGTGAGTGAAGTGACTGCAAGTCCCATCATCCATTGTCAAATTCTTCCAAACTGCACCAGGATGTAGAGTGGGTCATGCCGGGTCTCTGTGTAAATTGTGTTCCTGATCCGTCATTGTTGGCAGTTGTAATGGTCTTAGGAAGGGAGTGCAGGTATTGCAAGTCCCATCGTCCATGGTGCATCCTCCTTCAAACTGCACCTGGATGTAGAGTGCGTCATGGAGACTCAGTGTGCCAAGTTTGGTCTTTATCGGTAACTGGATGAGTGTTGCTGTGGTCTCAGGAATTGCGCAAAAGTACTGCAAGTCCCATAATCCATGGTCTATCCCCAGCCAAACACACACCAGGATGTTAAGTGGGTCATGAGAGGTCTATGTGCCAAGTTTGGTCCTGATCAGACATTGGATGAGGTTAACAGCGGTCTCAGAATGTGAGTGATGGTACTGCAAGTCCCATCATCCAAAGTCGATCCTCCTTCAAACTGCAGCAGGATGCAGAGTGGGTCATGGGGGCTCTGTGTGCCAAGTTTGATCTTGATCAGACATTAGATGAGGGTTGCAGCCGTCTTGGGAAGAGAGTGGAGGTACTTCAAGTCCCATCATCCATGGTCTGTCCTCCTCAAAAGTGCACCAGGATGTAGAGTGGGTCATGGGGACTCTGTGTGCCAAGTTTGGTCATGATCAGTCATTGGATGAGGTTATCAGCGGTCTCAGAATGTGAGTGATGGTACTGCAAGTCCCATCATCCATGGTTCATCCTCCTCCAAACTGCAGTAGGATGTCAAGTGGGTCATGGGGGCTCTGTATGCCAAGTCTGGTATGTATTGGTAATGTTCTGACTCAGCCCCCTCTGGCCTTTTCCTTTCCTCTCTTTGTCATCTCGGAATCATGGAATTGAGGCTGGTCAATCAGAGACCATATGCAAATTTCCTTCTCATGTCCCCGTTTCTTCCATTCACTGTTTTCTCCACCAGGGGCTCCTATTGAAGCTGGCCAATCAGAGACCATATGCAAATTTCCTTCTCATGTCCCCGTTTCTGCCATGAACTGTTTTCTCCACCAGGGGCTCCTATTGAAGCTGGCCAATCAGAGACCATATGCAAATAGCACCACTGCGGCAGCCAATCCGAATGTTGGAACTTTCAGGCTGGCCAATCAGAATGCTGGCACATACACCGCCCTTCCGCCCTCCACAATTCCTTTGTCCGATACAAACACTCTTCTTTATTATATACTAGCTTGGGGACCCGGCGTTGCCTGGGTTATTAGAGAAAGTGGGTAATGGCGGTTCTGTATGGCAAGTTTGGTCTTTATTGGTCTTTGGATAACGGCTGCATTATTTTCAGGAAGTGAGTGAAGGTACTTGAAGTCCCATCATCCATGGCCCATCCTCCTACAAACAGCAGCAGGATATAGAGTGGGTCATGGGGGCTCTGTGTGCCAAGTTTGGTATGTATCAGTCATTAGATGAGGGTGGCAGTGGTGTCAGTAAGTGAGTGAAGGTACTGCAAGTCCCATCATCCAAAGTCCATCCTCTTTCAAAGAGCAGCAGAATGTAGAGTGGATCATGGGGGCTCTATGTGCCAAGTTTGGTCTTGATTGGTCATTAGAAGAGGGTTGCAGCAATCTTTGGAAGGGAATGGAGGTACTTGAAGTCCCATCATCCATGGTCTGTCCTCCTCCAAACTGCACCAGGATGTAGAGTGGGTCATTGGAGCTCCATGTGCCAAGTTTAGTCTTGATTAGTCATTGGCGAGGGTCTCAGTCGTCTCAGGAAGTGAGTGAAGTGACTGCAAGTCCCATCATCCATTGTCAAATTCTTCCAAACTGCACCAGGATGTAGAGTGGGTCATGCCGGGTCTCTGTGTAAATTGTGTTCCTGATCCGTCATTGTTGGCAGTTGTAATGGTCTTAGGAAGGGAGTGCAGGTATTGCAAGTCCCATCGTCCATGGTGCATCCTCCTTCAAACTGCACCTGGATGTAGAGTGCGTCATGGAGACTCAGTGTGCCAAGTTTGGTCTTTATCGGTAACTGGATGAGTGTTGCTGTGGTCTCAGGAATTGCGCAAAAGTACTGCAAGTCCCATAATCCATGGTCTATCCCCAGCCAAACACACACCAGGATGTTAAGTGGGTCATGAGAGGTCTATGTGCCAAGTTTGGTCCTGATCAGACATTGGATGAGGTTAACAGCGGTCTCAGAATGTGAGTGATGGTACTGCAAGTCCCATCATCCAAAGTCGATCCTCCTTCAAACTGCAGCAGGATGCAGAGTGGGTCATGGGGGCTCTGTGTGCCAAGTTTGATCTTGATCAGACATTAGATGAGGGTTGCAGCCGTCTTGGGAAGAGAGTGGAGGTACTTCAAGTCCCATCATCCATGGTCTGTCCTCCTCAAAAGTGCACCAGGATGTAGAGTGGGTCATGGGGACTCTGTGTGCCAAGTTTGGTCATGATCAGTCATTGGATGAGGTTATCAGCGGTCTCAGAATGTGAGTGATGGTACTGCAAGTCCCATCATCCATGGTTCATCCTCCTCCAAACTGCAGTAGGATGTCAAGTGGGTCATGGGGGCTCTGTATGCCAAGTCTGGTATGTATTGGTAATGTTCTGACTCAGCCCCCTCTGGCCTTTTCCTTTCCTCTCTTTGTCATCTCGGAATCATGGAATTGAGGCTGGTCAATCAGAGACCATATGCAAATTTCCTTCTCATGTCCCCGTTTCTTCCATTCACTGTTTTCTCCACCAGGGGCTCCTATTGAAGCTGGCCAATCAGAGACCATATGCAAATTTCCTTCTCATGTCCCCGTTTCTGCCATGAACTGTTTTCTCCACCAGGGGCTCCTATTGAAGCTGGCCAATCAGAGACCATATGCAAATAGCACCACTGCGGCAGCCAATCCGAATGTTGGAACTTTCAGGCTGGCCAATCAGAATGCTGGCACATACACCGCCCTTCCGCCCTCCACAATTCCTTTGTCCGATACAAACACTCTTCTTTATTATATATATAGATATAGACTAGCTTGGGGACCCGGCGTTGCCCGGGTTATTAGAGAAAGTGGGTAATGGCGGTTCTGTATGCCAAGTTTGGTCTTTATTGGTCTTTGGATAATGGCAGCATTATTTTCAGGAAGTGAGTGAAGGTACTTGAAGTCCCATCATCCATGGGCCATCCTCCTACAAACAGCAGCAGGATATAGAGTGGGTCATGGGGGCTCTGTGTGCCAAGTTTGGTCTTTATCAGTCATTAGATGAGGGTGGCAGTGGTGTCAGTAAGTGAGTGAAGGTACTGCAAGTCCCATCATCCAAAGTCCATCCCCTGTCAAACTGCAGCAGGATGTAGAGTGGATCATGGGGACTCTGTGTGCCAAGTGTCGTCTTGATTGGTCATTAGAAGAGGGTTGCAGCAATCTTTGGAAGGGAGTGGAGGTACTTGAAGTCCCATCATCCATGGTCTGTCCTCCTCCAAACTGCAGCAGGATGTAGAGTGGGTCATTGGAGCTCTATGTGGCAAGTTTAATCTTGATTAGTCATTGGCGAGGGTCTCAGTGGTCTCAGGAAGTGAGCAAAGGTACTGCAAGTCCCATCATCCATCTCCAAATTTTTCTAAACAACACCAGGATGTAAAGTGGGTCATGAGAGGTCTGTGTGCCAAGTTTGGTCTTGATCCGTCATTGGATGAGGTTTGCAGAGGTCTCAGAATGTGAGTGAAGGTACTGGAAGTTCCATCATCCATGGTCCACCCTTCTCCAAAACTGCAGCAGGATGTAGAGTGGGTCATGGGGGCTCTGTGTGCCAATGTTGGTCTTGATTGGTCACTGGATGTAGAGTGTGTCATGGAGACTCAGTGTGCCAAGTTTGGTATTTATTGGTAATTGGATGAGGGTTGCAGCGGTATGAAGAATTGAGCAATGGTACTGCAAGTCCCATAATCCACGGTCCATTCCCAGCCAAACCACACCAGGATGTAAAGTGGGTCATGAGAGGTCTATGTGTGAAGTTTGGTCCTGATCAGTCATTGGATGAGGTTAACAGCAGTCTCAGAATGTGAGTGATGGTACCACAAGTCCCATCATCCATGGTTCATACTCCTCCAAACTGCAGTAGGATGTAGAGTGGGTGATGGGGGCTCTGTGTGCCTATTTCGGTCTGTATTGGGAGTGTTCTGACTCAGCCCCCGGCCTTTCCTTTCCTCTCTTTGTCATCTCGAAATGTTGGATTTGAGGCTGGCCAATCAGAGTCAACATGCAAATTTCCTTCTGTCATGCCCCGTTTCTGCCATGAACCCTCTTCTCCACCAGGGGCTCCTACTGAAGCTGGCCAATCAGAGACCTTATGCAAATAGCACCACAGCGGCAGCCAATCAGAACGCTGGCACATACACCTTCCGCCCTCCGCACCTCTGTCCTTCCCATACAAACACTCTTCTTTATTATAGTTATAGATAGATATAGATATAGATATAGATATAGATATAGATATAGATATATATATATATATATATATATATATATATATAGAGAGAGAGAGAGAGAGAGAGAGAGAGAGAAAACCATGAATGGTTGAATTCAGGGATATGGAATCCATGGATATGGAAGGGCAACTGTATAGGGAAAGAATCTGTAAAAAAAACCTTATTTCTTAATAGAAATAATATACAAAATACATTTACTGAAATCCTGTTGGCACTCATGTATTTTATCCTACATATGTAGTTGTACTTTTTAAATAGACATAAACAGAATTCCACAAGTGTAACCATTTCAAATAAGCCTCAACCCTGCTCCTATTATCAACTAGTTATTGGGTGCCTTGGATTTATTTACCTATTAGTCAATTTATTGATCAGCTTTCCATTGATCAGTCAATGATTCTGCTCTAAGACTAATCAAGAGAATTCCTGTCACATGTTTGCAAATTCTTAGATAGTTCTTAACTACAGTATTTGTCAATGGTTTCAGTGTACAAATGAAACAAATGCTAACATTTTAGGTATGAGCAATTTTCAGGGTCTTACTCTCTGCAATGCTATAAAGTTGGAGACTGGAAGATAATGTCATAGGAGGAGGCAATATTTGGGGGGGGGGGCAATGCTCTAATTCCCCTTTTGCTTAGATAACTTAAAGTACTTTATTTTAAGTAATGCAGAAACAAGATAATCACAGTCTGAAGCTGAATAGGAACAAAATATTTCCTATTTTACCATATGGAGATGTCACAGTGGAAAGTGGGTGTTCTAACCCCATCTGGTTTGGTGCTTCCTGATATCCCTTGGAGAACAAGAGAAAGGCTTGCAGAAATACCAGCACAAAAACAGTTTAAATGGATGAGAACAGAAATGGGATGTCACAACAATCTCTGATGGGCCTAATCTATCTTTGGCCACCTGCCTCTCACCAATATCGAAGATAAGGACTTTGGCTCCTTGCCACCTAGGAGAAGGGTGTGCTGTGGTTGCAACTTTTCAGCCAGAACGATTGGATAACATGCAAAGCAGTCTGTGCTGTTCAGGCTCTGGGTGGGGTGCCCTGTCCTTCGTGCCCTGACATGAACTGTTTCTCAGTACTTTATATATGTTTACTCAATCTCTCTCTCTCTCTCTCTCTCTCTCTCTCTCTCTCTCTCTCTCTCTCTGTGTGACTATTACTAATAGTCCTGAAAAAGCAACTTTCCCAAGCCCCGTTTCCTTCCCTACATGCTCAACATTAATACATTCACCCCTTCCATGAGTCACTCTTTTTGCTCCATGCTTCTGCCTCTACAGAAAAGGCTGATTTTGAGGGGAAACTCTGAACATAATATGCTCCATGATTTCATTTGCTTGGGGATATTCATTCATTCAGGTATGTGCAGATTAAAAATGTCCCTTTACGCAGCATGGATAAATTGTGCATAAATCACTGGAGTGTGTCATATTTTATTATATAATTTAACTAAACAGCAAGAAACATGGAAATCAATCCACCACAACCACAAAACTAAGACTAGGGCTGGCTTTGGTCCCAACCATAGTTACTTCATAATAAATCCCCTTCAAGTTAATTAAGCTTCCTCATGAGTAAGTGTGCTCACTGGATAAAACTTTGAAGAGATCTTCACTGGTATCATGGTTGCCAACTGCCCTATAATGGAACAAGGCTGAGGCCATCCAGTGAAAGCCTCAGAGGACATCTTCAGGCTTTCTGCTGCAGGACAGTTCTAAAGCTATGATATAACATACTTATGTCCACGTCACACCACAGATTTATAGCAGTATGATTCTACTTTAATTGCATCCGATGGAATCAAGGAACTCTTAGTTTGGAGAGACTCTATAGCAGTGTTTTTTGAACTTTAGTCCCCCGGGTGTTTTGGCATTCAACCTTCAAAGGCCTCGGCCATCTTGGCTAAAGATCATAGATTCTGGAGCTAAAGTCCAAAAGAAGTGGAGAATGTAAGCCTGAGAACCACTGCAGTAGAGCTCTCTGGTAGAAAATCCTAAATATCCCTTTCTTAATGGCAAATCTCAGGATTCCATCATATGTTGCTATGGTAGTTAAAGAGAAGCCTCCCACAAGGATGGTAAAAATATATATTTTTAAAACCATCCAGGTGTCCCCTGGGCGAAGTCGTCGTCATCATCATCATCATCATCATCATCATCATCATCATCATCATCATTTAATTACTTATTAATCGCCCTCCATCCGAGAATGCTCTAGGCGATTTACAGCTAAATTGTAAAAGATAAAATACATACATACAAAAATGCTCTAGTAAAAAGCCAGTTCACTCACACCAGAAGCGACTTGCAATTTCTCAAGTTGCTCCTGACACAAAAAAAGATAGTTAAAGGAGATTCCAATGCTATAATTACAAATCATCACTTTGTGTTTCTTTTAAGAGAGAAAAAGTGGCATATAAATACATAAAATAATAACACAAATAAATATAATGATGCATTGTTGAAGGTTTTCATGGCCGGAATCACTGGGTTGTTGTAAGTTTTTTCGGGCTATATGGCCATGTTCTAGAGGCATTCCCTCCTGACGTTTCGCCTGCATCTATGGCAAGCATCCTCAGAGGTAGTGAGGTCCTCTGGAGGATGCTTGCCATAGATGCAGGTGAAGCATCAGGAGAGAATGCCTCTAGAACATGGCCATATAGCCTGAAAAAACCTACAACAACCCAAATATAATGATAATGTAATAGGAC
This sequence comes from Anolis sagrei, assembly GCF_037176765.1. Taxonomy (NCBI): domain Eukaryota; kingdom Metazoa; phylum Chordata; class Lepidosauria; order Squamata; family Anolidae; genus Anolis; species Anolis sagrei. The sequence continues at coordinate 57,051,540 of NC_090022.1, read as the reverse complement.
CACAGGTGTTTTCACCATTGTGGAGCTTTATCTCTATGGGTTGGGTAGTGGCTGCCTTGTTTTTGTTTTTGTTTTTTGGAGTCCTAATCCATCACATTCTGGAGGCAAACCTAGGGCAGGAAGAAGCCTTGGCTTATTCATGCCTGCGGTTCAATGGCTTCAAATATGACAAGCCTCCAGTGAGCTGAGGCTTTATTTGTTCCTCCTTTGTTGCTCTCTTCTTTCCTCTTGGCCAGATGCCATTTGCTCTGGCTTCCTGGCTGCTGTGGTGTCCTTTGCTGGCTCAGCAGAATAGCCCAACTGGCCACTGACTCTACAGGCAAAGACAAAAAAAGTGGCCTTTGAGCAGGAAAGAGGGAAGGCTGTGCTGCCCAGAATCGCAGGACACCTCCCGGTCTCCACGGACTAAGTGCCCAGCTAATGACGCAGGCTGAGTTGAGCTACAATACTGGGATTTGTAAGGCACATAATAGGAAGGGGAAACAGCCAAGGCAAGAAGGGCTTTGTGGAACAAAGCAAGGCAGGGAAAACTGACCCACCAGAAGAGATCAAGGGGCTGCTGCTTGGAAGGTTACGGTTCAGGCCTTGCTTCTTCCTTGGCATGTTACCTGTTTTCTGATTGGAATCATTCTTTTTGGATTGTCGCTCTCAGCAGATCATCACAAAACATTGTGTTTTCTGTGATCCTTAGTCTGGAAAAGAATCTTGAAACACTCCATTTTACTGTATTTCTTAAACTTTTTCCTATATAAACATCTCTAAAAATGGTGTGTGTGTTAGAATCGCACGAGTATCTTACGTGGTGGTGCTATTGAAACTAGGGTCCATCTTACAATAAATGATGTCTTACAATGTAAGAAATACAATATATCAAGCAACATCTTCGCAGATTCCACTCAGCAATCTTCTTCCAGCCTATGCCCATGAGTGGCATTCAGTTCCGATTTGGACTGTTAGCCAGAATTTATTCAATGTTATGTATTCACTTTCTTGAACAGAGGAAATGGCATTTCCTGCCTGGGGGTATTTTCATAGTTAAAACACATGGAGGAAAATGGAAGTATTGTATCCCTAAGTCATGTCCATACTGACAGGGTGCTTTGGGAGTTGTAACCTCCTCCCACCCCCTACAAGCAATTTCCCTATAACCTGGTCTAAAACCTGGGGTTGCTTCAAAAGGGGTGGGGGCAGGAGTGAACATTGGTCCACATAGCTTCCACGTTTGCCCATCCCTAATACAGAGTTTCAATTACAGCTGTCTCTGTCATTCAAATGGGAGGTATGGCCCCTCTTGTCCCCCCTCTCCCACCACAGCAGGAAGCATAATAGGAAGGGGCCATATAGCCCCTCCCATTCTACATTTCTCATCTGTTTCAGGGGACTCACATGGTGAGATAAACTTTAATCATAAATAATAAACTTTATTTATATCCTGCCCCCTCTCCCCAAAGGGACTTGGGGTGGCTCACAAGACAAACACAATATATATAATATCAAAGAAAAGGCGAGAAATAAAAAACAAACACAATAAATTAAGGAGGGGGACCATACACTTAAAAGCTGAACGATGCCATTGAAGTCAAGTATTATTTCAGCTTGATGTCAAAGCTTGGGAATGTTCCTTTTTAAACATCAATTTTCAGCATTCATCAACCAGTATGGCCATTCTGTTGTGAAGAGGTGTGTGCAAATAGTATATAATAATAATAATAATAATAATAATAATAATAATAATAATAATTTTCAAGCTCATCTTACAACAGTAACGTTCTGTCTTCTTGCCTATTGCTCTGTCAGAACTTTAATTCTGCTACAGTAAGAAATGGTCCAAATTGGCCAAAACCTTGGGATTTGTTTGAACCTATGCAGATCAGGATTTTGAAAAATACACCATATTTTCTGAACCTGTCGACATTTCTACGTTCTCCAGTTGAACTCTACTGTTAACTTTTGCTGAATGTTGATCAGAGTCACACTGGAGATTCTTATAGATTCTTATAGATTCTTATAGAGAATATAAGATTTTTAGAGAGGTGTTCTCTTATGTAATTTTTTTTTGCAATTTTTCACTTTTATTTTAACCCTGATCCAGCAAATGTGGAAGCTGAGTATATTTCATGTGGATGACAGAGATGATAGTAAAGCCAACCCACATCTCAAGTAAGAAAAAATGGACTTAATCCCAGTATATTTAGGGCATGACTAGATACAGAATGGGGAACAGCTATTAAGAAGTAGTAAAAGGCGTGAAATTTACTGGAATCGTTGCCCAGCCTGAATGTCTGACTGAGCCCCAGACTGGTGTGCTTCAAAGCTGCTGCCTTGCCTTCAGTACCAATCAAGTGCTTAGTTTTGGGGGAAGTTTGTGAGCATCACGGCCCATTTAGCAGGCATGAGTTTAAAAATGTGACTCCCAAGCAAGTTTGTACTTTGTTTTCAGAAACTAAGGGAGAGCCCAGGGAGCTGAGCCACTAGGGCTGCAAAGAGGAAATAAATCACCAGCTCTCTGTTTTTGTGTATGTTCTCTCCTGCCAAGCCATTTCTCTTCATGTTGTTTCCTCTGTCATTGGACCTTTCTTTTGCCTGAGACATCTGCCATTTAGTCATATTGTTGTTATAGAAGTCTGGCATTTTTCATTATCAGAAGGAACAAGGCAAAGAAGTACTAGGTGTCAAGCACCTACCTCTCGATCCTTTGGCTATGCATAGAATTGCCCTGTGCTATCCTATGATGTAATTTGATCATTTTCCCAGATTTTTTTCCTCAGTTGTGCTGTACAATCCACATGCTTAATCCCACATAGTCATCAAACTTGGGTCAGCAAGTAACATATGCCAGCATGATTCACCTTACACTTGCATATGTATTTTTAATTATTTCAGAAGTTGGTATTCCCTTTCTTTTTCTGCAATGTTCAAATCACTTCTCTTCCCCCAGACCCATTGAGTTGTTAATATAGCTGCTTCCTATGGCCCTGCCATTGCTGGGTGGGAACAGAGGAGATGGCTATGTCCCATGCAAATTGATGATATAATCCTCTGAGACCTCTGGAGAACTTGGTGGATGATGTCTTTAGTTTGTCTCTGGTTATGAGCACATAGCAGATGATTTTGCAGCCCGCCTGCTCTCTACTAGCAATAAAATGAACAGATTGAGGGAGGCCATCACAATGACATGAGGAGTGCTGAGGTGGTCACTATATCACACTACATAAGGTCTTGGTCTTTGCGTGTTATTTAATGGTTGTCCAAGTTAAAGAAACTCCACGGGTCAACTACTGTGGGTGTTTCTTACACAAACACATCAGATTTATTTGTCATTTTGCTCTAGAATGCACATTTATAAACCAGTTTGTGTCATACTGGATGTTAAGACTGAGGCTGACATCCTTAATATATTTTTTTTGCAAGTTCAGATCCTATGGGCAAACTGCAGCCTTTTGCTAAAAGTTGTTGGTGTTTGATCCATTTTATATGGAACTCAATGTAAAATTAGTTTTATAAATTCTAATCAACTCTGCATATTTCGTGCTTAAGAAAACAATATAAAAGTTGGAAAATTACCATAAGTTGCCAAGTGACTTGTAGGCATACACACACCACACAAATGGGCACTGCCACTCAACCTTTTGTTTCAATCTGCTCTTTAAAAAGTCATCAACCTGCAGAATATTAGGTACATTACCTAGCAAAGATATAAAAGAATATAAGCTGTGTGAGTTTCAAATAAAAATTCTACACTTTGTGGTCAGGAAACTTTTTAATGAGGAACACCCAACTATATGCAAAGTTGTGAGCAATTTCATGTGGCTCCCTAAAGAGGTGACTCATACAACAGGGAGGGCACAGAAGAGAGATACAGAGAGGCAACACGGCAATTTACATAGTTTTAAAGGAGGAAGGGAGGGGGTAAAAGGGAATGTGGTGGCGTCATTAAGTTTTACTAGTTTTTATTTCAGCATGAGCTTTTGAAGAAAAAACCCAATTTCTTCAGATGCAGGACAAGGTGACAGAGTGACAGAGTTTTAGCCTGAGCTTATCAGGCATATTATAGGAAGTCTCACTGCTTTTAAAGTATGTTTATTCATTTTGCAGTTCATTTGACATAGACATATTTAGATGACAACATGTATTTCCTCATTTACTTAAAAAACATCCTATGTCAACTGTGCTTCATTGAGAGATGCAGTAGGAAACTCTGGGCATCTGCCTCTCAGTCTGGCCCTGACTGCAACATGCTGCACAGAGGATATGTCTGTGCTGTGCACTGACTTCTTGATCGTCATGTTATTTGCCAGCAAGAGCCTAAATGCTGCTATCACAAAAGATTTATTGAGATGGTTTACTTGCTTGAATGCCTACAGAGGCTGTGTGCTCAGTTATATGTGATATAAAGATAAAGTCTGGGGAGGGGAGCTGTATCCTTCAGCCTACAGGGTCACGGGAAACTAAAGCTGTATTGTGAAACTTTCAGAGGGAAAAATAGTGAGTATCTGTCTTTGTCCCGGTCACAATGAGGGGTGCAAATTGTACATTATTGTTATTGCTGTGTGCTTCAAGTCAACTTCAACTTATGGTGACCTTAAGGTGATTTTTTTTTCTGGGAATGAGAGATTTTGACTTGCCCATGGTCATCCAGTGGATTCCATGGCCAACCAGGAAATTGAGCTCCGGTCTCCAGAATCATAGTTCAATGCTCAAACCATTATACCCTGCTGACTCCCTAAATTATAAATAGCAGGGGAAAACTACAATTCATCCCAAGGATCAGAATGGAGATCACCTAGCCATTTCCTCCGAAAGCCTCAACTTTACGACTGTGTTCCATAGCTACCCATCTCACCCTAGATCTCTCAGTGTAGCCAAGGGGCTGGGAAGCAATTTTGTGCCCTAGGACTCTGATGCTTACTTCCAATTCTCAAAAATGTATTTGCTGATGTTAAGTAGTACAGGGAGACTTTGAAACCTGTTTAAAAGTAAATTGCTATTCCCCGAGGCTGTATCCGGAAGCAGCAACTCGTTCTTCTTTTAGTAGACCAGAAAAAGGGCAGTCTGGGAAGACTGGAAGTATTAAGGGCCACAAAAACTTCACAGGGAACATAGTTTGTAGCAGATAAAAACAGACATGTGTCTAAGCAGCATCCAAATGTGGTCAGGAGGGTGAAAGGTTTTAATGATGAATAACACACGAGCTAAGAGAAGCTGCAGCAGTTTGCTTTTACCTGAGCTTTCTGAGAAGAGTAAAACTCTACTCCCCCACTCTGATGAGTTAAAGGATTGCAAACTACTTTTGCACCTTGAACAAAGTTTGCAGCATAGAGTCACAGAGTAGGAAAGGACCTAGTGGGCCATCAAGTCCAATCCCCTGCTCAATGCAGAATCTCCAGAAGGGCCCTTCCCAGCCTCTTTTTGAAGACACTCAGAAAAGGAAGCCCTACCACTTCTCTAGGCAATTGATTCCATTATCAAACTGCTCTCACTATCAAGTATTTGCTTCTAATGTTCAGTGGAAATCACCCTCAACTAAATTCAAACTCTTCAAACAAGCAATTGAAGGAAGCTGAGAATAAAGGGGGAAAGAGGGAATAGGAGAAAACCTAGGTCATTTTCAAAGCAGCTGAAAGAAGAGGAGCAACAATGGACTAATAAGGACAATCCCTACCAAACCGGGCAGTTGAAGAGTATAATGACATGTAACCCGACACAGGGTTTTTAGTACTCCACATGAGGCTCAAGCAGATGCCCATGGCTTCCAAAGCAATGACATCACTCTCCCTACCTGGTTCAAACAGACAATAGGGAGTCTAATTTTTTCCTTTCCCCTCTTCCACTCATTCAGAAACAAAATGAATAGATGGCAGGCTGACATTGTCAGGAAAGCAGTGGTGGGGACTTATTTTTAAACTAAGTAAACATGCAGTGGATGTTGTAGTTGGAGCAAAGGTCTTAAGGATGGCATGAAGATGGCAAGAGAGCATAACAAGGCAGAGATCTTGGCTAATAATAAGTAGCTGGCTGAAGCCAACTTTCCTGGATGTGGGGGGTAATGAGCTTTTCTTTAATCTGCCTCTGTGTTGGGATCTGCCCTGGACAGTTTGTGATGCTCAGGAAACTATTCCTGAGACGTTTATAAGTGTCCAGAAAAACTGTTCCAGATAATCAGACCCTAATGGCCAGCCAGGTGACAGAGGCAAGCTTCTGTTATGCAATCACAAGGATAATCCCAGGAGCTGGTGTCTGTGTGAGAATGTGACTTAACACACTGGGTGGCATGGCACTTTCTTATCCAGCATTATTCTAATACGGCCACATCAACCCTGATCTCTCAACCCTGATCTCTCAGAAGGAACAGGTGTACTCATCTTGTTGGTAGATGATAAACTTGAGTGCTCTTGTCCTCATAGCATTTCAACCACTTTAAACATTCAGACCTCATACATGTTTACAGGATCATTCCACCAATCATTGAGCAAGGAAGCTATAGCAGTGATGTGGGGATAGTAATAACCATACAAAAAAGAAGAAATGTTTCTTGTTTAGAAGATTCCATGATGTTTCCTTACAATGGTGCAATGCCATTTAAACAGCCTCGTGTGTTGCCTGTTGAGTTATGGTGACTCTATTAATTTCATAAAGACTTCATAGTCAAGGAATTATCTGAAGTGGTTTTGTTGGTTTCTTTCTCTGAAATCTAGCCTGGAATTAGTTGGCGGCCTCCCATCCAAGTACTGTTGCAGCTTAGTATCCAAGATCAGATGGGATCTTGTATGTAAATATGTGCAAGTGTGCTTACTTAAGACCAGTCTAGGTATCGATGAAAAGAATAAATTGCCCCAAATAAGAATTCTGATTCCCCCACCCCATCAGACCAATTTCTAGCTTTGCAATAACCTAAAACTTAAATGGAGTGTTTCGAAATGGAGAGTGTTTTGGGCAGGCACAGTTAGCAAGGAATGAGAACACAGTAAATATGACTTCTATGTATGAATAGTTTTCAGTGTTTCATTATGTGTAGTATTTGAAATTTGGGGACTGAGGAAGAATTTCACTGGGGACAACAGAATTCCCATTTGGAGGGCAATAACCTCATTTTGGCCTCCTATAGTTACTCTGGAGCCATTATATAATCTGGAATTTCTTGATAGAAAACTGACAGCTAGCCATCCTCCACTATCTCTGAGGATGCTTGCCATAGATGCAGGCGAAACGTCAGGAGAGAACGCCTCTAGAGCATGGCCATATAGCCCGAAAAAACCTACAACAACCCAGCTAGCCTTTGACTGAGAGAGCACACAAGACCGTTTCTGTATACAGAAAGTGATTAAGAGGGTAGACAAATTGCTGAGCAGTTTTTGAGAACAGAGAACAGAGATCAGTGTAGGAGAAAAAGGACAAGATGGGAGTGTTGTTCTAACATTGACAGGAAAATGAGAGGAGTGGAGAAAAAGCACAGATCTCCAAGCGCTCGTGCCTCTCCTGGTTTCGGCACGTGAGGCAAGAGCTGCTCCAGTTGTAGAAAACAGAAACAGCAGAATCTGCAGCTGCCCTTTTCGTTGTGTTAGTCATTCATTCTCTCTCATTCTTCCATGCAGAAGAATCTGTCCATGGTAGCTCAGAGGAAATTCACAAGCCTTTTTCTTACTGTGATGCTGAAAAAAAACTTTTAGTGCCATTGTGTTTTTCATCCACCCCTTACTCTCATTTTATGTAATACATTTACTTATATAATTAATGTAAGAGGGATTCAGAGAAGATACCTGACCATTAAAACCTATGATGCCGCAGGTTAAATTTATGTTCCCTGACTCCCTTCTGCCAAATGCATGCTTCATGCTGATCTTTACAGACCATATTTCTTGATTGAAAGTCAGAAAGCAGAAAAGATGTTCAGTGAATCTCAGAATTGCGAATTAATAATGATCTCACTGTCTTCTAACTGAAATGATGTAATCCTGATTAACTCTTAACAAACAGAGTACTTGTAGAATTAGTGAAATGTACGTGTCAGTGGATGTGCAAGACAATTACAGAGAAATGAAAGATGAAGAGTCAACTCAGTTGAAGAGTTTGTTAGATGAACTCTCAGGCTCTGAGACAATAATTGTTAACCTAACAGTTCCCAAATGTGCTGGATTTCCCCCATTAAGATCTTCTGGGGAGCCCTGCTCTCAGTTCCAACTCCTTCTTAAGTGTGGTTGGTTAATGGGGATGAGAGATAGGGCCTTCTCAGTGGTGTCCCCGCAGCTGTGGAACTCCCTCCCTAGTGACATCAGATTAGCCCCCTCACTTCTGACCCTTAGGGGGGGAAATGAAAACTTGGATGTGGGACCAAGCATTTGGATAATTGGGTAGTGCAATATGTGAACATGGGGTGGTGGAATGATAACTGGAATGGCATGGAACATTATATTGGATGATGTGATTTTAATAATTTTAATGTTGATATGTTTTTAGTGAATGTTTTAATGTACATGTTTATTTTCTGGATATGTTTTGTATGTAATGTATGGCATAGAATTGTGCCTCTATATGTGCCGTTCTGAGTCCCCTTTGGGGTTGAGAAGGGCAGGATATAAATATGGCAACATAAATAAACAATAAACTATGCTATAGGCTATGACCTTTGACTGTGTGGATCATAATAAATTGTGGCAAGTTCTTGGTGGGATGGGCATACCAAGCCACCTTGTCTCTCTCCTGAGGAATCTGTACAAGGACCAAGTCGCAACAGTAAGGACTGACCACGGAACAACAGACTGGTTCAAGATTGGGAAAGGCGTACGGCAAGGCTGCATACTCTCACCCAACCTTTTTAACTTGTATGCAGAACACATCATGCGATGTGTGGGGCTTGATGAATGCAAAGCTGGGGTGAAAATTGCTGGAAGAAACATTAACAACCTCAGATATGCAGATGACACCACTCTGATGGCCGAAAGCGAGGAGGAGCTGAGGAGCCTTCTAATCAAGGTGAAAGAAGAAAGCGCAAAAGCCGGGTTGCAGCTGAACGTCAAAAAAACCAAGATTATGGCAACAAGAATGATTGACAACTGGAAAATAGAGGGAGAAAATGTGGAGGCCGTGACAGACTTTGTATTTCTAGGCGCAAAGATTACTGCAGATGCAGACTGTGGCCAGGAAATCAGAAGACGCTTACTTCTTGGGAGGAGAGCAATGTCCAGTCTCGATAAAATAGTAAAGAGTAGAGACATCAGACTGGCAACAAAGATCCGCCTAGTCCAAGCCATGGTATTCCCTGTAGTAACCTACGGATGTGAGAGCTGGACCATAGGGAAGGCTGAGCGAAGGAAGATCGATGCTTTTGAGCTGTGGTGCTGGAGGAAAGTGCTGAGAGTGCCTTGGACTGCGAGAAGATCCAACCAGTCCATCCTCCAGGAAATAAAGCCCGGCTGCTCACTGGAAGGAAGGATACTAGAGACAAAGTTGAAGTACTTTGGCCACATCATGAGGAGACAGCAAAGCCTAGAGAAGACAATTATGCTGGGGAAAGTGGAAGGCAAAAGGAAGAGGGGCCGACCTAGGGCAAGATGGATGGATGGCATCCTTGAAGTGACTGGACTGACCTTGAAGGAGCTGGGGGTGGTGACGGCCGACAGGGAGCTCTGGCGTGGGCTGGTCCACGAGGTCACGAAGAGTCGGAGACGACTGAACGAATGAACAACAACAACATAGGCTATGAGCTTTGTGATCCATAATGTCAAGAAATTCTCTCTAATGTTAAACTGAAAAGTATTCTCCTGTAATTAATTAGCTTAATTAGGTCTGTCCCTCTCCCCGGAGGCAGCAGGGAACAGGCCTGACCTCTTTGGCCTCTTCTTTTTGTGCCAGCCCTCGAGGTATTTAAAGGTGCAATTGTCTTCTGGTCTTCACAGGTATTTCTACAATGTATGGTGTTAAGATTGTTTGAGAATCTAAATATTAAATAACTCCACATTGCACCTCACACAAAGAAAGAAGGAAAGTAGAAAACATTTTGAGTTTCTGAAATGGAGCTAGAGTAGGGCAGTAAAACAATGTCAGTTTTGCCTTGGTGTTCAAGCTCTTGGAATAAGGAATAAGCCAGGAACAAGGAGGTAAAAGGCGTATGAGCTCCAGGCTGACATAAAGTGGTGATTTGAACATGCTCAAATGCATGTATTTTGTACAGTATAATTTCAGCCTCTTAATTTGGTTCAAAGCAATCTGGCCGGCTACCTTTTCGACAGTTAGGGGTTTGGTTTGCCCCTCATGCCTGCTGGCGTAATTCAGGCCAACTTTGCTATTTTGCTTATAAGCCTGTCTTACCATGTATGCGAGGGAAGATCTTTACTGTTGCGCTAGATCTTTACTCTGACGTGTTTGAGGCTAGGTGGAGCCATTTCTGTCGTAGCCTCTGGCTTTGTGGTGGCCATTAAACCTTTTCTCTCTCTTTTGGGAAGCTTGACCAACATCACAAATCCCTAAACTGAGGGCTCCCACCAAATTACATAGTAAGAACCAGCAGCTGGAGGTGCCTGGGCCTGCTTAATGGAAATGTGGTAACAAGCGTGATCTGACTTTTTTCCTTTGGAACTTTCCTGTTATGAAACTGGAGTCATTATGCTTCACTTGAGAGGCCATTCTAGCCAGGGAAAGATCCCGGCAGTTGCCTTAGAACAAAGAGCAGCCCCAAAACCCCTATCTGCCCCAGAAGATTAATTATACAGGCTGAGGCACACAGGGGCAAAGAAAATGAACACTTGGCTTCTATAGTGCTGTATAAAATCCAGAATATCTTCTTTGAACTGGATTATATGGCAGTGGGACTCAGTCCTCTTCTACATTGCCATATAATCCAGATTATCAAAGCAAATAATCAACATTAGCTGATATTAACTGGATTATGAGTCTACATCACCATATAATCCAGTTCAAAGCAGATATCTGTATTTTATATGGCAGTGTAGAAGGGACCTCATACAATTCAGTTCCAAACAGATAATTTGGATTATCTGCTTTAATAGTCTGGATTATATGGCAGTGTAGAAGGGGCCTCAGCTAGAAAAGAATCCTGATATTTCCTGCCCAAACTTTATTGTATTTTGCACCACAGATATGCTGATGTAACAAAACATTAAAAGTTTATGTTTTTCCAATTTTCTGTCACTGTCCTCCTAATGTAAATCTATATAAATAAAAATGTAATGTTCATTTGTGGGATTAACATAACTCAAAAACCACTGGACGAATTGACACCAAATTTGGCAGCAAAACACATACTAATCCAATCTGTCTTTCAAACAATAAAAACTTAAAAAATGAAGGGGAAATAACTTAAAACTCCCCAAATAGAAAAATGCCTTACAGAGCACGCACAAAAGCCCCCTCCCCCAGTGCGCGAGAAGAATGAAGCACCAACTGTTGTGAGGGAAGAGAAGCCTGGCTATGGAGTCCCTTTCCATGCATGAAGGCAGAGTCCTCTTTGTTTTGGGGAGGGGAGGGTTAGGATTAGGGTCAGTGCTGCTATAAAAACCCACTTCAACCTACACATATGGCACGGTACAAAATTTGGGTTAGGGCACATGTTAAAAGCTTCTTTATCTGATTTCTAAAAACTGTATTACCTCATCCAGATATGCTCATTGGCCAGAATTCTCTTGGTGACTAACACTGGTAGAAACCAAGGGCTATGCCAAAATAGATAATTTTTCAGATATTCCAGAAGAAGATCCCAAATACTTCCTATGCAGTGCTATCCCCCCATATGCATGATGGCAGTTACCTGCCATCATGGCACAGCTCTGCCCCTAATCCAAATGTGTATCTAGGTGCCATGGGAAAGTCAGAGGAAAAGGTGCTTCATTTCCCTGAACTTCAACTTAAGAACCCTGGTGATTTTTTTTTTTTGCTCCACCAATATCTAATAGGATCTCAGGTAGGTATCCCAGTATAGGCCCCTACCTGCAATATTATATATATATATATATCCAACAAAACAAAACAAAACAAGAAAAACCCCATGCATATCCTTATCCAAGGATTATAGACAGAGTCATTTATTCTAGTGGACAATATTACTTTAATTTTATTACTGGGGATATAAATCAAATTACAAGAGCATAACAATGATTGAAACATAGAGCTGCCTTCCTGATCTCCGAGCCTATCTTTCACATACAGAGCTCTGAACAGCTCTCACAGTCAAGAAGTTCTTCCTAGTGTTCAGGTAGAATCTCCTTTCCTGCAGTTTGAAGCCATTGTTCCACACCCTAGTCTCCAGAGCAGCAGAAAACAAGTTGCTACCTTCCACCTATGACTTTTCCTCACATATTTATACATGACCTCTCATGTCTCCTCTCAGCCTTCTCTTCTGCAGGTTAAACATGCCCAGCTCTTTAAGCCGCTCCTCATAGGGCTTGTTCTCCAGACCCTTGATCATTTTAGTCACCCTCCCAGGTACTTCACACAGCTTTTTTTTTATTTCCTTGCAAAGAAAGTCATGACAGTTTAACCATTTTATAACACTTGGATACATGTAGACTGGATCTTTTGGGGAAATGTGTCGATCACTTTACTTGAACTGTGTGATGAAGTCTGTGAGTGAAGGCCATCCCACACCTCCACAGGGAAAAGAAATCCCTTGCATTCTGGCCATCCCAAGAGTTGAATGAGATTATTCAGGGTCAGATCATGTCTGCAGAGCTCCGTTGTACAAAAACTTGGAAGATACAAGTTCTATTTTCTATTGAGTCATAAAACAACTGGATTAGTCACTTGGCCTCAGCCCAGCCTACCTTGCAGGAATTTTGTGAAGATTGAGTGGGAAGAAGCATCTGCATGTATGCTGGCTTGGGCTCATTAAAATATGAGAAATGTCAGGCTTGCTAATTCTCTCAAAGTGGTGAGGTTCACAAAGGCTGTTTGTTCAATAAAAAGGCTCTGAAATGGCATAGATTAGTTTATTTGTTCATTCATTTATTTTTAGAAGAGAACCATCCTACTGCAAGCATAAGTAAAAGCTTTTCTCCTTGCTATATGATCAGTCACACGGCTTGATCAACAATTACCCACATTGCCATGAATTTCACCCGTCAATGCACAATGGCACGTGAATCACTTTTCTCATGCTGATGTTGAGGTAGCAGATCTCATTATTTAGTTTTTGATATTATTTAAAGCATGTGAAAAAATCTTCAACACTTTCTGTTTTAATGATTAACCCACTGTTTATGACTCTCTGCTGTTCTCAAAGGTTGTTGACATACTGCTTTATTCCCAGGCTAAGCAATTAAAAGTAACTTTTATTGCCACAAAAGGCTATGTTTGTTTTATGGGCTTGGCCAATGACGTGCGAAGGAACGGAAATGCTTAAAGCCTTGTGTGCCTGATTTCAATTTATCACCTTTAGATAGTCATATTCCAAACATTCACATTGATAGTCCCCTGCTCTTGGTATCAAAGTAGAAAGCAACACGTTCTTTCCTACTTGCACATGACTTGGGTGCCTCCTAGTCACTTGAGGTTGTAGCTTCTGCTACTTTGCGATTCTGCACAAGGATTATTTTCAAGAGCGGTTTTCAAGGTGAGCAGTACACAGAGCAGGGGTCCCAAAATTAAGGCCCATGGGCCGGATGTGGCCCCCCACCCTGAACTTTAGATTTAGGGTTGCCCTAAGTCTGAAATGACTTGAAGACACACAATAACAATAACCCCAATTAACTGATTATCTCATCAGCCAAAAGCAGGCCCACACTTCCCATTGAAATACTGGTAAGCTTATGTTGGTTAAAATTGTTCCTTCATTTTCAATATTGGGAACATGAGAGAAGCCTCCCACAGGATGGTAAAACATCAAAACATTCGGGCATCCCCTGGGTGACGTCCTTGCAGACAGCCAATTCTCTCACGCCAGAAATGACTTGCAGTTTCTCAAGTTGCTTCTGACACAAGAATTTTCCCCCAATATTGTATTGTTGTATTTTTGCAGTACAAATAAGATATGTGCACTGTGCATAGGAATTCATCCATGCTCTTTTCAAACAATAGTCTGGCCCCTCAACAGTCTGAGGAACTGTGAACTGGCCCTCAGCCTAAAAGGTTTGAGGACCCATGGCCTGGAGACACCAGAATGGATCATCATGATTTTTGGGTTTCAAAAATAGGCAAAGAACTCACAGTTTTTCCCCTTTTACACAAATAAGCACATATACATCATTTATTTAAGTTGCAGAATCTGGATTTTTCATAGCACGGAAGTGTGGTCTACTGTCAAGCATTTTGACTGTAGGAAATATAGACCAGACGTGAGCAAACTTCAGCCCTCCAGGTGTTTTAGACTTCAATTCCCAGGAATTGTGGGAGTTGAAGTCCAAAACACCTGGAAGGCGGAAGTTTGCCCATGCCTGGTTAGACAGTAGGGTTCAAGTTTTTTACACATACAAATATAGTTTTGATCATGCCTTGGCCTCTGTAACTCCTTTCCTAGAGAAGTTTCTCAGGTCAGGCTAATCCTTTTTTGTTTTGAGAAACCTTTGGGAACCCACTGCTCATAGGGAAAGGACTTTTAATAATCTGTATTATCTGGATGTGTTGATTTTAAAGAGTATGCTTTAAATTGATTTAATTCTATTTTAACTTTTGTATGTTTCATTATGTAGACTTTTCATTTTGCAATCTCCATTGAGTCCCATAAAATAAATATGGTGGTGATGAAGCTTTGGAGTGGATATTTCGCTCTCAGAAACATCAATGCTATCAGAGCCAAAACTGCAGGGAAACCCCAACAGCAGCAGGAAAACAATAAGCTTTTTTGTAATCTTGCTGTTAAGACAACAAATATTGGATCGATTCCCCAACAGTGTTTTCAGAAAAAGGAGGAGACCTAGGGGAATGACTACACAGGCTAAATTAGTTTCTTTTCTGAACAAATTTTTCAACCTAACCCTGTGTCACTTACTGAGAACCTGAGGAACACTACCCAGTTTGAAGAAAATCATAAGAGATCTGTGTCTCTGGCATGCTGAGCCCAGAATACAAGATCCTGATGTCATCTTCAGAAACATCATTGTCTTGGCCGAGTCCCTTGTTTATGCTCATCTGGAGCTTGTTAAGTCCTTCTGGCTTAGTATATGTGGATGCTGTTGTCTTATCGACTGCTGTTACTAGCACAACAGCCTTCCATTCCCTGTTATGTAACTTGTCCAATTTTGTTACAATTGTAATAAAATTGTTTGGATCATTTCGTCCTTGTTTTGCTCAAAAACGTGACAGCATTTTTGAGCAAACAACAACTGCGTGGTTAGATCCGTACCCATCTTTCCTTGTTGAGGCTAGTTAAGTAGCTCTTGGAGGTCTGAGGTCTGAAAAAAAATCTCTTTAAGCTGGGGAAAGAAAGGGAGTGCTCAGTCTATATTATTCAAAAATATTTGCTTCTGAAGGAACCCTTTTCACATACAGATGATTCAGCCATCCACCCACACTCACCCCAGGTCTTCCCTTTATAAGGAAGAAAAACAAGGATTTGAACATTCATCTAAAGAATTATACTGTTATTTTCCCACAGTATTATTCCACTGCTGTTCCATTTTATGTGGTCCTGGGATTTGCAATGTAGAATGAGGCCTTTAGGATTCTCAGTCAAAGAGCTCTAGTTCCTCACCAAACCACAAATGCTAGGATTCCATAGGATGGAATCATGGCAGTTAAAATGGGAAAATAGTGCCGTAATTCTGCAGTGTGAATGGGCCCCAGTACCTGACCTCTTTACGTGTCCCTCCCACCTGTGCCGTTTTGCCGTCAGTTGCGCGAAACCCCACATGACCTCCCTTCTTCCTCATCACTTTGGGGGAATGGGACAAGGCACATTAGTGCCTTTCCCCCCATCTGATGAGGAAAAGGATTGGAAAATGCTGGTATCTCAGTTGGAACTATCCAAAAAACACCTTACCTTTCATCGTTGAGCATCAATGGGACAGGGCCTGTCAAGCATCATGTGATGGTGCTTGGCACACCCAACCCCCAGTGTGTTGACAAGAGGAAGTTTGCCTCAGTGAGGTGGTAGGAGAAAGATGCATGTTTCTCTGATCCATTTCATTTGGAAGTAAGAGCCCCCACAGTTTGAAGTAAGTCTGTGGGCTTCAAAAAGAGCATTTTAGTTCTGTAGAATCAATATTCCCTAAAGATATACAGTCCCCCTCCACATTTGTAGTTTTGACTTTTGCAAATTTGATTATTTGTGAATTCAATTTTAAAATGTTCTCTCTTGGAATCCCTTGGTCTTCTAGTGTAACTCTATGGTCAATTTCTACCAGAAGCTTACCATAGAGTCATGCTTGCAGGCTTAAAGATTCCTAGAGAAGTGTTCTCCCAGGTTAAAACAAATATTTGCAGGTTTTCACTTTTGTGGGGTCTTGTTCCCCTAACACCCAGCAAATGTGTGGGGCTGACTATCTGACCAGTGCAAAATGGGTTTACTTCCTTACCAGTCACCTTTTTTGTATCAGCATACCTTAGTGTAGAGGTAAGGAAATGATGGAAGAGGCCAAACACTGCTTTGGTTGGTAATGACTTTAGGGTATAGTGTAGAGGACGAAAACGAGAGATTCCGTTAAGTTCTTTACTGAAACACTTTAAAAATAAATGTCTATATATTATTTGAAAGATAAGAATACAGGCTCTTTGGCCCTGTGTTTACACAGCTTTCTCCAGTGCTCTCCAATTATCTCTTGTGCATTGCTGCATAATTTATATCTCAGGAGCGAAATGTTTTCATGTGGGAGGCCAGGTCTTGTGAGCTCTGAGCGCATAGCTTTCAAATTACCCCTTGGGTCCTTTGCAGTATCATTACAGAGCCCTCAGAATAGACTGCAAAGTCTTGGCTCAACCTTCAATTTATTTCATTTTACTTTATTTTTGAACAGAATCCCCCAACTTGTCTCCTGGACTAGTGTGTTTTGCCTCTTAAACAACGGGCGGTCAGAAAAGAATCCCTGGAGAGAGCTGTGGCGAAGGGCCTTTGGCTTGTGGCATGATGGTATTTTTACAGTGCAGCGGAACACTAGGGTATAATTCTCCCTGTATTTTTATTCTCTTTGGCAGTTTTACACTTTTTATATAATATTCTTATTGAGAATTTTTCTGAGTACAGGAAAAGTTACAAATATTTAAAGAAAGGAAAAAGAAAGAAAGAGGAAAAGACTGTAGAAAGAAATATACACAAATCCCAAAAGTAGCTTTTTCATACTTCTCTCTATAAAACTACATCACTCACCTCTTCCAACAACCAAATCTTACTAATCTGATTATTGGAAGAATTTTAGTAATTGTCAATAACAAAAACCCCTCAATGCAAAATGCAGGAGATTCCAATCTTTTAGAAAGGCCACTAATGATTTTTCTCTCATCAAACCAGGTAATTTTTTAATTTCTGCTAAATTTGCCAATTTAAACAACCATTCCTCCATAGTACAAAATACTGAATTCCTCCCATCTGTGTGTGTAGAACAGCTTTGCTGCCCTGGTCCCAATCTTACATTGGGGGGGGGGGGGGGGCATCAGAAACAAAAATTTTGGTACAATATGAAATAGAGGGAGGTGGCAAGAATAAGTCAGGTGAGAAGAGGTAAAGACTGGAAATAGGAAAATAAAGGCCACACTAGAATACTATCTAAGAGCAATTCTTTTTTCTTTTTTTAAAAACAAACCCTGGAGTCTTCTATGCCCCCATCAAAATTGGGCAGCAGAGTCTCTTTCCCTGGCTCTCACTGCGTTATCTGGAGTCACGGGTTTATTCCCGGTGTACCAGCTATGATGGTTCACAATCAAGACATGAAGAGATGAGGTCGGAATCAGAAATTGCTTTTATTGCTTCAGTATTCAGAGAAAGATGCCAGGAGAGAGTCCCAGATCTGACATGCCCTCCATTTCCAGACTCCAGTGTTTTATGGACATTCAAGATAATAGACATGATTCTGATTGGTACAATTGGTACAAAGTTATGATACGTTCTGTCATTGATTTGATGTACATTCATTGTTGTCATGTTTTATCGCTATGATTGGTTGTGAATGGCGGGAACCTTAATAAATCTGTTGCTGTGCTGATGCTCGTCCCCTTTGCAGGAAGAGGGAGCAGGAGCAGAAGAAGAAGAGGGAACATCTTGTTTTCTGTTGCCCTGGAAATTAGGTGCAATGGGCTCAAATGACAGGAAAGGACATTCCACCTGAATATTAGGAATAACTTCCAGACTGTAAGAGCTGTTCAGCAGTGGAACTCTCTGCCTCTGAGTGTGGTGGAGGTTCCTTCCTTGGAGGTTTTGAAATAGAGGCTGGATAGCCATCTGTTGGGGGTGTTTTGTGCTTTTCCTGCATGGCAGGGGGTTAGACTAGGTGGCTCATGTGGTCTCTTCCAACTCTATTATTCTATGAGTCTATTATTCTATGGGCTTTCTGGACAACAGAAATAAGAGCAGATTGAGCACAATGGTGAAAATAGTCGCTACTATGCCCTTGGGTGATGACAGTGCAGGTGATGGGCTATGCTGATGGCTTTTGGCCACTCTTAGGTGGTGTTTATTATATTTCTGCATGATTGGCTGCTGGCTGATTGATTATCAGCATTCCAATCTATTGTTTTAGCCTGGCAGCTTGGCTGACCTGAGTGGCCTTTTGGTGACCTGAGTTCATGTAAGTTTCTTGGCAGGAAACAGGAAAGCTAGACAAGATTTCCCAGCAGGAGATCACTTACCCAGGCCCCATTTTCAACTTTTTGGGTCTGGGTATTGGTCAACACCTGGATGACTGATATCTCTTCCACTGTCACTCCTGCTAGCTTATGAAGCTTAAATATTGGACTGATGACTTGAAGGCACATACATATACAGAATTCCACCACTGAGTAGAGACTGAAGAATGCTAAACTAAGAGTGCTGACCTTCTAGTACTACTTTCTAGGGGTACCTCCACACAGGGTAGAAAATGCGTGCCTTCTTGGATTTTTACATGGGGTATCCAAACAAGCTCCTCAGGTAAAAAGCAATTTTACAGCTAGAAGACCCAGGTCTTTCCAGCTGAGGGTGCTGTGTGGATTGGGCCCAGGGATTGTGTTGTGCTACTTTCACTCCCAATCCACACAGCTGTCTCAGGATTTTTTGGGCTCCTGGAGCCGAAAAAAACCAAGACAGCCCTACCCCCTTCCTAAAGCCTTAAAAAGTAAAAATTACTTACCTGGCTGGCATTTCCCTGTTGCTGACCCTCTCCTGGAGCATAGAAATAATGCACCAGGAGAAGAAGGGGAGGAGGAAAAATTGCTGGCACATCATTTCTATGCTCCAGGAGAGGGCCAGCAGCAGGGTAAGTAATTTTTACTTTTTAAGGCTTTTTTTTGGGGGGGGGGGTGGGTCTGCGTGCCCTTCTGGAAGGTCCGGCAGGGCATTTGGACCCTGCCCCCCCCCAGGAAAGCACAGAGTTTTTTTTACCGGTGTGGGGACAGAAGTCCAGCCTGTCCCAGGTTTTTTAAACCCAAATCAGACCAGATTTTTCCCCTGTCTGGAACTGCCTTAGGTGAGGTGAACTTGCTTTCAATTGAATTCCACAATCATGTTGCGAGCAAGCTTTCTGTATCACTACTGAATGTATAAAACCTGCTTACAATGCATCCAGGTGAACGAAAATGACATGCAGATATTACTGAGGCTGTCTACAGATGGGAAAACGTGACACTGAATGCTTCAGTAACAATTCAGGACCGCCACTAAACCATTTTCTCTGGAGTTGGAAAATATACTTTTCTGTACTGAAAACCCTGATTCACTCAGCTGACATAGAATTAATCGACACTGTAGTATTAATGCAGTTTGACTCCCCCTTTAAATGTCATGGGTCAATGCTATGGAATAATGGGAGATGTAGTTCACCAACGTTTCAGCCAAGGTGTGCTGGTGCCTCACCAAATCACAACTCCCAGGATTTCATAGTGTTGAGCCATGGTAGTTAAAGTGGTATCAAACTGCATTCATTCTATAGAGTAGATGCAGCTATGGTCTTTGTCCAGGGTGGTTATGGGATCTGATGAGCTGTTCTCCCTCCTGCCCCCTCCCCAAAGATCCCCCACCTTTCCCAAACTCTGATCTGGCCATGTTAATGTCTTACGGCACTTTGACTTAATGCCCTCCATGTGCAGATAGAGAATGCCTTCACACTTGTCTCCCCATCGTTTGTTGGAGAGTTGGCTCCTTGCCTCTCTCTTGTTCCTTGGGCCTTGTATGACCTTCTCTCTCTCTGTGCCTTTCTTTTCTCCCACTTCTAGGAATTCCAGCTGTTGACAGCAGCTGAATGTTCTTTCTTGGCAGCCTCACGGGAGGGGCCCTGGGACTTTGCCAGGAGACTATAGATTCTCTGTAGCACAACAGGTTATGTAACTGTGCCTCTGGAGAGTGGGGGGAAGGAAAAGAGACATAAAAGCAATAACAAAACATTGCTGTTTCTGCACAGGCAAACGACTGCCAGCACGCCACCCAGATGCTGATGGCCCTTTGCCTTGGGGTTTTGTTTACTTCTCGCTCACCATAAGCCAGGCTTGATAGAAACTGCACGGGTGTTTTCAATCAGGGCCTTTTGGCATCCCTCTTCCCTGCACGCCTTCTTGGCAGAGGCTGGCCTTAGGATTGCAGCCGCTCTCTTCCTGGAGCCAGAGGCAGTGGAGTTGATTTATTCTCACTGTGCCGGGGTTGTCTTCCTCCTTGTTTCTGGCTGGAGACATTTGTTTTTCGTGTTTACCTCTCAGTACAGACAAATGGAGAACAGCTTGCCAGTTGAATTCCAAGAGGGAAAAGGAAGCACAACAGCGAAGGGCGTAAGGGGGACGTTGGGGATTTGGACTGTGTAAAAAGAGAAAAGGAAGGGAGAGCTGTCAGAAAAAAAGAAAAATAAAGAGGAAGATAGGGAAGGAACTAACAGTTTTAACACAGTCTTCTTCAGAGTCTGGACACTTTCTTTTTTGAACGATACCTCCTAAAATTACATTCTCATTCTCAAATATAGTTCTTTTAAAAAGCTACCATAGAGTGCATCTACACTGCAGAATTAATACAGTGTGATATCACTTTAACTGCCATGGCTCAATGTGATGAATCATGGGAATTGATTCCCGCCCCCCGCCCCCCAAAATCTTTGAGCCTTCTCTGATAAAATAATTCAGGTGCTTCACCAAATAGCAACTCCCAGGATTCAATAGCATTAATCCATGGTGGTAAATGTGATGTCAAACTGCATTCATCCTGCAATATAGATGCACCCTGAATTAGTGGCTATCATAATATCTTGAAGCTGCGAATTCTGTATGTTAAATAGGTGTTGTGAGGTGGTGGTGGAGGAGGACTTTTTTTTATCTAGCTGGAGATTTCAGTGCCTATGTATTTTACTAGGTGACTCGTGAGTTCTGTTGATAGGAGAATGAAAGCAAAAAGTCTCCCTCCATCCAGTTTCTACATGATTTCCACAAACCTCTGTTATATTTACCTCATTTTATAAAGCTCCATACACCATTTTCCAAACTCAGTTCCCTTCAAGATGTATTGTATTACAACTCCCATTTGGTCCATTTTTCCAGTTATGTAATATCAATTTGTAGTTGGAGTGTGTAGATCTGGACCTAGTTTTGTTCTAAAAGTACTTTCCCTAAGAGCAGATTATATAAAAATACTGCAATATGACAGTTTTTCAGACTGTTCCTAATACTGTAGTTCCTATTGTGTCAAGGACTCATATTTAAATCTATTCAAGCTCATAAGCTTGGAGGTTCATTCCATTCTTCTATTATAACTAAAATTGCTGATAAGCCTGTCTCCAACAAATCTATCTATGTGGAGATGTGACCATTGTAACAACTTATGGTTTAAAGCCATACAAAATGAGAATGGGGATGGAGTGGCATTCTTCTTTCGGATTGCCAGAATAGCAATAGTTTTGTTGTTGTTGTTGTTGTTGTTTGCCTTCAAGTTTAAATGCAAATCTCCTGCTTTTTGGCAGGGGGTTGGACTAGATGGCCCATGAGGTCTCTTCCAACTCTATGATTCTATGTATTTCAAATTATTGTCCTTTCAGCCAGTTTGGAGATATGCCTTTGGATCTCTTCATAGACTGCACGAGTTGCTATTTCCCTGCATAACTTGGTACCAGTTAAACCTGCCTACCTCACTAGTAGCAGCAAACAAAGTCAAAGTAAATAGTATCCAAAGCTAGACATGTTATCTTGACATTAGAGATAGACAATTTGACAAGCACTTGCTAAGAATGACAGGGGATTCTTAGCAAAACAAATAGCTACCAAGTAGCTACCCTTTCATAACACCCCAAATCAGCTGTTTGGGGTAGCTGTTTCATTCTGAACTTTACCCATTGAGCTCACATCTGACTCAGCCAATTCTTTTTTCTTCTTACATATGTGATGAACCAGAATGCTTATGAAGAAAAGAACAAAACAGGCCAAAGAAGATGGTGTTCGCACTATGCATTGCATATGATAAATTAATGTGTGTGTGCTTGAGAGCTCTTGATACTGAATTAAATGCAATGTCTTGTTTCAAATAAATGTTACATGTATAGCAATAAAGCTAGATTTGGTCTCCCTGTTTTTCTTTACTCATATCATATGGAATTCTCCTCTTTTCTCGCTCTGGATAAAAAGAACATCAGGTTTATACATGTGAAGCTTTATGTTTTCTAAATGTGGCCATGTATCTAGCCACACATAGCTGGATATTCTGATGGATAAAAGACAAGTAGCAACACAGATCTGCTTTGGATTCTGACGTTGAAGTTGGCAAGCACATGGTTTGAAATCCAAAACAAAACAAAGGCAAACCCCAGTACAAAAAATGTGGGTTGGCGTTCTTCATCCACAAGTACAAATGCCAAATGCTATTTCACAATGTGGTGATGTTTCTCAAGGAAAGAACGTGCTAACACTATCCTACTGTTTTATAAACTAACCCAGCACGTGTGCTCTGCTTGCTAGGAAGGATCTTTTCTCTGGATGACTTCCTGTCCACAGCATGTGATGTCATGGGGTGCCACATTGTGCAAACATGATTTGTGTGTAATCAGGACAGGGGTAAATATACTGCCTGTCTTGAGAAGAGCAATGAACCACTGGGTTCCTGAGAGGACAACAGTTGTCAGTTAATTGTTTCCTCATGTTCCTGAGGAGTGGGGTTACCGTGCTTTGTGTTACCAAAATAAACATTGGTAAGACATATTCCAGTTAGTTCCTCCCCTTTTTCCAGAATGTCCTAAAACAGACACGGTTTAGAACCAATACAACTTCAAAGTTTTAAAAGGGGAAATAAGAAAATAAAAATTCAGTCTAGGAGTGAAAAGAGGATTTCTATTTTTTTTATTATTCATGAAAGACGTATATTCCCATCAGAGTCATTGAATCATGGAGTTGGACCATAATAGCCATCTAGTCAAAGGACTCCTAAGAAATATTCATCCAACCTCTGTTTAAACACCTTGAAAGAAGGAGACATCATCATCCTCTGAAGCAGTCTATTTCATTCTGGAACAGTTCATACAATGAGGAAGGTTTTCCAGATGTTTATGTGAAATCTTCTTCCTTGTAATTTAAATCCATTGAGTCATGTTCTAATCTCCAGAGCAGCTGAAAATAATCTTGCTCCATCTCAAAAATAGCATCCCTTCCCTTCAAATATTTCTAAATGGCTTTCATATCATCTCTCATTCTTCTCTTCACCAAGCTAAACATTCTCAGTTTCCTAAGTTGCTATAAGATGTGGTTTCCAAACCTTTTACTGTCCTGATCACACTTCTGAACACATTCCAGCTTTCACTATTCCCAATAGCAGTGTACCTCTTTATATCAGTTGTGTGTGTGTGTGTGTGTGTGTGTGTGTGTAGAGTGTTCTGCTGTTGGACTCATCCCCTGGCGATCTTCCCATAAGCATCTGGTTGGCCATTGTATGAACAGAACACTGGACTAGGAAGGCCTTTGGTCTTAACCAGCATGATTACTGTTGTCTTAGTATGGCTATACAAACCAAAAACATACTCAAGAAGATCCAACCAGTCCATACTTCAGGAAATAAAGCCCGACTGCTCATTGGAGGGAAGGATAATAGAGGCAAAGATGAAGTACTTTGGCCACATCATGAGAAGAAAGGAAAGTTTAGAGAAGACAATGATGCTGGGGAAAATGGAAGGAAAAAGGAAGAGAGGTCGACCAACGGCAAGATGGATATATGGTATCCTTGAAGTGACTGGCTTGACCTTGAAGAAGCTGGGGGTGGTGATAGCCGACAGGGAGCTCTGGCGTGGGCTGGTCCATGAGGTCACAAAGAGTCGGAAGCGACTGAATGAATGAACAACAATAATGTGGCAAATTTTGAACACAACTCAGCACCTGTATTGTAGATGAACTATTGAGCCTAAGCATGTTTTCTTTGTTCTGAGTGAAAATAGAGGAGAAAGTACATTGTGTCTGCTTTCTGTGCAGCCTTCAAGCCGCCCTGGGGCCACTAGATGCTATCAGTATTCTGTGTACCTTGGCTCAGTGAAGGTGGAGCAGAATCTGAAACAATGTATAATTGAAGAATGATTTATTGATGTGTTTTTTGGTTATGCAACCACTCTACAGATTAAATAAAGGGAAAGGTGAACATGGAAGTCTATGTTTACGATATTATGAAATATATAGGGCATTTCAGGGAACGTGACTCTCTCTTGTAAGAAATGCCTGTTTTTGTTTACACCATGCACAGTTTTGCACATTATCTCATCTGGCTTCATTGGCAAGAATGTATTCAAAAGGGGCTACCAATTTAGTCTCCATGTAGCAGGTTTATAAAGCAGGATGACTAGTGGCAACTGGGAGTTGCTGTGTCAGTTGAGGTAGGACATACAAGCTCTCTATGGGATAGATCTAGCACTTTGAATTTCTCCTTTCAGGTGTACACTAAGTCCTATAGCAGATTTATTACTCCATTGACATGAAAGGTACCACTGGGGCAGGACTTTACAGACAAGCCTGCAGCAAGATTTTCCAAGTCCAAAGGAAGAACAGAGGTAGAGTGATCAGGCGTGAATTGTTCCAAAACAGACGGGACACAGCAAGTTGCTTCTGCCTCAATACAACATGTGGTCATTGTATCATTCACCTCTACATTATTTAAATTTATACTTAAAACAAGAGCTAGCATGGTATAGTAGTTTGAACACTGGACTATAACTTTTTTTTTGCTTTCACTTTGGTTAAAGAGGCTGTGGCATTGGCATGCATACGTTTCTTGCTTTGCTTATGTTGTCCTTATCATGCCATCCGGCCTACTCTTGGCACAACCCTTGGGTTGCCAAGTGAGCCCGCTATTGTTGTCTCCTTTGCAGTAGCCCTGATAGTGGTGGGCACCTTGCAAAAGCCCTATGGAAAAGGAATTGCACCTCCTCTGTGCATTGCCTTTGAGAATATTCTGAAGTGTGCTAGGCTGAATGAAGATATTATCACATAATATTTGGTGATCCCAAATGGAAAGGAGTGTGTTGTCTTCACCTGGTAGTACCTACCACATTACTGACTTCATTGCACACTTATCTAAAAGGTAAACAGCAGCTGAGTGCATTCCAGGGAACAAAGGGAGTTGCCTGTGCAAGTGGTACTGGCAAGCATTTGTTTTTGCCATTCTGTATACAGAATGGAGACCGAGCTAATGTCAGAAGGCAGAGCAAAGAAGTGCAGCAGATTGCAGGATTACATGGGACTGGGAAAGGACTGATAGAAGTCCACTCATATCTTATTCCAGAAACCCTGCTGAGTCCTGTTGCTGCCTTGGGCACATAAGCACATAATGCGAGTCAGAACTGGCATGAAAAATGCCAGTTCCAGACCACATTATGGCTAGAGAGGGGTGCCCTGAGCTGCCTCAGTGGTGGAACATTGGCCTGACAGTCCACAACTGAGCATGGGCTCGATCCCCCCTCCCCCCCACCAGCCCTGATCTTTCCCCTTCTCACTTCCTGGATCCTTGCCATGTGATTGGCAAGAAAGTTTGGGAGGAGTGAGTCCCTTCCTGATGTTTCCAAGCTCCCTTGCTAGTGACATGACAATGGACCACAAGGAAGGAGGGCTGCAGGAAGCGACAGCTATGCTGTGTCCCCAAGTTGCCTGAGCCCAGGGAGCATGGGATAGCTCTTGAAACACCCATCTCCTATTCCTCATAGGAATCTGGGGTGGGTGTCTGCACTACCGAAGCACAGGGGGAAGCCCAAATCCTGCTGCATTAAGTAGCTGCCCCCAGGCTAAATAGTATCTCCAGGCTGATGCAACCCCACACTGAATTAAATGGCCAATGTAGAAGAACCTGTGTGAGCTAGCATGAGCTAGCATGAGCGAAAAATAGGAATTTGAATCAAGGTGGCCATACTTACCTTCTCCATTCAATGCTGTCCAGATGTTTGCCTTGGCAGGTCCCATTGCCATCTGACTACTGGGCAGCTGCCTGCTGCTAGCAGGGATTCTAGTCCTAACTACCTGCAGGGTGCTGCATTGGGAAAACCAGACAAGATGAACTGAAAGTCTGACTCATTGTGAGGCGCCTTGGTATGTTCAGAAGGAGAGATGGGGTTGACTTCTAGAAAAATCTATCACAGCTAACGTTAGGCCACATATATCTAGATTATGTGCATGCGCACACATGTACGTTACACTGAACATTGGGCCCAAATCTTGTTGCATTATGCTTGTGACTGCTGTTTTTCTAAGGCCATGCAGTGATGGCAAGGGAAAGTGGACAAAAGCTATTAGTTCTGAGAAGACTGCTTCTTCCATGCCTCCCTTCCTTCATAACCACTCTGTTTTCTCTACATCCTTCATGTCTTTTTCCTCTTGCCTCCCAACCTTTGGCATAGTTGTCCAAGCATACACCAAGCAGATCCCAACCTGTGTGTTAATACAATTGTTAAGCATTTTCCTTATTTCTCAGGCATGTGTTATATTCAGAGAGGAGGAGTTGTGTTTTGGGTGGAATGTATCCATATCTTACCTGCTACCTGCCAAAAAAATCTGTCTGGTGAGTCATTTGTGTAGCTTTTAGGAGGTTGAAACTTTGCCTGAAGAACAGAACATGCTTTGGCAGATGGATGGGTATACTTCAGCACCCTGCTCTTTGGACTTCTCCTTTCCTTTATTTACAGTGTGTCTTATATTTAGCTTTGACTTGTTGACAGAGCTGAACTTTTCCTCATCCTGGGAGGAGTGTGTTGGCCTCAGTTCGCATGACTTTTTGGCCTCTCCCTTCTGAAACATAAGTGTTCCTTTGGAAGCCATATACCCTTATGCTGAAGTGAGGCCTCTACTCCTTCACGACAGGAATACAACCCTTGGTGCAAGTTTACCTCTTCTGAGAGACAGCCAGGTAACCGAAACACCTTGCCATTGTATTATGAAGCCACTGCTGATTTTCCAATCCATGCATGTCACATGGTGACCTACCAAAGCTCTGCTGACAGGAGCCTTCTGGTTTGGGTTCAAAAGGGCACATGGCCTTTGAGAAGAGTGAGGAGTCACAGAGGAAGGCAAATCATCTCTAGGGATACCTGCTCACTTTCAGAATGTTATAGAGACACTGAAAAGGAGCTTGATGCCCCAAAGGCACCACAATTCATCTGGTCTTGGAAGCTAAGCAGGGTCAGCCATGGTTAGCACTTAAATAGGAGACTGCCAATGAATACCAGGTACTGGAGGCTATATTTCAGAGAAAGGGATTGACACCTCTGAGTTTACTTTGCCTAAGAAGCTCCTGTGAAATGCATGAGATTGCTATAAATTGACAGGTGACTTGAAGGCACACATGTAAATGCATACTATATTGACACACAAAACTGAATTCCAGTTGCTATGGGACAGGAGAAGGAGAGCATGTTGTACTCATATCCTGCTTGTGGCCTTCCCATGAACATTTGGTTGGCCTCTGTGGTCACAAATGCGGGAGCAGGTAGGCCTCTCGTCTGATCCTTGAGGAGGTTTTTCTTATATTTCTATGGCAGAGCATCTTATGCTGCTGATATTGTAGCTGAATAAGAGGTAGAAAGAGACCCACGGGGCCATCCAGGGCAAGCCCTGGCATGCAAGAGTATAAAATCAGAGCATGCCCAATAGATGGCCATCCAGACTCTTTTTGAAAACCTCCAGATAAAGGAATTCCACCATTTTCAAAGGCAATGTATTCCATGGCTGAACAGCTATTACCATCAGGAAGTTCTTCCTAATGTTTCGGTGGAATTTCTTTTCCTGTAGCTTCTGTTCCTTGCTTTATGTCTTTGTCTCTAGAGCAGCGAAATAAGCTGGCTCCATTTTCAATATGATATTCTTTCTAATATTTAAACATGGATAGCATGTCCCCTCTCAACCTTCTCTTTTCCAGTTTAAACATACCCAACTCCTCACAGAGCTTGGCTTTCAGAGTTTTTACACTTGGTTACCTTTCTCTGTACTTTTTACAGCTTGTCAATATTCTTCTTCTATTGACAGAGTATTCCAGGTCAGGTCCAACCAATGCAGAACAGGACTTGAAAAGCTGTACTTGTATGGAAAAAGCCTATTCTATGTTGCGTCGCTCACTGTCTTCATATCATTGTTCTCTCTGGTAGGGCTAACATTGGACAATTGCCCAGAAATATCAATGCTATGCCACAGCACTGTCCCACAGGGCTGTTTTTAAATTGATTTAATATTTTGAATTGATCATTTCTATTTTAATATTGGCCTTGCAATATCCATGCAATATCCATGGTTTTACCTACACTACTAGAAGTATTTGACCTCTCCAGGTCCTCCAGTGCAATTCTATGGTATGCTCCAGCTGAGGTATGGTCAAAATATAGGGTTCATTACTATCCACAGTTTCAGGTATTCACAGGGGGTACCTGAGTGCAACTGGCTAGTTTAAGGGGTGCAGAGCAACTGGTAGGCCACCTTGAATCAAAAAGTTTGGGAAAACGTAAACCAGAAATAAAGATGATGATGATGAGGAAGATGATGAAATGATCATATGTTGCAAATGCAGGGTTGTTCCAGACACTTCCTATCAGTAGCATGCTTCTCTAGGGTTAATCTAAACCAGGCATGGGCAAACTTCAGCCCTTCAAGTGTTTTGGATTCCAACTCTCACAATTCCTAACAGCGAGTAGGCTGTTAGGAATTGTGGGAGTTGGAGTCCAAAATGCTTAGAGGGCCAAAATTTGCCTGTGCCTGATCTAAACCACAGCAGTTTTCACTCATGGCTTTAATCTTGCTGTCTATAGTGCCAGGTAACAAGGTAACATCTGCTGTGTGACAGCTCTTTGGGTATTTGAAAATGAGCCAGTTGCACTCAAGTCAGGGGAAGATAATAGTGAAGACTGATGATGATGTCTTACCTGCCTCTCCTCATGGAGCTAAACAGGGAGCAGAAATAATATTAAAATACAACATGTTGCTCCTTTCTCAAAGCTGAAATAGAGACTCAATTTGCAATCCATTAAATTATGTAACTGGAATGGGAGACATTCTGACCTAGAATGTCACCGAGAAAGCTCCACTCCTTGATGGTCGCTTGCTTTGTTTAGATGGAGAGAGGGACCTATATGGAGTCTTCAATAGGGAAGAACTCTAGCATGAATTTTCCTGGTGTCAGTTTTGGAAACTAGGACAGGTGTGCTTTCAGGCCAAGCAGAGTCCTTAATGGAGGAGGAAGAAAGTTTATTCCTTTATAGAAAAAAACAAGTTGGAAAGTTGAAAACCATGACTATGCCCTGAATTTGATATACAATACGTTCAACTGCTAGGCCTGCAAAGCCCTCGTTTTTCACAAAACTTCCTCATACTTGGATATTAGCAGAAGATTAACCCAGTTAAGCACCCTTTAAAGGAGAACTTGGGAACTGTAATTTAAGCAGAGAAATGAGCTCACTGAGAATTCATCCGAGAATTCTCTTCTGCTCCTGGCAGCTAAGATACCTGCTCTTTACAGTGTTTAATCCTCCCCATGGGGCAAAGTGAGTGAATGGCGTATGCCCTTTAGGCTATTAGCCTTGTAGGAGCTCCTAGGAGAAATCAGCAGAAAAACCTGAGTGTCAGATAAGGTTTTTAAGATCTTGGCTGTTAGTAAAACAGACTAAAATATGAGAATTGTACATTGTAATATAGTGGTTAGAGTCTTGGACTGGAATTCAGGTCCTTGTTCCTAAATGAATCATCACATTCACTTGGTTGCCTTGGACCAGTCATTGTCTTACAGCCTGACCCACTTCTCGGGGTTATTGTTCTGAGGATAAAATGGGAAAGAGGAAAGCCACACTTGTTGCCTTGATCTCTTTGAAGAATAGAGGGATAATGTATGAGCGTGTTTGTGTCCTTATATGTGCAGGTACCAAATATTCCATATATGAAATTATTAATACTATGTATTGTCAAAGTCTTTCACAGCTGTAATCACGGGTGTTGTGTGGTTTCCTGATTGTATGGCCATGTTCTAGCAGCATTTTCTCCTGACATTTCATCTGCATCTGTGACTGGCATCTTCAGAGATGAAGGGATATGAGTTTTAAAAAGAAATAATAATAAAACTTTATTTATATTTCACCCACTCTCCCTGAGGGGATGCTCACTAATGAAAAATGATCCACATAGTGAGATTCTCTGGATGATTATATCTCAATTTCACACCGTGTTTTCACATCCCTGCTTGTTCTGAAACTGTCATTATTTCCTGCCTGTCCATTTGTGGATTAACAAGTGGATCAGACTTCTCCTTGCCACAAAAACTCAGGCACTTGATTTTTAAAATGCCAGCTACTGCCATCTCCCCTTCTTCTACTCAAAGATCAACCTTTTAGAGAATGGAGAAGATGGCAGTGGGTACTCAAGGTAATCAAGCACAATTTGCCCATAGAGATGGGATTTGTGGCAAGGACATGGCCCTTGGAAGGTCTCAACCATAACTCTAGGGAGGGATAGGACAAGGATGTTCTGGGCATTGGCCATTAGCTGTCAGTGGCACCTGCTTCACAGAACATAGACATAATAAGTTTGGGTAATGTAGTTACTGCAGTCATGCTGGCCACATGACCTTGGAGGTGTCTATGGACAACGCCGTCTCTTCGGCTTTGAAATGGAGATGAGCACCACACCCCAGAGACATGACTGGACTTAATGTCAGGGAACAACCTTTACCTTTTTTAAATGTAGTTACAGAATTTTGAAAAAAGGAATTTTTTGGAAATAGAAAGTTTGGAGGTTTCTGGGTTTGTAGTTTTAAAAAGGCAATCTTTCCAAGCTCTGTATAGGTATTTATAAGAAGTTGGGAAGGATGACCCCTCTTACCCACAATTTCACCCACCTGCAACCAGCAAAATATATCCTCCCTTAGAATTTTCTAGGTCCTCTGGATGATTCTAGGGTATGCTTCTGCCATAAGTTAATAAAGAGGACCTAGGAAATTCCTAGAAAGGTTCTCCGGGATGACTGGTAATTTCCAGCAGAAGCAATAACTATGGATAGCCTGTGGATATGGGGTTGTGCTGTAATGTAACAAGGGCAGGTTTGGATGAAATGAGAAATGGGTTGTTGTGTGTTTTCTGGGCTGTATGGCCATGTTCCAGAAGCATTATCTCCTGACGTTTCACCTGCATCTGTGGCAGACATCCTCAGAGGTTATGAGGCCCTCACAATTTCTGTTGTGAGGCCCTCACAACAACCCAGTGATTCCGGCCATGAAAGCCTTTGACAATACATTGAAATGAGAAATGTTTTGTAATATGTTACTTTTAAGGATACTTTTAGTCATTTTGTGTGGAATTCATGCTTTAGGCCAAATTATAAGAATTTCTTTGAAGAAATGGTTAATAAAAAATATCAGAAATACAATGAGTTACGTTTTTTGCAATATTAGTGACCAACAAATTATTTGACGTTGTGTAAATAACTCACAGAGTGTAACTCTTTAACCTTAGCTGTATCTCCAGAACAAAATAGGAGGGTCGGTTTGATTTTGCAGTCCTGAAACTGCTGCAACGCAACAACGTCACTTAGAAAAGCTCTGAGCAATGAGGAATCCTAGTACTTGCAGAGATGAGTTCTTCTGAGCAAAAAAGTTGGTGTCAGCTATTTGGTCTTCCCAGGAAATGCCTGTTTCTGGAAAGGCCTTGAGGGGAATTCTAGGAAACACTGCTTCATTCAAACCTAGATATATTTAGTGTTTGTGTAAATATTGTGAAATCCCAGGAGGAAATGAACATTGTATTCTCAGAAAACAGAACATCATAATTCATTAATTTATTTTCATTCTTTGCTTGATTCTCTTGCTATTATTTGGATAACAAATCTGTATCTAATATGCACCTGTGTACATTTTAAGATGTGCATCAGATCTGTCTCTTTATCATCAACCATGGCCTGAGCTGTTTGTTATTGCTGCAAATTAAGTGTGTCCCTGTCATTTTAGCATGAAGACTGCAATCCTATACACATTAAGGCTGTATGTAATCCTGATACCTGGCATTATATCTGTGAATTGAATTGTTAGTTCATTGGAATAAGACCCAGAAGTATTTCTGCTATTAGAGAGCGATTTCCAAGAGAAGCAGAAAGAAAACAAAATCTATCTCTCTGTGTCTGTCTATCTATCTATCTATCTATCTATCTATCTATCTATCTATAAATATCTAGAGAAAATGTCTCAGGGTGCCCATACACAGATTTCCAAGCTACCAGGGCTTCCTACAAAGGCCTAGGAACATTTTGTATGCACACATGCAGTTCTCCTGCTTTCCGGGCAACAGCAAAGCCTTGTTTGTCACATCTCATTGATTCAGTCTTGGCTCAAGGCTCAGTAAACTTGACCCAGTACTGAGATGGAATCAATGGGAATTATCCAACATGTCTTCTGATTCCTAGAGGTCAGCCCTGTGGTTGGATGCTATTGGCAGGTACTTGTTGTATAAAATAGACTGGGAATATTGATATATTAAAAGTTGCATAGTGAGTATATACGAAACTAGACGTTTCTGGAGATGCCATGACACCATTAGTTTCCCTGGGAAAACTTACTGAGACCATGTAGCAGAGAGGACAGCAACAATTTGACAGAGTCTCACTTGTGTTATACTGAGCCAGTAAAGCACACCTACTTCTGTAACTTTCTTAAATCACAGATATATTGGCTTCCAAGTAAGATTGGACAGAACACTACAACTCTACACACTAGGCACATTGGAGGTCTATAAAGAGATAAGGTGGCCATCTTTTGGGCATGCTTTAGTTGTGTACTACTCCATGAGAATGGCCTGGAATACATGGTTATTATAGACTCTTCTAGCTCTAAAATTCTATTATTCTAATCTCCTGTTCTTTTACTTCTCTAGGTCTAGATTTCCTCTGACTTAATTTTGGGTGCAAATTCCCTGCAGAGCTAATACAGCGAAATCACTAATAATAAAAGCTCACTTTTCAGTACTTCAGAGGTTTTTAGATTTCTCTATGTGTTCATTTTATTTTTAGCTAGGAGTGAGTAATACAAAACCCTTGCAAACACACATACACAGCAACAAGCAATAAATAAAAATAGTCAGTTCAAGATAAACAGTGGACAAAGCTAAAGCCTGGATTTCTCTATATTTGGTCATTTGTGAAGGGATCTGATAGCTAAAATTTTATTTTGTGAATCTTGACCGCCCTCTGCTGAGCATTCACTGAACTATCACACTGAACTATCACAATCCTCATTACCTCTGAGGATGCTTGCCATAGATGCAGGCGAAACGTCAGGAGAAAAATTGCCTCCAGAACATGGCCATATAGCCCGGAAAAACCTACAACAACCCTATCACACTGGTACTATTGTCTACTTGTCCATCATTGCTACGTTTTGAAAAATGAATTTATTCTTTTTGTTTCCTGATAGAATCAAAGAGTTGGAAGGAACCACAAGTGACATCCAGTCCAATTTTCTGCCACGCAGGAACACACAACTAAACCCATCTAATTTCTTTTGAAGGTTTTTGAAGCATCTTTTGCTTTTTTTGGCTTTTTAAGTCCCTTATGCTATGTTTTCCAATGTTTTTATGAATGATGTCACTCGTTGGTAAGATAGGTGTCGTGTGTCCAAATTTGGTGTCAATTCGTCCAGTAGTTTTTTGAGTTATGTTAATCCCACAAACAAACATTACATTTTTATTTATATAGATGTTACATGTTTTTAATTATATTTTATGTTGTTGGGGGCATGAAATTGTGCCAACTGTAAACCGTCTTGAGTCACCTTTGGGCTGAGAAAGGCGGTATGTAAATATGGTAAATAAAGGGGAAGGGATGGTTTACACATATGTGGTGGGAATGTGAGGAAGTACAGAGATTCTGGAAGAGGGTATTAGAACAAATAAATGGGCTATTCAAGGTAAATTTGTATATTGGGCCGGGACTGTTGGAAATTGAAACGTTGGACCTACAAACGCTGAAGAAAGAAGACCAACAAACTTTGATGGCAATGATTAAAGCTGCCCATGTTGTAATAGCATTGGGATGGAAGGATAAGAAAAAAATGGACAATGGACAGATGGAACGAATATACTTATGAACAAGTACAATCGGATATTATGGGAATAATACAACAAGATATATCATGGTCTATAAAAATACAAATAATTAAAGAGAACTGGTTAAGATATGTGAAATGGGTTGAAGAAGGGAAAGCAAATGATCAGATAAAGGAAAAAATGGACAGAATCCTGGACTGGCTGCAGTTAAAAAATGCTTTGTTGTAAAGTTGGAGGGAAAAAGAGGGGGCAAAAATGTAATGGTTTATAGATGTCTATAAAATAAGTTTATTTTGATGGATTAGATTGATATCATTACAATAAAAAAACATTTAAAAATACGGCAGATAAATAAATAAATAAATAAATAAAGGAGAGCTAGCAAAGCATTCTAGCCATTCACCAAACTACGAATCCCAGAATTATGTAGGCATTAAAGTAACATCATGCTGATGTAATAAATATGCTCTGGGGCTACAATATCAGGGGAAGATTAGAGAGATCAGTTATAATACCGACTGAATTCTGAAGTGGAGTGGATGGTCTTGGGCTAGTAATTATCTTTCAATCTGCCCCAGAAGATTATTTATTTTATTTATTTATTACTTTACTTGTATACCGCAGTTTCTCAGCCTGGCTGGCGACTCAACGCGGTTTACAACAAGAATAAAATCAACCACAATATACAATATACAATTATTATGAGGGCAAAATGTGTGCCTGCATGTGGGAAACAGAACTGTGAAGTCCACCATGAGCTGCTTAAAATAAAGATGGGACGTAAGTGAAATAAACAAATATAAGCGTTTTTCATAACTTGACAAGGATCAAAAGACTTTGTGCAGGATATTAGTTCATCATCCTCTCTCTGATAAATTTGTTTTAGACAGAAGAACAAGATAAAGCGATCCCTTGTCTCCCGAACATTATATATAGATCAAGGATTGAGATATTAGCTGTCACTTTATGAACTACAGCTCAATTTAAGAAAGGAAGCAAAGGCTCAGAGAAAGGAAAGAGCTATGTACACAGGAAATATTGCTTCTCTAGTTTAAAGAAAATCACTTGGACTTGAGAGATGTTGGCAGAACTGCTCTAGGATGTCTCACTAAGCCACAAACACGAGATAGACATGGCTCTGTTGGCAAGACCAGACACTCATTCCTTTGGCACTGTTGGTCCAAAATGTGTATCTTTGCCTTGGAGGATCATATCCTGATTACATAAAGCATAGTAAATGCTCACATCACACCACATAATTCTACTGCAACTCTTCCAATTAAAGCAAACCTTGATTTTGCCATTTTATACAAGGAACACCACTTTAAAACACCTATCTTGTCCAAACGTATTTCCCCCTATGAACCATCTCGGAGATTAAAATTGTTTGGGGATGCCCTGCTTCTTTGCAAATGTGGTTGGTGGGGACGAGAGATAGGGCCTTCTCAGTGGTGGCCCTTGGTATGTGGAACTCCCTCCTTAGTGATATCAGGCAGCCCCCTCCCTCCTAGTGTTTAGAAAGAGAGTCAAAACCTGGCTCTGGGAGCAGGCATTTGAAAAATAGAATAGTGCAGGAATGTTAGAATGGAATATGTGCAATGTGACTACGGATTGGCCTTTGGACTATGTCTCTGGATGACATGATTCATTGAAATGTATTTTTATTATGCTTATTATGTTTTCATTTTTAACTTAAGTTTTAACTGATGTGGTATGTTTTAAGGCACCATGGATGTGTGATTGTAAGCTGCCTTGAGTCCCCTTGTGGTAGAGAAAGGCGGGATATAAAAAAGGTAAATACAATAAATAAATTGTATATAATGGGACTTGTGCATCCAAAGATTTTAGAATCCACAGGGGGCTCTGGAACCAAACTGCAGCAGATACCAAGGGTCCACTGTACTCTAATCAGCTTTTTTTTTTTTTTAAGATAAACCAGTTATGGGATACTATCTTGTCTTTTGCCTTAGACAAAAAAGGGTGTGTGCTTGTCCTTGAGGTAAGGGCTGTTTCAGTCATTGCAGTCTCTTTCTCCCACGCCATGGAACAGGACTGTGTGATTCAAGCACTGTCACCGCACTCAAGTGTCATCACCCACTTGTCTCTGTGACTTCTTTCCAGCACTGACTGTGCATCCAAATCAAGGGACTGTATGTTCTGGCTGCTTATGATTCCTTATGATACACTCACCTTTTACTCCTTGTCCTCTGTCTAGTTGGGAAGTTTTTAGTAGAATTAGTATTGGGAGGATAGTGTGGGAGGGCTGGAAAAGAACAGACTTTTGTTGACACGTTGCAGTATGTCTTTAGTAAACAATGTAATAAAGCTAGAAAAGAATGAGGTTTTCCAACTGATCCTACTGTAGCTACAATATGCCTTCCTATAATAAAAGGTAAACAGCACCTGCTTCAAGAATTTCTTAAGGCATTGTGAGCAGCAAAAGGAGAAAGAAGATTAGCTGGTCTTATCAGTTATCTTCAGTATGTTAAAAAAATCAGAGATCTGTAGACCATATTTCTGTTTCTTTCCATGTTATTCAACCCTGGTGCCAAATTTTCCATTGACGAAGTAATGCCTTAGAATTATCTTTAGCTACTGAGGTATACCTGTAGTTGAATTCCCCACTTCCTCAATTTACTAGCAACTTCCTCCGTTTACTAAGGGAACTGGATGAATTCTTTAATGAAGGAAAAATATCTATTCAGGGCTACTAGTTGTCACTGTGTCTTGTTGTTGTGTGCAAGCAAGTTGTGTCCTAAAACTCTATGGCAAATCTATCACAGGGTTTGCTTGGTAAGGTTTGTGCAGAAAGGGTTTCCCTTCATCTGAGGCTGAGAGAGTGTGACTTGCCCAAGTGGATTCCATGGCTGAGTGATGGATTGAACCTTGGTCCCCAAAGTCATAATCCAATGATCAAACCTCTACTCCATCCTGGCTCCACAGAGATGGCTAATTTGGACACAAGACACTTCACAACCCAATGTATGTCCTTCACTCAAAAAAATTGATTTTGTCATTTGGAAGTTGTAGTTACTGGGATTTATAGTTCACCTACAATCAATGAGCATTCTGAACCCCACCAACGATGGAACTGAAGCACCAACTGATGGCACACAGTTCTCCCATGACCAACAGAAAATTCTGGAAGGGTTTGGTGGGCCGTGTCCTTTGGCTTTGGGGTTGTAGTTCACCTACATCCAGAGATCACTGTGGACTCAAACAATGATGGATCTGGACCAAACTCTACACAAATACTCAATATGCCCAAATATGAACACTGGTGGAGTTTGGGGAAAATAGAATCTTGACATTTGGGAGTTGTAGTTGCTGAGATTTATAGTTCACCTACAATCACAGAGCATTCTGAACCCTGCCAATGATAGAATTGGGCCAAACCTCCCACACAGAACCCCCATGATGGCCACAGCAATGTGTGGCAGGGGACGGCTAGTATATATATATTTATTAGGGCTGGGCGGTTTGGTTTCGTTAATTCGTAATTCGTTAATAATTCGTTATTTTTTTAAATTACAAAACGATAACGAACCATTCTGGAGCAATTTAAAAAAAAACGAATTTTTAAACACGTTTTGTAAATGCTTCGTATTTCGTTATTGTATTCGTTTCGTTATTGTTCTGAGGTCGTTTCGTTATTATTTCCGCATGTCTGGGGCAAGTTTTTTGTTTAATTAGTGAAAAAAAATTATAATATCACACCAACAGTCAACAACAGAGGGAGAGGGAAGCTTCAGAAGTTTTTGGAGATTTTTTAGCGTATTTCGCGGTCGCATCCGCCATTAACAAATCGATTCGTTATTGTTTCAGAAATCGATTCATTACTGTTTTGTAATTTTTTTCACATTTACGAAATTTCGTAAATATTGAACTTTTTAAAAGGAAAATTTTGTAATTATTTTAAATAACGAAACGCAAAACCCCCCAAAAAACGAATCGATTTTAGAAACAATTTTTTCCGTTGTTACCCAGGCCTATTTATATATATCTTGGAAACCGCTCTGAGTTCCCTTCGGGGTGAGAAGGGTGGCATATAAATGTCGTAAATACATAATTAAATATAACCCAGGATATCAAATAAGAAAATCCCGCAATATCTCCTTTGAACTGTGTTACCTGAGTCCACACTGCCATACATTGCAGTTCAAAGCAGACAATGTGAGATTGTATTCAGCTGTGTGGAAGGGGCCTGGATTATATGGCTGTGTGGAAGGGCCTCCAGTTCAAAGCAGATTGAGTGGATTTTCTGCCTTGAAATTCTGGGTTATATGGCTGTGTGGAAGGGCTCTATGTCATTCCATAGCATTGAGCCATAAAGTGGTGTCATATTGCATTCATTTCAGGGCCCTTCCACAGAGCCATATAACTGGCAAAAAATCCCACAATATCTCCTTTAAACTGGGTTATCCGAGTCCCCACAGCCATATATTCCAGTTCTAAGCAGATATTGTGGGCTTTTATTCAGCTGTGCGGAATCTTACTTACTTACTTACTTACTTACTTGGGCGATCCCTCGCTTTCCGAGGATGATTGTCTTCCAGTGTTCTTGTGAGTCCGTATGTGGCTGTGGAGCCCTATTCTTGCTCTGCATCTTATTCCGCAGTGAGGGCATTGGTTTTCAGGTGGAAGGCGGTCTCGGTCGGGGTTGGCTTGACGTGCCTTCCTCTTGGCACGCTTCTCCCTTTCGCCCTCCATTCGTGCCTCTTCAAATTCTGCAGCACTGCTGGTCACAGCTGACCTCCAGCAGAAGCGGTCAAGGGCCAGGGCTTCCCAGTTCTCAATGTCTATGCCAGAGTTTTTAAGGTTGGCTTTGAGCCCATCTTTAAATCTCTTTTCCTATCCACCAACATTCTGTTTTCCGTTCTTAAATTTGGAGTAGAGCAACTGCTTTGGGAGACGGTGGTCGGGCATCCAGACAACATGGCCGGTCCAGCAGAGTTGATGGCGGAGGACCATCGCTTCAATGCTGGTAGTCTTTGCTTCTTCCAGCACGCTGACGTTTGTCCGCCTGTCTTCCCAAGAGATTTGCAGGATTTTCCGGAGGCAGCGCTGATGGAATCGTTCCAGGAGTTGCATGTGACGTCTGTAGACAGTCCACGTTTTGCAGGCATAGAGCAGGGTTGGGAGAACAATAGCTCTATAAACAAGCACCTTGGTATCCCTACGGATATCCCGGTCCTCAAACACTCTCTGCTTCTAGGTTCTTGTGGGTTTTTTCGGGCTATATGGCCATGTTCTAGAGGCATTTTTCCTGACGTTTCGCCTGCATCTATGGCAAGCATCCTCAGAGGTGGTGAGGTCTGTTGGAAGTAGGAAAATGGGTTTATATATCTGTGGGTGGGGCAAAGAGCTCTTCTCTGCTGGGGCTAGGTGGCTGGGGCTCTGCTGGGGCTAGGTGGGAATGTTTCAACTGACCACCTTCATTAGCATTTGAAGGCCTGGCTGAGCCTGGGGGAATGTTTTGTTGAGAGGTGTTAAGATGTGCCTGGTTGTTTCCTCTCTGCTGTTTTGCTGTTGTAATTTTAGAGTTTTCTAAATACTGGTAGCCAGATTTTGTTCATTTTCATGGTCTCTTCCTTTCTGTTGAAATTGTCCACATGCTTGTGTATTTCAATGGCTTCTCTGTGTAGTCTGACATGGTGGTTGTTGGTGTGGTCCAGCATTTCTGTGTCCTCAAATAATATGCTGTGTCCAGGTTGGTTCATCAGGTGCTCTGCTATGGCTGACTTCTCTGGTTGAAGTAGTCTGCTGTGCCTTTCATGTTCCTTGATTCGTGTTTGGACAATGCTGCGTTTGGTGGTCCCTATGTAGACTTGTCCACAGCTGCATGGTATACGGCAGACTCCTGCAGAAGTGAGAGGATCCCTCTTGTCCTTTTCTGAACGTAGCATTTGTTGGATTTTCTTGGTGGGTTTGTAGATTGTTTGTATGTTGTGTTTCCTCATCAGCTTCCCTATGCGGTCAGTGGTTCCCTTGATGTATGGCAGAGGCCACATGATTGACAGTTGCTATGATTTCCTTTTCGGCGAAGCTCAGCCCAGCAGGTGGCGCCGCAGGACCGCAGAAGGCGAGGGGGCGTGGCTGCGCGATGACGTCCCCTCCGCCGCCGCGTGGGCGACGCACGCTCGAGGCAGGGGCGGGGCGTCCCGAGCGAGCAGTGTTTACCTCAGAAGCCGGCGGCATTCTTAAGCTGAGGGGCGCCTTCAACCCCGGAAGGGCGCCGGGCGTGGAGTTTGTTGCTCGTTGCTGCCCCCGCCGCTGCCGCTGCCGCTGCCATGTACCGGGCCCTGTACGGCTTCCGCTCGGCCGAGCCCAGCTCCCTGGCCTTCGCTGCCGGGGAGACCTTCCTGCTGCTGGAGCGGAGCAACCAGCACTGGTGGCTGGTGACGCGGGCGGGCTCCGGGGAGACGGGCTACGCGCCGGCCTCGTACCTCCAGCGCCTTCAGGTCAGGCGGGGCTGGGGCTCGGGATGTGGAAAGCAAGGCCCCGGCTACACTGGCTTCAAACCCGTGTGGAAGAAGGGGGGCTAGGCCTGGACAAACTTCGGCCCTCCCTCCAGGTGTTTTGGACTTCAACTCCCACCATTCCTAACAGCCTCAGGCCCTTTCCTTTTGCCCCTCAGCCGCTTAAGCGGCTGAGGGGCAAAAGGAAGGGGCCTGAGGCTGTTAGGAATGGTGGGAGTTGAAGTCCAAAACACCTGGAGGGAGGGCCGAAGTTTGTCCAGGCCTGGTGTAGATGCACCATACCTCGAAGCGGGTTACAAAACCATTAAAATACAGCAAAAAACACTGCAACGTACCTCCATAAAAGTTACAGACCAAAACGTATCTCTGTGAAATACATATTAAAACAGAAATGGAACAAAAGACACGCTTTAAAATTCATGTTTATGTTTAAAGACTGTCTGGGTAGGACTGGCGGAAGAGACAGGTAACTCTTCACTTGTGTCTTAAATTCTGACGAGCTGTCATCGTTCCATGATGATGAAAAGGTCATCGGTGCTATTATTGAAACATAGCCAACTTGCACATGGATTGTCATATAATTTCTTTTGGGTGTCATGTGTCAAGTGGGGCAATGGGCCACTTAAACTTTATTGGGAAGCTTTACAGCAGTGGTCTCAACCTGTGGGTCCCCAGGTGTTTTGGCCTACAGCTCCCAGAAATCCCAGCCAGTCCACCAGCTGTTAGGCTTTCTGGGAGTTGAAGGCCAAACCATCTGGGGACCCACAGGTTGAGAACCACTGCTTTACAGGAAACTGTGGACTGTGATGGTGGGGTTGAGGGGATGCTTCCTTACAGATATTTCCTTACTAAGAGCAGCTTTTATTTACAGTCCATTATACATTTCATTAACTCTGTGTTGATGCTTCAGAGTTTGGCCCTTAAGAATTACTTTGAGGAGTTTTTTTTTCTTGGCTCTCCATGAAAGTGTTTTGCATTTTGGAAACACTTTCCAAAATACGTTTTTGTTGGGCTGTGGTTAGAAATTTAAACATGGAATTAAATTTTTTGTAAAAAATAAGATTTGCCCACTTGCATCATTAACTTCACTAGTTTTCAAAAATAAGTTTACCTGTCAGAATGTATCTCCTGGCGAACCATCATGAAGTCTAAGATCATCTGGAGAGGCCCTGCTCTTGTTCCCACCACCATCGCAAACGCAATTGGTGGGGACGAGAGACAGGGCCTTCTCAGGAGTGGCCCCCTGTCTGTGGAATTTCCTCACCAAGGGACATCAGATTGGCCACCTGCCTCCTGTCTTTTAGAAGGAAACTCAAGATTTGACTATGGGACTAAGCATTCGCCCATTGAATAGCAGCAATGTGAGAAGAAGATTTAAGCAACTCACAA
Organism: Anolis sagrei; assembly: GCF_037176765.1. Lineage (NCBI taxonomy): Eukaryota > Metazoa > Chordata > Lepidosauria > Squamata > Anolidae > Anolis > Anolis sagrei. The sequence goes on along the minus strand of NC_090022.1, from coordinate 57,009,116 downwards.
TAATTAATTGACCCGGATTTGGATTTTAATTGGCGTGTTTTAATATATTGTTTTAGTTAACTGTTCTTAATTAACTCTTTTTAACTAACTCTTTTAATTAATTGTTTAATGTTTTTAATTATATTGTTGAATGTTTATAATTGTGACAGCACTGGATGGTGCTTGCCGTGAGGCTGCCCTGAGTCCCCCCTCAGGGGTGAGAAAGACTGGTTACAAATTCAGGAAATAAATAAATAAATAAATAATAAGGATTGAGGAAAGAAGAATGCTGTTGTGTGGCAGTTGTTGTTATTATTGTTATGGTTATTTATACCCTGCTTTTTCTCTATACAAATGAGACTCAATGCGGCTTACAATACAAACCATTCAGTACAATTTAAAACCCAAAACTATTCAAACATTACAATAGAATTAAGTAGAAGGTGAAGAGCATCCAAGACTTCTTGACTACAGGGGCATCTGATTGCATAGTGGTTCTCAACCTGTGAGTCCCCAAGTGTTTTGGCCTACAACTCCCAGAAATCCCAGCCAGTTTACCAGCTGTTAGGATTTCTGGGAGTTGAAGGCCAAAACATCTGGGCACCCACAGGTTGAGAACCACTGGAAGGGACAGTATATACATTAGCTAATACCTCAAGGAGCGGAATTCAAAATGATCATAACGGATTGGAGAGCTGGGCCAAAACTACCATAATAAATTTCAGCAAGAAGAAATGTGATTTTTTACACTTAGAAAACCTAAGACACAGAAGTATAGTATGAGTGGCATCTGGCTTGACAATAGTACATGTCTAGTTCTGGATATCATAATTCAGGGAGAGTAGTGGCGTCCTCAAATGTGTCCAGAGAAGGACTACCAAAATGGTGACAGGTCTGGAAACTGACCTATGAAGAGTGGCTTGGTAAGGAGAGAATGTCTAGCCTGGAACATGATGGTTATGTTTAAATATTTGAAAAAAATGTCATATTGAAGATGGAGCCATTTTTTCTGCTGCTCTGGAGACTGAGATATGGAACAATGAATTCAAACTCAGGAATAGAGGTTTCACCTAAACATTCAGAGAAACTTCTTGGAGGTAAAAGCTGATTGATAGTGGAATTATGCTGCCTCAGAATGTGGTGGAGTCTCCTTTTCTGGAGGTTTCTAAGCAAAGGCCATGTGTCAAGAGTGCTTTGATTATGTATTTCTGTATGGCAGAGGGTTGGACTGGTCGGCCTTGTGGACTCTTTCAGCTCTTATCATTCTAGATGGAAGTTTTCATATTTGAGAGAGGTGCTTTAACATGGATAGGGTCATGGATGAAGTACATATTCCTCTCACTAGTTGTGCTATTGTTTCTATTTGCTGTCAAGGTAGTTTTGACTTATGTAAGCCCTATGAATAAGAGTTCTCCAAATACCATGTTATTACCATGTTATTAACTGCCCAACTCAGTTCTTGGAACACAGAACTGTGGCGTCTTTTAACTGAATCAGCCTTTCTGTAGTGCTGTCTTCCCCTTTTCTGAACATTGTCGTCTTTTCCATACACAAACCATTAAAAAAACTAGCCTGTCATCTCTAGTTATTGTGACTTCAGTGGCATATCCTGCACACCTGTTTCTCATATGTAGAAAATTTGGCTTATTGGAGCTGAAGATTCTTGATGCAGATGAAAAGTGAAGGCATTTGTAATACTGAGAAGCAAAAGAAAAGACGTTATGTGACAGTTATTCCCAGAGAATGTTTGAGTTGGATGATTGCAGTGACAAAAGGCATAAAGCTTGACTGTTGCCTGCATTACTTGATTACACACACACACACACACACACACACACATATCCCTGTGTGTGTTTTATATATATATACACACACAAGGCAGTTTTGGGAATATGACTTCTTGTATCTAGGGAGAATGCTATCACATGGTGAATATCAAGGAGAGTTGCAAGTCTTCTATAATGTGGAATGTTACAGAGAGCGAGAACAGGGGCTAATAACAGGCCTGTCCAACTACTGATGAGTGGGCCAGACAGTTAAGCTTGAACAAATGTTGTAACCATAGTGGCAGTAATTATAGTCAAGTCAGACATGTTAGCAATTATGGAAAGTGAAAGAATAGATTGCTTCAGCCCAAATAGCAACTAGAGTGATGAGAGATTACACCCTCCTTTTCATTGTAAGTGTATTTATTGGAGAATTCCTAAGGAAAGCATAAACATTGAAACAAGAATTAGCTTTAGAATGGATGCAGTTTGGACCAAAGTGTTTTGTTCTAGAAATTTGGAGTTGTGCCTGTAATTGCTGCTTAAAAGAAATCACAGTTTGTAGTGTAATTATTATAATCTATACATTAAATACTAAGCTAGATGCAACATTTGTCACATAGTTTGCCTTTGTTTTCCCTGGTCCTGTGATCCTGATCTGAATCTCCCCATCCTGCAGCAGCTGTTACTCACAATGGAACTGAGGGTGGTTTTTTTTTTTTTTTTTGAAGGAATGAAAGCTTTGTAAATAGTTGGCATGGGGGCAGGCAATTCCAGGTGGGCCATAGTGCAAGGAGCAATTGGTTATCCATCCCCGTTTCCAGTTATCTTCCACCCCTCACTCTTTATGAAAGAAGTATCAACAATATAAGGCAAGCCACATTTAGGACTCTTCCGTTATCTGCGGACTTAGTATTCACGGTTTTCTTTACCCACACTCCAGAATATACCTTCTCTCCAGATGTGTTTGTGGGCCTCTCAAGGTCATCAAGTGCAATTTTATGATACATCTGATCCAAATGTAGTCAAAATAAATATTTCACTATTATCCATGGTTTAAATATCTCTGTGTGTGTTGGAACACATCCTCCATAGATATGGGGCCATACCATATTTAATTATTGAATGTATGTCTTCCTTTCTCCTAGTATTGAGCTCAAGATGGCTTAAAACAAACTAAACCATGATGAAGCCAACATTGTATTAATTTAAGAATGTATAAAAATAAGTCAACAATACTATTAAAAGCACAAAATCCAAGCAATTTAAAACATATTTAACAACAAATGTTACATAACAAATGCCGCATCTCATTTATCCTTGAAAAATGCAAGCATTTATATTTGTCTTTTAGCGATAATATATTTATAGGAACAGCTGTTAATTCACTGTGTTGAAATCTATTCTAAATCATGTTTCAAGTCCCTCTTACAAGGTTTGTAATGGTTTCTCCTTTTCAGGTTCCCATTCTATCATTAGTCCAAAGAGACTAGATTTTTCACACTATTTGGACTAGTATTTGATCATTTCTCTGTTCTCTCACTTCCCTGGCCCATCAGAGCTCTGAAGCGCCACATGTGATAATGGACTACACAGATGTCTTTCACCACTATGATTGCTTTGAGAGCTTTCCATCAGAAGTCTTGTTATGTTGTACTATGGAAAAGTCAGCTTCTATATCTGAAGAGTCTCTCTTCCTGATGTTTGCATTCATCCTCAAGCCCCAAATCAGGCTTACATGTACTCCTGGGCTGAATTGCCAATTGAGCATCCAGTAACAAAGATCACATCCTTTAAGCAGTTTGGGAGAATCTTGGCCCTAGCCCTGTTGAATGTTCAGTTGACAATTTACGTTCATTTTCAGTGTAAATATGCCCCAGGTTCCCACTGTACCAAGAAAGGGTGCAGCAAAGGCTAGAGAACATGTGATAGTTGTGACCAGTAATGCTATTGTCCAGTTAAAACTAGTGCCTTTGCTGCAGTGGGTACAGTGGGAACCTGGGGCATATCTCACAGACCTGTTTTCCTGAAGAAAAAATAGAGAGAGGCTTCACTAAACCATGTAATGCAAACCACTCTACTCTCTCTCTCATTGATTGTTTCCCTCTGCTCTGAATTTTAGCTTCATGGCAGCTAAATGATGCATGCATGGATTTGTTTCAGGTTAATGTGGGCAGTACTCTGAATTCTCCCTGAGAATCTGGAGCCAACTAACTTTGGGTCTGCATAAGCAATTGAGCTGGTTCTGAGATGGAACCTGCCATAACTTTTTAGAAGGCCATGCCATATTCCCCAGGCTTATACTGACTGGGAACACAAAATGGCACTTATGATCCTTCCCATTCTTGTCGTTGAAGTGGCCAGTGGACATGGCATGACTAATGTTGATCGCTTGTCACCTGGAGCAATACTTACTGGAATGATGAGGCACTTGGAGAAGGGAGGGGCAAGAGGAAGGGGCATTTTGCTATTATCAATAGTACCATCATTTATTATACCCCTTTTTCTCAGGATTGAAACTCAGTGTGGCTCATGCTTAAAAAGTAATACAATAGCAATATAATATTTTAGTCTACAGACAGAAGACAGCCACACAGTGGCCCATCTGCATTACTTTTCTTTTGGATGAGATGCTCTGTATTGGATTTTGACAGGGTTTTCCTTCTTAGAAGCCAACTGGAAATTATCTCTATGGATTAAATGTGCTTTTAATTACTACTAGTTCCTCTCCAGATCTGAAGGAATTGGAAAATGAGTATAGCATATTGTCTCAAATATTGGCTCTTTTGTTATTCTATTATCTGAGTATATTCCAGCTCCAGAATTCCAGCTCTTCGGGGACACTTTCTATGTCTGGTTTGATTCTATAGCAACACTCTGTTAATTGACTTGCTTCTCTACTTGGTTAATTTAAAAGTGACTCTTTTCCTTACCAGCCTGAAGGCATTCTGGTAAGTACTTACAGTGGAATTTAGTTGGCCTAATCATAACATCCGGTATTGCAGGATAATTAGCCAGTGACTTCAAGGATATTCTGGCTTCATTTATTATTTTGTAGCAAAACAGGATGCCTTTTGTTAAAATGTACTGTAGCACAATGCGATATATCAGTTGATAAGAAGTCTCCAGTCTGTTGAAAACTGATTCTACCTTCTTTATTTGGTTTCCCTACTTCTCTGCATTATTTTGTTTCATCTGCTCAGTTGTCCAGCTGCTGTGAACATGTGTACATATTAATTAAAAATAGTAAATATGGTGATTGGAAAGTACATTGAGTCTGGCTTTTTGGGGCTCTGTGCATATTTTTAATTTTTTTAAAAAGGTAAAAGTGCAGTTTTCTGAATGGACTTTTTGGTAGGACAGATTATACTAACTATATTTCAGTGATATTCAAGCAGTGCCACTCAGAGTTGTGGTCTCTGGACTGGTGTCATTCTCTGGGCCATTAGCTGGTGGTACGTGGTGTGTTTCTTTCATAGAAATAGTTACAAGCAATGGTCAAAAATTCAGTGCTGGTTTCTGGCAAATTGGGGAAAAGATAATTGTAACCCCCCCCCCCCCCACACACACACACATGCCTTAGAAGTATTGGTGTAAGCAGTATAGGAACTTTATAATTTCTTGATTGTAGAAGTGTGTACTATAAAGCTATACTGAGTAAAAGACTGTATGACTATGCAATAGAAGTCTTTCTGTTCACATATCAAGTGGTTCCTCCAGTAGAGGTCTTCTTTAGTCTGAATTATATCCAGTGACTCTCTGGGAGAAGGCTTTTTTGGCTGTATTGTTTCTCTCTTCTAACATGAGAATCCTTTCTCTAGGAAACACTCTTGGCCCATACATTGTTTCCTTTCATATCTCCTGCAAAACATTTTTTCTATGTTCTAATTTGTAATATACTACTAATGTAATTGAAGTATTATTGCCCATTTTGGTTATTTTGTTTATTACATATCTTAAATTAGCATTTCCCAACCCGGAGGTTGAGACCCCTGGGGGGGTTGTGAGGGGGTGTCAGAGGGGTCGCCAAAGATCCTAAGAAAATGCAGTATTTTCTGTTGGTCATGGGGGTTCTGTATGGGAAGTTTGGCCCAATTCTATCGTTGGTGGGATTCAGAATGCTCTTTGATTGTAGGTGAATAATAAATCCCATCATCTACCCACAAATGTCAAGTACTATTTTCTCCAAATTCCACCACTGTTCAAATTTGGGCATATTGAGTATTTGTGCCAAGTTTGGTCCAGATACATCATTGTTTGAGTCCACAGTGCTCTCTGGATATAGGTGAACTACAACTCCAAAACTCATGGTCAGTGCCCACCAAACGCTTCTAGTATTTTCTGTTGGTCATGTGAGTTCTGGGTGCCAAGTTTGGAACAGTTCTATTGTTGGTGGAATTCAGACTGCTCTTTGATTGTAGGTGAACTGTAAATCCCAGCAACTACAACTTCCAAATGACAAAATCAATCCCCCACCAATATTCAAATTTGGGCATATCGGGTATTTGTGCCAAATTTGGTTTAGTGAATGAAAATACACCCTGCATATCAGATATTTAACATTACGATTCATAACAGTAGCAAAATTATAGTTATGAAGGAGCAATGAAAATAATGTTATGGCTGGGAGTAACACAACATGAGGAATTGTATTAAGGGGTTGCGGCATTAGGAAGGTTGAGAACCACTGCCTTAAGTGATAGTAGTGGTGGTGGTGGTGGTAGTAGTAGTAGTAGTAGTAGTAGTGAGTGTCTGTGTTTATTTGTACTTTTCCCTTAAATCAATTTTGAAGAAATGTAGAATAAAAACAAAATAGAAATGTCTAATATAGTAAAAATTGAAGTATATCTTCATTGCTAACTTAGTTGCCTAGGTAACCATAAATGGGAACTATGTATTGACAATTGGCCAAGCTTTAATTTCCTGGTCAGTTCTTCCAATTTTTCTTGTGTCAAAAAAGGATTTTGTCATTTCAGGAAATGTATTAGAATATAGCCACATAAAAATGATGTGTGAGGTGACTTGAAATACACGAGGAACATATCAAGTGTGCTTCTTTTGGGACAGGAGAATAATGTGTAGAATTCCTTTGAGTGACTTTGTAACTTAGTAAGCATCTATTGCCTTCAGTGTGGTGATGCTGAAGTGTCAGTATCTCAGAGTATGCCAATAATAACATCTGGAAATGAACCAGATCTTTCTCAGACAGCCCGTGTTTGTTTGACCATGGAGTGGCTTAAGGGATCAAGAGCTGTCTGTTCTTACAGCTCTTCGTTTAATAAGAATATTGATACTAATTAGTGGCAAGGTGCTAAGAGATCATTTTTGTTGCCATGCTCACTGCAAGAACATTGTTTTTAATGATAAATGACAGTCTGCTGAGATGAAAGAATGTGTGTTTCCAGTGAGAATCACCTTTGCAAAAAATAACCCGGCAGCCATCTTCATTAATAATGCAGTCATGTTCCAGGTAAACTCCACATGCTGTAAATGCCGTAATCAAAGAAAGAAAACCTCCTCACTGATAGAACTTCCCAGTAGGAATGATGAACTGAGATTGCAGCAGGCCAGCTGAAATTATGCCATTTAAGTAGGGTCTTTATTTTAAAGTATTCATCGTGCTAGTGACACACACACCATTTCCAGTTCTCCTTCACATCTTAAAAAAAAAGGAAAATGCACAGCAGTGTGTATTAGCAAATATTTTTTCATAAGTATCTTTTTCAAGAAAATGATCATGTTCACATGTCCTTTTAATATTGTGTGTGTCTGTGCCTTCAAATCACTTTTCAACTTATGGCAAACCCCATTAAATTCATAGGGTTTTTATAGGAAACAAAATTTCCTAATTCATTCCTCAGAAGTATAGCCTACAACACATGGTATTTGTTAGTTGTCTTCCATTAAAGTACAATATGACCCCCAAGTCACCTATCTACATCTGGTAAAATTTGTCCTCTCTGGGAATTTTTTAGGTCTTCCAGGTGATTTTATGGTATACTTCTGGCAAAAGTTACAATAGAATCATGTTGGCAAATTCCTAGAAAAGATATCTCTAGGCATTTTCTAGATTTTGCAATGTGAGAATTTGTAAGCCATAATGGACAGTGGGATATGTGTTGGTAGGTATCTTGCTTTGAAATAGGGCTAGGGATAGAGCTCAAATCAGATGACATGGATATGTGAGAATTTGTGTTTAGGAAAATATTTAAGAATAAAGAAAATATGTTTGAAAGTGTTATTTCCTGTTTAATTGTGTAGTCCTTACTTTGAAAGTAGTGGTTCTACTCCAGGAACTTTGTTTTTGCACTAAAAACTTTGTTAAATGGGTGGATGATGATAGTAAATTGGTGGACTGGATACTAAAGCAAAAATCTATAACACGATGTCCCTTGTGCAAAGGCAACGTTTTTCATCATGTTATATGATAGAACCAATTAGGAAATGACATTTATAACCCAGGAACAAAAACTACAGTGTGGAATATTACATTTATTGGAATCTGGCTGGCTACAGAGGGGCAAATCTCTTTGATGCTGAGCACTGCATTCTGGGAAATGTAGTTTAGGGCAGGGCCTTCTGAATTCTCTGGCATAATAATAATAATAATAATAATAATAATAATAAACTTTATTTGTACTCCGCCACCATTTCCCTCAACAGGGACTTGGGGTGGCTCACATGAGGCCAAGCCCAAACAACAATTACAGTAAAATACAATACAAATTACAATAAAATAAAATAAACAACATTGCAATAAAGTACAAAACAGATAAATACAATAAGCAATATACACAAAGCATAAGAAAGCAATAAACAACATGATAGTGAACAGGCCGCATGTACAATAAAATGGTTAAAAAACTCAGGGTGAGATAAAAGGAGCAGATTATTTGCATGGGGGAACTGATAGAGAAACAGTGTAATAAACATACCTTTGTACAAGGGGGGGGGGGGTTCTCCTAGGTCAAAATGTTGAGGGGGGCAATAACTAAAGCTTGTGTGGCTACTCTTCAAAAGTCGCAGTGGCAGAGTCAGGTCTTGAGATTCTTTTTAATGGTTTCTAAGGTAGGGGCTTTCCTAATCTCACCAGGCAATGAGTTCCAGAGTCGGGGAGCCACAGAGGAGAAGGCTGTCTCCCTTGTACCCACAAAACGAGCCTGAGAAACCGGCAAGGGTGAAAGGAGGGCCTCTCCCAAAGTTCAAAGAGCTCAGGCTCGTTCATGGAGAGAGATACAGTCACGAAGGTAGGCGGGTCCCAAACTGTTTAGGGCTTTATAGGTAAGAACCTGTACCTTGAATTGGGACTGGAAAATGAATGGCAGCCAATGAAGCTCCTTAAACAGGGGGGTTAACTGCTCCCTGTAAATTGCCCCAGTTAATAATCTGGCTGCCAAGTGTTGGACAAGTTGTAATTTCCGGGCCGTCTTCAAGGGTAGCCCCACATAGAGTGCATTGCAGTAATCCAGTCTAGAGGTAACTAAGGCATGGGCCACCATGGTCAAGTTAAACTTCACAAGGTATGGTCACAGTTGGCGCACGAGTTTTAATTGCGCGAAGACTCTCCCAGCCACCACCAACACCTGTGCTTCAAGCATCAGCACTGAGTCCAGGAGGATCCCCAAACTGCGGACCTGTGACTTCAGGGGGTCATGAGAAAGCCTGACGTCCAGCACAGGTTGCCACCCAATACCCCGGTCAGATGGGCGACAGACCTGGAGGACCTCTGTCTTGTCAGGATTGATCCTCAGCTTGTTTGTCCTCATCCAGTTCATCACAGTGGCCAGGCACTGGTCCAGTATCCTCGGGCTTCCTTGGAATCTGGTGGAAATTAATAGTGGAGTTGGGTGTCATCTGCATAGCACCGTACTCCAAAACTCCGGATGACCTTTCCCAGTGGTTTCATGTAGATGTTAAAAAGCATGGGGGACAGCATGGATCCTTGCGGGACCCCACAGGTCAATGGCCAGGGGTCTGAGCAGGAGTCCCCCAGCTTCACCGACCAGGAACGACCGGGAAAAATTTGGCATGGTCTATGTCCACATATCAGATATTGCCTCATAACTACAAATGTAATGAATTTGATACGATTTTTGAGGACAAACGAAAAAATGCACACCTCTAGTGGTTATCCATACAGGCACTTTCAAGGCTGCTTTGTGACCCCTGCCCTCATCGTCTGCTCTATTGGGTAGAAATACTTTTAAAATATGCTACTTATAGAAGCCTCCAGAAACACTGATTCTTTTATATTAGCTGGAGCTTCTATGACACCTTTTAGTTTTGTTTTGTTTTTTAACTGGAAATTGACTTTGGGTCATTTCTGGGATTTATTTGCTTCAGAGGTTTACAACATTGGGTCCTGGCAGGTGGAAATAGGCCCACAGCTTCCTGCTAGTTACTAATGGTCACCAGAATGTGCTGATCTCAAGGAAGGGTTCTTAAATCTAGGTGACAACTGGCTGCATTTCTCCAAAGTAGTATATATGATAATATATACTCATTTATAAGTTGACTTCACATATAAGTTCAGCACAGGTTTTGGGACCTAAATTATGGATTTTTGATATAAACTTTGGATAGATTGAGAGTAAAATTTAGGAACTCAGCAAGAAGCTTCTTGGACCCATTCATCCACAGAGAGGTGAAAGTGCCAGCACCATTTCAAGGGAGCCAACTGCTTTTGGCAAATGCTGCCATTTTCTTAGGCAGGCATTTTAAAAGGTCTTTATCACTCCAAAGTAACGGTGATCTCTTACTCTATCCTGCATCTGTTTGCAGTGTCTAGGTGAAAAATGGCAATGATGGCAGCTCTTTGGTACAGAGAAGCAACTTCTGTCAGCTGTGGTGTGGAAGTACCAAAAGAGTCACCTTCAGGCTCTCCAAGCACGGAATAAGCTATTGGACTTCTATAACTTAGTTCACAATGAGAAAACCTGACAGTAGCCCCCACCCCCAGCTCTCAGCCACAGCAAGAAATCCCCAAAATAGCTGCCAGAGAGAGAGCAGAGAACATGTTACTTCTTTCAGAGTGTCCCAGCATGAACTAAGCTCTCAGACACTCAGGTTATCCCATGCAAAATCACCCTGACAAAAACACATTGCGCTCTCTCTCACCAACAGGTAGCCCCACCAGACCCACCATCATCAGGCATTACAAATGAGTATTGCAGACAGAGGTACTTCAATGACCCACATATTAGTTGAACCAGGGATTTTTGGTCAATTTTTAAAACATTTTTCCAGAGGATATATAGCATATGTTGCGCCCCATGGAGACCCTCACTTTATTCTTTGTTAAGCCCTTTTTCGTTAGAGAGATTAATATTTTGTGTGCAGTTTTGTGGGGGGAGGGGAATCAGTCTAGACGGCCTCTTTGCATATGAAGTCTCCTTCGCCCTGCCCGTTTAAAAATCCCCTCAGGGATGGAGCCTCAGGCAAGGCACTTCTGGTTCTTGGAAGAGTCAGCCTTTGTTTGACTGGAAGGTGAAGAGAGAGGGGGGCCGAATGGTCTACAAAATAGTGTGTCCAGTCGTTGTCGTACTCAAGTCCAATTGGAGCTATACTCAAGTCCAGTCAGAGCTGTATGAGCTGTGTTCAAGTCCAGTCAGAATTAAATATTGAGACCATTTAGAGACAGTTGACAGCATACAAGAAAGAGACAATAAGAAGAAACAAAGATTCAAGAGCCTCAGTTCGGCCAGAACTGTGTCTCGCTCTCAAAGAGATTACCTCTCCTCATAAAGACTTTGTAGTGAGACTGAGGAGAGAAAGTCTAAAATTCTTGTCAGTTAATAAATTTTCATTTGATTCAACTATATAGTCTCTGATCTGTTCCTTGCACAGCTGGTTCACCTACCAAACAGTATATGTAGCTACCGAACAGCTACTGAAAGGTAATGGCAGAATTGGTTAGTTTCTTAAGATGGCATTGATCAGAGCTCAGAAAAGCTTTTTCAAGATCCCACTCCCAGAATCCCCCAGCAAGCAGGAGTAATGGCTGCCCAAGACATGTTTTCAGACTAGAATCATAATACTGTAATCATTATCTCTTAAGGAACAGGCACTTTCTGTTGATAGCCCCACACCCCATGTTTGAAAATGGAAGGGAGAAGCCGATAGTTAAACACCATATTATGGTTTAGATGCTCTGATATACCATGTTTACTTGAATTTAATGCTCATCTTTTTGGCTAAACAACATAGCCAAAATTGAAGTATGCATTAGATTCGATGGTGCATTAGAATGACCCACATAAACATGTTTGTGTCTCTCTGTTAGGCTGAGGTTGGCAAACTCGCCAGTTCCAGCCTGATGGAAGGGCATGACTTCCCAATTGGAATCTTTCATGAGGCCTTTAAAACCTCCCTTGGTTTTGAAGGCCTCATGAATGAGGTCTTAGTTGGGAAGTGCTGCCTGTTCATTAGGCCTGATGGAGAAACATGGCTTCCCCTTGTGTGACGGCGCGTGTGGCGCCTCATATATTCAGAACTGTTAGTTGCAGGATTTTAAACTGCCATTTTATTTCTGTCTACCTTGTACATGTATAGTTAAATTTCATTGGTTACTATAGCTGTCAATTTATTGTTGTTGTGCACCAATTGGTTTGTTTCCCCAGTTCAGTTGTTTAGGCTCTGCCCCTTCCAAGGGAGAAAGGGAAGGTTTCTCCCTCACCTTTTTTACCTCAGTAAAAGACTCATTGGATGGACGTGTCCAAAAGCTTGGCCCAAAAGCCCCTGGTCAAGGCATTTTTTACTACCAACTCTTAGGTTTTTACTCCTGAATCTTATACTTTATGTTCAAACCCCCTGAACGACATTGTGAAGATCTCAGGCGCCTTCACACCGGTTCTTTGGCACCATAGGAAGGTCTTGTCCTTCAGCTTAGGCCACTGAACTGGGGTTGTGGTTTGCTCCGGCATCCACAACCATTGAGAGAGAGGGAACAGGAAAAGCTTCTCAGCTTATTACTCCTAGGACCCTGGACTTTAGAGTTTGTAAAGCATTTTTCCCTGTTGAAACATCACGTTTGTGTCAAAGAAAGAACTAATTGTCAACAAATAAACACCATTTCGAGTCACTTGTTGTGTTCTGGTCCTTGGGAGTTCCAGTTTCCCTAAAGGAGGGCAAGAAGCAATCCCCTGGGGAAAGAAGTCACGTCCATACCTCTTCCTCTATAGCCCCAGGCGCGACGGCACACCTTGCCTGTCAGCTATTCCAAGGCAGGTAACAGAACGGCTGACAGGCAAGAGGAATCCATGCATTACATTTGATAACAATTTTTTTTTTAGTGTGTAGCTTCAAAATTGAGGTGTGTACTACAATCGATGGAAGGTTATACTCAAGTAAATATGGGTATTTCATGGGGAACTGTGTTAGTGGCAGGTATCCCATTTCCTATTAGTTATGTATTGTAACAAAGTTAAGGATATGTTGCCTTTACTTGGCATGTCACAATAAAATTAACTCTCTAGATGTGTCAATATTGTAGTTGCCTTCCTGCCACATCTTTCCCCCATTGAGAAATTAGCTTCATGTGCCACCCATCTTTCCTAATGTTAACATTGCATCAGGGAAATGAATACATCTGCCATAATGTTTCTGCATTTCTCCTGTTGAGAAGATTAAGCTTCAGTTGACAAATCTGTGAGCTCTGCCAGTATAGCATTAGGCTGATTGTTCCTGTTCACAGATGTGTGGAGAAGTGCTATGGTATTAAGAGGGTGGAGATACAACTCCACAGGCAGCTGAAAATCAAGGGGAAAATGCTGCTTGCCACAAACAAGTGGTAAACAACATGGCTGGCAATCGCTTACAGAATTTCTATAACTGGTGGTATGAGAGAGAACTTGTTCTTTGAGAATTCCCCATGTTCCATAGGACTCGCGATGCACTGTGATGATTTGTTCACATGAAGATCAAGCTAGACTATACAATGAATGCCTAGTAAAGTGTGTGTCCCCCCCACATGAATGTCTGCAAAGGGCTTAACACTGTACTAGTTTCCTGATGAAATGTTCCTGTGAAACTGTTATTTGTCTGGGAATATCAGCTTATTCCTAGAATTATATAATTATAATGCTTCCTTCTTGGGGCATTAGGTAACACAGAGGGCCATTTTTATAAGCACTAAAGAAAGTATGCGTGCTTAGGGCTAAATCTCTTTAATACACATGGTACATTTCTTGATTCTCATCAAGATTCCTACTGCTACTATGTACATAAGAGTTGCTGAGAGTGCCCCGATGGTATTGACAGCATTCCAGTATTTACCATGTATGAAAATCCCTAAAATAGTTGTGTAAACACCATAAAGAGCTAGTGGGTTACTAGTTCTACAGCTGTGGAGATACTGGTAATATTTAATGTAAGCAAACATTTAACATCTGGAGTATTATCTAGGTTACTGGAGATGAGATTTTAGGTCAGTGTTGCAAAAGGGAACAATGAAGCTAACAGGTGCTGCAGCTGAGAAGTAAAATGTGGATACCTGGCAGCTGCATTGAACTAATTGCCTGGAGTTATATCAAGAGTGTACCAAAATGCTGCCAATAGCTTTAGTGCAAAGCAGATGTTGCGGTAGCAAAAGCAGCTGAAGAACTTCACAGCTTCAGATTAAATGGGAGGATGCCAGTTGCTGGAATAACTCAGTGAGCAAGAGTGATATTTAAATAGGCTGTGAATAGAAGAAAAGTATGGTGACTACAATGGAGGCTTTTCATCGACAGTAGAGAATAATTTATTGGAGAAGACAGAGATTTTATACGAAGTAATAAAAATCAATTTAAAAGCTTTCTCGGGAGAAAGGAATTTATTCTTTATGTCAAGAAAGTGGATAGTTGCTGAATAGGAAGAAAAGCTCAATATAACAAATGAGGGTCTTATCGGTAGGTTAAAGAGTCCATACATTATCTAAATAGTGAAACATGTAATTGTCTAATGGGTATCTGGATCCCTTCCAAATATCAGCTTTCAGGCTATGATTTGGATGGTGTCATATCTATGCAACATTTCTGTATGCAGAGATAGCAGTTAGGTAAATGTTGGCTACTGTTGAGACCATGGAAAGAAATGGCATCCTGTTTGTAGAATTGTTGTCGACTCCCTTAAAGAATGAGTTGAGAAAGGCTGTTTCAGCTGGCATTGCCTAGTTTCTCTATTCATTCAAGCTAAATAACCAGTGAATTTTTAAAATATATTTTGAAGTTCTGAAATTCATGGCATATAGGCAAGTAGCCATATTTGTAGCCTATGCAGAGTTCTACTTGAAAAAAAAAGAATTTGCATTGATCAGGTTAATCCATCAGAAGTCTGTGGAGAGATTCTCTGGCAAATGGTTCACTCTACCATTCATATTAGATAGACCAAATGCTTTAGGAATGACCAGTCATGTGGTTGACCTTAAGTGGATGGATAAAGTCTGTCCTTTGATCATTGGATTTTCTTTGCAGGCATTAAAATCTTGCCTTCATGTTACACTCTTATAGTCTTTCACAGACCTGATTGTAGAAAGAGCCTTTGACATACTCTTACCATATAATGTGGTTTTCACTGGAGGGTCAACATAGTGGAGAACTTTAAATTTGACAAATAATTTAAGGTTGAATTAGAGTGGAGGATGCTGTGCTTTATGCACGAAAAGGAATGGCAAAATAAGAGGGATGAGGAAGTTAGAATTAGGATTTAATTTTAGGATGGAGGAATTGTCATGAGAAAGAGTTCCAGAGCTTCAAAAAAGGGGATACTGAATCAGAGTAAGAGTGATGAGAAATAGTCAGATGTGCTGGGAAGGCAGGTATGGGTAATGGATAACAATCAGAGGGAAGTAACCTGTGTTCTTCCAGATGTCGCTGGATCTCAAGTCTCATCAGTCAAGGCTGGCATAGTTTTTGAACATGCCAGCTGTGATCAATCTGTATCCACTTTTCCCCTACATTTCTAAATTTATGGAATATAAGTTTTGACAGATTGAAGTTACTAAGTTCTAAGATAGAATGAGAAGTTCATATTCTTATTATCTAAGTAGAGCTCAACACCATTTTTGAGTTTTGTCTCTGCTTAAAATGTTCAAACATAAGCCCTATTGGTTGGTGTGGATCCTCTCTGTTTTTCTCATATTTGTTTCCAATCTACCAAGTTTTTGAGGAATGGGAAAAAGTAGAGATGGAGCTGAAGCTGATGGAGGTTTTTATGCTGTTTTTGTAAAAATAGGTGGGAACAAGGATGGGAATTGATACCAAAGGTAGACTTATGGTACTGTTAATCACAATTTATTCTTAGATTGACTCAATGGAAAGAAAGAAGGAGGCTTTGTTTCATAGTTATTCCACTCCTGTCTCCAGGGCCAGTTCCAGAGAATAGCACTAGAGAATTTCTACTCAGTCGCCAAGGCTGTGGGGTCCACAGGGTTCCATCTTATCCCCCATGGTCATCAATATCTACATGAAGCTACTGAGTGAGGTCATTAAGTGTGCTAGGGTTGGATGCTATCAGTATGCTAATGGCAGCCAACTGTATTTCTTCTTGCTATTATTCAGCTGAAGCTGTACACATGCTGTTCTTTTCTTTGATGGTGTAATGACCTGGGTGTGGGCCAGTAAACTAGCTGAATCGCAATATGAAGAAGGTTATGTGACTTGAGTTCATGAATAAACAGCCTGTTCTTGATGGGGCTATACTGCCTCTGAAGGATTCAAATGCTGTAGACACAGGATGTGACTTTAAAATTTATAGTTAAAAATTGACTGTGTCGATCTGCTGGAGGAGAAATGTCTTCAGTTGTGTCTTAAATTCTGACAGCTGATGTAGGTGTTCAAGCTCTTCCAGCAAGTCATTCCACAGTCTTGGGGCAGCTGATGAAAAGGTTTTCTGGGTCACGGGTGCCAGTTGGGTTCTGGCTGTTTAGAGTAAATCAGGGGTCCTCAAACTTTTTAAACAGAGGGCCAGGTCACAGTCCCTCAAACTGTTGGAGGGCTGGATTATAATTTTTTTAAAATGAATTAATTCCTATGCACGCAGCACAAAAATTACTTGTAGTGCAAAAACACTTAAAAACAATACAAGAATTAAAATGAAGAACAATTTTAACAAATATAAACTTAGTATTTCAATGGAAAGTGTGGGCCTGCTTTTGGCTGATGAGGTAGGATTTTGTTGTTGTGTGCTTTCAAGTTGTTTCAGATTTAGGTTGATCCTGAGTGAGGGCCAGGTTGGGCCCTGGGCCTTAGTTTGAGGACCCCTGGAGTAAATGTTCCCCAGAGGACCTAAGTGTCCAGGGTGGGTTGAACAGGAGTTTGCTGATTTTTGCCTTCTATGTTTATTCACTGTATCTCCAACAGTGATCTGTAGGATGCAGTGGGGAGAAGAACATGCTGTATTTCATTGCATAAACCACTTTGAGTCGCCTGAGGGCTGAGAAAAGCGGTATATAAATAAAGTAAATAAATAAAGTAAATAATAAATAATAGTTTCATCGCATAATAGTTGCAATCACATAATAGTTGCATCCTCCCCCCCACTTTTAGGTCTCAGTTTTGGTATTTTAAAATTATTACCATAATAACCACACCCCCTGCTCACGTGGCTCCCCCTTGGAGCAGCCCCAATAATTCCAAGGGGCAGGTATAGGGGCAGGTGAAAGTGAGCAGCTGCCGTCTGCTGAGAGAAGCCTCCTAGCTCAGTCTGCAGGCTTGCCAGAGAGGAAGCCGGAGAAGGCTGCACAGACCTCCCTTCCCCTCTATGTCTGCCGATGGAGGAGGCCTAGGGGGGCTCCCTTGGCTGTCAGCCAGGGAAGGCCCCATAGGCCTCCAATTTCTTCACTGTACAGTTCATCCCCCCTTTTTTTGAAGGGGAAAAAAAGGGGGAAAGGTGTGGCTATTATGCAATGAAATATGGTAAATCCTTTTTAAAAAACACTGTTTTTTGGTGTTTCCTGTTGTCACAAAATGTATGTTTCCTTTTCCTGTCTAACAGTTGGAGTTAATCTGCTTCTGTTAGTCTGATGCTGGCACAATTACTCCTTCGTTGAGAGAGCAGGATTGTATATTTCCATCTCATGTGAATTCTCTTTGTTCATCCCCCAGAAGACCTTAAACTTCATTTAGGATTAAGTTAGTTAATACTAGCTGGCATGCCCATTGTAGTAGCTGTCATTGTTTCTTAATATTCTTATATCCTACCCTGTGTCACAAAATCTCAAGTTGTAACATTTATAAAAATTAAAGCATTTAAAAAATTGTAGTTGATCCTTGAAACTGGCCCATAAATCCTTGTTAATGAACCAAATTGACATATGGCATAGCAAAAAGAAATGCAGATGTGCATTGGACTGGAGTCCTTTGACCACTTACCTGTGAGTACTTTCTCCTTAACAGCATGGATTTCGAAAGAGTTTCATACTTGATTACTCTATTAAAAGATGAAAATATTTAGAAATAGGGTTGGAAAGAGGAAGCATACAGTTTTCCATTTTTATTTTAGTATCTTAATCTTATTCATGGTTTGAGGTACACAGTGTTGGATTTTCAGTAAGCGAAATTGAGGAGTTTCCGTTGTTCTTTTGACAGAACACTTTTTCAGTCTGGGAATTTGATGTCTAATTGCCTAGTTTCAGACTCTAGTGTGATTAATAATGGGTTATTTTAATCCCATGTACAATGGAGTTAATACACATTCCCTTGGTAGACTGGAGGATTTTTGTGACAAAGGCGGTACTACTGCAATGTCCATTCTAAAACAGATCTTTCCCCTCTAGTTTATTAGTTTAATTTCCAGTAGTCTCTTTAGAGAAAATGAAGTCATTGCCCATGGATTATTACTGTTTTTGTAGTTTCTGTGTTGCTCTGATCTCCCTGTCTTAATCAACGTCTCTGAGGATCAAGCTCAGTTCTGACAGCTCTATTATACTTTCGGTTAAAACCTTTGTTGTTTCTTTCCTGTGCTAAAGAGGGCAAAAATAAAAATCTTAGTGGAAGTATCTACACTTGGGAAGGCAGTCAATTAACGCTCTTTGATCAGATGAAGCTGAAAGAGACCCTTTTCTAATCAGGAATATGTGTGCTTGTCTTTCCCCCCTTTGATCCTGTTGGTCTCACAAAATATATGGAGAAAGCTGGACCCAGTGTCTTACAGCAATATCCTGCTCATGGTTACTCACATGTAAGTTCCACTCTTCTCAGTAGGCTTGATCTCAAGTGTTGATCAGTTTATAATTCAATGTACGGTAGAGTTTCGCTTATCCAACATGAATGGGCCGGCAGATTGTTGGATAAGCGAAAATATTGGATAATAAGGAGGGATTAAGGAAAAGCCTATTAAATGTCAAATTACATTATGATTTTACAAATTAAGCACCAAAACATCGTGTTTTACAATAAATCAACAGAAAAAGCAGTTCAGTACATGGTAACATTATGTAGTAATTACTGTATTTATGAATTTAGCACCCAAACATCACAATGTATTGAAACAGCTGTGGATCTGGGTGGGAGGTTGACTGCGCTGGATGAACGAAAGTTGGATAAGCAAGACTCTACTGTAGAAGTAAAAGTATTTTAGATAATTTCTTCTGTGAATTTCTCTTTTGTTTCTTCACTGTTTATGAAATTCCAGAGCTCATGATTTACCACTGAATTTTAGTACTATATTTTATGCATTGTTTCTTATGGAACTATTACAGCAGAGCTATTCTTACAACTTGTTTTCACAGCATTTTATGTTTTATAAAGGTTGAGCATTCTGTCTGGCAAAATATTAGATGGGATGTCTATTACTAAAATATTTGCCATTGAAAATTTATTCAACAAAGTGTATATATAATCTGGATAATTTTCAAGGAGGGAACAGTGTTAGCCTGTTGACAACACATAAACAGTCTTGTAGTACCCAAAAACTGATAAGGTTTATTTGGCAAAAGCTTTGCCAAATCTGTTGGGTGCCAAATCCCATTGGTATTTTTATTTTCTTCTAATAATAGTTATACTCTTGATTTGTTACACCCAAAGTACCCAGCTTCATTTGCTTACCTCTCTAGCAATCGGCCCCCTTCCAGCTCCTGAGCTTCATTTGCCCACTTTTCGACTCATCTGAGTGAAGTGCTTTAGCAGGAATTTTTTACCATAGTTTTTTGTTCACACCCCCGAATGTGTGGCATGTCTTCTTTAGACGTACCACACATTCAGGTATGTTACAGAGTTTTCTCTTTATTGGTTTGGTGAATATTCATTGTGTACCTCAACATTTTTAATAAATACAGCTTACTGGGGAGGGCAGTGTGAGGGAAGATCTACTGCTCCTGGTGGAACTTATTTTACAAAGGTAGCATTCAGCCAGTTTTCAGCTGTTGTCTACATTGCTACAATTACTGCTATTTTGCGTGGTTAATGACATCCAAGATCCAACACCACTAGCCTTGAAGCCATGGTGTTTGAGGAGTTAGGGCAGTATATGCTGGCAAAAGATGGGTAAAGCTGCAACAGTGCCAGTCAGGTGTCCTATAGAGCCCCTGCTGGCACAATGGGTTAGACCCTTGTGCTGGCAGAGCTGCTGACTAAAAGGTTGGTGGTTTGAATCCGGGGAACGGGGTGAGCTCCTGTCTGTCAGCTCCCACAAGATGGTAAAACATCCAGGGGTCCCCTGGGCAACGTCTTTGCAGACAGCCAATTCTCTCACGCCAGAAGCAACTTGCAGTTTCTCAAGTTGCTCCTGACATGAAAAAAGTATAATATGTCTTTGTACATACATGTGAGTTCATAAAAAAGGTGGCGGGGAAGGGGAGGGGGAGTGCTGCTCATTTCTTTTATGTGAAAGTGTTACCTGTACTTTATAGTTGTAGCAGCTTGATATCACTTTAACTGCCATGACTTCATCTTAAGGAATCATATAATGCTTTGTTTAGGGAGGTGGTAAGAATGATCTGCTGGAGCACTACAGTGTAACCCTCTGGATTATAGCAGTAAAGCTCCCTGGCCAAACATTCTACATCAAATGAAAAAACCCTGGGTTCCATAACGTGGAACATTGACAGTTATAGTGAAATAGTGTGTTATATCTGTGCAGTGTTGATGAATTCTAAGAGAGATTGAGAAAGGAAAGGAGATTATGCTAAATGTTAATGGGGGCATCTGTGTAAGAGCAAGACAGACGTTTTGGTGCTACATTTGTATGAGAGAATACACATAAGTCAAGTACTCTGTGCTTCTTCTCTGTGTACCTCTAACACCTAATTTTTGACTATATCCGGTTTTTTTTCTTCCAAATAGGAGTCTCTGACTTGGCTCTTCCCTTGAACTTTGGACTCACTTGATCAGCAGTGATAACAGTAGGCTACATTCCAGAGTACTTAGAAGTCTCTCTGTCTCATCTTTATTCCCCTTCCTTGTTTAACCAGTAACTTATAACATTATCAAAATCTACAGCTATTTTGCTTCTTGAACTAATGACAAATGAGTATAATAAAAGCAGGGAAATGTAAGGACTTTAAAAATGGCCCACCATATCAAAGTCCCACTAACCATAATAGAGCTACAGTCACATAAAATTTTGTGTTTATATAATTCTAAAAGAGAAATTCTAAGATTTATTTTTAATGTTGTAACAAATTCATTTATGCCCCAGAAATCATGGGTATTGCATATTAAGGCACTTCCCTTAATTTATACACCATGGAAGCAGCAAACGTTTGCTGTTCTACAAATGTATAAATATGTGAGAGGAAGCCATAGGGAGGAGGGAGCAAGCTTGTTTTCTGCTTCCTTGGAGACTAGGACGCGGAACAATGGCTTCAAACTACAAGAGAGGAGATTCCATCTGAACATGAGGAAGAACTTCCTGACTGTGAGAGCCGTTCAGCAGTGAAACTCTCTGCCCTGGAGTGTGGTGGAGGCTCCTTCTTTGGAAGCTTTTAAACAGGCTGGATGGCCATCTGTCAGGGGTGATTTGAATGCAATATTCCTGCTTCTTGGCAGGGGGTTGGACTGGATGGCCCATGAGGTCTCTTCCAACTCTTTGATTCTATGATTCTACACCCTTCCATATTGTGTTTGCTTACAACTTAGCCTCTCTTCATCTCTATCTTCTCTTTGCCCTCTCCCATTACAGGTTTGAAAAAAAAAACTTTCTCAGTGCTGTAGTTTCAACCCAGGTAGCTAAATTTTAACAGATGCAGAATCTGATTGTGGATTGTAAAAGTCTTGTTTACTTAGCCCTGGTCTGGCATTTCTGTATTTGTTAAACATTCTTAAAAATAATGTTTAGTATAACTAGTAATAATAAAACCCAGATTAAAACATAAAAACAAATCAGTTGATAATGTATCAGTAAAAATGCTCTTTTCTGTCAGTTTAAATCTATTTCAGTATAAGAACCTAAAGCCCATCTGAATCAAAATCTTTGCTTAGATGTCCTTGCTGGTAGTTCTGCACAGCTGCGTCTGAATCTGCTCCATCCTTGAATAGATTGCATATTAATACCATATTATATGTAGCTAGATAGATAGCCATAGCATTGGTTTCTTGTTACTATAAGGATAAAAGCAGCAGATTGGAGATGCTTTTTCTGAAAACAACAGCCATTTATCATACTTTGTGTTTTACAAATAAATAGCTTACTTGAGAAGAATAAACAATTGTGACAAACAGGTACAGACAATGTAATGACCTGGTTTATCAGTAGCAATGTAAAATACAGCAACCAATGTAGAAAAGATGTTGGCAGAATCTCTTAACAGTTGGAACAGCATAGCTATTGAAGCTATGGACAGAGAAGCTAAAATATTCTAGGCCAGAATAGCTGAGGCTCCTCTTCTTCCCTGCTTGTTCATACAAGAATAACCTGGCATGCAGTGAATTGAGAGTAAATAATCTGCCAACAAGCAATCTGTGAAATTCACACCCACGACATACTGTTGTAGATATATATAGGTATAACAGAATGGCTGTAATAAACTTGCAAAGAGAAGCAATCATTTTTGAATTTAGAAGTGCCTCCCTGTTATAAGATTTTCTTAGCAAAATATTTATATAACTGTATTTTTCTTGGTTGCCCTTGAATGTCAGAGTTGGACCTTGCTTGTACTTAAGGATATGGAAGATATGCATATGGCACCTATGCTGGATCATCCCAAAGGTTTGTTGTGACAAATACTCTGTTTCCAACATGCCATCTCAAAGTTTGCTTTGGAACTTATATGCAGGGCATGAGAACCCCCTCCTCTAATTGTTTCTGCCCCATCCCATTTACTGGTATCGGTGGCATTCTGAACCAGAACCAGGTAGCTCATTTACTCTTCTTGGCTAATAGTTGCTTATAAATCACAATATCTCTGTATTTACCAAAGAGCTTTTTTGGATCTACACCAATAGCGATTGCCATCTATTGTGTGGTATTGGATTTTAAAACAGTTTGTTGAGTCCTTGTTTTCATATTGTTTTAGCCAGATGTGTCAAAGGTGTCTAGAACAGAAGGGGTCTAAAGAGATCAAACCTCTTTTGTAAATGACTCGTATTTAAATCTATTCAAGCTCATAAACTGGAGGTTCGTTCCATTCAGCTGTTACAACTAAACATTGCTGATAAGCCTGTCTCCGACAAATCTGTCCAGCCATTTTTAATGTGGAGATCTGACCATTATAACAACTTATGGCACATATTTCAATACATAAGCTTAAATCTATACAAAATTAGAATGAGAGGTAGAGTAGCATTCTTCTTCTGGATTGCCAGAATAGCAAAAAATGTTGTGGTTGTTGTTGTGGTGGTGTGCCTTCAACTTGTTTCTGACGTATGATAAGCCTAATGTGATCCTCTCAGGGATTGTCTTGACAAAATTTATCCAGTTGCATGTACCTTCCTCTGGGGCTGAAAGAGTTTGACCTTGCCTAAAGCCGCCCACTGAGTCTCCATGACTGAATGGGGATTCAAACCCTGATCATCTTAGCCCTGGTGTAACTCATCATGTTACAACCCCACTGTCTCTCCTTGATGGCAAAATGCTGCACCTGAAAATTGTATCTAATCTATATATATAAATTTGTTAGGGGCATCCAATGAGGAAACAAAACTCAAAAACCCCCCAACGAAACTTAACCAAAATTCCCATGCCCATAACACAACCCACAAGGTACAAACATATCTACTCAAAATGAAAAACAACACAACAACACACTCACAAAACGGCAAAACAACAAAACTCAAAAAAACCCCAACGAAACTTAACCAAAATCCCTGTGCCCATAACACAACCCACAAGGTACAAACATATCTACTCAAAATGAAAAACAACACAACAACACACTCACAAAACGGCAAAACAACAAAACTCAAAAAAACCCCAACGAAACTTAACCAAAATCCCCGTGCCCATAACACAACCCACAAGGTACAAACATATCTACTCAAAATGAAAAACAACACAACAACACACTCACAAAACGGCAAAACAACAAAACTCAAAAATCCCCCAACGAAACTTAACCAAAATCCCTGTGCCCATAACACAACCCACAAGGTACAAACATACCTACTCAAAATGAAAAACAACACAACAACACACTCACAAAACGGCAAAACAAAAAAACTCAAAAATCCCCCAACGAAACTTAACTAAAATCCCCGTGCCCATAACACAACCCACAAGGTACAAACATATCTACTCAAAATGAAAAACAACACAACAACACACTCACAAAACGGCAAAACAACAAAACTCAAAAATCCCCCAACGAAACTTAACTAAAATCCCCGTGCCCATAACACAACCCACAAGGTACAAACATATCTACTCAAAATGAAAAACAACACAGCAACACACTCACAAAACAGCAAAAGAACAAAACTCAAAAAAACCCCAACGAAACTTAACCAAAATTCCCATGCCCATAACACAGCCCACAAGGTACAAACATATCTACTCAAAATGAAAAACAACACAACAACACACTCACAAAACGGCAAAACAACTGAGCATGTGCATTGGCGCCCAGCCACAAGTTCCCTGGCGCGCGCACATGGCCTTCCAGCCAACGTTCCCTCTGCGGAAACCATGCCCACTCCAAGCCCCGCCGCGCCACTTCCCGCACACACACACCCCCTGCCACACACACACACGCAACCCCACGCTCCATCACTCCCCCCGCCGCCGCATACACACACGCAACCCCACTCCCCCCGCCGCCACACACACACACGCAACCCCACGCTCCATCACTCCCCCCACCGCCGCACACACACACGCAACCCCACGCTCCATCACTCCCCCCGCTGCCGCACACACACACGCAACCCCACGCTCCATCACTCCCCTGCCCCAATCTTACCTCCTTTTACTTCACGCCACCTCCAAACCCCACCCCGCCCCTTCCCGCCCTGTCAAAATCTAGGAAAGACAGGAAGGAAGGAAAGAAGGAAGAAAGAGAAAGGGAGGTAAAGAAAAAGGGGGAAGGAAGGAAAGTTAGAGGAAGAAGAAAAGGAAAGAAAAGGAAAGATGGAAGGAAAGAAAAGAGAGACAGCAGAAAAGAAAGAAAAAGGGGGAAGGAAGGAAAGAGATAGAGAAAGAAGAGGAGAAGGAAAGATGGGAAGGAAGGAAGGAAGGAGGGAGGGAGGGAGGGAAAGAAGGAGAGAAAGAGGGAAGATTGGCCACAGCAACACGTGGCGGGTAAAGGTTGTTATTTCTATTATTATTATGATGCTATTGTTCTTATGAGACCCTTTTAGGGGGAATGGGAGAGGTGTCAGGTCCCGGAGGCAATGCATTGCATTATTGATATTGTTATGATGGTGGTGAAATAAAAGGAAATAAAAAGTGAAAGAAGGAAGCAAACAGGGAGGGAAGAAAGGCAAAGGAAGAAAGGGGGAGGGAATGAAGGAAAGAGAGAAGGATGAAACCAAGTAGTGAAAGAAGGAAAGAAAGAAAGAGGTAGAGAAGGAAGAAAGGAGAGAAAGGGGGAGGAAAAGGGGGAAGGAATAGGTAGGGACCTCTCTTTCATAATAGTCCAGATATCTACCTCAACTTTGATAAGTTTTACTATAGGCCACAGCAACGCGTGGCAGGGCACAGCTAGTATACTATAAATTAACATTGACGATTCAGACTGGCCCTGGATTATGACCTGGATTATGTGGTTTTAAATTGTTGTTTAATATGATGTTTTAACTGGTTGGTTTTAATCTTTTAATGCATTTGTTTATTTATCAATGATATGTGTACACTCGGCATCTAAGTGTTGCATTTGTAAGGCTGCCCAGAGTTGGGGTTGAGAAAGGTGGGATATAAGCGCGCTAAATAAATAAATAATCTGAAAGATAATAGCTCTGCTGCTGTAGTTGACACTCTGTAATTACTGTACCTAAACGGCCAGTCAAGTAAAAATCCTAGAGTTTCATTATTTATGATAATTAATGTTTATAATCTCTTAAATGATTTTCAGTTTATTCCTTCAAATTGAATCCAGATAAGCTGTATATTCTTATTACACTGTAAACAGGAGTATTTTTTGTACTTGACAATGGAAAAAAGTATTTCCAAATTAGAATTTTCTGTTGTAAGTTTGAGGAAAATGCTTATGGAATACTTTCTTTCTATATATTGAATAATATATATGTCAAGGTTTTCATATATTTGTACAACCCATTCTCTTTCTACAGGCTATATACCAGAGAATGTTTTATAAGGATGTGAATTTTATGTCTGCTTGTCATAATGGTACGTTAGAGAAGACAAAATAATTCATGACTTCTTCAGGATATTTTAGCTCCACACAAACAAAGTAAAAAACTAAACAATTGTAATTATTTTCTGGGCAAAAAGTACTTTCAATATATGAACATGTTTTTTTTTTGTTACCATATTTATTTTGCATAAGACATTTCATGTTTCTAGAATAACAAAGTAAATTTCAAACTAGAAAAGATACAAGTATTTATTTTTTTATTCTGAACATTTCATTTTTTCAGATTTCTTTTCCTTCAGAATCTCCCCCCTTGCCTTAAAAATTTATGGGAATTTTACATTTCTGCAGAAGTTAAAAAAAAACATTTGCATTTCAATCCACTTTTCATTTGCATAGTAGGAATGCAAACATGCCCACTTTTCCTTTTTCTACCTTTAAAAGAAAAAAAACCCTCTTAAGTAATTATTTCTAGATATAAACGTATAGTTACTTTCCACCCAAACAACTTTTAACTGTCATACCAGTTTTAAGCTGTCAGCTCTAACATAACTTTCCTTGCAAAAGTTCATATTCACAACTGTTCTACAGTCAAAAGCAAAAGTGAATGGATAAATAGAGGTTCAGTGTTGCTGCTGGTGGGATGAAATAGGCAAACTTCATGAAACATGTGGAAAAAGGCAAATACTTCACCTGTCTTAGCTGAAATACTAAATGATTTGCTGATATGTAAGCTTTATTACATTCGTAAATATAGGAGAAAGGTTAGTAACAACACGGTATGTCAGGATCATTCGTGGCTTGAGAACATGCTAGGTTGTAGAAGTAACAGACTATACACACATGAATATCTGTCTCTTTAAACAGATTAGACAAATATTGCTTATGAATTTTGGAATGCTACTCATCTTTTCAAGGAGGGGAACTTACTGCGGTCTTTCATATTTGTGCAGACAAAAATGGACAAATACTAACACTCTTACAAGTCGTTTTTTGGCTGAATTATTGTTTTTAGTGACTGTATCTCATAGACTGACACTTCTCAGAAGCAGTTAAATATTCAGTTATCATAAGAAGCTCTAGCATTTGTTTGAAGGGGTTTATTGACGGTAAGAGTGGTTTAACAATGAAATCAATTGCCTTGAGAGGTGGTGGGGTCCGCTTCTCTGGATGTCTGCAAAGCAAGGCTAGGTAGCTATGTGATGGGGATGTTCCAGCTGGGTTTCATGCATTGAGTGAGTGAATTGGACTTGATGACCCATGGATGTAAAATCTTTGTGATTTGCTATGATTCAAGCATTCTTAGAAATCAGTAAAGAAACCCTCTATATTTGTGGTTTTGACTTTTAAAGATCTGATTATTCACAGACTTGATTTAAAATATTTGCTATAAGAATTCTTAGTCCTCCAGTGTCACTCTATGGTCAACTTCCTCCAGTTAAGCCGGAGGACCTAGAGAGCACTAGAGAAAACATCTCTCTAGGAATCTCTACATCATCTAATGCAATTCTCTGGCCACCTTCAAGAAAATGTTGGCCATAGAGTTGTGCTGGAATACCTAGAAACTCTCAGAGGAAGGTCGTCTTAGGTTGAAAAAACAGCAATTTCTCTGTTCATGGTTTTTCACTTTCACAGTGGTCTTGTAACCCCATTGATTGGCACAATTAAATGTTTATGGTCCTGAGAGTAACTATACTTTCTGGGCATGTCTCCCATCCCTTTTAATAAAAAGCTAGGAAGCAGCAAGAACTCCTATCATGTTACACAGTGCAGGCAAATTTGGCACAAGTGCTGCTTTCTTTGAAATATTATTGATAAAGGGCATCAAGATAATTTAATCCACATTGCAAAGACAGTTCACATATTTGAAAAAAAGTAATGCATAAATTAGTCCCCAGATATTTAATAAGGTGTGTACAAATATATCTAATTTTAATTTCTGGTTCTCCTGAAAGTTTTGATTTCCAAGTCATTATATGCATACACACTTTTAGCTTCATTTTTTAAAAGTTAAAACATTGTATGTGTCCTCTCTTTTGTAAGTTTGAGAATTAATATCTGTAAAATCAGTTGATGTGCTCAGTTGAAATGGAAAGCACCAAAAATAAGTGTAGTTTCCATTGGTGCTAATTGAAATTATTAGCATTTATTGATGCGTGGTTTAACAATGAAGATAATTAAGCTGTACTAGAAAGACATTCCTGTGATGTGAGACATGGAGTATGCTGAAGGAAATGCTGAATTTTGAGCACAGAATCTATAGCACAGCACCAGATTGAACATTCAAGAATAGTTGTTATTCTGCCCCTTGAAGTACCCAACAAAATTAAATGGAATGATGGGACCGTCTTCTTGTATTTTGCATGTCTGGTTTTGAGTAGATGTGGAATCCAGCTTGGAAGGTGTAGAGTGAGCCCCTTCTTCTACAGGAGGATGCCTGCATGCTGTATCCAACCTTAAGGGTCCTTGTCCAGAGCACTTGTAAAGAAGCTGGTTCACAGGAGCTGGCCTTATCATCACTTTCAAAATAGGGCTTGGCCATTCCACTGCCTGGGAAGAGGACTTTGTGCCTTAAATCCAGTTGTGATTACATTGTGTGGCAATGCTGTAAGATAGCAATCCCTGTAATGGTCTGTTGACAACAGTGTCCTTTTGCATGATTTCTTTTGAGACCTGATACTGCATATCTTTTTAAATGTAATCTGTAATTATTTTAAGAGCTTCTTAATAAGCAACTACATTTAGTGAGAAATATCCTGCTTGTCTTGAGAGTCCTCTTTGTTGTATTGAGTGGCTCATTTCTTGTCTCATGAGAGGGCCAATGGTTTATGGATTGCTCGATGGAAGGTCTGTGGTGGCAGAATGAGGCAGGGGAAGGGGGAGCAGGCAGAACCCTATCTGTGGCTTTGAAGAGCTTGGGCCAAATGGATCAAACATTACTTGACAATATACACTTTGTTACTGAAAGGCTTAGCTAGAAGGCTTGTATGCATTTGGAAGCACCCTAGCTGCTCGGGAGCTAGTACTTTTCTGGCATGACTTTTGTTCTTCCTAAGACTCATGAGAAAATCAGTGGCAGTTTGGCTATTTAAAAAAATACCTTGGTGCTCAAATGTTAGGTAATATGTTAGTTTGTTCTCAGTCTAACTGAAGATCATAATCCTTATGGGTTATGATCTCTATCTTCACACCTGTAAAATGTAAACAGTATTGGGAATTCTATATAAATGATCTTCAAGTTACCTCCCTAGTCAGATAAGCCACATGGGTAACTTAAATAGACTATCCTTGACCTTGAATAAAAACACGACCATTAAGGTTACAGTATCTATCTGGGTATCCACTGGTGACCTCTTTTTTCCTAAGAACCTCTATGTACCTGAAGTCTTCTAGAAGTGTAACTTCTGTAATTCCTATTCAGACATCATTAGAATGCCAGGTATCCAAAGGCAAGCATATTCCTTTTTTTGACTGTTTTTTGTTTAACCTAATTCTTATTATGGTATACCCAAATTAATTGTTTGTGTGTTCTCCATCTGTTCTTTTGAAATGCTTGACTCCTGTCTGTATATAATGATGCTCATGTAAATGGAAGACTCCTAGTTTTTCACTTTCTTACTCAGAGGGCAAGCTTGTATTGCTGGAACTTTCTCTCTTTGCTTGTATTATTAGATATAGTGACTTGCAGTGACCAAATGAGAAATATATTTAGAAGTGTTACTGCCCATTTAGGCTGCAACTTTTTCAGCGGAGTTGTCCTCAAAAATCAGTTTCATATCATAAAGGGTGCACAAAGATACTTCTATTCTGTGTTGGTGTATATGTGTGCACACACACACAAGCATGTGTGTTCATAGGGATCTTAGTACAGAACACTAAAGGAATATCCAGGTATTCCAAATACATTGTACATTGTGCATGGTTACAATAAAGATAAACTGTTCCCAGAAGATTATGCATATTGGTGTGTGTGCACGCTTCCAAGTCGCCTGTCTATTCATGGAGATCCAATGAAATTTTCATAGAGCTTTTTAAGGCAGGGAGTACTCTGAGGTGATTTTGCCTGCTCCTTCCTCTGAAATATAGCTCAGAAGATCAGTAGCTAATAAAATGATCATAATGAATTGTCCTTTTGAAGTTGAGAAAAGGTCTCGTCAATACTTGGTGGTGGACGCAACCACTAAATCTACAGCCTGCACATAGAAAATTACATGTAGGTTATAACAATGAAAGTTTGGTTCGAAAGTTTGCACTGAAAAAAAATGAAAGCATTGATCAATAGAAAACAGTTTCGTAAGTGCAGAATGGGCTGTGATCCTGAGATCTTTTCTTGCAGGATGCCTCACACCCAGGGAACCAGTTGGTTCTGATGGTTAACATTTTTATTCCTGTTACAGAAGTCATTCTTTTCTTTTTTATTATTCTGGTGGAGTTTCGGAGTAAATAAAAAATAAACAGAATTTCTAATAATGCCTTGGCTCAGTTCCCAGTGAAGGATTTAAACTTCATTCTGTCCTTAGCTAAGATTATGTATGCGGCATCTGAGCTGTCAGTCTGGGCATTTGTGGAAGGATAAATTCCTGAAGGGGTTTTGAAAATGAAGTACAAAACAGGCCCAGTGCACAACCATCACATCACACAGTCTTTCTGTAAAACCCTCAGTCTCTGTGGACATCAGAGACACTAAAATATTGTGTGGTCAGCAGTAACTGAAATTTCATACTCATCAGGTTGTTTAAGTTTCACAGTGTGTAAGATATTAAAAATGTAAATACATGTTTTATGCCACCGTTCCAGAGAGACTTAAATCACATTTCTTTCCTCGTTACTGGAGCTATTTCAGTTGTGTGATTTGTTTTGCCAGTGGATACGCTTTGGATGCAACTATTGCAAATGCCAAGCAACCAGTTTAGAGCTTTATTGATCCTAACAAACTCCTCCAAATCCATTGGTTTCCCTTTCTCGTATCTTATTAGGGCGTATACTTGTGAAATGTGCTCTTTGGCTCTGGCTTATTATTTTTGCTACCTGTTGTATGTCATGTTTAACATCAGTGGAGTTGCTTTCCATACTCAGTGACTCATCTCATGGATAAATACAGCAAAGCTTCTTGTATTGTCAAGGGGAAATGAATTTGGTTTGATGGGTGATAATTTAGATTCCTTTCTAAAGCGTTAATAATCAGTACTATATTGTATTCTCTTATAATCCATTACATTGTTGCAAGACTGAAACGTAGATTTGGTGTTTCTTTTAAAAGAAACACCAAATCAACGTATGTTATTTATTTATTTTGACTTTCTCTTCCCATCCCCCTTAGATACTGTTGCCAAGTGCCTCTTTTTGTTGTGGCTTTTGTTCCATCTGTGAGTGAATTAAGTCAGGAGATATTTAATTAAGTCAGGAGAGGGTTTTTAGGAACAGAAAGTAGTATAACACCGTCACTGGCCATTACCTTCACAATACCTTTTGCAAAAACAGGTGTTTTCAGGTTTCTGGAGCAGTTTAAAGCTAGTTACCTGAGTAAACACAGGAGGGTAAGGACGCACAAGGAACTATGATTCACATTTGATATTATACTCAGACTTTAAGTAGTGTTGTCACTCGTCATAAATTGGATACATTTATTTCCCACTTGGAAGTTATATCCTTATTCTACATAAAACATTTCCCTTTCTGTATGGATTAGTACAAGCCTGAACATGTGGCCTGTGCAGCACACCAAGCACCTCCCAGCAGCTCCACATCTGCTTTCCTTCCTCTGGCTGCCCACCTGTTTGCTTGATGCTCCTCCCCACCCCCCATTACTGCTGCTTCTGCCTCTTCCTCGCCCTCCCTCCCTCTTGACAAGAAATCTCTGTGATAGGGTAACCCTTAGTCCGAAACTATTTAAAGGCACACAACAAAAAAAACCCCCTACTGAATCATTAAATATACCTTACTTGGAAAGTGAGGTGCTACATACCTTTTTGCAGTCCCAAAAGGTTTAGCCTATCTAATTTTGGCCCCTTACTACTCTCAAGTTGTGCAGGCCTGAATTGGTGCATTTTTCCTGCCTTTCAGGCAAACCAACATTGTTATCTTATGAGTTTGCTTGAAATGATGAAAGCTCTGTTTTTCTCCCTGTGTTTGATTGTGTACCCTGTGTATAGCCTCCCCCTTCTACGTGACTCCTAATGGTGAGTTTTATGGAAGGTACAACTAGGAATTAGTCTTGCCCTAAGCAGTGTATCTTGAGTCTCTGATAATTTAAACTGTGCTGCTTCACCTTACAGAATAGTAAATAACAGGAATGTGTTGATAATTAGTGGGATTGCTTACCTATGGCAGATTTTTGGAAAAAGAGGTTAAACGAAAGAAAGAAAGAGTATAAAGTGAGATGGATATATAGGAACTATAACAAGCACTTGTAAATATAATTCTGTGAGCCCATAGTATCTGCGGTGGTTTTGTTCCAGAATCCTCGATGGATACCCAAATTCATGGATACTCAAGTCCCATTATATGTACAGTAGCATACAAAAATAGTATCCCTTATATAAAATAGCAAAATCCAGGCTTGTTTTTTTTGAAATTATTGTTGTTGGAATATTTTAAAAGTTAAGGATGAATGAATCTGTGGATACAAAATCTGTGGCTATAGAAGGCTGACTATACATGTAGAATCTAGTCATAATATAATGACATTATTCATGGTTGAATTTCTTTACCTGAAGTTTATTATATATATTAGTAACTCTGATGCACTTCATTTTGCATAGTTCTTCATCAGATGAAAGTCTTACCTTCTGGTGTTGACTCTCCTTCCATATAGTGATTCTGACTGTTGGCAAGACAACATGGGGTACCCTTTTCCCAAGAAATTCTGAAATGCTTGCAAAATTGATCTGATTATTATTTATTTGCTCTTGCTATAGCGATTTTGTTATAAATAAATATAATATTTAAAATTTTCAAAATAATAAAATATTTGTGTCAAGAAAAGTATTCATAATTATTTCATTCTGTGGTTTTCTACATAATTGGAAATCTAGTCTTTTCTCAACTGGTTGATATCCTTGTCTCCTTTCTTTCTCTTCTATTGCCCTACTAATAGCATTTGGCTGTTGGCATAAATGCATAACTCAGTAGTCTGGGAGATTATATATTTTGTTAGGGATTTATTTTTTAAAGTGGATCTAAGCAGTAAGTGAATCCTGCTTACACATCTGGCGTCTACATTTCTAATGCACTGCCTAATGTGTGCAAGTACAGGGGAGAAGCAAATGTTCATTTCTTATCTTAGAAGCATGGCATATTGGAAGACCTTCAGTGGACAAATGTATCATAAATGATATAAGGAACAGCACTCAAGTCTCCATCTGTCAAATACCCTTAATCACTTGTTTTGTGTATTCTGAAGCCCTATTCAAAAATGTTACATCTGCACAAGAGGATGGAAACTCTACTCTTTGATCATATGAAAAGTAATAGTTCTGAAGAAGAGAGTCTTTTCTATGTGTGTAGAGTCTTCATGTGAGCCAGAAGGGAATCTGGTTAATGCTGAGATCCTCCTTGAATCAAAGAAGCTCTTCTCTTCAAAACATTTCTGACATTCTCAAAATGAAAAAGGAAGAAGCTGGTTCTAAGACAGGGTTTACATACCATGCTTGTACAACAACCTGTAATTTAGGCCCTAGTCAGGCATTCATAGAAGAGTGAAGCGAACATGTGAAGCATGCTACCCTCAGGTCCTTTCATTACTCTAAAATTACTCTAAATAAGAATATGTTATATATGAAGGAATATGGATGGGTTTTCTTACATATATATATACTGTTCAACTGCCTGGTGACTTGTTATCATCTTCCTGGTTCTCTTATAAAATTGAACAAACTAAGGAGCCCATACTGCAATTATTTGTATTTTTAAAAGCATTTCTTAGAGAGATTGATATCAAAGCTGCACAGTTCATTCAGTCATTTTTCAGCAATAGCTTGAATACTCTGAAAATAATTCATACTGACCAATTCTGCATGATGAAAGTATTTCTTCTTGAAAAATGCATGAGGTGAACAGTACAGAAGAAAAAGTATTAAGCAGATATTGTTCATTTGGAGTTTCATTGTTCATTTGGAGTTTATTTCTGTTCTGTCTTTTGGGTAGGAGTGAACAGCCATTATCTGTAAAAAAAAAATATTACAGTTTCTTGGAGTCCAAGGCTTATTAAATAGTGGTAATTGTCGAGGCCTGTGAGGATGAGGATGGTGATTTCTGTTGGAGCCGGGTGTTTCTGTAGGGAAAAGGGAAAGTGTATTTTTGAGACAATGGGAATGTTTTGGGTGGATCTGTTGTCGGGGAAACAGGTAGTGATTCTCATGAGAATCGGCCAGAGATTGACTCTGAAAGGAATATGGAGGAGAAAGGAGGGTTACCAATAACCCAGTGTTTACAAATAAAAATATATACTGCAAAACAGAGACAAATTGTTCTCAGAGGCTGAAAGATAAACAAAGGAAACCAGGTGTGAGAAAGAATGATGTCAACTGGTAAGAAGGAGTATTCTTAAGGAATTGGAGTCAATGTTTGGTGGGGAGATCAACGTTAGGTTTCCATTTGTAAAGTTGCCTGTCTTGGGAGTTAGGATTACAAATCTTGTTTCAAGTTTCATGCCTCTGAGATTATAGTCAAATTTCAGTATCAAGCATTTGGATTATGATCATGTTCATGTTTTCAAGCTTTTAGATATAATTCTAGTTTAAGTGCAACAAACCTTGGAATACAGTTTCTTGCATTTGCCTCCTGTGATGTTTGGAATTCCTATTCAGAGTTGGTCATTGCTTTTTGTCAAGCTTCTGGAAATCTAGCTCCTGGATGCAACTTTGAAATTGTTTTTGCATGCTGGGTTTTGCTGGCACTTTATTGAATGCTTAATCTGCTTATTTTGAACACTATTTTGAAACTCTTTTTACACTAGATACTCTTTACTTAATAAACTTCTTCTTATTGATCTGTGTGGTGTTTGGGTGAGAAATGGATCAAGCAGGCGGCTGGGCTGCAACAGTGATGAAGGTTTTAGAATGGTAGCATTGTCTTCCTACAAAATGAAATCCTAGTAGTCTGGGTAATAGTTGCTTTTACACAAATCAAACAGCAATGCTAGGTTTAACATAAAGTATCTTGTTAGAATATCTCACAAAATTACGGTTTCCAAAATTCCATTGGATAGAGTATAGTGATTAAAGTAGGATTGTTGTGGTATATTTCTGATAATTTGGAAGGGCCCTCCATTTAACTATTCATGGCACCTTACATGGAAATGATGACACAAATGTGTCTTCTGGAGCAGGGAAGCTATGGCTGACAGACTGCATGTGTTTACAAAGGGACTGAAGCTTTGGGCCTAATTGATTATATTTAGGTTGTACGTGTGTTATTATTGGTGCAACTTTGCATTGGTGTAACTGGTTTTAAATTGTCTGGTTTTTAATATAAAGTTGTTGTTTTAAACACATTTTATTGCAAGCCGCCATGAGATATTTGGATACAGGCCAGCAAACAAACAAAAAAATTCTGTGTATTTTTTTGTCAGTCAAGCATTTGGATGATAGCAATAAGCACGTGTTTCCTCAGTTCTTGAAAGAGAAGATCTATTCTTTGGTTTAGTGAATATAAAGCTTCACAAGCAACTAAATGGATAAGGTGCAAAAAACTTTTTCCTGAGCTGTGCAGAATCAACAATATTGGAAGAGGTAGTCTCTACAGCTTTCATCAAGAAAGCACTGCCAGTGCTCAAAAGTGTGTTGGTTCAAGTAATAAACTTTATCCCTCCCCAAGTTTCACCTATATTGATTTTTTTTTCAAAATTGGAGACTTCTAATTTATGTCAGAATTGATTCCCAGCTTTCACTGCCATTACTTTTATGAGCAGAGATGACAATTTTATAAACAGCCATACTGTTGTTAGCAAGATAATCCATGTGAAGTGAAGGGTGTTTCATGTAGGGAAATATCTGTGTGTAGTATACTCCAGTAGGCACCTGCCAGTGTCCTTCTCCCACAGAGTATTTTCTGGTGGTATGTGATCTGTGGTGATGAACACATTATTCTCACAGGATACACACTGAAGAGCTCCACCATATGGAACAAACAGCATTGGAAGATAGGAACAGGATCCAAAAAGATCCAGATAAATTAGAACACTGGACAGAAATTAATAAAAATGAGATTTGATAGTGATAAATGCAGAATTCTACATCTAGGCCACAAAAACCAAATGCTCAGGTTTAGGATGGAGATACATGTCTCAGCAGTATTGCATGTGAAAACGACCTTTAGGTTATTGTTGCTTACAAGTTAAAAATGAGCAGGAAAGAAGGAAAATGGGTTTTTTTAGCCTTCATTAATAGACGTGTAGTTTCCAAGCTGAATGAATAATAATTCTAGTATACTCTATTCTGTGCTGGTCAGGCCTCATCTGGAATTTAGTTCTGGTTTCCTGCATTTTAGAAAGGATATAGGCATGTTGAAACAGGTTCTTAGGGCAATGAGATATGGAGAAAAAATATTTATCAGGAACTATTTTTAAAGAGCTGTACATGTTCAGCTTGGTGAAGAGAAGACTGAGATATAAGTGCACTCTTTAAATACCCCAAGGACTAACACAGAGAAGGGATCAGGCCTGTTTTCTGCTTCCCTAGAAGGTAGAACCAGGTGTGATGGTCTGAAGTTACAAAAGAGTAGATTGTAGTTGAACATTTGAAGTAAGAATAAGAGTAGTTCGACAGCCAAATCCATCTCTGGACATTGTCAAAAGAGGCAAGATAGCAGTTGGGGATGATTTGTCTGAAGATCCCACATTGAGCTCTCAATGTCCCATGAGCCCCCTTCCAACTCTCTGGTTTTACGATTCCATGCCTCAACCAGGTTTGCCTTCAAGCAGCTGCTAGTTTTTGTCCATTAGCCTCTGGAAGATAGAGAACAATTTAAGCCAGTACACACCATTTTAAATTGAGTAAAAGTTATTCATTATACAAGTAGTTGAATATTTTGTATCACTAATGGATGTATGTGAATCGATTGGTACAAGTGACCTATCACATTTTGTCTTGACAATAATAATAATATTTGTTTATTTATTTATTTGACCAGTCCTATAACCATATCAAAATATAACATAAGTAAAAGACAAGGCAAAAAGAAGAAGACAGCAGCTGACCTTCTATTTACAATTAGAATCTTATTTTCCTGGTTCTTCTTTCAGCAAATGTGTCTTGATTACTTACACTTTTGACTAATTGAGAAGCAAGTCATTTTGTGAAAGAGAAACTATCTTCGATTTTAAATATCCATTTTTGAATGGATTCTACTGGATTCTCCATAATACAGACCACATCATCCACAAATGCTAAGATTTTATATTCTTCTGATCTGATTTTGAGGCCTTTTAGTTCTTTATCAGTTCTTAGATCTTCTAACAAAACTTCTAATACCAGTATAAATAATAGAGGGGATAGGGGACATCCCTGTCTCACCCCTCTTTGTATTTTGACTTCTTCTGTGTGCAGACCATTAACTAGTAGGTTCTTGTGGGTTTTTTCGGGCTATAGAGCCATGTTCTAGAGGCATTTCTCCTGACGTTTCGCCTGCATCTATGGCAAGCATCCTCAGAGGTAGAGGTCTGTTGGAATTAGGACAATGGGTTTATATATATGTGTGGAATGGCTGGGGTGGGGCAAGGAGCTCTTCCCTGCTGCAGTTAGGTGTGAATGTTCAGCTGATCACCTTCATTAGCATTTGAAGGCCTGCCTGCGCCTGGGAAAATCTGCTGCTGGGAGGTGTTAATCTGTGCCTGGTTTTTTCCTCTCTGTTGTTTAGCTGTTATAATTTTAGAGTTTTTTAATACTGGTAGCCAGATTTTGTTCATTTTCATGGTCTCTTCCTTTCTGTTGAAATTGTCCACATGCTTGTGGATTTCAATGGCTTCTCTGTGTAGTCTGACATGGTGGTTGTTGGTGTGGTCCAGCATTTCTGTGTTCTCAAATAATATGCTGTGTCCAGGCTGGTTCATCAGGTGCTCTGCTATGGCTGACTTCTCTGGTTGAAGGAGTCTGCAGTGCCTTTCATGTTCCTTGATGCGTGTCTGGGCGCTGCGTTTGGTGGTCCCTATGTAGACTTGTCCACAGCTGCATGGTATGCGGCAGACTCCTGCAGAGGTGAGAGGATCCCTCTTGTCCTTTGCTGAACGTAGCAAAGGACAAGAAAGATGGAGTAGCTATGGGGAGCCCTCTCAGCCCAGTCATAGCTAACTTCTACATGGAACACTTTGAAAAACAAGCCCTGGAGACAGCAACCAAAAAGCCCACGATATGGTTCAGATATGTGGATGACACCTTCACCATTTGGAGCCATGGAGAAGAAGAACTCAACAGGTTCCTGGACCATCTTAACAGCATCCACCCAAACATCCAGTTCACCATGGAAAAAGAAAATGAAGGAAGACTGCCTTTTCTAGATGTCCTAGTCATCCGCAAACCAGATCAACAATTGGGTCACACCGTTTACAGAAAACCCACACACACAGATAGATATCTACATGAAAACTCCAACCATCACCCAAGTCAAAAAAGAAGCACCATTAAAGCCTTGGCAGACCGTGCAAAAAGAATCTGCAAACCCCACCTCCTCCAAGATGAACTGAACCACCTCAACTGGGCTCTCCAGGCCAATGGATACTCCACCTCAGACATCAGAAGGGCTGCAAGACCAAGAACAAGCCACGAGAGTAAAGACGAAGATCCACCCAGAGGAAAAGTGTTTCTGCCATACATCAAGGGAACCACTGACCGCATAGGGAAGCTGATGAGGAAACACAACATACAAACAATCTACAAACCCACCAAGAAAATCCAACAAATGCTACGTTCAGCAAAGGACAAGAGGGATCCTCTCACCTCTGCAGGAGTCTACCGCATACCATGCAGCTGTGGACAAGTCTACATAGGGACCACCAAACGCAGCGCCCAGACACGCATCAAGGAACATGAAAGGCACTGCAGACTCCTTCAACCAGAGAAGTCAGCCATAGCAGAGCACCTGATGAACCAGCCTGGACACAGCATATTATTTGAGAACACAGAAATGCTGGACCACACCAACAACCACCATGTCAGACTACACAGAGAAGCCACTGAAATCCACAAGCATGTGGACAATTTCAACAGAAAGGAAGAGACCATGAAAATGAACAAAATCTGGCTACCAGTATTAAAAAACTCTAAAATTATAACAGCTAAACAACAGAGAGGAAAAAACCAGGCACAGATTAACACCTCCCAGCAGCAGATTTTCCCAGGCGCAGGCAGGCCTTCAAATGCTAATGAAGGTGATCAGCTGAACATTCACACCTAACTGCAGCAGGGAAGAGCTCCTTGCCCCACCCCAGCCATTCCACACATATATATAAACCCATTGTCCTAATTCCAACAGACCTCTACCTCTGAGGATGCTTGCCATAGATGCAGGCGAAACGTCAGGAGAAATGCCTCTAGAACATGGCTCTATAGCCCGAAAAAACCCACAAGAACCTAGTGATTCCAGCCATGAAAGCCTTCGACAATACATTAACTAGTACTTTTGCTGTTTGTCTAGAGTACATTGTCTTTACGGCATTTAATATAGGGTAACCAATATTCATTTTCGTGAAAGAGTAACTATCTTAACAGTGCTTTCATTGGCTGGTCTGTTCCATTAAACAATAGGATTTGTTAAGGCTTGAACTTCATATCCTGTAGTCCATTTAAGGGCACATACAAAACGACTGAGAAATCCCGTATTTGGTTCCTTCTGATTTTGGACTGATTTAAATTAAACTAAATGCATAGCTGCTTTAAAAAGCATCTGATTACAGAAAACATTCTGGGATAAACTATGTATGGATCTCCAAAATAAAATTGGAAAGAACACAGAGTTTGAGATTTTCTGGTCTTTTTTTATCATTCTGGATGTGCCCTAACATGACTGATTGTAGGAGAACAGCCAGAAACTATGGATAAACACATACGTAAACACGTAGTGCAGAAAATTTTACATATAAAAATATAGCTTTATTCCAGAAAATTTCCCACCCCACATCTTGGGTCACTACATATGGCTCAGAACAGCACCAGAATTTGACATTGGGCTTTGTTGTATTCCTTTGTCTCTCATCCCCCCCAACATAGCTGAAAATTAGCCTACATAGAAACCAGAAATAATGTGCAACTGTGAGTCTCAGGGTGCATAGAGACAAAATTAGTTACTGCCCAGGTGCATTTGTCTACTCATGTCCTAGATAAGAATTCCTTCCCAGTGCTGCTACTGTAAATGTTGCTTCTTCAGGGTCTCAATGAATCATACTTCACTTGTGCAGGCTCTTATGGAATGTTTACTAAACTCTTTAGTTTTCAATTTTGGCAGGAGCCCCACCTTTCTCCTTTCAGCTATAAATTGCCCCCGTTCCAGCAGGCTCCTCAATTCCATGTCTGTATGGAGGCTGAGTAAGGAGCGAGGTGTCACTGTTGGAGGAAGGAGCAGAAGTAGGAATTAGCTGTGGAAGGTCTGTATGGAACATTGAGGATGATCCAAACAATGTCTGGAAGAAGGGTCACATCCCAATCCTTCTGAGTATCAGGTGCAGGGATGAAGGATCCTCCCTTGAGCCTGAGACAGGAAGTAAGGGGATTCAGGAAGCTCATGTAACTCAGTTGTTGTCTGGTCAGCTCTAGTAATGAGGACAAGTGGTTGGAGCTGCAGAACAGCAGCCAGCACAGCATAATGTAGTAGCTGCAGAAGGCCACCATGTCCCAGCAGGAGAAGGAAGCAGAAGGAGCAAACAACACTTCAGGGCAGGGTGCTGAAGGGTTAACCACTCCTTCTCATATGCAATTTTGCAGTCTTGCAGCAGCCAATGAAAAAAAATCATCTGGGTGACTGTTGCCAGTTGGGTTCTGGCAGACTGCAGTAGATGCACCACAGAGGACCTCAGTGTGCAGGGCGGATTGTACAGGAGAAGGCCAGTGTTGCTCCTTCAGATGTTTTGGACTTTGGCTCCCACAATTCCTAACAGCTGGTAAGGTGGCTGGGGTTTCTGGGTGTTGAAGTCCAAAGCACCCGAAGGAGCAGAATTTGAGAAACGTAGGTAACCTGGACCAAACCATGCAGAAACACAGTTACAGTGTGCAACATGTCCTTTCTTCTCTAAGAGCATCTCTAAACACGCATATCCTTCTTGACCTATCCAGGGGCAAATTCTTGGATGACCTATCAGGATAACTGCCTTTTATTTAACTTCAACCATCTGCCCAGAGGGCCCACCTCAAGCATTTTTGAGTGCCCAGAAGGCAGTTTTCATAGCTACAATGTAATTAAGTTTCGGGTTTGTCCTTAAAAAGACAGTACGGTCATGTGATGTATTTAGTATTTTTAAAGGGTATGACATAATAGCTGAGGGGGTGTATGTCGCCGTCTAGAACCATGGAACTCAGAAAGACATGACTACAAAAATCAATATTGTAATAAGAAAAATGGACAGGAAGGAAGCTACTTTTCAAGGTATTTTTTTTAAAAAAACCAGATGAGCCAGCTTGGTACAGTTAATGAAGGAAGCACTTACAGTCTAAATTAGATTACTTGAATTAGATAAATATCTAATCCCTCTGTAGAAGATGTATTTTCCCGATTTCCTCATTACTTCTTTAAATGTGAGGCTCCTGTATATAAAAAAAAATCAAAATGGAGATGAGGATTTATCCAGCATTGAAAAATAATTTCAGATCTAGATTTTATACTTTCCCCATTAATTTCTTAAGATCTTTTCACTGGTGTGAATCTCAGAAAATCTTTTCAAACCTTAGCTGCTTAACTTAACTGCTTAACACTGACTCTTAAGGATTTTGATGTTGATTATGTCTAATTGTGAATATATCGCTGCTGTAAAGTTATTGCATCATTGATTGTGCACTTTAAAAAAATATAGGGCCATTGTTCCATCATGCACAGGCCTCAAACTTGTACTAAATTTTTTAATCCTAGGATTATTCTCAATTTATGGAAGCTCATTGACCAAATAGGGAATCTCCTTGCAAGATAAAAGGAGAATGGAAACTGGGATCTTCTGCATGAAAAGTATCTGATCTTTTATTATGTTTTATCCTTCTTTCCTGCATGTGTTATTTAGGCCAAATATTTATTTGCATATTCATGGAGGTGCTGTCAAAGATTACTGATTATGTTAGCTGTACAATATCTCCATCGTATGAAATGCTATGAGAATGTGGGTGGTATTACCCTTGTATCTTTCTTTTTTGCAATCTCAGATTGGCCACTATAGAAAAAGAATGCAAGGCTAGATAGGTCTTTGGTGTGGTCCAATACAGTAATTCTTATACTAACTCATGAATCACATGTATGATTCCACAAGAGTAGTATAAAATGTAAATATTACATTCTGCATATTACGTGCATCAGAAGGAATTCTATTCCACCCAGTCAATTTAAGAATCAGACAGTATAGAAATGTAAAAAAATTAATGATTGGCTAGTCTACAAGAGATGCTTGTGGTGTCAAACTGATATCAGATACCAAAACACTGTGTCTGGGTTTTTTTACCACAAGGAAGTGCATTTACTGTAGTTCCCTTGTGATCTGAGATTCACATAATAATGAGCCAAGAATAATTCTGAATTCATTTGAAAGAAAAAAAGTGTGCACATAATTTTTGTGATAAGGTGATGGCCCAAAAGTAATTTCACTGTAGCAAAAAAGCCATATGAGTGGTCTTATTTAATATAAGCATGTCCCATAGCACCAAGCCGAGCCTTGTCCTTTATATCAGAATAATACATCTCAAGGTCTCTTTAAAGTTTTTGCTGATGTCTTTAAATTTCACAATGACAGCTTTGTAGGAAGACGCGCCGGCTACTCTGCCAAGCCCCTGAGTTCTCTTCCGATTGCTGTTAAAAAGATCCTTGGGATTTCTGTCTCTAGTTTACTGTTTCCT
The DNA here is from genome assembly GCF_037176765.1 of Anolis sagrei. NCBI lineage: Eukaryota > Metazoa > Chordata > Lepidosauria > Squamata > Anolidae > Anolis > Anolis sagrei. The sequence continues at coordinate 56,965,692 of NC_090022.1, read as the reverse complement.
TTGTACAATTTTTCTCACATCTGTCCAGGAAGAGAAATGTAACTAGTGGTGCTTTCTTCTAAGTCAGTCCCCTGAGTGAGGGAGGTGTGCCTTTTCCTCATTTGTAGCTTTATTAAAATACACATGGCTTTGCTTATGTAGCTGATACCCGAAAGGTATATCTTGTGGTTTTCTTCCCTTCTTCAAAGGGGAGGCATAGATTTTTCTCTTTTGCATAGGTTTGAATCCATGCTTCCTTGCTGCCTGCATTGATCTGTTTCTCTCCCCCAGCTCCCTGCTTTTTCTTCCCCTTTGCAGCTGGCCAACTCAGCTGTTCACAGTAGAGCTATGTGACCATGGGCAGCTTCTCTTTTAATAACCACTTGCTGATGTTGGCTATTGATCAAGCAAACAGAGAGATGAGCTACAGCTCAAAGAAGGAAGGCCAGTTTATTATTCCTCACTTTTCCCCTTTCCTGTCAAGTCAATATAGGAATTTCCTTTTGGGCTGTGAGTGCTCTGATCCTGACTCTGGAAAGTAGCATTGCCTTCCCAGAGGACTTAGTCTTATCTCATCATCAACACCTTCACTTCCAGAAAAGGAAAAAGAAAGAACAGCAGTCTGTATGACAACTGGAAGAGACCTCAGAGGACATCTAGTCCAGTCTCATACATCATAGAACATGCACATAGAATGAGGGAATTGTTTTCCTAGTTCATCTCTGTGCAGGCATGATAACATGCTGAACTCTTGCTTGCTTTTTCTACTAACCTTTTTGTAAATAAAGATTCCTAATTTTTATAAGTCCCAGTAGAGACTTTCAATAATTTGAAGTGGAAGGCTTACAAATTGAAACTCAGTCTTTGAAAAGCTTTTGCTTTAGTAACTTCTCTCAGGTTAGTGAACCAGTCCAAATAAGATATACAGTGTTCCCTCACTTATCATGGGTATTACGTTCCAGGACCACATTCGAAAAGTGAAAATCTGCAAAGTAGGGACGCTATATATTTATATAGCGTTCCGAGGGTGAGGCAGAAGCGAGGAGAGATTTAAAGATATCTTGCACTTTTTTTTGCTAGCTAATCTCTCTTGATTAGCTAGCCTTTCTCCCAAGGGGGAGAGTGAAACCCCCTTCCACACTTCATCGTTGCCAGGAGGCGGAATTAGAACACCGATTTGGGCAACAGCAACCATTCATAAACTGGGAGGTAAAAACCCGCAAAACAGCGAGTCCGCGAAAAGCGAACCGCGAAGTAGCGAGGGAACACTGTACACAAACTACTACAAAGCAGATCCACAAATAAATCTGATTTTACTGTCTTCTAAACTTGTTGTTGGCAGACTATTTTTCACTGTTTTTGTTAGGAAAAAACAACACACTAAAAATTAGGATGTGCCCATGAGCATATTGATCATTTATTTAATTGTGTTTGGTAAACAGGCCTTTCTTAAACACTTATCTGAATTTATTTTTCTTTATATCAAATGATTTGAAGGCATAGAACAAGTGGTAGTTAGCAAGAGTATAAAATGTACGTCCAGTGCTTGGAAAATTGCCTTTTAAAATCAGCTTTCTCTAGCTAACTATTATATGGAAGGCTGATATTAGCAGTAGGATATTACCTTTTTTGGTTTCATTTAATATGCTTTTTTTCAAAAATGATCTTACAAAATGACCTCCAAGTTAAATGTTATCCACTGTATGAAAATTAAGGATGCCACCGGTCATTGTATTTCCTGCACAAAGCAGTAGGATTGTTGGCATTATTATTTCAAAAGTAACATGTTGAGTGCTTCTTGCTATTTCCATGCTACCTCACTCCACCAAGGTGTTGTGAATCAACAGCTCCAATAACTGCCAGCTTTATGTATGGTTAGCACCAAGAGGACATCAAAAATGTATTTTAGGCTTATGTAACACAGTTTACTACTAGAAAATGTGCATACTTGCTTATTAGCTAACACTATGTATTATATATCTTCAGGTTGTATGTCAGTGATTTATGGTGGCTTTCTTTCCATTTCACCATAATGTTATTACAATGAGTGTTGTTATGTCCTTTTTCCAGTCATTTTTATGGTGCATAAAATTTTTTATACTAAGCCTGTACCCTCCCATGCATTGGCTTTGTAATTAATCAGAGTGGAGACTTCAGTCAAGAAATCAGAAAAAGCCTGGGACTTGGAAGTGCAGCTATGAAAGTACTGGCCAAGATCCTGAAATGTGAAGATATGCTATTGAATGCTGAAGTTAGAATTGTCCATGCATTGTATCTCTCATTTCTATGGATGGTCATACAAGGTGGTTAGTGAAGATACTGATAGGAAGAAAAATAATTCATTTGAAAGTGGTGTTAGACAAGAGTTCTGTAGATATCACGGACTGTTAATAAGACAAATAAATAGGTGCTAGAGCAAACCACGTCTGACTTCTCCATAAATGTCATACTTTGGACACATCATGAGAATAGATGGCTTCACTAGAAAAAACAGCTATGCTTGGTAAGGTAGAAGGCAATAGGAAAAGGAGAAGAGCGCATTGCAGATGGGTAGACTCAACTGAGGAAGTCACAGTCTTGAATCTGCAACACTTGAGCAGGGCTGTTGATTTTTAGGGTGACTTGGAGATCTTAATAATAATTATTATTAATTGCAATCTGCAATCTGCAATTAAACTTTATTTGTACCCCGCTAGCATCTCCCGAAGGACTCGATGCAGCTTACAAATAATTCGAAGTTAACATGACAATTAGCTAACAATAAGATGATGACTAAGGACACCCATTAATTTCCATGATCCACTTTAGTTGGGACTAGCCTTGGATTTAGATTGAACACTCATGTGTCACTAGACTGTTTATTGAAGAAACTGCCCTTAAGAATCCAAATGTATTCTGGTATCAACTAAAAATCATTAGATCTATCTAAATTTCTCAGTCAATTTATTTCAGTATTAATTTGTTTTCTTTTTTAAATAATATTTATTTAATTCAGTAAAGAGACAAAATAAAAAGTTGTTTTCCAAATACTCTTTTGTAACTCAAAGCTGGTGCAATTTTATACATATAATACATGTAAAATGTCTATCCATAGGTACTTTACTACATGCATCTCATGAAATAAACTTATGCTTTAACTGTCTTTCTCTCAAGCTAGTCTCAAAAGTACTACAATATCCTTTTGCATACTAATCCAGATTATTATTGCTATGACTTGGAATCATATTAACATTTATACCATCACACCTAGCTAATGATATGTGTCTATTGGTTGAGGTTTCCTTTGGCTCCAGTGAGTTTGCTCTTCTTAGTTGAGAGAGATTAATGTTATAGTAGCTATTACTTTGAGTTAAAACCTTACTGGGTTTTTGCTTCAAAAGCTACCTAAGGTTAGATATGACCAAAACCAAATAGATATTGAAAGAAATGTTGCAGGACTCAGAATGACAACAAAATTGGTCTATATAGTGACAAAATAAGGGACTTGGTTGGACTATAATTAATTTGGTTCTTTTAATTCCAGACTTTCCTATTTATATATTTGACTGTACCCAAAATATAGAAGAACTTTCTTGAACATGTATTTGAATATGTTCCCCTCTGTAGTACTTGAAATCCTGTTACAGAATTTGGAAAGAGAAAAACAGGAACCATACCTTGTGTTTTATTACTTCGTTTCTTGTACTTATGCAAGTATTTAATTGTTCTGTTATTGCTGCCTTAGGATGCTCCATTGATTTTTAAGGGATTTTCTTCTTGAGGACTCTGATGGGCTGCTCACAGTGAAAAGCTTTCTTCGGTGACTGCTCTCAAAATTTGGGAATATTTTTTTTCAAATATAAAATACAGCCATATTAATCCTTCTAGAGCTAAATTTCTGCCTGCTTCTTTTTAAAACTATAATGTTTAATGTTGTTACTGATGCTCAGTATTCAGATTTGAATGGGGGAAAGGTGGGGGGGGGTTCTAGTGGAGAAAAAAGGTTTCTTTAAAAAATACTGTTCTGCAACTCTTCAGTTTAAACAATGGGGAGTTGGGGGAGGGGTAGAGACACCTGGCTATGTATATTATTTGCTTCTCTTATTAATGATGATATGTTGTGGTTCGCCTTCTCCATATTTAAAGGATGATTCATAAACACAATAAATGTAATGAGTGATTAATAAAGTACAGTAGAGACTGCTTCCCACCCGGATCCACTGCTGTTTCAGTACATTGTGATGTTTTGGTGCTAAATTTGTAAAATCATAACATATTTTGACGCTTAATAGGCTTTTCCTTAATCCCTCCTAACTATACAACATTTTTGCTCATCCAACATTCTGCTGGCTCATTTATGTTGGATAAGCGAGATTCTACTGTTTATACATGACGAGCAAACTTATCTTTTGCGTTACCTAACAAGAATTATATTTGCATCAAGCAGACTGTGATTGAGGCAACTTCCTCACGTGATAAACACTCTCTTGTGTTGTCCCCATTCTGTTTCCCTTGGATTGGAAACAGTAAAGAAAATCCTAACCAGTAGTAATGGCAAGCACAATTTTTCTTTCTGGCAGGGCCATATGCTCTGGAGGCAGCAGCATGTTTTTTTTGTTTTTTTTTTAACAAAGTGAGTAGGTGTAGTTTTGTGTAAACTTTGCAGTCCTAATATCGAAGCCAGCTTTAGTTTTAACCAAAATAAACCATGGATAGCTGAAGGGATGATAAAGCTTCAATGTTTGCACAGGGTTACAGGGTAGAAAGCAAATGAACAGCTTCTTTCTGTGTTTTGTGTTGCTTATTAGCTAGCGAGGAGGTATTCAAGCTGTTATTGATGCTTGCTTGAATATGGTATATTAGATAGAGTAGGTAAGCCAAATCCCTAGCCCACATGTTGAGATTGTCTTGCTTCTAATTTGGCACACAGCGTTTGGAATAAAACTATTGCAAGTCTCTCTTGCTTTCCCTTAAATTGAGAGAGACAAGGAAGAGGCAGAGTATTATTTGTGCTTAATCTAACTTCCCCAAAGGAAAGAAAACGGCTTGGTTGAAAAGCACATTTTTCAGGGGCTTGTCATATCTGTACCAGGCCCATTGCCTTAAATATGTAAATTGCATGCACAGCACATGCCTGCAGTCCGTCTTTGGATCTGTCAGCACACCCTATAAGATCCCATTTGTCTATAAGAATGCTTTTCTGAAAGGTATGATTATTCTAGACTGCTGAACAAGTTCTCCTATGTGACTGGCATTTAAACAACCATGGTGTTTTGTAGAATGGCACTTAGAGAAGTACTCTGCAGGAGTGATTCCCCCCCCCCCACCGTTGAAGGGGGGGAGTGGAAAAGTGGTTGGGGGATGGAGAATAGTGAGGATCACACTACCATCACATAGCTTTTGAAGCAGTACAAAAGCCTGAATCAGCCATAGTCACAAGATTCCCAGCAGTGTCTACAAAAATGAAGGTAATTTTATGAGGAATGCACAGAGTTACTTTGAAGGATAGGTATGGAGGACCTTTGGAGCAATAATAATTACAGTTCATTTTTATCCATTTTATCATTGGAGAAATCACAAATATCAATGTCTTGTTTTACTTCTGTAGTCATGCCTCTGCAAAGTGATATCAAAGGTGTATCCATTGCACAGTTTGGGACTATTCTGGAGTCATTCTACACATTTTTGTCAACTGTTGACAGTGGCAATGCCATGGAAATACCGTATTATGTGGGGCAAATCACTTCTACTCACTATACTCACCATGGGGGAAAACATTAGTTGCTACAGAAGAGCTGTTCTAGCCAGTCTTTATTTTGCTCATAAAAATACAGGTGCATGGTCTTCCTTCAGTAGTGACATTTTCAGTTTCTTGTCCCTTCAAACTTGCATGCTAATTACAACCTTTCTTGTTGCCATTGAAGGACACTGGTTTTTTGTGAAAGACCTCAGTGCTTTATCTCCTAGTGTTTTTGATGACTGATACAGGGAACGGAGGGTTGATATATTAGAACTCTATTCTAATATAACAACTAATGTCTAGAACAGCTTGTCTGGAATGTTTGTTGTTTTTCTTGGAGATAGATACTGTAAAATTCCCTGGATTTGGTATAGTTTATGTATGGTGCAATCACTTCCATGCATATATACCTTAGGAGGGGCAGCCTTCTTGTATCAGACATAAGAATTCGTGAAGAATTCAAGCATAATTAATTCTGCCATCCTTCAATATCAGGCTAAAGCAGAGGGAGACATAGAAAACCCCTTCTTTTATTGGATTTGCTGAGGACTCTTCTGCTCTTTGAAGTCTTTCCATTCCAGTTCATCTTTATTTTACTTTTAGAAATTTGTGCTTGACTTTCCATTTAGTTCCCTATCATCTTTTCATTTTGAGTTGCATCGTTTTTAAATTGTTACCTTGTTTTTGTTGACTTCGTGTACTTTTTTCTTGGGTCCCCTTTTGGCGGAAATGGAAGATAAGCATGCTTCAGATAAATAAAATAGATAACTATTTCAAAAGCTTTGAATTAAACGAGTGCACGATTTAAAACCTCTGGTCATGCCTTCAGAACTGTAAGAATTGACAAAGGAGTAGGAATGATGAAATAAGAGATTTCTGTCTGGTTTTTGGTAATAAGCAAGGGCAATACGCAAGGTAATTTCTGCTTAAAGATGATTATAATCCAAAGGGGTGGGGTTCCAGGATTGTAAATTTACATTTCCAGTTGCAATAAACCAGTAATTGATGGATAAAGCAGTGTTTTTCCATGAGATAAAAATAAATTACTGTGTATTAGTTATAAATACTAATTATTTTATGTATTAATTGTATATATAGGCTGGACTCTATTTCTTGTTTAGATTAGAATATGCCTAAATCCATCAGAAACAATTGGCTTAACCATATTTTGTGTTCTATTTATATTTATAATGCTTGACTTCACAGTCCATATTTCTTCTCATAACAGGAAGCAAAACAAAGTGAATTGACAAACATAAAACATGCTCATTATATTTAAATTTAACTTCACACTTTTTGTTTATAGGTCAATCACCTATAGAGTAGCGTCCGGGGTTTTTAGTTTTTGTTTTTTGTTTTGGGTTTTGTTTTAAATCCAGTCTTCCTCCTGCAGAGTTCTGAGGTTTGTAGTTTAGTGAGGCTGCTAAAGGCTCCTCCCTAAACTACAAACCTCAGAATTCTGCAGGAGGCAGCAACCAGATTTAAAGTGGATTCATTCTCTAGTGTAATGAAGTCTAGAGTTTGACAAAATTATTCTTGTGGATCATAGATCTGTTAGTCAGTATGGCTCAGAACAAAGCTCTTTAGTGTGTATGCTTAGACATACGCAGACAGCCCCTCCACTGGGCTGCTTTGACCACAGCCTCAAATTTAGAGGAAGCTTGATTAACTGTGGAGGACAATGTAACCTTTTCTTCTATAGCACTAAGACAATAAAGTAGTCCATTATGCAAAGGTTCAAAATGTTTATCTGTCGTGAAACTTACAAATTAATTAATCTATATAAATAAAAATGTAATGTTCGTTTGTGATACCATCAGAACTCAAAAACCACTGGGGGAATTGACACCAAATTTAGACACTATGTCCCTAACAACCCAATGTATGTTCTCCACTAAAAAAAACCCAACAAAAACAAAAAGCAGAAAGGACTTCTAAACTACATGTCCGCAAAGGGGAAACTGCATGTCTACAGAGACCCATAGTCACGCCCCCTCCGCGCGGGGAAACAGCCGGCCGTTAAAGCCAGGCGCACGTGCACGGCCACACACACACACACACACACACACAAGCGAGTGGAGTGGAGGTGGAGGCGTGCCGCATGCAGCCCCTTCTCTTCCCCTCCTATGTCAGGAGAGCAGTCTCCTCCTCCTCCTTTCCCTGTTGGGAAAGCAGCAGCAACGGCAGCAGCAACGGAGCATCCACGCAAGGAAGAAGGGGAGGAGGGGGGGAGGAGGAGGGGGGAGGGGTAGGAGGCGAGGAAGGTCCACGGTGCTTGAATTAAGGACCTTCCTTCTCTCCCTCCCTTCCCTTCTTTCCTCCCTTTTCTTCCTTCCTTTCCTTCTTCCTTTCCTTCTTTTCCTCCCTCCCTCCCTTTCCTCCTTCTTTCCCTTGCTTCATTTCCTTCCCCTTCATTTCCTTCCCTCCTTCCTTTCTTCATCCCCCTCCTTTCTTTCTTTCCCTCCTTCCTTCCTTCCCTTCCCTTTCCTCCCTCCCTCCCTTCCTGTCCCTCCTTCTTTTTTCCCCTTCCTTCCCTTCTTTCCCTCCCTCCCTTCCTTTTTCCTTCCTTCCTGTCCCTCCTTCCTTCTTCCTTTCCTTCTTTTCCTCCCTCCCTCTCTTTCCTCCTTCTTTCCCTTTCTTCATTTCCTTCCCCTTCATTTCCTTCCCTCCCTCCTTTCTTCACCCCCCTCCTTTCTTTCCCTCCTTCCTTCCTCCTTCCTTCCTTCTCCTTCCTCCCTCCCTTCCTGTCCCTCCTTCCTTCCTTCCTTCCTTCTTCCTTTCCTTCTTTCTAAGATATAAATACAATATTAAATGGAAGGGACAGTCAAGCAGTAACGAGACAAGGAGGGAAAAAGGGAAGGAAGGAAGGAGAGAAGCAGGGAGGGAAAGAAGGAAAGAAAGAAAGATAGAGAAGCAAGGAAGGAGAGAAGGAAATTAAAAAGTGAAAGGAAAAAGAGAGGGAAGGAAGGAGAGAAGGAACAAAAGATAGGGAAGGAAGGAAAGAAGTAACCAAAGACCAAAGAAAAGGAGGAAAGAAACAGGTAGAGATGGAAGAAAGATGAGAGATAGGGAAAGAAAAAGAGGAAAGGAAGGAAAGAGAGAAGGAAGGAGAGAAAGAGGGAGGGAAGGTTAGCCACAGCAACGCATGGTGGGTACAGCTAGTTCTTAGTAAAAACAAGAATCCTGTGGCCCTCTGGGTCTTGTAGAGCTGCAGTTTCCAACATTCCTCACCATTAGCTGTACAGGCAGTATCCAAGTTACAACAATCTGATTTACAAATGACTCAAAGTTAAGAACAGGTGTGAAACAAAAAAGGGAGAGAAATCTACACCTAGGAAGGGAAATTCACTCCTGAAAGAGTTATCATGGGGAAAAGGTGTCTCCACTGAAGCTTTCTCACCAATTGTTATTTCCACAAGAAGCCATTTTTTTTCAAAATCCCATTATCACAGGAACAGAGAGGTGAAATCTTCTCAGCAGAGGCACAAACAGCAAAACAGACATCACAAGGGTGTTTTATATTTATATTTGGCTGGAGTTACACTTTAAAAAATTACCTGTTTCAACTTAACAACAAACCTACAGAACCTACCTTATTTGTAACTTTGGGACTGCCAATAATGGCTAGGGCTGTTGGGATTCATAGTCCCACAACACCTAAAGGCTTCATAGTTCTCAGTCCTGTTTTAGAGCCTGGTGCTTATAACTGTTAAAGGGATACTGTTGGTATTTCTGTAGATACTCATATGGTGTGCTGTAGGCAAGGATTTAAGAAATATATTCTTGGATAGGATCTAAAAGATTATTCTTGAAGATTTTTTAAAAAAGATTTTTCTAATTTTTCATTACCTTCTACATAATTTATTGTATTCAGCTTCTTGATCATTCCTAAATGTTAGAGCTTTCTCCCGTACAGTATGATCCCTGTATTCATGGAGTATATGTTCCTGAACTTCATGTGGATATGCAAATACAGGGGTAATACTGTATTCCAGATGGGTTGGGAACTTAATAGAATATGTCAGAATAGCATGAAGCTTCTCGCTACTGTCCTAGGTTGCCCCTTCCATTATCCTGGCTTTGTTTTCCACAACACACACCCCACCGCCCTCCTTGCTGTGGCTCTTTTTCTGTTCTCCATCCTCTTCTGTAGCAACTTTGCCCTTTTCTGCTTCCTTCCAGTGGTTCTTTACTTGGGAGTCGTGTGGAGTCCACATACCTATTTTGGAAACTGGTCCAAAAATTAGAATAGCCGATGAATCCTATTGTGCAGTGGATTACACTGATTTAATCCAATCAATCAGAAATAATTGTGGTTCCTGAGTGTTTCAGAGATAAAACAATCATGTTGAGAGGCTACTTTCTATTTACCACACAAGGAGAATAGAGGTACTATAATGAAAGAGTAGGGAGGGAAGAGAAAGGAAGTGTTTCATTTTCATTTTAACAGTTGGAAATATTCATGATGTTTAAGTTGTATTGGGAAAAAAACCACAATAAGAAATAGCAAATTACATTAATAATAGGATATATTATAATTTAAATAATTTACAATTCATATTTGCAACTTTCAAGTTTTGCATAATGTTCTTGACTTTGAAACAATAGAGAATGCTTTTTGAAAAAATGCATTCAGTGTTAATGTGATAATTGTTCTTTTGGAAGTACTGTGTGCATGTTTCACAGGATTGCATTGTTAACACAATAAAGAACACAGCTGATGTGCAGGGAATCTTTTGCTATGAGTTGAAATAAAAATTATGTAGTGACTGACTCATAGGGGAAAGGGAGGGTAAGGACAAAGCCAGGTGGGATATTGGCTGAGACACATACTCTGAATGTCTCAATTGTTCAGTTTTAGCTGACATCATTGAGTTGATGTCACAAGTATAAATTTCACAAACTCTTTCATTTCTCTTTTCTATTCTATGGAGAAGTCTGCTTAGTTTGATACTAGAATTTTGGAAGCAAAAGTAACATCACAATAAAAAGTGATGGGTAGCTCAGTGCAGCATAAGAAGCTTTGTATTGTCAAAGGCTTTCATGGCCGGAATCACTGGGTTGTTGTAGGTTTTTTCGGGCTATATGGCCATGTTCTAGAGGCATTCTATTCTGATGTTTCGCTTGCATCTATGGCAAGCATCCTCAGAGGTAGTGAGGTCTAAGAAGCTTTGTCTCTGGTCAAATATATTGTACCTTCTTATCCAGAGATTTGATATTCATGGTTTCACCTACCTGTGCTCCAAGAAATGGCCCTCTGCCTTGGAAGTGATTATGTACCTCTCTAGCTTTTCAGTTCAATTTTATTGTGTGGTTAAAATATAGGGTTTGCTGTTTTCCATGATTTGAGGTATATTGGGATGGGGAATCTTAGAATATATCCCCCATAGATACAGGAGTCAGACTATATTATAATTTTAGGTGGGAGTTTTTTTTTGTAGGGAACAGCTTTTAGAACATAGAGTGTTCTTATGATCACTTCCATATGTATTGACCACTATTAGTATAGAGCAGAGCTTCTTAAACATTTCCACTTCCACTTTATTTTGGCCTAACATTTTTTTATGTGACCCCGCGGATATATAGGTATATAAAATAGGTATGTAAACCAAACATTTACTGATAAGAAATCAGCATTCACAAGGCTTGCTAAATAGGCTCCCCCCCCCCCTTTTTTCATGAAGTACAGCTGAAGCATCTTCTACAAAGTCCACTGTAAACCCTGCACAACAGATTTGTGTAAATGTCTAAAACCACCACTAAGTGACAGTTTAAGAAGGAGTGGTATAGCGAATAAGCAAGTCTTTAGACCTAAGAGATTATGCTCTTAAAACTCAGATCATTGATGAAGAAAACATAACTTCATTTCCTGATTTGATTATTAAATTTGAGATCTTTCAGCAGACCTACCCTGTCAATTTTAAAGTGTGAATTTTAAATTTATGTTCCATTAGTATTTTGCTTTTATCTTTGTACTATGTGTTTTAATATATGTATTTTATGGTATTGTGTTCAGCCAGTTACGTTATTCACAGGCATGCATGAAAAATTATTAGTAAACTGGAATAAGATAACAAGTCAAAATTCTGGAATGCCTTCAACAATAAAATAATGGTACCCAAGGTAAAAATAATCTAAATGAGTAAACAGGTGGTTTGAATCATGGGAGGTTTGTTTCTGTTATCTGGTTCATTTAATGTGTATATTTAGTGTTATCACTTGAATTTCTTTGAGGTGTGCCATTCCCTTTTCTTAGAAACAAGCAGAAGCAGCAGAAGGAAGTAAACTTAAAATGGTTGCAATTTGTAGTGAAGGGTAGAAGAGTCAGTGTGGCAATTTGAATGTGAAATTGATCTGAAGAACTGCTTTGTGCCTCTGAAGTTTTGCCATTGATCTTTATGTAATGGATTACTGGGACTCCAGGGCCCAGGATAACTGAGTGGAGCTGTGATGTATCCTCCATTGCTTTCAAACAAATGTTTTTCTACTCTCCCAATAAATCTTTCACAGACAGAATCCATTTTGTGTATTTCAAAAAAATACCTTGAGTTTTTTGTGTTAGTTGTTAAAGAAACTTTTAGTAAATTATAAGAATAAAATAGGAGGATTGATTTCTCTTGGAGTACTGAACATAATGCAGAGTTCGAAGAGCATCTCTAAAATGGACTTAAGATTTCTACATTTGTCAATTTCATATTGTCATTGTGAACTTTGGTGGGAAGATTAGATGGAAAGTGCTGAACAGAAGTATATTGTGTTCCTTTAGGTGCTGGAACAAGATGTGGTTCTTCAATCCATTGACAGAGCTATTGAGGCCATTCATAATGTGGCAATGAAGAATGGGGGGAAATACAATTTGGAACAAAGAGATGTCCTTCAGTAAGTATAGCAACCAAGAAATAATAAAAACACATAATCTGAATGCAAATTTAATTGAAGGCATGCACTTACCATTCAAAGCCAAACACTGTGCTATGAGAGGCAATGAGCCAGTCCCACTCTGCTGCTTTCCTTTCTTCCCTCATCCTCACACCAAACAATTTATGAAGTGATGTCACTAAGTTTTGCATTTCTTGTCTTGCTCCACTTTGTATTTTTGGCTAGTATTAATAGGGAGAGTCAGATACACAGCACAATATCTTGCAGTGTTTTCTGTTAATATGTTCCATGGAGGAACCTTCCAGACAGGACTAAAATCCAATCTGTAGAAGCTTTTTAAAAACCACTGGCCCCCAAAAGCCTTAGGGCAGCCAGGTACATTTTCTTTAACTTTTAGGGTGAAATTTGGGGCTTGGGGAGAGGAGTTGGGTGCCATCCTGCACCTTTGGACTCCAGGAGGTTAAAAGGTGAGAGATGGCAATGGGGACTCACCCCTGGATAGTCCCAGGACTACCTGGTAGTGAGTCCTCACAGGCCCAATATCCCATTAAACCCGGTCTTTCAGGAAGGCCCAGACCTAATGGGGTATCTAATTAATTCGGAACAAACCAGGGAAACCTTGGTTTGTTCTGAATTCATTTTTACAGGAGGAACCAAGATAGGTCTCAGGATATGGGCCTGTCTGGATGGGCCAGGAGATGAATAAAGAGGCCTGAATTGGTTGTACCTCTATGTTAACTTTTATAACATATGATTTGGCTCATAGAGTTCCACCATGTCCAACAGACCAACTTACTCTAGGAATGGTGTTAGGTTTCAGAATTGATCAAACAGTGCTTCCAGACCGAAGTATGAAAGTTTTAGGGGGAAAGATGCTGTTAAAATAACCCACATTAGGAATTGAGTGGTACTACCAAGATATAAAAGGCTTTTGTGATATTGGAATATTGAGGTGGGCATGGGCATTTTATCATAAATGTGGCACCTAATGATTAGGCCAAGGAGTAATGAGCCTCTTCCCTCTGGATGTTACTAATAATATTACAGTATAATTGATATAGTGCAATATAGCAATATTTAAAACTGATATTGTACTATGTTAATAATATATTGTATGTATATATACCTTGTAAGCCGCTCTGAGTCCCCTTCGGGGTGAGAAGGGCGGCGTATAAATGTCGTAAATAAATAAATAAATAGATAAATGTTGGCCTACCACAATAACTGGAAAATGACAGGTTTCTCATCCTTGGTTTGCGCTACTGAATTCATGTTTTCCTTCTGAGTTTCGTTGATGAGGGCAATAAGAAGTTTTATGAAGTTTCTACCTGCACATTGTGCTTTTGGATTTTTCAGATTAAAATTCCCTGATGCTTGAAAACAGATTTCTGTAGAAATTTGTCTTTAACAGTGATATGTCTTCCAATGCTGGTATTTCAATTTCATTTGAAGCATGCCCTTTCTGCCACAAATGCTTTTGCAGTAAACTCTTATCAGGAGTCATGAGCACTAAGTGATAAACATTGTCCATTCCTTAACTCTGTGAATCAGAGCTGGATGAATTTGTTTGTTTTTATGTCAACTCTTTCCAAACTTGAAATTCCTTGTTAGTTTGGTTGTGTTAGATTAACTTAGTGGTTGCTGTATGCCTTCACTTCATTTTTTTTTAATCTATGGTGATCCCAAGGTCACTATATCACAGTATTTTCTTGGCATCATTTATTCAGAGAGATTTGCTATTGCCTTTCCCTAATGCCAAGAGAGAGTGACTTGCTTAGAGTTAACCAGTGGGTTTCATGGTAAAGCAGGAATTTGAACCCTGGTCTCCAAAGTACTACTCCAATGTTCAAGCCAATACAACACCTCACTGGCTCTGGTTGGCTTTACAATTAGATAGTTGGATTTGTAACCTCATTGGTATGAGATTCTCATTATTAATGCAGCAATAAGTTCACTGTGTCTGCCCTGGTGAAACCCTGGATCAGTCCCTGAAGTCTTGTCCTCTCAGTCTGTCTGCTACTTTGTATTGCAGGAAACTGATCCATCATAGGAAGGAAACTGTTTCTCGCAAAGGTCACTCAACATCCACTCAGGCGATGACTCCTTCCACCAGTGATCACCATCTGGATCTAGCCAGGCAGCCCAATGGTGTCTGCAGGACTGGATATGAGCGGCATCACAGCCTGCCTAACACAGATAATCAAGAGGATGAAGATGGCTTTTACCAGGTAGTAGTGTTGGTATATTGGTATCTTTTCTCATGTGGTCTTGACTGCATGTGTTAGTTGTGCGGTGGTTTTTTTCTTACATAGGAAGGTTTTTATTCCTTTTTAATCTAGAATGTTCTATTTTCTGTATGTGCTGATTCTGAAGAATGAATATAAAGGGAGAATGACAAGTAAAGGGGCTTGTTTTTTAAATCGGCCAACAAGCTATTTAGAAGGTGTGCAAACTTGTAGATTCATAGTCATAGATAATCTAAAGGAAGAAAATGATACCTATCACCTGCTTCTGTTCATTTCTGTTCTGAGAAAAAAGCAGGTAAGTATAGATGATAGTAATGGGTTGGCAGGTGACAGCTTGTTCTTTTGGTACATTTACTGCAGCTGATATGACATGTAGAATAGACCTGGCTGCAGAGTTTCATTCATTTGCAAAGCTTTTTTGATATCCCCAAGAGGAAGCGGCCATAAGAGAGTTTGTGGGAGGAATATTAGGATATTCAGCAATCTAACGACAAGCTTTTAAAGATTTGAAAATTCTTTGGGGAAGAGATTGGGAAAATTATGATAGAACTGCCTAATGTTTTGCCTATCTCCTTTCAGCCTCCAAACTAATTTTAAATATGGAAGTTTATATCTACTTTTTATTGGGATAACTGGGGAAGCTTATTATTCCCTTGCTCAAAATAAATATACCTTACATGGTTTTCTTTGCTAATTACCAAAAAGGTACCAGAAACATGACTTGTAAAGAAATTTTTGCTTATGCTTATGTCAAGGATTCAGCGGCTTTCACTATGCAAAGGAATCTTGTAGCAACTTGGAGACTAACTGAGAGAATGAAATTGGCAGCGTGAGCTTTCGTAGACCAAGACTATTTCCCCAGGTCCATCTTAGTATACAAAACCTTAGGCTTTCTCTCTTTAGTGTTACAAGAGTCCTTTGCATATTGATATTCCAGACTAATATGGCTGTGGTTTCTAGGTACATCTTAAAATTTCTAGACTAAAACAGGAAGTTTATAACCCTAACCCTAACCCTATTCATCCCCCAAAGTATGAATTTAGGAAGAGATTTATTCCCCAAGAGAGGTAAGAATATGTATTGCTTGAAAAGAAGACAAGATAATTGTTGTAATGATTATGGGGATATCGATATCGATAATAATGCAAGAACTATCTTGAATGGAATGGTGCCTGTTGCCTGCTATAACAACTACTTTCTTGATCTGTTAGCATCTGCACTCAAGGCCAGTAACTTATCAAACTTATTTTGGGAAAAGTGGGAGAAACTACTAATGCTTCTGTACAGACAGAAAGATGAGCAATGGAATTCTCTCCCCATCTGTATTTCTAATATGTAAGTGAAACTCAAGGAAGTCATGTACTTTGACTAACAGGAAGGAAGATTCCTACACCCAGTCTTGGGGATAATTAATCGATTGTAATCTCTTTTGAGTGGGTTCTGATACATGTTTTGTGCATTATGCCAGGTGATCACCAATAAGGGAAAATATTTTTGTATTTGTTGACTATCCAGATAAAAGAATAAACATCTGGAAGCTTGAAGGATTCTCTTCCTTCTACTTAGAAAATGAATTTCCTGGCTTTAACCTTGACCTTCTTATAATGTCAATATCAGTGTTCCTTTCTAAGCAGTGTGTGAGCAGTTAACATGTTCTTGAAACAAAATTGTGAGGATCAACAGACTCCTAATGGCACCAGTGTGTTTTGGAAAAGGGAGTATTAGGGTTTGGTAGAATCACAGGACACATGTTCTGAAGTTAGGAATCTTCTCAACATCACAGTGATGCTTCTTTCTTTTATCTAACTGATATTTGATGAGCTAGCCTTGAAAAAGTACATGCTTTGTTGGAGTTTGAAATCATATTAACTTGGGACATTTCTGGATTTCTTGGCAAGTATGGTTGTATCTTTGTTTCTGCATAGGTATCTCTGGAAAACGCAAGTGTGATAAACCTGAAATAATTGATTTTTGGAACTAATATAAAGCTGGAGATATGTTCCCATACATGAATGCTTGTTGGGTTGGCAAAAGGTGAAGGAGGATTGGGTGAGGGGAGTTCTTTTGCTGCTTCTCTCTTACGTTCTCTTTTTTTGGTCAGTGCTTCTTTTTGCAAGTATTAGGAGCATGAAATTGACCTGATATTTTTCAATTTCACAGGTTCTCGTTTCTAGTCAGCATCCAGTTAATTAGCAAACAGCAGGAAGAAAAATGTTTTAAAACTAGGCTATATTTTTGTCCATCTTGAAAGGAAGAAAGTTGAAATTTACTAAAATTTGAAAACAAAATTGTATATTAGTGATAAGTGTGGGGACAAACCTATGTTTGTCTCAGAAACCTAATTCTAGATGGGTGCTTTTATTTATAGGAAGGTATGTATAATCCTTCTTCCAGCAAGCAGGTTAAGCCACCAGTACTTCTCGTCCAAGCAATTTCAAAATCTGACACCCCCCCCCCCCCCCCTGATACAATCTGAAGGGGTTCGTAGGAGAATCAAGAGGAAAGGTGATGCCCTTCCACACCCCCAAGCTTATTGATGCTAACTACCGTAGTAGTTTTTTTTTTTTTTGAGAAATGTGTGATTGCTGATCCAAGGCATAGTTCTGTACCCAATATGAGATTCCACCCTTCACTGCAGTTGTAAAGGTGTCGACTCACAATATGGAGAGCTTCAAATGTGAGTTATAAATAACCTATGTTTTATACAAATCATAAATTCAATTTAAAATGGATTTCCTGAGTGTCACGTAGGATGTCAGTACAGCTTTCAGTCTCTTTAGAAATGAAGGACAAATAGAGGCCAAACTGAGAAGTTCCATGGAAACTATTGAAGTCCTTTTGTTGCAGCTTTCCCTGAAGTTAGTTGAATGAAATGGAAGGTTAAATCCTGCTGCTCCTGGTTATATCTAACATTTTGCAGAACATGTAACTTTTATAATATGGCAAGTAATTAAAGTTGGCCTTAATGGAGGTGTGTTTTCAGAAGTGTCCAGGGCGGTGCAGAACATTTTCTGTCTTCAGCAGTGATAAATTTGAACTGAAGACAGGCAGTTTCTAAATGAAGAAATAGTTCATTGTAATCTCATTCCAATGTGGATTTTAAACCAATGTTGCTATTTTCTATGGGGTCATTTAAATATTTAAACTAGGTCCATTCTAGTATCGAATTTTATTCTCTGAAAGTGTATCCTTTTAGTGCAGTCATCTGGTCATACTGGGCTTGGCATAAGGAATAATGGCAAAAGACAGCAAGGGGTTATAAAGAGAAGGGCATGGGCCTCAAGTTTAATTGAACTGTGGAATAGAATTCACTAAAATCTTATGTTTTCTTTAAGAAATAAAGCTTTTCATCCAAACAATTGGAAAGGTGACCTGGAGGAAACATTTCAAAGAGCCTAGGGTGGCATTAACTATTATCATAAAATATAGTATTTGGTGGACAAATTTTGGATTCTAGGATGCTGCTGGATTGCACCTGCCATCATCCCTGTGTCATAGTCCAGTATCGGAAAGGCTGCAAGTTGCCTACCTCAACACTTCTGATACAATGTATGCCAGTTATTGCTTTTCTTCCCTGTTCTCCCACAAGTCAAAGCATGGAGTCTTACGATACATGGCTAATAGTCCTATCCAGTCTAGATGTTACAAAACAACACCCAGCAGCAGCCCTACTTTTCTCCTGCCCTCCACACTCTCCAATCAATATTTCAACATTATCCACTCAGAAAAGAAGTGTGTGACTTTGGAAATGTACTTGCAGCTATAGGGAGCTTAGGCACTGCACACTAGTTGAAGCTTTTTCCTGTCATGAGCCTCTGCTGGGAATGAATGGCATTGTAAATGGCCTTGTCTAGCCTGAGACTTTTTTGCAGTCTGAGTTTTTAAAATGCTCTTTATGCATTAAAATGAGGCAAACCTACATGCGTTTCATTTTTGTCTATCCCTTTGTGAGCATAATTTGTTGCATGGATCACTCTGAGTATATATCTAATATGCACACGGCTTACTACCTCTGTGGAGGGTTGAGAGCAACAGAAAGTCTACATGTTTGACAGTTCTGTGCAGCACAAGTGCAGAAAGCTGCTGAACATAGCAATTAAGCATGCTGCTTTTTTGTCATCAGGAGGGAGGGAAATGATGTGTTCAGAGTTTCTGGTTTACTCCTGAAGGAAGCTGAAGATCGTTAACATTTCTATTCTCCATGGGCATCTTTAACAATTGAATTAGCAATGCTGGGACGCCTACGAAACAATATTTTCTGTCACGCGTGGCTACCTTTGATTTTGTCTAAAATGTTTCATTCTAGATCCCACCACAAGCACACCGTGCTGCTCCTGTTACTCCACCACCACCAGAGAAACACAAGAACCTACAGACAGCTACCTCCATTAAAAGTAAGGAGAAAGCTTTTGTAGATGTGTGATGTCATTGATTAGCAACATCACTTTCTCCTTGTGTTCTGTAATATGGGAAGAAGAAGATCACAAGAGATGAGTAAATGCCAAATATTTCCTTTGGGACTGTTACTATGAGAAAGAGATGTATGCTTGCAGTCTTAGACTAAAGTATTTTTAATAATTCTAAGACCTTTAAGGCTGTCTATATGGGAAGGCTTGTGTGTCTTATCACGCGATAGACATGACAGATGATTCCTTATTTTAGGAACCTCTATGGATAGGAATGGGTATTGCTGGATTCTCTTCAGTTTTTTCATCCTAGTTCTCGCCTTAGGGATTTTAGTTAGAGAAATAATTTGGAGAGAGCACTCTGAGGAATCAACATGGGAACAGTCTCAGGTGAGTGGTTGCTAATCATTTCCAAAAGAACAGAACCTTGAAAAAAGCAATAGCAAGTCTTTCCCAAATGGTCTGTAAGACCTGTCAATATTGAGGAGCATAATATTTCTCTGCTGGTCAAGAAGCATAGCAGGTTATTTCTTGGGATATTGCAAACCAAGCAGAATGTGAATTGGAGTATTCTTCTGACAGGATGTGATATCTCCATGGATCACCAGGGGGAGCCCACTAATAATGCAATGATGGAGGGCTCAATTAAGCCAACTCTTCCTGGAAACAGCCTATCCTTCTCTTTCTTCAGGTCAGGCCGTCATAGAAGTAGTACTCTTGGGAATAATTTCCCCCTTTTTCCACCACGAAGGTGTGTCAGTGAACATGAGTGCTGGCCACTGTTTGCCATGTTGGTAAAATCTGAATACCATGTGCTGTTGGTTAAAAAAAAAGAATTATCAAATGCCACAATCTCTTGAATTGATTATATGAATAAAGAATGGGAAGTCTCTGTCAGCAAACTTAACCCTCTCATCTCTTACCATTGGCCAGATTGTCTAAAAACATCTGGAGGGTCACTAAATTTCCAATCCTGCAGTAGAGCTTTGAGGCTGAGGATGGACTTTCTGATGTATGTGCCCAACTTGGTAAACACAGTCACAAAATTCATTTTCATGAATCATAGCCAGCCTTGGTACATCTAGAAGCAAGAATATAGAGCTGCATCAACAAAAGTATTGCCCTGTTTGTCCTTCATAAGTAAGCAAACGAATCTGAAGAATGAAGCAAGGACTATTAACCTTTCAGGTTCCACATGACATGGTCTGGGTGCACTGAGGAGAATAATAAACAGAACATAAGCCAAGGATGCTAAACTAACATAGGTAATGAAGCAGATTCAGACATTTATAGGATTTGAAGTATGAAAAATGAAACAAAATGTAGTGGTTGGTTAGCGTGAAACTCAAAATACTGGATTACATTTGTATCACTTAGCACTAGGTCATGTATGCGTAATGAATTTCAATTTTTGAACGTGAGGTTCACACTGGGAATGAACTGCAGAATAAAGATGCTTGACCAGTCCTGGTCATCCAGGAGAAATTTATAGCTTTTAAAAGTATGTGTTGATATTTGAAAAGCTTGGTTTAAGGAATATGAACCTGTCTAAGTATTGTGTCTTTGGGCCAAAGAAAAGAAAATAGAATCATTGCAAAGAGCATTTCACCAGAAGCAGTTCATTAAATCAGTCTTTCTGTGAATACAGAAAGATATGTAAACAAAAGTATTTCCAGTGCTACAGTCAACCATTCATTAACAATTAGGAAAACTTCTTAGGAAAGAAGGAATACATAATCTCCCATTGACTCCTAAGAGATGTGTGGGTGACGTGAGTTTGATAAAGCTAATCAAGTTTTAGAATCAGCATTGTTGCCATTTGAATGTGCTGCCTCTTTCCTCCTTCAGATAAGCTTCTCTAGTTATTTATCTGTGTCACTATTTGCCATATGTAATCTTTCTTGGCTTAACTATGGAAATAATGTCTGAGAGGGATCTGTAGTGTCAAGGTTTTATTGTTGTTGTTTTCTAAGATAAGGAATAAAGTTCAATAAAGAGAACAAAGGAGGAATTTAAAGTAAGAGAGCCCCGCTAACTGGAATCCATTATTGCAAATAAATTCTGCTTACCTTAAGTTCTGTACTTGGTTTGGTCAACTGGTACACATTACAGGAAAGATCAAAAGCTTTATCACTTGTTATTCACTCCAGTTTCTTTAACACATGAAATGCCAGGTACCACACACACCCCTCTATCATCTGCTTATTTCACATGGAAAGTGGTTATGCGGGCAAAAAAGGTTTGCTTTTTTTGCATGAAGCTTGTCCAGGGTTTGTTGGTTGTATAAAGCCACCACCACTCCAATGTAGGATTCTTGCTCTCCATGAGAATAAAGTATTGTTGCTCTTCATGGAGAATTGGTGCTCCTCTCATTTTTTAAAAATCTGGGTGAGTAACAAATGAACACATCTGAAGAGGTCCCATTATTTACAAAAGTTGAAGTAGATTGATACCATAGCTGTGCCAAATTTAGTTTTTAGAGCTAATAGCAATGTAATATGCTGGACTGTATAAAATAATGAAATTTGTGAGATGCTGTCAAGTACCAGAAAAAGCACAAGGACATTTAACAGACTTTACTATTTTGTTTGAAAGCATATTCTTGTCTCCATAAGAACCAGGAACTTGTTATTATTTAAGGATGCACTGGCCACCAAATCAGTCTCTTTGGTGTAATCACAATAATACAGTGTTGTGATCTGGTTATGAGCCAAATAAGCTGAAAAGAAATCTCATTTAGGAAAGAGACTCTTTGTTTATGAATACTCAAACTATGGATGAACATGTCTACCTACCTTTCAGTTCTGAGTTGCCATTAGGTAGCAATAAAATAACAGAATGTAAAGATTAATTTTGAGTCATTCCAGTGTTTTGGGCCCATCACATTTCTGGTGATGTAATTTTGAGGAACAGAAAGGACACAGCCACATTAGCTCCAACATCATCTCCCCCCCCCCCCCCACACACACAAACAACCAGGTACCCCCCTATTTTCTCTTCCCTTGACACTCACCTGTAATGTTGCTACCAGGGGAGGAATTTGTCACATGAAGGCACTGGAACATTTGGCATTCTTGAGAACAGTGTCACAACAACCCCACAAGCATCATGAGGAAAGTACCCTCCAATGTTTTCTGGGACCTTTGTTGATAAATTGATGCTCTTCTGCCTACCCTCAGCTTCATCATAGTTTCCATTGTCAAACAAGATTAATGGGGAAAGAGGTGGGGGCTAAGTATTTGGTTTGAGCAGCTATAACTTTACTGGTACACATAACATGACATAAAGGTGGAAAGCCTTATCACTTGCTATTACAGTGTTAGAAGCAATCTCTTATTGTAAACCAGACTTATTTTAGAGAAGGGATTAGATTTTAATAGCTCCAAGGATTCCAAATGAGAGGAGTTTTTAAAACCCCCATAAGAAGGTTAAATTCAGTTCCTTCCTTATTCAAAGTTAAACAGCATCAAATAATTTTGTGCAGCAGAAAAACTTCGGATAAACTATAGAGCTAAAATCCCATTACCAGAAAGTAGCCAACAGGTGGACAAGGATCAGTTTCTTTCTGCCTTATATGATCTCTGAATCTTGATGACTTCAACCGTGTGCTCTCTTTGGAAAATAATTACAGAAACAAAAAAGGGGGTGTTTAAGAAAGTCTGGCTTTTACTTTCAAGACAGAATGACACACTATTGAAAAGAAAAGCTGTCTGCCTACAATGAAAAATATTGCCTAATCCTGTGAGGAAAATACTTCCTCCGCTACATTTCAGTAAGGCCTTTGAAGAAAAGTCATCTCTGTTGAACAGCCTTTTCTTCCTTGCTGTTAGGAGGTTGGCAATCAGGAATACTCAAGAGACAGTTAATACAATTTTGCTTTGAGATAAGTGAAACCTGGAAGGGTAGTTAAACTACTACTGGAACACGCACAGTGAGCCTTTTAACATACTCTGCTTCTGCAATTGGTTTTTCTTCATTTCCTTTGATATTGTTGCTAAGACATTTTAATTGTTCCCTTTCAGATGAAGTTGAAATCACCTCTGGGTCAGTGTCAAGTGCCTCTTCAGTAAGCACAACCTCGCTGGATACCTTGTACACTGGCTCAACAGAATCAGGCCTCCCAACAGCTACCCCCAGCCCCAGCAACACCCCTCCCCCTGTTCCCAGCAGAAGTGCCCACACAATGGAATCACATAACTTAGAGGTTAGTCCGGTAGTGCAAAGGAAGCATAGGAGTGCAAGCAAATCCCCCCAAATCAAAAGAGCTGCTCCACGGCCTCCTCTGCAAATGGACATGTCACATGCAAATAATAAAAAGATCATGCAAGCCAAAGATACTGTGCCAGTTGCTGCTGCTGCAGGCTTGGAAGTCTTTGAATCACTCTGCCTGGAAGAGAAGAAGTCAGATGGTTTGGAGGATGTGGAACGGGAATCATCTGGCATCATAGTGTCTGTGCCAAAGACAATAGGTGCTGAATTGATTGAACTAGTACGCAGAAACACAAATCTGAGCTATGAGCTCTCTCGAGTTGCCATAGGTGTGGTAATTGGCCATATTCAATCTTCTGTTCCAGCCACCAGCAGCGTCATGGAGCAGATTCTCATCTCACTTGTGGAAAGCAAGGTAGGTGTGAGTGCTTGATTTTTGTTTCTGTTGTATATATGCTACAGTTTACTTTAATTGGAATGCTTAAGAAACTGCTTGATAATGTTTAAGAAATGTATTCTTCATGTGAGAATCATGCTTATATAATGTAATACTTCTGCAGTCCTTCTTCCATGGGTTTCAGAAATAATTCAAAGAAAAGTAAATCAAAACTTCTTAGGTAGGGAATATAAACCTACTAGCACAGATAATAATGTTCAAATGACTACCTGGCAGCACTGTGCGTGTGTCTTTCACAATAGATGTTGGGGGAGGTTTCTGGCTTTTTTTTTTTTGCAGTGGACTGAAACAATTTTCCAAGGCTTATTGGCTGCTGAGCTTGGTTTTTGGAAAGCATGTTTGAAAAGAGAAGTGAATGAGAGGTGAAATGCTTTAAGTGACACTAGAAGCATAGGTCATTGCCTGTTTTGCATAAAATAATTGTATGAGGACTTCTATACCAGTAGTGTCTGGAGCTCATTCAGGTGGGTAGGGAGCAAGCCAAGGAATCAACAGTGATGGAACCAACTTCTTTCAGTATTTAGCTTACTACAAGGAAGTAAAATGTAGAATAGTCTTGATTCAGAAGGGCAATGAAGTTGGGTTTGTCATGATAGAAAAGATGTATGGGAACCAGTCTTTACAGCCACCCCCTTGCCCACTTGGCACATCGCTATTTGAAGAAGGAGGTACTGGGTAATAATGTTTTCAGAAGCATGACCTATCTTGTGAAGTTCCTCACCAAAGTTTAAAGAGCGTTTGAGGGATGGTGAGAAGAACAACTAAAGCTGCACGCCATTGCGGTTTGATCGTTCAGAGAACAGGGCCACCATCAACAGAGCATTCTTCTGAGTGTACAGCAGCTAGCAACCCATATTACAGAAAGGGAAAATTCCCAGACTTTTAAAACTACGACTATAAATTTGGATAGCGGGGCCGGGCCGGGCTTAGCACAGCAGGCTAAACTACTGTGCTGCAGAAAAATCCTGTGCTGCAGAAAAAGCCCAGGTCAGGGTGAACACCTGCCATTAGCCCCAGCTCACCTGCCCACCTAACATGTCGAAAACAGAAAATGCAAGTAGATAAAATAGGTACCGCTTTGAGTGGGGAGGTAATAAAAGGCAATCTTAAGGACATTGATCAGAGGAAAGCTCCTCGGCATGGAAGATGAAGCAACACACACACACACACCATAGCTGGAGCCTAGCATAGCCTCCAAAATGCCAGAAATAAGATGGAGAAACTGCTTTTACCTTTGTTTGTGTTGTTTGTCCTTGTTAATTGTATAATCAGCATTGAATGTTTGCTGTAAGTGTGTTCTGTAAGCCGCTCTGATTCCCCTTCGGGGTGAGAAGGGCGGGATATAAATACTGTAAATAAATAAATAATGGCTAATTCACACAGCAGTTTATGGAATCCCTACCAGTAAAGAGATGAACTTGCATGAACTTGAAGACTATGTCTTTAAAGTAAAGTATGAATTGACAAAGGCTACAAAGATAAGTTGTCTCTTGAATTCATAGCAACCAGAAGTGTGCAGTGAAGAAACAGCATATTGGTAAGAATTGTAAGGCTGTTTCTACAAAGCATTGGTGCATGGTTGGAGGTAGGGGTGGAAATACAAATAGCAACACAAAATTATCTGTTTGAGCTTTTTTTCTGTTCTGGAAAAAAAAAACTACTGCACAGACTAAAAAAAAGTGACTTGAAAATCTTGAGTGCAAATGTAAAAGGAAGGAAATTCAGACAGCAACAAGAGGTTGTTGATCCCTCACTTTTCTGCCCCTTCTATAGAGTGACAATACAGCTAATACAGATTTTGCATCCATGGATTCTATCATCCACAGCTTGATATTTATATAACTGGGAGGGGGGGGGGGAATCTTGATTTTGCTGTTTTATATAAGGGTCACCATTTTGCTATACCATTGAATGTAATGAGACTTCAGCATTTATAGATTTTGGTATCCTTCATGGAGGTGTCTTGGAACCAAATCCCAGCAAGTACCAAGGACCCGGTGTAAGGGTAATGTTCTCCATATTACAGTTCTATGGTCTTGAGCTTGTACAATCACCACTCATGATTAACAGCAACCAGCAAGTTCACAGTGGCAAGTTTCCACTGGATGGGAAGGATGGAGGGCTGAAACTTCTACTGATCAGATCCTCTTCACCTCCACACTAACAGCATAAACTACCTCTTTTATTTCTCTGGCAAGTATATTATGTACATTCAATTTCCTCATTTAGTATGCTCAATAATTTATTAACTAAAACTTTAAATACAATAGAGCTTAAAGTGTCATGTGTTCAAGGGAGGAAGAACTGAGGTGGATTGGTTTGTCCAGCCAGCTTTCCTTTTCTCATTCTTCTGAAATATGCTGAGATGGCCTTAACGTCTACAGCAGGTACCAGGGCCCTAAGGTTGTTAGAATGCAGCAAACAACCCAAATTGTTGAAGGACTGGGAATATTGTTAAAACAGGGAAAAAAACCCTGCTCATATCCATTTATGGGACAGTCTGGTTGACATGAATTTGGAATGGCAAAATATTACTGATTTCTTTAGGAAGACGGAATAAGTCTCTCTCTTGCAATATTCAATTGCATTCTCCCTGGATCAGAAGAGCTATTTTCATTTTCCATCTAAATGTTACAAATAGTGAAATAATGGTTTTGAAAATGCATGAAAGTAGCATAAAGGGAGGCATTATCATTTCTGTATTTTTTTCATAAAGAAATAGCTGAACTGTTGAACAGCTTACAGGCCATGCCACTAAATAAGTAGAAAGCAGGAAAAGGTCATAAGACCTTTTTAATGACCTTATGATAATAAGCAACTGATACAGCATTAGGCATCTAGGGAAAGAACTGCTAGGCATGGAAATTTCAATGTGAAAGCGATGAAGCAGGAGTGTTAATAACCTGATATTTTCCCCACCTGGTTTGGTATTCCATTCTGCTGTGTAAAATTTGCAGTTGTTTACTAAAAATAAATAAATATTTTAATGGAATAAGCAAGATAATTATAAACATCTGTTTACCAGGAGCTCCTATTATGTCTACCCTAAGCTACATTTTTATTTTAAATTACAGTACATGTTTTAGAGGCAATGTTACAGTATGTGGAACTACTCTGTTAAACCATCTAGTCTTTATCAAGCTAAGACAACATCTTATTTATAAAAGGTTTTGGTTTTGTTTATAAAATCATAAACATGTCTCCCATTCTTAGGATGGCTTTTAGTGAAAATAATCCTTGATACAGATTTAACATCTCTTATTAAGAATTCCAAATTCTGAAATTCTCCAAAACCTGAAATTGTCCACAAGGATGGCTGAGATAGTGACACACATTTTTTCATACACAAAACTATTGAAATATTGTGTAAAATATCTCATTAATATCAGTCTCTTAATATGAAAGCTTCTTGCTACTGGCAGAATTACACAGAGGTGTTCACAGAGGCATTCAGATGCAGAAAACTTGTTTATTCCAGAGTTCATATTAAATCATAACCCTATACGTAGTTAATAAAATCACTGTAAGCAAAAGTGGATCTTTCTATTTCTAGGGCCATGTGACATGGGGGGTCATTGCATTTTAAAACTGGATAAAGCTGCTGTATCAACATTTGGTTTGGGTTTCAACGAAAACCTTTACCAGTTTTTGCTACAGCTTTTTAATCCTTCCTTCTCCCAGTCTACCGACTGTCCATAATTTGATTCTGTCTGTATCTAATGGCTTGGGCCTAAAGGCAAGCACCTTTTTTGCTGACCATAGTCTAGCAAAACAAATTTCTACTACCAAAGCTAATCTTTAATTTGACAACTAGGATGTGTGAAGTCTCTGCTGACTTCTCAAGTGATAGTAATATTTAAGTTTCTCAACTGTTCTTGCCATTCTGACTTTGTTTACAAAAAGGAGTGTGGCTTTTACCTAAATTTAAATTATGGAGAAAACCAAAGGCATCACAGAGGTTAGAGTAATAGAACAGATCAGCAGGTCAGTGGGGCCTTTTTGGCCCAGTTGTGCAATGTCCTGTCTTGAATGCCCAGCTGACACCAAAATCAGCCTAATCTCAGCACCAATTTAAAACTGGGCTATACAGTCAAGAACCAAATGCTTAGAACCCAACCTTTAGTGAGGTTGAATCCAGAGGGCAGGCTTCATAGAGATTATTCTGTGCAAAGATAGGTACAGAATAAATACCTTCAAGTGAACAAGCAAATTCCTTTCTACAGTTGAACAGTAATTCATCTCATCAGCACTTTCAGCAGTAAAGCCTATATCTTCTCTTGTCTCCTATTGCCAGTTCAGTGTGGTGTAAACTGAGCTGGCAGCTGATGTACTGTTTGTGATTGGGTTGGCAGGGTGCAAAGTACTTTTCTGCAAGATAAAACAGCTGCTGTTTCAGGGTGTGAAGAAACCCCTTGTCATGGTCTGCTATATTCAGGGGAAGTCAAGTAATATCTTATTATATTTATTTGTGGAAACAGAACAAGTATCTTCATCATAGTAAAGAGAGGCAAATGTTTGTGTTGATTACCTGCATCTTTCTACCAATTTAAAAATAGTGTGTATTGACAACACTTCCCGAGAAGCCAGAATTGGTTGCCATTCCCTGGTATCACTTTGGTCATTGCATATATTCAAGATATAACCACTATCGATTGCTTGGGCATTGATGTCTTCTAGATTTACTCCTAGTAGTGTGGGTGTCACTTTTCCATGAGAGAATGTCACTCATGTTGACCCATCTACAGACACATAATTATTTTTGCTGGTGTAAGAGAGATGTTGACAAGCTGGAATGTGTCCAGAGGAGGGCAACTAAAATAATCAAGGGTCTAGAGAACAAGCCCTATGAGGAGCGGCTTAAGGAGCTGGGCATGTTTAGCCTGAAGAAGAGAAGGCTGAGAGGAGATATGATAGCCATGTATAAATATGTGAGAGGAAGCCACAGGGAGGAGGGAGCAAGCTTGTTTTCTGCTTCGCTGGAGACTAGGACGCAGAACAATGGCTTCAAACTACAAGAAAGGAGATTCCATCTGAACATGAGGAAGAACTTCCTGACTGTGAGAGCCATTCAGCAGTGGAACTCTCTGCCCTGGAGTGTGGTGGAGGCTCCTTCTTTGGAGGTTTTTAAACAGAGGCTAGATGGCCATCTGTCAAGGCTGCTTTGAATGCAATATTCCTGCTTCTTGGCAGGGGGTTGGACTGGATGGCCCATGAGGTCTCTTCCAACTATATGATTCTATTATTCTAAGTCACACATTGAGTGTATATTTAAAAAATAGCCTTGTGGCATGTTAGTAGGGATGTCAGGAATGTTCATTGGTATTTCCTTAAAGGAAATTTAAAAAATGCACCTATTGCTCCAGGCACCCACAATGGAGAAAAAAAAGAGTTTCAAGATTTGTTGTAATTCAGTGCTAGTGTCGTAAAATATGTTTTAACCTAATTTATTTTTTATTAATGTGTTTCTTCAGCACATGTTAAAATGCTAATAAAGTTTCCCATTAATAAAAATATGTTTTCTTTATATAAAGCCTTTGTCTCACATTTTGTTCATGTTAATTCAGTTATTGGAAGTTATCTGCTCAAAATGATTAGTTCTCTGAAATGTTAAAAACATTGCTTCTCTTTCATGGTCTCTCTGAATGCTCACAAATGTAGTTTACTGCACCTGTGCAGGCTCTAAAAGAAGCTTCCCAAGCTGTGCTCTTTCGAATTTTGACAGTAACCCCACTCACTCCTCCCCAGAGCATAAAGGGTGCTCTGGCTCCACGCCCCCCAGTTCCTTTTCTTCCGCCTCTGTAACAGGTCTTTTTAGAACTTCGCTCAAAGAATGTCGACGATTTGCTTCAAGCGCTGTTTCCAGTGTGCACCGAAGATACCGAACTCAGATGGCCATGTCAAGTGCTTCCTCTGCCTGGGAGAGAGCAATGTGATTGGCTCGTGGAGCCATTGCCAAGCCTTCACTTCCCAGGCAAGAAAAAATAGAGCATCCAGGCTAAAAGCCTTTCTCTATGAGTAGGCCTTGGCCCCTTCCACTTCCACAGTGCTTCCAACCTTGGCAGCTTCAGTGGCCCCCTCAAGATCTTCAGCCACTCCAAAGACTTCGAAAACGACTCAAGCATCAAAGGCATGGAGACAGGCACGCTTTGCCACTGACCCACCCTACCACCCTGCTCCAACCAGGCCTCCCTCTGCATCAAGCTCAATTTGGTATATTTGACTCAGTTGATCACGGCCACACCACCATCCACTTCATCGATAAAGATTGCCTCTATGTGGGCTCATGAAGAGAACAGGAGGGTGCACATAGAAGAGACTACACAGTCCCCTTCCCTCCAAATTCTCCCAACACCAGGGAAGTCAGTAGAGGCGCAACTTCTGACACAAAAGCTAAAGGGTGCAAAGAGGAGAAAGATCAAGCAGACCCCATCTTCTTTCTTTTCCAAAAGAGAGCAGGCAACCTCATCTGTGACCTTGTCTCGTCGCTCCTCCCCCTCCCTTCAACTGGCTCAGCCACTCTGGTCATCACTCAAGTCTATCACAGACCCTTCTCAGAAGGCAAGGTTCAAGATTCTCCATCTCGAACAACACACACATTGATATGGGCCCCATCCAGCCTCAGCCAGTCCCAAGTCCTTTAACCTGAGCCCAACAGAAACTTTTCCCATTACCAGAGACAACACTGGAAAGAGGTTGCCAGACATGCTGCCTAGCCAGAGCTGCCCTCGGCTAGAGACTTGGAGACACCAGCAGCACCTTCAAAGAGGCCAGTCCCAACAGCGGCCCCTCCAATGTTCTGCCAGCTGTTCAGAAGACAATGACCCCGACCAAGACAACACGGAATCAGTCCATACCTAATCAGTACTTTCCTTGGGACTGGGCCTCTCTCCAAACCCTGAGGCCTACTATGTGGACCCAGTCACCCACGAATAACATCAGGGCTTTCTCCAACCAGATGGTTCTTATGGCAGAGGCTCTTTAAAGAACCTCCCCCAACTGGAAAGGTACTCACCACTTGGACATCGCAGACCATTATTGACAAGGTGTGCTTCCTTTTGGCCAAGAGAGCAGTGCAACCAGTTCATTTGGAGGAATATGCAAGAGCCTTCTTTTCCAAGTACTATACCATCCCAAAAAAGGATGAGGGCCTCCACCTGATCCTAGACTTTTGAGACCTAAACACTTCTTGGTCCTGAAGAGGTCCCGAATAGTGACAGTGTCGCCCATCCTACCCTTGCTAGAAGAGGGAGATTGGCTCACCACCATCAATCTCTGCAATGCCTACTTCCACATCCTTGTGCATCCAGTGCATCGGTGATTCCTGTCCTTCAGGATCCTCTGGCAAACTTATCCGTTTGCAGTTCTCCCCTTTGTTGCTGGCCACAGTCCCTCGAGTCTTCACAAAGTGCATGTCGGTAGTAGCGGTGTATTTCCAAAAACACCTTATCGTTGTATTGCTGTACCTGTGGAAGACTGGCCTACTAATGGCCAGTCACCAACCGCCTCACAAGATCATGTCAGCTTCACTTTATCCCTTTTGGACTCCCTCAGCCTTATGGAATTGGTGCATCGAGCACGAGATACCATTGACAGCCCTCCATCCACCTGGTGTACAGAACAACCTAGCAGATGAACTCAGCACATCTTCGAAAGACCACTAGTGAGTGAATGCTCGACCCCAGTGAGCTGCATTGCCTCTTCAACTGCTGGGGATAGCTAAACATAGACCTCTTCACCTCCAAGATGAAGACCCAGCTCCCTCACTATGAAGTTGAAAGGTCAAATCAGCATTGTGTAGCCGCCATGTTTAAATGGTTCTGGACATGTGAGTCCAAAAGCATTGTATGTTTTTTCTCTCTATCAGTTCTTATACTGTTTTGGCTCCACCTACTGGGTATGCATGTCTGGAGTTTTTTCTGGCCCCTTGGTGAAGGAAATGGGCCATGGGCCCAATACTAATTTTTCTTTCTGTGTTGTCAGAATGATCTTGATATATGTTTCACTTTCACACTCTTGCCTTGGCCAAGCAAGAAGTGTAATGTTACATTTGCATCTTGGTCGTTTTCATGCATGAAAAGCCTGTGAACATTTTATAGGCTTCAGGGGTGGTGGCAAGTCAGCAGCTGGTGTGGGCAGGACTGCCTCTTTGCTACATCTGGGGATTGCAACCTCCTCTCAGGTCTAACAGAGGGTTATTATTCAGATCTCATTCAGATCTTCCAGCATGAAGGTTTCAGTTATCCTGTATATCTACATTGTATCAATCAATCAATCATACACATTTGCTTAATGGATGTTGCTGAATAACTGATTGCGTTCTTTGTTGCAACTGGGTGACATGTGTGGAGGTAGAAGGAAAAGAAAAGGAGAGTAGGTAAAAAGGATGTTTATAGGCAAACCCAGGTGTTCCAAAATCTGAAAAGGTTCAGGCCCCAAGCATTTTTGATAAGGGAGGTTCAACAAGTACGTGCCTTAAACTTAACCTGACATTGAATTTAATAGAGTTTTCATAGACAGTACTCAGTTGGCTCCTCTCAATACGGGTTATTGCACCTGGTATCATTTGGCAGTCCCCCATTCCAGTACTACCCAGTCTTGACTCTGCTTAGCATGAAAATCAGATGTGATCTGGTGTTTTAAGGATATTTTATTCTTAGCTTTTATAGTTTTTTTGTGAAGGGGAGCATATGTATGAGTGAATACATATTTGTCACATTAAGATATTAACCATGTGAAGACTGGGAGAGGATATGCATGTAGGGTGCATATTCAACACAGGTAGCTTAGTGTGCTACACATGTGAACCAGCCTTTAGCTCTCTATCATGATAAAACTATGTCCTCCTTTTGATCCGTTATTAGACAGTGTGTTAAAGGGAAATTTAGAAAAAAGATAGAAGCCCAAAACTTGTGGGAAAGCTAAATTCAAAATGGTCTTTGAGTGTATCCTCCATCTTTATCATAGTTAAAGAAGTATGCAACTTAGATACACATTCCTTCTTTCCTAAACCTTTTCTGCTGCAGAATGTGTACTTAGACATATTGCCGATTAAATGTGGTATCCGAGTTATCCATACATTTATTTTGCCTCGTGCTGGATGAGCCGCAACGAAGACCCGAATAAAAAAATACAAGAATAAATTCATCCTTCAAAAGAGCACACTGGGAATAACTCTGTGGTAATGGATTCTAAAATTGATTTAGTAAAGTAGTGCTTTGACTTTTAATTTAAAGCAGGTGGACAGAAGAAAGGATACAACTAATTAAAGAATGTAATATGAAAGGGAGGGGGCGAGATTTAGTATGAAACAATGTAAAACTTTAATCAATGATGATATCTTATTCTACTTAAGGAGAAAAGAAAAAAAACTTTCAGCTCCTTTCTGCTTTCCCAGAGAGGGCAGTATTAAAGCTGAATTCTAGAACTACACACACATCTCGAGAAGTTGGTTGGTTAGTTGGCTGTTATTTGTTTGTTTGTTTTTTAAGATCTTGATTACTCTCATAAATTTTGTTTTACCACTTACCCTTAAAGCATTCAAAACATTATTTAAAAGAAAAATATTGAAGACAAGAAATAATAGTTTTCCACCAAACTGTCCTTGCAGAACCCTTTTAGAATCTTGTATCTTCCTGACTCTCAAGAGTGCTTGCTCACTCTTCTACCCATACTGGCATAAATAGTATGACAAGACAATGAGCCCCAATGATGTGACTTGAGTTCTTGGGAAGTCAGTTGCTTCAAACATTTTACTTAAGCTCCAGATGAATTCTTACGAAAGTTTCACTAAATATTTTAAGAGATGAGGTTGAGGTTTAATTTTGTTCTTAAATATATTTTAAGCACTTTTGTGCTTTGCTTTTAGACTTAGTTATGCTTTGAACTCGGTGTTATGAAAGGATTTACTTTTCTTGTAGGTGACATTGGAAAAACCATATAGGAGATCGACACAACCACTAGACATAAATTGAATGGTACTAGGTGTTAATTAAGCGGGTTATTTCCTCAAGAGAATAAAGTGTTCCTTCTGAAACAGCAGAATGGGATTGATTAAATATATTTTCATGGATATCCTAATACCTAAAATTGTCTCTTCTATGCAAGTAAAGTAACTTCACTGCTAGACCATCTGCCCATCACTTACAGCCAGGAATAAAAGATACACAACATTTATTCCGTTTCCTGCCCTTCTTGTTTCCTCTGGTTTCTCTTTCGAGGACTGCTTATTGAGGTTTTGTTTGGTCAGAGATGAGAGCTCATGGTCCTGAATTCTCTTTCTGCAAAACTTCATTATAACCTCAGAGAACAGAGTCATGTTCTTCTCATCCGTGAGCTCCAAGGACCACATCTTCCAAATGAGTTTTCTCAGGCTTTTTGCTTTCCCAGCCTTAAGTACACTCTTCAACCACTAGCTTTATTTTTCAGCTCTTTTCTTTCACTGCTTTTTTTTCAGCCATCAGCCACAAACTCTTTCCTACGATCTCTAACTTCTGAAATTTTCTTGACACAACCAGAATATCAAGAAACCAATCGAGTTCCTTCTGGAAGTTCTGATTGCTAGTTCCAACTAACTACCAGTTGGAGAATAGTTGAAGTACCAAAGGACTAGAAAAGGCAAACATTTTCCCTCTCTTTTAAAAAGGCAACAAGAAAAGATCCAGGAAAGTACAGACCAATCAACATGACCTCAATTCCAGAAAAAAAAATATTATAGTGGATTATTCAAGATTTGCAGTATCTTGATAGCATGCTGTGGATGTCATTTATCTGGATTTGAGTAAAACATTTGATAAGGTCTCCATGTCATTTTGATTAGCAAACTCATTAAATGCAGGCTAGATGAGAACACTATCTGATGGATCCATTATAGGTTGGAAAACCAGGCACAAGTAATTGTCCTCAATGCCTACATTTCAAACCGGGTTGAATGGTATTTGAGATTCCTTTTCCTAAAAATGGTAGTGGGAGACTTACAACTGAAACAAGATCACATGAGAGTCACCTTTTTCAAGGATTTAGACTATTCGCACTGCATACTGCACATCTTTAAAATGCTGGCTTTCCTTACTGATCACTTATCTGTGTTTGGAGATAGAGACATGCAGTGGAGGTGATAGGCGAGGCGCACCTAAAATATCCCCTAATTTGCATCTATCATGCTAGGAGTATTGATCCCAAAGACACAAGCAAATTGAGATACCGGTATGCTTCAAGACCTTAATGGTGGGACTGTAATCCACCAAGATCTTAATGGAGGATGTTTGCCGATCAGTTGATCTGTAGAAGGAGTTATGACTGAATGGGCTGAAGATGGCAAGAATACATCATAGGTAAAGTCAGAGAAGTGCTCTGAATATCATGTTAGAAACAAAGAACGTTGATTTCTTTCTAACACAGCTACATGTATGGAAATAGCATTCATGTTTCCATGGCTTTGTAGAACAAACTTGGATTATAACTCCAGAAAAAAAGAAGAAAGGTCCAGCAATTACTGCACACTTAGCCAGGGAGCTGAGCTTGCTTCTCTACAAAACACTAAAGACTGGCTCGATAAATTGAATTAAGTGTGTGTCATGCAGCACTGTTAATTTGGGCTAGAGTCTCCTGGGGTGTATTGGAGAGATGAGAACCCCTACTTTTGTATAAACCATGAGCAATACACAGGTTTAAAACAGTTGCCAACAGAGAGTTATGTACAGTGACATCTTTTTGAAAGGTTGGGTCTTGGAGGTGGTGGCTGCATGCATCTACTCAAGGTAGAACTAAAAGGCCAACTGTTGTTTTTATAGGCTGCTTTGGTTATCTGAAGCAGCTTGGAAAGATTTAGCAGGAAAGGCACTGTGCAGCTTTTGTCGGAACACAGCCAAGTTTGCACACCAGAATCTGTATTGCATCTGTTTTCAGAGGAGGTGATAGGCGAGAAGTACCTCAAATAATCATTTCTCCTTCATAGAAGAGATATGATTGGATGTTTTCCTCATATAATTTTGGCATCCAAATGCAGAATGACAAACACAAATGAGCCCAAGGCAAATCTTTCAAATATTGTTGAATCTGTTCATTAAGTTGTCTGTTGTTGTCCTGAGACATAGTGTGGTTTCTTGAAACAACTGTGATGGGTAGCTGTATAGCCGTAATAGCTGCCAGTTGCTTAATAAGAGGAAATCTGACCTTGACAGTGTGAGTGAAAGAAATAGTTAGTGCTGAAATTGCATTAAAACAGCATATGATATGTCAAGAAGTTAGTCATACTGGAAAATGTTGCTAATAGAATGCTAATGTTCAAGTACATTAGCAGCTTGGTGCATGTGAAATGGAGGGAAGATAAGGAAATAAATTTATATGTCTAAAGGTGAAGGAACTGCTATAGAGAAATTGCGAAAAAAGAAAGAAAGAAAGGCTTTGTTGCCTTAAAATTTTATCATCAGAATTTCATTTTGTTTGTTTTAAATTCTATGCAGGGCTCAATAATCTTTATGCATCTTGCATCTTCTGGACAAACACACAGGCTCCTTCTTGTACAATTTCATGCTTCTAAGGTTTAATTTTATGTTATTATAATAAAAGCTAGGTTTGTGCACCTGTATTCTATTAATTGGGGCTTTTAATACATAAAATTCAGAGTGTCATGGGATTTATCTTGAGATAGAGCATGAAATAGGTTTCCAGGAATGTTGCATAATCCTTAAGATTTTTATACTGGTTTATTGCTTCTCCGCCTGCACCCTTTGCTTTCTCTTAACAGCCATGTTCATTGTCTCAACATGAATCTGTTGCTGCATAAAGAAGCCATGGTAACTTATCTCATCACCACTGAAAGCTTTGCTCAGTGTCATTACACCATTGTGACAGTACATTTTTGGGAGGTCTGTACAAAAGGATCTTGTTTTTGTTTCGTCATTGTTTGATGGTTTAAGGATCTGGTCTTACATTAAATGTACTGATTCATATTCTTGCATATCTAATTATTTATTCAGTCTATCTATCATGAATAGTGGTTATACCCAGCTTTGTTATTCTCCAGCTAAAAATATTTGAATAAAATGTGTTTGAAACTGATAGGTACAGATATGAAATGGCAACAGTTCAATCAGCAAGACAGCATGGGGCAGAAATATTGGAGGAGAAATGAATGCCAGTTGCTACAGGCTATATTTTAGATGAAGAAACCCTCAAAACCACCTCTGAATATTCCTTGCCTAAGAAAACCCTATGTGATTCATAGGGCCGCTATAAGCCAACAGGCAAATCAAGCACAGGCACGCACACACACACACGGTATACCATTTTAAGTAGATACAAGGTTTTGTGAAAAACCTCAAATTTGGGATACAGCCAAAAAATATCCATAGGACATCACCATTCTTTTATATTAATAGTAACAGCAGAATAATGTCCAGTCTAGGAAGCATGCTGGTAGGGGAATCCTCTGAGTGGATAAATTATGTGAATAGCAGAGAGATAATGTAAAGTACTCCTTCATTTTTTTCCAATTGTCTTCAAGGCTTTTATGACAGTTTTAGAAACTGTAGGCAACATTAGCTCTAAAGTGAAGTGAAAATTATTATTTATTAATAAAGCCCAACACTTTATCTTCCTTTTAAGGTTCTTGTTTTGTATCCCCTTTTTAGTAAAAGGCTATTTTATTGTTGTTCCAGATTCTGGATACCTTTCAGCTAATTTATTTATTTATTTATTTATTTCTTGCATTTATTAACCGCCGCTCTCAGCCCTAGGGCGACTCGTGGCGGTGTACAATACAAAAAGACACTTTACAAAGCAATCAGGACAACAAACTAACATCACTAATACACAACATTTAAATTACACTAAAAATCCGCTGCGTCATATTATGGAATCATAATCAATCTCGTAGTCGTAAATTCATTCCGGTTGTCATTTCCAGTAACATAGCACTCAGTTGAAAGCCTGTTCGAAGAGCCACGTCTTCAGGCCCCTACGAAAGGCCATGAGGGAGGGCACCTGCCTGATGTCAGCAGGGAGGGCGTTCCACAGCCGGGGGGCCACCACCGAGAAGGCCCTCTCTCTCGTCCCCGCCAGACGTGCCTGTGAGGCAGGCGGGATCGAGAGAAGGGCCTCCCCAGATGATCTCAAGGTCCTCGTGGGCTCGTAGGCCGAGATGCGGTCCGTAAGGTATTTTGGGCCGGAACCGTTTAGGGCTTTGTAGGATAATACCAGCACCTTAAATTGGGCCCGGTAGCAAATCGGCAGCCAGTGGAGCTGGAACAACAAGGGCGTTGTATGCTCCCTGCGTCCTGCTCCTGTTAACAACATGGCTGCCGCGCGCTGGACTAGCTGAAGCTTCCGGGCCGTCTTTAAGGGCAGCCCCACGTAGAGAGCGTTGCAGTAGTCAAGACGGGATGTGACCAGAGCGTGTACCACCGTGGCCAAGTCAGACTTCCCAAGGTACGGGCGCAGCTGGCGCACAAGCCGAAGCTGTGCAAATGCTCCCCTGGTCACCGCTGAAACCTGGGGATCCAGGCTCAACGATGAATCCAGGGTCACACCCAAGCTGCGAACCTGCGCCTTCAAGGGGAGTGCGACCCCATCCAGCACAGGGTGTAACCCTATACGCTGCTCGGCCTTGCGACTGACCAGGAGTACCTCTGTCTTGTCTGGATTTAATTTCAGTTTGTTCGCCCTCATCCAGACCATTACAGCGGCCAGGCACCGGTTCAGGACTTCGACAGCCTCCTTAGTAGCAGGTGGAAAGGAGTGACAGAGCTGGACATCATCTGCGTACAGATGACACCGCACCCCGAAACTCCGGATGATCTCGCCCAGCGGCTTCATGTAGATATTAAACAGCATGGGGGACAGTATAGAGCCCTGTGGAACCCCACAGGTCAAAGCTAACCTCTCAAATTTTTTATTCTTCAAATTATTTGTATGAATATGTATGATTTCATCTTTTATAGTTATCCTATGGAATAGCAGCCTTGAGATACATTGGGCTTAATTAATAAATTATACTTTTGGAGTGCATTGTGAAGATCACATCTCTTTCTTCTGTTCTGATGGTTGCATTCTTTAAATGCATAACATCCAGAAATGACATGGAAAGAAACCTGGAAAAATGGTTTCTCCAGAAATATTTTGATGATGGCAGTTACTGATCTTCTACACAGTTTTCTGCCATTACTATCCATCCTTCTCTAATAGCTGTGTGAAGGGTGGACACATGAAGTGATTTTGCAGGTCCCTTTTTGACAATTTTGAGAAAGTCTTCTTCATTGAGAGGAAAACTGCAGCAAAATAATGGCAAAGGAAAAGAGATTTGTAAAGAAGTAGCTCTGAATGAATGTTAGATTACAGTGTGAACAGGGGGAATTCTGTAATAAACCAAAGTATATTTATGTTGTTACAGGCGTCCAGATCGTGAATTTTTCTACTTAAGATTTTTACTAAGACCCCAAGATCAAACCTGAATTTTTCACTTATAAACTTATGAAATTCTGAGGCTGAAAACATTTGTTTTGAGTATCAGAGCTGCACAGAGCTCAGCATCCACCCACCCATGGTTACCCCAAGCTTTCAGCATTTCAGCAGTAGAATCTGCTTGGGTAGGAGAATAATAATTCTAATATATAAAATTTATTTGTTATCCATATTTCCTCATGGCTCAAGGCGGGGCACAACAAAGTCAAAACACATCAACATAAAATACATAGAGTAACATACATATATTAAAACATTACTATGAAATACATATATTAAAACACATGGTACAGATATTAAAATGCAGTAGTAATGGAGTGTAAATGTAAAATTGATGGTTTAAAATTGACTAGATAGGCCAGCCAGAAGAGAGTGGGTCTTTAGTGATGTTTCAAATTTTGACAGCTCATTTAGCTTGTTGTATGCTTGCTGCTGCTAGGTAATTGGGAGTAGAAATCTTTCCAGGTTCACTGCAGATCACCCAGCTTCCTAGCTGCCCCTATATTACACAAAGCCATTTAAAACCTACTTCTTATGGTATCTTTGTAATATATTAAACTCTATGATGTCTATCTCCTACAAAAGTCTTTCAAAGAATGGGATTAAAATCAGCATACTTTCTCCCTTATTATCACAATTTACAAAAACTAGTAGCCAATGACACCTTTTGATTTCATTGCCTCAGTTGTGTAGTTTAAAAATCACTAACTGGCTCACACCTCAGCTTGTCAGTTAAAAAATTGTGAACAGGTTAATCTACAAGATGCTTTCTTGAATGTCTTTGGAATCTATTTCTATTCAGATTGGGGAATAGGGATGTCCCAGAGGTAAAGCATGTGCATCACTAGGACATTACTATTCCCCAACCTGTATAGCTTTAGTCTTTCACTCTTCCAGGTAGGGCTAAAAATGTACCCTGTTGGAAACCCTGGAGCAATGTTGGCAGACAATGTAGACAATAGTGCATTAGACACATCAGTGGTTAGCCTCTATACAGGGCAGCACCTTCCATTCCTGTAGCAAATAGCTTAGGAACTGATAAACAACATGTCAAAGGAATTATGGTAGACTTTAGGGCATGCCCAGCAGATAAATTTTCTTTATTGAAATGCAGTCCCTGTAATCCTTTTCTTATATGAACTATTTCCCAATGATTTCTATTTTCTATAGTACCAATTAAGCATACTAAGTAACTGCTTTGCTAGATCCTTTTTGCATAATAAATGAGATATCCCCAAGAGCATTTTTTCCTTCAGAAGATGTTAATGCCATCCCCAATCTAGTACCAGAAGTGTAATATCTCACTTTAAACTGATTGATAAGTGAATGGTGAAGAATAAAGCAGAAACTGAAGTCAGAGATAACAGTACAACTACCGTATATTCCGGCATATAAGACGACTGGGCGTATAAGACGACCCCCAATTTTTCCAGTTAAAATATAGAGTTTGGGATATACTCGCCGTATAAGACCACCCCTCTTCCAATGCACACCAAATAAATTTTTAAAAAAATCAGATTTGAATTCAATATGGTAATTTGAATTCAAATGCTTCTGACATGCAGGTTCCTATGAAAGGGACATTGTACCTTACATTGGACATTATAGTTGCTCTTCCTCCCTTGAATTTCATTTACGCTCTGGGTCGTTTCCATCATGCTGGCAAGTATGAAAGCAGGCTTTAAATGGTTCAGATTACATGTATGTTGGCATAGAAGCTTGCATGCAAATAGAAGTCAGGCTTTGTACGATGAGTACTGAGGTGAAGGCAAAGCATTTGTAGAATTTTTATCTATAAGCAGTCTTTATAAATCAGGACCTCCTATCAGAAGAGAGGGGCAGATTGGACCTCATCCTTCAGAAATGTAGCATTTGGCATGGCACATGTTTACTGGGTCACATCTTGACATGTCTTCATCCTCAAATCACCGTGACAGTTTGAATTGTTTTAGAGTTTCTCAAGAACATAGCCAGGTGATGTTTAATTGTTAGAAGGGGAAAAGAGATCAGAAAAGAGGAAAGGGGACCCTGGGTCAATAAGAGCTTTCCAGTTTGACTTCTGTCAAAAATGAAATGCAAAGATACAGGATGGGGGACGCGTGGCTCGAGAGCGGTATGTGTGAAAAAGATCTTGGGGTCCTCGTGGACAACAAGTTAAACATGAGCCAACAATGTCATGCGGTGGCAAAACAAAACAAAACAAAAAAAACCAATAGGATTTTGGCCTGCATCAATAGGAGCATAGTGTCTAGATCCAGGGAAGTCATGCTCCCCATGCTCTATTCTGCTGTGGTTAGACCAAACCTGGAATTACATTGTGTCCAATTCTGGGCACCACAACTGAAGGGAGATGTTGATAAGCTGGAATGTGTCCAGAGGAAGAGGGTGACTAAAATGATCAAGGGTCTGGAGAACAAGCCCTATGAGGAGTGGCTTAAAGAGCTGGGTATGTTTAGTCTGAAGAAGAGAAGGCTGAGAGGAGACATGATGAGAGCCATGTATAAATATGTGAGAAGATGTCATTGGGAGGAGAGAGCAGGTCAAGGGTCTGGAGATCAAGCCCTATGAGGAGTGGCTTAAAGAGCTGAGTATGTTTAGCCTGAAGAAGAGAAGGCTGAGAGGATACATGATAAGAGCCATGTATAAATATGTGAGAAGAAGTCATAGGGAGGAGAGAGCAGGTCAAGGGTCTGGAGATCAAGCCCTATGAGGAGTGGCTTAAAGAGCTGAATATGTTTAGCCTGAAGAAGAGAAGGCTGAGAGGATACATGATGAGAGCCATGTATAAATATGTGAGAAGAAGTCATAGGGAGGAGAGAGCAGGCCAAGGGTCTGGAGATCAAGCCCTATGAGGAGTGGCTTAAAGAGCTGAGTATGTTTAGCCTGAAGAAGAGAAGGCTGAGAGGATACATGATGAGACCCTATGTAAATATGTGAGAGGAAGTCATAGGGGGGGGGGGGGCACAGGGAGGGAGGGGGCGAGGAGGAGCAGCGGCAGGCTTCGCTACCAAGCTGGCAGCATGGTAGCCTACTGGGCTGTCTTCACCTTCGCAGGCATTGAGTTGGGTCCGCCTCTGCCCTCCATCTCAGTGTAGCTGCTGCAGGAGGGAGCCAAAGCCATAGGGGCGGGGCCTCTCGCTGCTCCGCCCCGCCCCCGCAGATGGCCCCGCCCCCGGTTCCGCCCCTCCGCTCCGTCTTCAACTCCTGCTGCTTTACCAGGCCGGCGAGGGTGTTTGCATGCAAAGCTAGCAGCAGACCAGTGGCGGAGGGGACAGCACAGCATGCAAACACCCTCGCCAGTCTGGTAAAGCAGCAGGAGTTGAAGCCGGAGCGAGGGGGGCGGGGCGGAACCGGGGGCGGGGCCATCTGCGGGGGCGGGGCGGAGCAGCGAGAGGCCCCGCCCCTATGGCTTTGGCTCCCTCCTGCAGCAGCTACACTGAGATGGACGGCAGAGGCGGACCCAGCTCAATGCCGGCGAGGGTGAAGACAGCCCAGTAGGCTCCCATGCTGCCAGCTTGGTAGCGAAGCCTGCCGCTGCTCCTCCTCGCCCCCTCCCCCCTCCCTCCCTCCGCCCTCCTCCTCCTCCTCAGGCTCCACCACGCGGGGACGCCAAGGGCGAGGGACACGAGGGAAAAATGATCCAAAAAAATTTATGCCGGGGTACAAGACGACTCCCCATTTTTGAGATGATTTTTCAGGCTTAGAAAGTCGTCTTGTACCCCGGAATATACGGTATTCACAACGTGCCATTGAGAAGACATTGGATGAGTACAGTGCTAACTGGGGAGCATGTTTTAGAGTCTTCAACAAAAAGAGTGGGAGGAACTT
This sequence comes from Anolis sagrei, assembly GCF_037176765.1. Classification (NCBI taxonomy): domain Eukaryota; kingdom Metazoa; phylum Chordata; class Lepidosauria; order Squamata; family Anolidae; genus Anolis; species Anolis sagrei. The sequence continues at coordinate 56,922,510 of NC_090022.1, read as the reverse complement.
CCATTCCTTTTTAGTTGAGGTGTGAGGGCTTGCAGTCTCACTCCAGTGTTGCTTGTCTCAGTATTACTTGACTTTTATCAGAGATATTTTAACACACATTGCACACATAAGGGAAAGCCATCCAGGATGTGCTAATTGAAGAAGAGAATTACAGTGACTTTTATAACCCTTGTACAAATATGAATGTGTGTCTTTAATTGGTTTAATGACATAGCTGACAGGTGCAAAAACCCAGCAGTTTAAAGATTTGTTACAGGTGTGATTGTACCAATGAGCTATGCTGTGTTGACATTTCAGCTCCCCAGAAAATACACATCTTTGAGGAATATGTTTTTCTGTGTACTGATTGAATTAACTAATTGTTAGAGCTGTTTGTCTTCAGTTTCCCAAGGCACTGAACAGAATAAGCATTTTAGTTTTATGATACTAATTGATGGTTATGATGGTGCTCTCATATCTGACATGAACTCCATTCAGCTTCTAATGGCATTTCCAAATGAATTTACATAATGTGTGAAAAATGTTCAAAAGCCCAACTTGGAAAGTGGATTCATCTTAGCTATTTAAAGTCTGTTAACCTTTTGGACTTGTGACACAGTCTTGAACTGGCTAGTTAGAATCATAGAGTCATAGAATCATAGAATCATAGAGTTGGAAGAGACCTCATGGGCCATCCAGTCCAACCCCCTGCCAAGAAGCAGGAATATTGCATTCAAATCACCCCTGACAAATGGCCATCCAGCCTCTGCTTAAAAGCTTCCAAAGAAGGAGCCTCCACCACACTCCGGGGCAGAGAGTTCCACTGCTGAACGGCTCTCACAGTCAGGAAGTTCTTCCTAATGTTCAGATGGAATCTCCTCTCTTGTAGTTTGAAGCCATTGTTCCGCGTCCTGGTCTCCAAGGAAGCAGAAAACAAGCTTGCTCCCTCCTCCCTGTGGCTTCCTCTCACATATTTATACATGGCTATCATATCTCCTCTCAGCCTTCTCTTCTTCAGGCTAAACATGCCCAGTTCCCTAAGCCGCTCCTCATAGGGCTTGTTCTCCAGACCCTTGATCATTTTAGTCGCCCTCCTCTGGACACTTTCCAGCTTGTCAACATCTCTCTTGAATTGTGGTGCCCAGAATTGGACACAATATTCCAGATGTGGTCTAACCAAAGCAGAATAGAGGGGCAGCATTACTTCCTTAGATCTAGACACTATGCTTCGATTGATGCAGGCCAAAATCCCATTGGCTTTTTTTGCCGCCACATCACATTGTTGGCTCATGTTTAACTTGTTGTCCACGAGGACTCCAAGATCTTTTTCACACGTACTGCTCTCGAGCCAGGCGTCCCCCATTCTGTATCTTTGCATTTCATTTTTTCTGCCAAAGTGGAGTATCTTGCATTTGTCACTGTTGAACTTCATTTTGTTAGTTTTGGCCCATCTCTCTAATCTGTCAAGATCGTTTTGAATTCTGCTCCTGTCCTCTGGACTATTGGCTATCCCTCCCAATTTGGTGTCGTCTGCAAACTTGATGATCATGCCTTCTAGCCCTTCATCTAAGTCATTAATAAAGATCTTGAACAGGACCGGGCCCAGGACGGAGCCCTGCGGCACTCCGCTCGTCACTTCTTTCCAAGATGAAGAGGAAGCATTAGTGAGCACTCTCTGTGTTCGTCCACTTAACCAATTACAGATCCACCTCACCGTAGTTTTGCCTAGCCCACATTGGACTAGTTTCCTTGCCAGAAGGTCATGGGGGACCTTGTCGAAGGCCTTACTGAAATCCAGGTACGCTACATCCACGGCATTCCCCGCATCTACCCAGCTTGTAGCTCTATCGAAGAAAGAGATCAGATTAGTCTGGCATGACTTGTTTTTGATAAATCCATGTTGACTATTAGCGATGACTGCATTTGTTTCTAAGTGTTTGCAGACCACTTCCTTAACAATCTTTTCCAGAATCTTGCCCGGTATCGACGTGAGGCTGACCGGACGGTAGTTGTTTGGGTCGTCCTTTTTTCCCTTCTTGAAGATTGGGACCACATTGGCCCTCCTCCAATCTGCTGGAACTTCTCCCGTTCTCCAAGAACTCTCAAAGATGGTTGCCAATGGTTCCGAAATGACTTCCGCTAGTTCCTTCAATACTCTGGGGTGTAGTTGATCTGGCCCTGGGGACTTGAACTCATTAAGAGCGGCCAGGTATTCCTGGACGACTTCTTTCCCAATTTGGGGTTGGATGTCCTCCAATCCCTCATCCACTCCATCTTGCTGAGGTTGAAGACTCTCTTTTTGTGAGAAGACCGAGGCAAAGAAGGCATTAAGTAGTTCTGCCTTTTCCCTATCCCCTGTCAGCATTGCCCCATCTTCTCCTCGAAGAGGTCCTATCGCCTCCTTGTTTTTCCTTTTTCTACTGACATAAGAATAGAAGCCCTTTTTATTGTTTTTAATGTCCCTGGCAAGTCTGAGCTCGTTTTTTGCTTTAGCCTTGCGGACCTTTTCCCTACAGGTGTTGGCTATTTGTTTGAATTCTTCTTTGGTGATTTCTCCCTTTTTCCACTTCTTGTGCATGTCTCTTTTGTGTCTCAGCACAGTTAGAAGTTCTTTGGACATCCATTCTGGCTTCTTTGCACTTGTCCTATTTTTTCTCTTTGTTGGCACGGTTTGCAATTGCGCCTTGAGTATTTCACTCTTGAGAAATTCCCATCCATCCGTAGCTCCCTTGTCTTTTAGTATCTGTGTCCACGGAATGCTGTTCAGCGTTTCCTTCATTTTTTGGAAATCAGCTCTCCTAAAGTCCAAAATGCGGGTTTGACTTGTCTTAGTTTCGGCCTTCCTTTGTACCTCAAATTGCAGGAGCACATGGTCACTTGCCCCTAAGGATCCTACCACTTCGACCGCATCGATCAGGTCCTCCGCATTTGTTAGGATGAGATCAAGAGTAGCCAATCCCCTTGTTGCCTCTTCTACCTTCTGGACCATGAAATTGTCTGCAAGGCAAGCGAGGAATTTGTTGGACCTTGTACTCTTGGCCGAGTTTGTTTTCCAGCAAATATCGGGATAGTTGAAATCGCCCATGACTACTACATCTCTTTTCTGTGCCTGCTTGGTCAACTGTTGGCAGAAGACTTCATCACGATCTTCCTCCTGGCTTGGGGGTCTGTAGTAGACGCCTACAACGACATCTTTTTGAGTCCCAGTTCCCTTGATTCTTATCCAGATGATTTCAAGCTGGTTTCCCAGATTGCTGTCTTGAATTTCTTGTGCAGCATAAGAGTTTTTGACATATAAGGCTACTCCGCCTCCTCTCCCCTTTGTTCGGTTTCTGTGAAAGAGGTTATACCCCTCGATATCTACATTCCAGCGATAGGAGTCATCCCACCAGGTTTCAGTGATGGCTATGATATCATATTTGTGGTGTTGTGCTAGAAGTTGGAGTTCGTCTTGTTTATTTCTCATGCTCTGTGCATTAGTGTAAAGACATGTGAGCCCCTGGGATCTTCCCTTGAGCTGTTTAATTGGTATTATTGTGTTTTTGGTACGTGGTCCTTGTTGTGTTTGTGCAGCCCTCCGTTTAGCCTTCTGGCGATTCCCAGACATTATGGGTAAAGTAGTGTTCGCAAGGCTGTTGTCCCCCTCCCCCGGTGGACCTAGTTTAAAGTGCGTTTGCAGATTGTTCCGTCTACACTCAAAAAGGGAGGTCAGGATCTCTCTCTGGCATGAGATCTCCCTCTGCCATGAAGAGCTATTCAATTTGTCAGAGATCAGTTTTAGACAAATAGTGTTCCTGTGATACAATGCTAAAAGGATATCCTCCTTAGTTTTCCTTATTTCTGAGGGCATGTGCATGTAAAAAATCTGTGCAGTGGATTAGATTACTTTACTGTTTACCCAGGCCAGTAGGTATATTTTACAAGGTCAAATAAGCTGTTGTAGTTAAACTTCACACAGGAAGATGGCAGTTACCATCTGCTCCTGTTAATTAGAATTATGAAGGTCTAAGTCGTCTAGTGTCAGAGCCAGTAGGGTATTGTAATCTGAGTACAGGGTGCAGTCCTTTAAATCTTGCTCAGCCATACAAGTCCACTGGGTCGCCTTGGGAGAATCACACAGTTTTGGCCTCTGAAGAGGATAATGGGAAACCCACCAAAAAATCCTAGAATAACATCCCCACACACCATGATAGAATTACTGATAGGTTCACCAGTTGCAGATGACTTGAAGGCACCACCTTCCATCTAGATATATGTGTGTGATGACCCACCTAAGGAAACCTTTTCTCAGTGGAAACCTTGGAGATACGAAGCTCTTTATAGAGTCTTGTCTTGCCCCTTCTATGTTGATTCTTAGATATCAGATAAACATAGTTTTACTTCAGAGAGAATAAATTTGGGGTTCATTCATGGATGTATAGCTCCTTGTACTTTTCTTGAATTTCTTGGTCTCTATTATTTCTGAAGATACTGTTAATTCTATTTCTTATAAGTGGTTTTGAAGGCCCATTTGGGTTGAATAACAGAATAGTGTTTTTAAAGCAAATGCAAGCTAAACATTTCTTGCTACCATGAGTAATAAACGTAGTCACCATAAACTTTCAAAAACATTTAGGCTGAAGTTATAGGAAAAGTCCTACAGCCTCAATGAACTAAATAGATCTTATGTCTGAGTAGATATGTATGTGGATTGCATTCTGAGACTTGCTTCTTTTTGCAACCAATTTGAGGTTTCTGAATCCCAGTAATGAGAAATCTCTATTTTCCATAAAAGAGATTCTCCATAGATTTGCATGCAGAGACTCACACTAACTTTTCATTGTTAAAATACTGTATTCTTTTTTTTTTTTTCTTTTTTGCTCTTGTAGGATCTTTGCTCAGGGCTGCCATCTGGACAGATCTGCCATGATGAACAGCGACTAAAGGTGATATTTGCTGATCTAGCCCAGCATAAAGATGATGCCCAGCAACGCAGTTGGGCTCTTTATGAAGATGAAAATGTCATCTGCTGTTATTTGGAAGAACTGCTTCGTATTCTGGTAATTAGCTTCTTGGTTTGGCAGAGCTGGACCCATTTTTGGGGGGGGGGGGGGGGTATGTGTTGAAGCTATTAACAGAATTTAGTATATATATAGTGATTAACTGTATTCTTTTGGAACCCAGGACAAACCTAAAAGAACTGCTGTCAGTTTGCTTTTTAATCACCTTCCCTCCCCACCTCCCCATGTATGTACATATGTATGTATATTATTAATAGAAGTATAAAATCAACAGCAGGATAGCTTATTTTATTAGTTGTGAAATACAAGGTATAAATTAAATGAAGAACATAGATATATTTCTGCTATGTATATGTAGTAATAACCAAATTCCAATCCATATCGCTCCAGAGAAGGCTGCTCTTTTAATATGTAAGAAGATGTTGCTTGTGGGAAGACTGAACTTTATAAGACTTTAGAAAGAATTACATTTTTAAAAAAGCATCTTCAAAAGATGCAGCCATTAGTAAACTGAAGGGGGAGGAACCATCAAAACACAGTGTAAATGTGTTGTATTATTTGAAAGGACAGTTTTCAACACACGCAGACATGGATGCCTAGCCTGAAATGAAATTTAAAGGGAAATTAGAAGAAAGTATATGAACTATTTTTACTGATGTATGATATACTTCTTAAAGTGCATATTTAAATAATGCTGTTGAAAGGCTGCTACCACCGCTGCAAGTATTTTATTTGAAATTCAAAAGTAATGATGCTAGTGATGATAGCACTTAACTAAGCTTCCTAAAGAAGCAGCACTTGACGTGGGCGTTGTAGTTATTAGGTATTCAGCTCAGTCTGAGACTCACTGCTACTCCCTCCCACACTGTAAGGTTTTAAAATACAGAGGGATTCCACCTTTTAAAAATATCTTAGGAGGTTAATGTTTTTGTGTGCTAATACTGAGATCTACAAAGAGACACCCAAAGAGTTACGTTAGCAGTACCCAGATATCCCCAGCAGATTTTTAGCTTTTGAACAGCAGAAACTGAATCACATCGCAGACTACAAAGAAGGTTGTCTCTAAGGCAAAGGGAGCTTCAAAAAACTATCCTAATGTTTTACTTGAAGATGTAGACCTATTGATGCAGCTCTTTAGAGGAGTTATGTTTTGGGGCAATTATTTGGGGGCACTTTCAGTAGTATTGGTAATGTTTTTAAAAATAGAAAATAACAGGGGTTGGAATAAGCCCATAATGTTGTATTCCCTAATTGATATCATAGAACCATCAAATTGGAAGGAGCCTTATGCAATGTTCTGCTCGCTGTAGGATCTCCTTCAAATCTAGCTCGTCCCCAACTGGTAACTGTGCAGCCCCTCTTTGGAAGCATCCAGAGAGGGAGAACCCATCACTCTCTAAGCAGTTGGTTGCATTGGTGAACTCTCACTATCAAGATATTCCTTCTAATGCTCAATGGATATTTACCCTTCTGCAACTTAAAATACTTCTGTATGAGAAAGAGTCTATTCTCTCCATATTTCCAGACAGATGCAGATCCTGAAGTTTGCAAGAAAATGTGCAAGAAGAATGAATTTGAATCGGTTTTGTCCCTTGTTGCATATTATCAGATGGTATGAACCTGCATTCTGTTGTTTTTGTATCAGAATAATTGAGTATTGGGATACACAACTTTTATTAATATCCTAAATTGTTATTGCACAAGTATTGTTCAGATATTGTCAAAGGCTTTCATGGCCAGAATCACTGGGTGGTTGTAAGATTTTCAGGCTGTATGGTCATGTCTCAGAAGCATTATTTTCCAACATTTCACTTCCATCTATGGCAGGCATCCTCCGAGGACCTCACAACCTCTGAGGATGACGTTTTGCCTACATCATTTTGCCATAGATGTAGGCAAAATGTCAGGAGAGAATGCTTCTGGGACATGGCCATACAGGCCGGAAAACTTACAACAATCTATTATTCATATATGTAATCTATTCATAGAAAATATTTTTAGACAAAGTTAAGCACATTTGAACATGAGGATGAGGTAGTCCCTAACTCTAGCCTCCTCCCACCTGTCCTTCAAAAAGATGGTAAAATCTTGGCTGTGGGACCAAGTTTTGGGGAGAGTGCAATAAGGCAACAATAGAAAACTCAATCCTGCTGACCAGATTCGGTATGGCTGACTTGAGATGGTTTTTAACAATTGATTTTAAGTGGAGATAACTGATTTTAGTGTCTGTGTATATTTATAATTTATTTTATGTTCTGGCATTGAATGTTTGCCCCATATAGATAGACAGATAGAGAGAGAGAGAGCTCCGCCCTGAGTCCCCCTTGGGGTGAGCAGGGCGGAATATAAATGTTTTAAATAAATAAACAATAAATAATTACCTGTTTTGAGAGTATTTCCAGTTGACCTGTTTATCCCAAGATATTAGCAAAGAGCCATGAAGGCGGGACTATTCTGTAGTATAATCAGATAGCCAGAAGGTTGCCATTAAGGAGGAACCATGGAATCAGATCAGTGCACCAATACAAGGGAGAGTACAGTCCTGGATTTGGACTTGCTCCTACAGGAAAAGTTTGGAAGAAAGCAAATCTTGTATCTGGGTCACAGACTCTTTCTTAAGTGATATAAATAAGAAGTACTAGACTCCCTCTTACACTGAGGAATAGAGGTACCAGCTTTGCTGTCAATGGGAGGAAGGATTTCCAAAAATGCCTTGGGAACATAGGCAGGCTGTTCCTGCTCTTCTCTTAATTGAAGAACATCTGTGCATTGGTAAACAGCTCTGTGTTGGAAATTAGGTTATGAAGATACTTCCCTGGGACAAAGGAAGGAAATCAAGTATGCAGAGTAACATGTGAAAGTTCGCCTTTGGTGCCTGCAAAAAACACTTCCCCTGCTCAATTTCTTACTGAAGCTTTATTACTATTGCTATCTGGCCTAGATAAGCTACTTTCTTTAGTCTCTCGCCACCCCCCAGGTTTGGCACCATAGCTTCCATAATTGTTTTTTTTTTTAACGTAAAAAAATCTAGAGGATGGAGTACAGCTATTCCTCTACATCAGTGGGTTATGCGTCCATGGATTCAACCATCCAAGGCTTGAAAATATTCCAAAACATTTTTAAAAAACTTTATTTTGTCATTTTATATGAGGGACACCATTTTACCTTTGTATATTTATAATTAGACTTGAGCATCCATAGATTTTGGTATTCATTGAGAGTCCTGGAACCAGATCCTAGAGGATCCAAGGTTTTACTATACCAGTGGTTCCCGACATATGGTCCACGGACCACCAGTTATCCGCAAGAACCAAAATATGGTCTGTGGCCTCACCATTACTACACCATTGCCTCGAAATCACATGGCAATGAGAGCAACTGGTCTCACAAAACCTTCTTATAGTGCCAAGGCAACAGGGATGTCAGGAGGGGAGAGGCTGACTACCAACAAAAGATTACTACTACCACATCAGTTCTAGATTATTAAATATGGTTTTCTGTAGATGGGCAAATGGCAACTACTGGATGACATATGTTCTGTATCAGAAACTAGAGCTGATGTGGTCTATCCAATGCAATTTTATGAATCAGCACCCCAAATAACCAAACTGAATCTAAAGTTGACCAAAAACCGATTCGTAACCCTTTTGGTACTAATATTGGAGAGTGGTCCCTGTTCTATATAATGCAAGTTTGTAGTGTGACTGGTAGCCTATATAGCCTTAGATTAGTGGGTTTCCCACATATAGCGTTGCTTTGTATGGCTATCTGAAATGATTTCGAACCATCAAGACCACTAAGATCGTCTGGAGGGGCCCTGCTCTTGGTCCCTCCGCCTGCACAAGCACGGCTGGTGGGGACAAGGGACAGGGCCTTCTCGATGGTGGCCCCTCGACTTTGGAACTCCCTGCCATTAGAGATCAGAACTGCCCCCCTCCCTCATGACGTTCAGGAAACTAACAAAGACCTGGTTGTGGAACGCGGCATTTGACAACTGATTTAATTCTTTGCCCACATGAAAGGAGGATGATGAATAGGATTGTGATGGTGTTGGTCGAGTTGGCTCTTTTAACTGTGATGATAATGTTTTAACGTGTATAGTGCTGATATTTTAACCATGTAATGAAGTGGCATTGTGTTGTTATTGTATATTTTTTGTATGTTAACACATGTTGTGAACCGGTCCGAATCCCTCTTTGAAGGTGAGAGGGTCGGTATATAAAACCTCGAAATAAATAAATAAATAAATAAATAAATTTCTGTAGAAATTCGGCATTATGAGGGTAAGATTACTCAGAAAGACTAGAAAGACCACAAATGTCTTACCAGAATGCTGATGAAAAGCATAAACAATGACTTTCATAATAATATTTCACCTAATTTGTCAATACATCTATCTCAGGAATACTTGTTTCCTGTTTGTATCTCTTGGGATGAAGAAGACTCTCTTGTGATGGATAATACTGTTTTCCTCTCAATCCGAGGAAAATGCAATTGGTGCTCTTGTTTTGATATCATCCTCTTCTGATATAATCTGTGATGTTACAAATTGACTTAGATGATCATTGGAGGGTGGTGATAAATGGGTTTGCATACAAATAGGGAAAACGTATCCAGCACTGTGTTTTAGAGGTCCACAGTGGTTTCAGTGTTGTTTTCATTAATGATTTGGATGCTGCAATGGAGAGCGTCCATGTCAGATCTGCAGCTGATAAAAGCCAGGGGACTGCTAGCAGGATAGCTGTAATTTTGGGATGATCTTAGGCTCTGTGATGACAGCAAATAAAAAACATCTGTTTAGGAAGGAAGAAGCACATGTGGGAAAGAACACTGGGAGTGATCTGGGACTGTGGTAGGTACAAGCTAAGATATGGGGGTCATATATAAACAGCCAGTAAGTGGAAGGTTATTCTCCCCAAATTGATGAAATTCCTGGTGTTTTTCAGTTTGATTGTGGCATGACTTGTTTTACATCAAGTCAATGATTTCAAGAACAATACTAAATTCAAACAATTGAAACAGTGCTTTGATGAAAGAGCCTAAGAGATGGGTTGCAGATAAGGGATGCGGGAACTTACATGTCTCCATAAAATGCCTCTTATTACTGCCTTGCAGTTAAGCAGCAAAAAGGTAGTTTAATAGTAATAGAATGAAAACAGAAAATAATGTTACCTTACTACTAGTGAATAAATAATATTAGTATCTGGTTTACACGTATCTTGTCATTTCTTTTTAAAATTTAATAAATTATTTTATAAGATAATGCAGTCGTAAAAGGAATACATTACATTAAAAAATCTAATACCGGCCATAACAAAAACCTTGAAGAATGCATCTAAATTAAAAAGAAAATACAAATAATCTATCCATTAATTTAATCTGTTTTTAATAATATTCCTTAATATTCTTCAATAATTTTTCTTACTCAATCTGTATCACTAACATTTGATATTCTGAGAGGCTGATTGATGTGTAGGTTTGCTCACAGTTATTAGTCAACACAATTGTTTGTGCTTTACTGAACTCAGTTCTTAAACTGATTATTTATTGGGTTTTTTAAAACAATATTCTCTGTTACAAGAGAAAAGAAAATTATTATCTCATGAAAGATTTATTCCTATTTTTAGGAACACAGAGTCGCACTGCGGTTGCTGCTTCTGAAGTGTTTTGGAGCAATGTGCAACTTGGATGCTGCAATTATCTCTGCTTTGGTGAATTCTGTCCTGCCAATGGAGCTGGCCAGAGACATGCAGACACATACACAAGGTGAAACACCTTCATCGAATGGATCTTGTTGTAGTTCTTAATGATACTAGGCTTTCATGGCTGGAATCACTGGATTGCTGTGAGTTTTCCGGTCTGTATGGCCATGTTCCAGAAGCATTCTGGAACATAGATATGGGCTAAATGTCAGGAGAGAATGTTTCTGAAACATGACCATACAGCCCAGAAAACTTACAGCAACTCATGGTTTCTGTCTGTTACCTGACTTTGATGGGCAAATCATCACTTGGAGGAAAAGATCTATGGTGTCTTTTTAGTAGCTATATTTTCAGTGCTTGTATTCTGATGCTGAACAAGCAATATTTTAGCAATTAAGGAAGAAATATGATGTCTGGTAAATATCGCTTCCTTCTTACCATTTCCTGTTCTTGCTGTTTACTCATAAGCAAAAAGCCTTCATAAAAACTTTAAATCAAAATTTGGATTTTTAAAAAAGTTAATCAGATTTTATTTTTGTTTTATTCAAGCAAGTACCTTGAGAAATGAAAGCTGGATTTAAACAAACATGTTGAAGTCTATATTCCAGACCTGTTAAACTAGATCCATACCCTTCTGTCAAAGAAGTATTCCAGAATCCATCCTTTGCTAATGCCATATACCTTTTTACTTCCTTCTCCCTCCTGCATCACTGTATGTTACTAAAACATCTGCCTCAGTGGGTTTCCCAGTATTCAGAGCAGATATTAAGCAGATGTGGATATCATTTCACTCCTAGGTCCACTAATAGATCTGCCTTCCATGAACAAAATAAAACCATTGGATTCTGGCCACAGAGGTATAGCCTATTTTTCTAGGCTCATTACTTTTCAGTAAGAAGCAGAACCTGCATATCTCTTCTTCCAAGCATCATGATTAAAGATGAGAGTAGGTCCAGAACTTAGTGCTTGCTTTAGCCTATAAAGCCCTAAACGGTTCCGACCCAGCTTACGTGTCTCCCTCTATGAACCATCTCAGATATTAAGATAATCTGGGGAGGTCCTGCTGTCAGTCCCACTTATTTCGTAGGCGAGACTGATGGGGACAAGAGACAGGGCCTTTTCAGTGGTGACCCCTCATCTGTGGAACTTCCTTCCCAACAAAATCAGATCAGCCCCTTCTCTCCTGACCTTCAGGGGAAAAAAAAACTTAAGACCAAGCTTTTGACAAGTAATTGGAGTAGTACAATAAATAAATACGAATCAATGTGATTGAGAAATGGAACGGCCCTGGATTATGTTTTGAATGGCATGATTTTAATTGATGTTTTAATAATTCATGTTTCGTTTAATTTTAATTGTGATTGTTTATTTGATATATGTATGAATGTATGTATGTCATTGAATTGCTGCCTATTGTAAGGCTGTCTTGAGTCCCCTCCAGGGTGAGAAAGGCAGAATACAAATATGGTAAATAAAGAGACAACTTTTATTTTGGTTTAGGTTTAAATAAGAGAATGAGGGCCCTTCCAGACAGATAAAAATGCAGGAAAAATTGGGATTTTGAATTCCTCTTCCTCTTGGGATGGTGGCCACACAGCTGGCCTAAACCCTGTTCAGATACTCACCCCTGCTGATCCAAGATCAGCAGGGGTGGATATTGGCACTGCCAGCCTCCCTCTCTTTGCCCTCCATTTTCCCCTGCACTTACATGGAGAAGACTGGACAAGGCCCAAAGACTTTCTCAGAGGTTGCAGTAGAGTGGTACTCGGGGTTTCTCAAGCTTGTGGTTGCCAAAGTGAACTATTGAGCAAGCAGTTAAACTTGTCTGTTCCATTAGTGCATTTCTTAGTTTGGGATTTGGATGGACTGTCACACCACAGGAGAGTGTGTGGCCACACTAACTATTGCAAAACCAACTGTTTGCAGCCTACCATATATCAAGTGTTCCAAGACCATTCTTTTTCTTTTGAGAAAGGTTGAATTGCTTTTCCCTGAAGTTTCCGGAAAGTGCCCATTTGTATTTTAAATAGGTTGCACCCCCCCCCCTCCCACACACACACATAGTCTACTATGAATAAAAGTTTTTCAAAAGAAGTTTATTTCTATTTGCATTTTGTTTTCGCAAATGTTGGCCATCAGGGGTGGAAAATTTGCCACAGACTTGCTGCAGTTGCCATCCCTGTTGCTGGGACCATAATACGCCTTTCAAGAAGATCCATTGGTTTAGGCATGCCCATAAGCGACAGGACTAGAGTTGGTTTAGCATTAACATAGCCTTTCCCCAAGCAACAAAGTATGACATACAGAAAGAGAGACTGGGGAGATTAATTTAAACCAAAGTTGAAACTATGCTACAGAACAAGAATATTTTGCACTTGTTCTATACTGAGCTGTTAAAAAATGCATTGTCAAGCAGTAGCCATCTGAATGCAAAATGACAAGGTTTTACCAGAAGTTTTTTTTAAAAATAAGCTAGCAGGCATATTTAACACAAATGAAATGAGTGGAGTGTCTGGTGGCACAACTAGAGTGGGTAACCTGGTGATGTGGGGGATGGTAGTAGGTTTCTTACACGGCCGAGAGGCTGGTGCTCCGTCCTCTAGTCTTTCCCTGTGCCGCTTGCAGTACAAATACAATATTTTATTCATGCACTTTGAGATTTGTTATGCTTATGAACATATCATTTTCTCTTTATCACAGTACCTTATTGATTGTCTGCAGTGTCTGACGTGTTTTTGCTTTTTATCTTGGCATGCCAAAGTCTCTGTGGGCTTCATTTTCCCCTGCTAGTTAAGATGGCAATGCATGAAGCTGGAGCTTTGGCTCTTCACTTTAGCAAGAGGCAGGCCTGTGATCTAAAAGTGAACTTTCACTTGCATCCCTCACTAAAAGTGAACTGTCTTGCTGTGATCTAAAAGTGAACTTTCACTTGCATCCCCCACTAATTTATAGTAGTAGTCTTAAAGTGGATGGTCTTATGCTCAAGTGTCTGTGCTTCTTGCAAGGGGGTTAATTGAATATTCTGTCTTTTTAAACCTGTCTAGTAGAGTATCTGTTGGGCAACCAGTTAAAGGTGTGAATTCTTTGTTTCCCTGAATTTATTTCTCATGTAAGGCATTCTCATAAGAAGAGCGCAGTGATAGCTCCACAGTACAGGATAGTTTGTTTTCCTCGTGCTTGTGTTAGGCTTCATGTTCTCCCTGTATATAATCCTCCATCCCTTCAGAGGTGCTGCATCTTTTTGTGGTTGGTAGTTGCTTCCTAGATGTCTTTGAAATAGCTATTGTTTAATTATTCACATTATTATAATTTCTTTTATATAACCACCACCCTGTTTTCATGGTCATTCAAATACAGTCCACGAAGCTGTTAAAAGTGCAGCATACAAGGATGCATTATGAAAGCAACTCACATAGTTTTACCAAATGGATCTGCTTCAGAAAAAGCCTCTCTGTCCCATTGGACCATGACATATTTATTTTCAGTTTGAGCCCCTCTGCAAATTTTATTATTATTTACCATTCATACTATTCAGGAGCTAGCAGTGGCAGTCCCTGATGGTCAGAGGATTTCTTGAAGCCTCAAAAATACCTGGTATGCAGCACCTTTCTATTTGTATTAGTCAGCAGTTCATGTGAAATAATAACTCACAGGGAAATGGGACTTGAGATCATTGCAGCAATGAATAAGTGGCAAAGGGTAGCAAAGAATTTGCCACCACATTGCATTTCCATCTTTTTCTATTTTTAAGGGTCATTTTGTAACATAGTGCTTGGATTAATTTTTTTCTCTTGTCACTGAACTATACACAGAATCTCTCATGAAAAATGACCTTGAGTGTTGAAGTGATAGAAGCTTATTTTGGTGCTACGAACTTGGGAATTGAGGCTGATCCATCTTCTGATAGACTGCAGAGAATCTAATCCTTTTTGGGGAAGGCAAGGACCAGAGGAATCTGTGCCAACTCTCAGGCAATTGGGGATTGTTGTCAAGCCAGGATCATGATTTCCACGGGGTCCTGCCTTGATGTTAAAGAGGAATGCTCAAGGCTAAAATTCTCTATGTGGATTCTGGGTATTTTTGATGAAATAATGCTTTTCTCCTTGTTTCAGTACAAACACCTTGGCTGCTGTCCAACTTTATTGCTAGATGTGCTTGCCCCCAGACAGTTCCTTCCCTGTTATGCTTCTAGCCTGCAAATCTTTTTTCAGCATGGTATTTTTCAAGGAAGCTTATTGTAAGACAAAGCAAGACAGAATTAACTTGAACAATTCTGCTATAATCCACTCTGTAATCAACAATCCCAAGTTGATATCAAATATACACATAACACTGCTGTCAGTTCTGCTTTCTTGAGCGATGCGTTTCCTGTTCTTTCAAACCCCTAATCTTCTTTTGCTGCATTTCTCTTCCAGAGGATTGCTCTTATAGTGAAGTTCAGCAAATGTTAAAGGTAACTCAGAACAGTGGGAGATACATGTCTAGCCCTCTCGTTTGAGAAGCATAAAATCATAGAAGAGACCTCAAGGGCTGTTTAGTCCATCCCCTTGCCATGCAGGAACACACAATCAAAGCACCCCCCACAGATGGCCTCATGGTCTCTGTTTAAAAACCTCAAAATATGGAGGCTCCACCACACTTTGAGACAACATATTCTTCTGTTGAACTGCTCCTACCATAAGTAACTTGTGCTTTGAATCAATTGCCTCGTGTCCTAGTCTCTGAACCAGTGGAGAACAAGCCTACCTCATCCTCAATGTGATATTCTTTCCATTATTTAAATATGGCTATTTTCTTAACCTTCTGTTCTCTAAGCCAAACACCCAGCTCCCTAAGCCACTTTTCATAGGGCTTAGCTTCTATTTCCACAAGCTGGACATGTTCCAGCTTGTTTATATCCTACTTGAATTGTCATATCCAAACCTGGACACCTCACCTGGAGGTCTGACCAAAGCACCTAATGTAGCACAGCTAACCAGTGGAGGGTACAAGAGAAAACGAAGCTTTGTGTCTCATTCAGGTAATCCTATGTCCCACCCAACTAAGAACTGTAGCATTCATCTTGCGCAGGCATCCTCAAATGGCGCCCCTCCAGCTGTTTTTGCCTTCAACTCCCAGAAGTCCTGACAATTGAACAAGCTCATTAGGACTTCTGGGAGTTGGAGGCTCAAACAACTGGAGGGCCATGGTTTGAGGATGCCTGATCTTGCCTGTCTGGCAGTAATAACCAGTGAAGCAAAAGATTATTGGCAAGATTTGTTCCAAAGAGGTTTGCCATTGCCTTCCTCTGAGGCTGAGAAAATGTGTCTTGCCCAATATCACCCAGTGGGTTTCATGGCCAAGTGAAGATTTGGATCCTGGTGTACAGACTCATAGTCCAGTGCTCAAACTATTATGCCATGCTGACTCTCACAGAAGTAGTCCAATGTTCATATGATGATTTATTGCTGTATATGGTACCTGAGCTCTGTGCTTTAATGATATCTTGCAAACACTACAGAGTGGGGTTCATCATGACCATATGCCTCATCACGTGGTACTGCTTATACAAACCCCTCTTGGAACTTCCCAAGTAATTAAGATTCAGGGAAAGCAGTGTCTGTAATTCTGCAGAGCATTCATGTATAGGGAATGCCAGTGAAAATTGTGCTTACTAGCAGACTGTGGGACAGATTGATGCATGAGGTATAACTGTACACAGGAAAGGATGTAAAATGCACACTTGGAATGTTTTCAAATCTCAGCTGGCTTATAACCAAACTTTCCCATGCTGAACTATGGGATGGGATGGTTTTTGCAAGAAGTGCAATGCTGTAATTGTGTCTGTGTGTCTGTGTGTGTGTGTGTGTGTGTGTGTGTGTGTGTGTGTGAGAGAGAGAGAGAGAGAGAGAGAGAGAGAGAGAAAATATATATAAAATAGGAAAGCTATTTTTAAACTAGATTTATTTTCTTTAAGTCTGTCAGAAAGAACCTGAAAGGAATAAGCAAGTATTCACACACACACACACACAAGAAGAAAATGCAACTGTAATACAGTGAGCCATGAAAAAAATTAGAAGGACTTTATTGCACACCATAGCAGCAGTAAAAAACTGACACCTGAGTTTTCTAGGGGAGAGCAGTCCAAAGTATCACCATCATGACAAAGAAGCCTTGTTACTTACACTCTGTCACAGCTCACTCACTAAAGAGGACAATACACAGGGCCTTGGATACTAAACAAAATGTCCAGGGAGTAACACGAGGAAGGGAGCTGTACTACAAGTACCTCTCTCCATACTGTTTTAGGGAACTGGTATCTTTCACAATATGAGCTGCCATTTTTCCATAAACCTCAGTATGCCTGTTTACCTGGTCATCCAGCCTACTTCATATATACCTCTTCAAGTGCTGTCACACACAGGAAGTAAAGGTTTGTATGACATGTATACTATACCTAACATGTAAAGCCAGATCTATTGTATTCATAATATAGTCTGCTTTTCAGCCTTTCCCTTCTTGGTGGACTTTTAATGTCATAGAAATTTGGTCAAAGAAAGATGACAAGATCCTGAACAAAAGATAACTTCTTTTCTTAGCTGGTAAGACACTGTGGAATACTGTAAACATACTAGTGGATTTCTCTTTCCAGATCATCAGAAGATGTGTTACTCTGCTTTGGTTCTAGCTATGATATTTTGTATGGGAGAACCACTGCCATATCATCACTATGGTAAGAATGAGATCTGCTAGAAATATAAATCCTCAACTATTTAATCCTTGCATGTGGGAATGAATAATTGCAGTAGTTTTCTCCCCAGGGAGGGAGAAAATAAATATTCCTCTGCAGCATTTGCTCAGTATTTGAACATCCCAAAGTCTTGTGGAAGAATTACTCTGTGTAAACAAACACATTGGCTGGCATCCTGTTCAGTATTTACATAAACTGGATATGCAATTCCATAATGTTTGGCATGAATGAATTTAACTACAAAAACTTACCTATAAACTAAGCAGTGCCCCAACCAAAGAGCTCTTGAAGTGCAGCAGATCCGAGGACTGAGAAATGACTACTGTAGTTCTCCCCCAATAGCAGTGTCCATTGGGATTAGTTGTGCAGGAACTGGGGCCCCATGCCCCAAGGGAGTGCTATGGATATTTCCCAGCTCCCTGATCTGCAATGCCATAGACTTTCTTCAGTTGGTGTGCTGCATGACCTAAGAAATAGCTATCCATTAAAATATTTTTCTTTAAAAGCACATGTTTTTTCTGCAAAGAATAATTCCTCCACAACAATTCAGGGTAGCTAAATAATGGGAGAAAAATATGCAAATTTTTTGTTTGTCTGGTATTTTTTTCCAACAGGGTTCACCACTGTCAGGAACACAATCTCTGTCCTGGGGAAGAAAAGTATAATATATACTCATGTATAAGTCTAGAAATTTTAGTTTAAAATTTGACCCAAAATCAACTTATCCATAGGCCTATGTAAGTATTGTACCTTAACTCTTATGAAAAAAAGACACCATCTGTTTTTCTGAGCAGTGTGGAGAAAGACAAGAGCTTAGTCTGTCCCAGAAGCACTGACCCCCCCCCCCCTTTACTCTCTCCACCATGGTGCCACTTCTGGCCTTTTTTACTGTCAGGGTAGGAAAATGTTGGCAGTGGCAACCAGGGGTGGCTGGACTCCTGGGGTGATGCTGGACTTTCCCCTCTTCATGGAATCCCCACCTCCCAGAATTATCCATGAATCAGATCAAAATTAGGTTTTTGGCCCCCAAACCTGCTCTTGACTTATACGCAGGGTTGACTTGTACACAAGTAAATACAGTAAATAACAATATGCCATTAGAAGGAAACTGTGGCTGTGGATAAACATCTATTCACCTATAATTAAAGTGAGACAGCTTGATCTGAGGCTGGTCTCTACAGTCTGAGAAATGGCTAACCAAAACACTTATGGGAAATGAGTAGAACTGGATGGAGTCCAAGCAAGTGAAATCTGCCCTGTTCTTCTCATCTGAACAGACTGTTCAATTCATCTTCCTTCCAACAAGTTGGGCCATCTGCTGGAGTACTGCCAAATCTCTTCAGCTGGCTAGGAAAGTGCCCCTAGATCTTCCTTTAATTATCTCTTTGACCTACCAGAGTTAAAACTAAAAAGGGGATGACTCCACTGAATTCCATGTATAACACCACTTTAAAAGTCTGCAGCAAAATATTTCCGAGTCCGAGGTTTATACTGGCACAATATAATTCTATTAATAGGAATTTGGAAACTCTTGATTACCCAACTGATTCTTAGTTATGCATTTGTATGAAAAACAGCTGCATCATTACTGTGTTGTGTAAATACCTAAAGAACACAAACTACCATTTGAACAACGTAGAAAACAGGCTTGTAATAAAGCAGAGGGCAAAAGTCCAGACAGAAATATGTGATCACTATAAAAGATGTGGGAAACTTCTGGTTCTTTACCTTGTTATGAATTCAAGCTCTCAGAGACCCTAAGCAGAAAGTTCAATAGTAGAGAACTATGGAAGTTGTAGTGTTCTTTAGGATGAAGCTAAATGCAATGCAACAAGAGTTGTATGGAATCTTGTGTGATTCTCCCCCCCCCCCCCCCCTCCAAAACTTGAAAGTAATAATGGCGTCATGGGACTGAAAGGAAAAGAGATTGCACATCACCTTCCTCATCTCCTTCCAGCACTGTTTGTCCAGCCCAATTTGCTGTTGTTTGTTTCAAGGCAAATAAATAGACCCTGAGATGGTTTTTTGCAATGGAGAAAGGCACTAACCTAAATTATCTCCAGATAGTTATTTTTAGTTTGTGAGGGGTAAAAGGTAAAACAGACTTGTTTAAAACAATTAAGAAAATGTCATTCATACCTGAGCATCGTAACAGGTGTGACTACAAAGTCATACAAAGGCAAAATACAGTAAAATGACAAACCTTTGCCATCAGAACAAGGAACAAGTAGCCTGTATTCTTAAGACAAACTTCCCAGCTGAAAATAGTCAAGCAAACAATAGTTTTGACCTGGTGCTGGAAGAATTGCATTGTTAGCACCAAACAAACTTATAAGGTGAAATCCATATATCATGGATTTCCTTCTTGACCCTCAGTTTAACAATGCAAAGAATTAATCTAGGATCTTGCACTCATTTGTGTAAATATAATGTGAGCCATTTATCACATAGCAGTTATGGATCTGTCTATAGTGAGTGGGTTATATTTTAGCTTTCAGAGACTAGTTTCCTATCTGTGACTTAAGAGCCCTATGGCTGCCCTAGGTTTCATGCTTGGAAAGAGGTGAAATATAAATAAAATGAAATATACACAGGAACCTAAAAATATGCTTTATACTAAATCCAACCACTGCTCCAGTATTGTCAATAGCTCTCAAAGGGCCCTTCCACACAGCCATATAACCCAGAACATCAAGATGGATAATCCACAATATCTGTTTTGAACTGGATTATCTGAGTCCACATGGCATATAATCCAGTTCAATGTGCATTTTATACAGCTGTGTGTAAGGGCCCTAAGGCAGAGGTTCTCAAACGTTTTTCAGCTGTGGAGCCCTTTTTGAAGCAAAATTTTCTATGGGGCCCCATGAAATGTTTACATTTTATATATTATATTACGTATAATGTGTGTGTAAGTGTGTTATACACGCACGCACGCACACACACACATATATATATATCAATCAGGCATGGGCTGGGCCAGAGGCAGATGGATGGAGAGTGTTTGTGTGAACTAATTCACACAGTACCAAAAAAAAAGGAAAGAAAGAAAAAAAGAACAATACAGTATTTAAAATGAAGAACAATTTTAACCAACATAAACTTAACAGTATTTCAGTGGAAAACCACTGGGGCCATCCAGTCCAACCCCCTTCTGCCATAGAGGAAAAACACAATCAAAATTTCCCCAACAGATGGCGATCCAGCAATAATAATAATAATAATAATAATACCCAGAGGCCATCCAGCCCAACCCCCTTCTGCCATGCAGAAAAAACACAATCAAAGCACCCTGAGTGCTGGGAGGGAAAATTTTAGAAGTAAAGAAAGTGGAGGGAGCAAAAGTTTGGACTGTGGGGAAAAGAGTCTGGGCAGTAAGGGAGGTGGGGGGGGGGGAGGGTCTGGGTGGCAAGGAAGATATTCTGGGCAAGAGAGGGAGGGAGAAAGGCCTGTGCCCTGGAACACTTCTGCTGTTGTTGTTTCCTGCAGCTCAAAACTTTGGTTTCCCTGTATTTCTCAGGAGGAAGGAAGAGGAGTATGCGGGAAGCAGCATGGTGCTGTGGGGCCCCTCACTATCACCCACAGAGCCCCAAGGGTGCCACAGAACACAATTTGAAAACCTCTGCTCTAAGGTTTCAGAGCATTTCTTTTTTCCTAGTCCTAAATGGAGATGCCAGTTATGCCCTGATGATTGGATACAGTAACTCATACAGACAGTATAATGTTTTATGGAAAAGCCCATAACTTTATTGTTTACCTCTATAAAGCCTTGGCCATTCATGGGTCCAGATCACAACATTTGGCAAGCCCACCTGTTCAATAATGATCACGCATAAGCTCCCAACCTTCTAGAAAGTGGCAGAAATGGACAAAAGCCACTGTATTGATTTCTTGCCAACTGGGAGCGAGTATAGAGCACCCATTCCCAAGTTGGATGCAACCCTAGTTGCCCACAATCCCAGGATCCCATGGAAGACCTCCAACTGGATATAGCAGATCTGCAGGCTCTGCCTGCCCACAAATTGGATCTAAGTCATACAAATCTGCCCTAATGTTGAGATAAAATATTACATTTCTAAACTCTTTATCTTTTGCACAGAACATCTAAACTCTCAGTTTGTCCAGTTCCTTTTGGATGTAATTGAAGATGGACTGCCGTCTGATACTACAGAGCAGTTGCCTGACCTGTTCATAAATGTTCTTCTGGCATTTAATCTTCACATTCCAGGTTAGTAGTGCCATTTTCCAAACTCAGAAGAGATGGTCAAGTCTTGCAGTGAGGTGTGGAACTTTCAAAACTGTTCAGCTGCAAAAACTCTTGTTTTGGGCATGTTTTGGGATGGGCCAGGTGTTCACTTGGCTGTATTCTGCAGTTTGAAGTAGGAGAAATTCTATGGAAAAGATTCCCTTTTCTGAACATGTGACATTGGGACCTGTTAAAGAATGCTTAAGGAATCCAAATGTTTTTGCCTCAGATTTCTCCAGTCAAGGGCATATTCCGTTACAGCGTGTGCAACAGTGTTCCCCTTGAGGTTTGGTTGGATTTTTCTGAAATTAATCTTCAAAATCCTTCCCCATTTTTTTTTCAGAAGAGCCTTTCTTGCTTAGAAAAAGACCCATTTGGCCCAGCATGTTTCCCACATTAGCCTGCTAGGCTTAAAGGGAACTTGCAAGCAGAATTTGAAAGCTGACATTGTTACCCAGTGGCTATTATTTTAGTATATACAGCTTCTTATCCTGGAGTTGTGATCACAGTGCAACAAAAAACAATTCTTTGTGTCTTTGTTTTTAGGCCTGTTCGTGGGGTTATTTGGGGGCACTGATTCGGAAAATTGCATTAGATGGACCACATCAGCTTTAGTTTCTTAGATACGCTTATCTTATAGGTGAGCAATAGTGACTTGTATATGGCATATGTCCTATATCTAAAAACCTAGAGCTAATAGGGGAAAACTGGTTCCATATTTTTGAATCAGCAGGTCAGATATGCCCAGAACCAGATATACCATTTGAGGCACCAAAAGGTGTGTAGGCCAGTGTAACTACTGACAACCTTTTCTCCTATGATTTTTTTTTTCTTTTTAAAAATAATTTGAATTGGGAACCATCAACCTTCTGCGTATTAACAATATATATTTGTATAAAATTTCATTTTATTTGTCATGAATCTTTGGTCATTCACCTTCATTGCATTCTAGTATTTAGAGTATTATCCATAGTGTAGAAATTTATGCAGTTCTGTCACCACTGGTCTCTTTTTCAGTCGTTGTTATGCTTGTTGCCTAGTTCTTATCCCATTTGTATAAGCAGACACCTTTCCACCCTCATGCCCTAGAGTTCATTAATCCTAAATGTATACTCCTTAGTTGATGTTGAGTTTCTCCATGGGCTAAAGAGTTTTTGTGAGTACTTGGAAATGCATAATCGTTCCAGCCCTTCTTTTTAAAAGCTAGAGTGGTGTTCCTTGTAGGACTGCATTCTGACACCACCAAGTATTTGGTAATAAAAATCCCTCAATTTTTTTCATTAGACTACTGAATACTAGTGATGTGTAAAAGATTTCTGGATTGCTTAGGTTAAAATCTTCAGGAAACCCCCACTTTGAGAGAGTGGGCACGCTGTTGGGCTCTTATCAGCATCATTCTGCAGTTAACCAGACATCTTCTTTCTTCAATGATTGGCAGAACTTCGGCTTATCCGTTCTTGTGGCTTTTGAATCTCATTAAGTGTGAAAGCATTGGAGGTCATGTCTTACAAAAGTATTC
The DNA here is from genome assembly GCF_037176765.1 of Anolis sagrei. Lineage (NCBI taxonomy): Eukaryota > Metazoa > Chordata > Lepidosauria > Squamata > Anolidae > Anolis > Anolis sagrei. The sequence continues at coordinate 56,899,334 of NC_090022.1, read as the reverse complement.
TGCTGTGGAGCACTTTCTCCTGCAATGCTTGATCTTTTCTCATTCCAGTTTACCTTATCCTTCCTGGTGGTAGTTGGTTGCAAATATTTTTCCTTTTTCGATTGGGGTGTCATAAGCAGGTCAAAACACACTGTGGTATCAGCATGCCTCTTGTTAATCCTGAATATTTGGCAAGTTCTTGGGCTACTGTGCTTTAAAATGACTTGTCTTAATTGGCTGATGCTTTTGCATTTGATGTCAGTTCACTTTCCCCTATTACATGAGAGAAGATGGATGTGTGGGTGGGTGTGCCTTCAAATGCAGATAAAGCAGCAATAAATATGTCCAGTTACTTGCCAGACAGTAAGAAAGAACAGTAATTAATATTTGGGCTGTAATTTAAAAAAAAAAACACCTACACAGAATTAATCACACAGGGGCTAAGTCCCCCCCCCCCCTGCATTTTCATTCATTTTCCCACTTCTTACTCCTTGTGCTGGTTAGCTGCAGTAATTACACAGTTGAATTTGACAGTCAGAGCAGTTTCTGGGAAATTCTTCTTTCATAGTAGGAATACAGTAAGATACTACAACTTCTTCTAGTCAAGAACTCATTAAATGATGCTGAGTCTTTATTGGTCTGCATCTTTTACTTTAAAAAAATCTACATCTTTCAGGCACTGTCAGAATCTATGCATATAGGCCAAGAATCGGCCTGCTTATTCATAGATGCATATAGGCCATAGATCGGCCTGCTTATTTAACCTGTTTCCATTGGCTTCTTCAGTGTAAGCCTTTCGAAAACGCTTTTCAGATTTCCCAACATGGGGAGCGACACCTGCAGAGATGGCCCAAGTATAACCTTCATCCATTTTACAGGCCCCCACCCCTTACAGCAGTGGTTCTCAACCTGGGGTCCCCAGATGTTTTTGTCCTACAACTCCCAGAAATCCCAGCCAATTTACCAGCTGTTGAAGGCCAAAAACATCTGGGGACCCCAGGTTGAGAACCACTGCCTTACAGTGTAACAAATGTCTCATTCCCCCAGCCTTTTAAAGGTGAAAAAGATTTTTTAAACCAAGATATTGACTCACCGCTATTTCCATAGCCTACAGGATCCCATGAATGCAAAATTGTCTTTTAGTCCCTCCCAGGTTTCTCACCTCTTGTTCATGAGGTTCTTAGAATTATAGAGTTGGAAGCTACTACAAGGGTTGTTCAGTCCAACCCCATTCTGCTATGCTGGAACACATAATCAAAGAACTTCTGACAGATGACCATCCAGCCTCTGTTGAAAAACCTGCAGAAAAGGAGACTCCGTCACACCCCAAGGCAGCATAGTTTACTGCCGAACAGCTCTTCCTGTCAGGAAGTTCTTCCTAAGGTTTAAGTGACATTTCTTCATAAATATATTATTTCTCACACCCTCAACAGCCACCCAGGATCTTATCTGTCTGTCTGTCTTTTTCATATGTAAACACACATATATACACACACACACTCCTAGGACATCCAAGCCAGATTACAGTTTAAAAGCAAAAATATAATAAAAACATTTAAAAACAACATTACAACCTTATGCAGACAGAAGCTCCAACATTAAGAAGAAGACATTAAAAATCTTCCTCTTTTCCTCATAAATAGTAATGAGGAAATTGCAATCTGTGAGACAGGGAAAAGGCTGGGTCCAAATCAGGTGTCCCTGACAACCATTGTAGCCCTCACCAGACAAAGGCAATGACATCTGGTTTGTTTTGATTATCATGTGCATTATTCATTTGCTGCCTTCTACCAAGTTGATGAGAGTTGAGAGCAAAATAAGGAAAGGCAAACTCCAACAGCAGTATTTCGGCACAGAAGGTTTCGGCACAGTTACTTGCTCTTGTCATTGATATGCCTTTGTATCTCTTGTATGGGAATCATGCCTATACTATGTGTGACACAGTCATACTGAATACAGTACCACGGATTAGGCCACCACTTTGTGGCACTGGCCGAGCTGACCCCCCCCCCCCCCCCAATTCTCTCTGGCTTCTTCCTATTTACTACTGTAATGTTAATGAGCTCAATTTTTTGTATTCTGAATCATCGCTCCCTAGCAAAGTGAACATTGTATACTACATCCTGTGGGAGTCTGAGATTAGGAGTTTGGTTGGACACTGGAGCTCTCTGGCTGCAAATTCCAAGTAAACCCCACTAAACAGCAAACCCTTAAATTTTGTGGTAACAAATCCAGCTGTGGGAAACTTCAATTTGTAATAAAACTTGTTCTATTTTTTAGTTCCTGAGCACAATGTGATCATGGTTACTCTGAGCAAGCATCCCAATGTCAAAATCTTCACAGAAAAGCTGCTGCTGCTCCTGAACCGTGGAGGTGAGTGTCAGCAGTTTTTGTATTCTTTCATGGTATAGCAGAACTAATGACAGAGCAGATAATGCTGCAAAGAGGTAATAATCAAAAAATAGGTTCCAAGCTCTAGTGAAGGTTCCTTTAACATTCCTGAGTCAGGATAGTAATTTCTGCTTTGGTGGTACAGAGAGTGACCTATACCAATGCAGATAATTTCTCAGTTAATGGTACTCTGGCATAAGAACCCTATCTAAAAGGCCTGTATTATTTTGAGTATAGTTCCCTGGATGCAGTGCTAAGAGAATGATAACTTTAGATTGGTATCTGGGCAAAGGGAATTACTCATGCCATATACAAGGGCACTTAAATTGTAAAGAAGAATAAAAGTATCTTAAATATTTAGTGCAAAATTCTGAGTAACTGTTTGCAAGAAATTCAGAATTCCGTACTACCAGGATTAAGTAGCTGATGTTCAATTCCCCTCTGTCTTTTTTGAAAGCACACTTCTAGCTTTTGTATGTGTTGTAGCAATCTCAGTAACGTTATCCAGGATAGAAATGCGGGAAATAAAAATAAATAAATAAATAGTTTTCTTATGCCCTCATTCATATAAGAACTTAGGAGAAGCCTTGGTAATGTCTTTGAATCTAAATATTGATCCTGTTTGTGTCCAACCTGCAGCAAAATACTGAATTCCAAAATATAGATGGGGTTTAGTACATCAGTACTTGATTTCCTTCTTCAGTTCTTTATATTGCAAACCAGAGAACCCTATAGCCTAGCTGCTTGAGCAATTCTGGGAATTAAACTGAGGTTTAATTTTCCCAGCACATTATGTCTGTTATGTTTATACTGCCAGGTGTAAACTGTTTTGTTATACAAGCAGAGAACCCTGTTCCCAGGAAACCTAGTGCAGAGTATCCGTTTCCATTCCTAGTGAAGCCTGGCTGATATCATAATGAGCACACAGCCTCTTATCCTTATGTGTGTAGTGTGTACCTATACTGGGGATGGTGAGTACCTAGTTGATAGCCCCAAATGGCCCTTGAAACCCCTTTCTGCAGAGGCCACTGTTGTCACTAATTTGACTGTGTTGCTAATTCCTAAACCACCAAACAGGAAAACTATAAACAAAATGGAACCATATGAGTTGCACTTCTGTGGTTTCAGAGTATGCTATGCTAGCTCTGTCCATTATAGAACTCTTAAATTGCCCTCCAAGAGTTTGTGAGTAGAAGTTCCCAACACTGGCTTATATTCATATGTGCATGGGATGTTCCAAAGGATAGCCATATTAGTCTGTTCAAGCATCAAAAGGCATAAGAAATTCCAGTAGCATTTTTTCAGACTAACTGGTTCATTGTGAGACTAAGCTTACACAGACTTCACTTTATTAAACTCAACTTATTTGTGTCAAACCTGCTCTTGGATTCCTTTATTTCTTTTTATACATATAGGGAAACATTTCTGTGTGTATGCATGTTAGCTCCCCTATTCTCACTCTGTGATTTAGTCACTTGATTAGCTATTAAATCAATCTTTCTGCATTTCATGTTAATAGTTCTTTCTTACTGGCTCACAGTCTTTTCAGGTCAGAGGATTGCCTGCTTAGCACTATTCTTTAGATTTTGTACTATTCAACTTGGCCTCCTTCCAAAGCCTTTAACCCTTTCATTGCTGAAATGCCTACTGTTAATAGCTCTCTTCAAGTGACTTTTTCAAACAGAAGGTTTTAAGTAAGGATCTCCTACTAAGCTTTCCTCCTGCAGCCTTCCCCTTCATCTGTGGAAAGGAGTCTTCTAGAAAACCCCAGGGAGTATAAGAATTGCATTTCCTTAAGTGGAAAACAGGAGTAAAGCGACCTATTGAAAGAGGGGGCATTGTATATGAGTTCTTCCAAGGCCTGAGCAACACAGCTGAGGAGTATAGTTTGCCTTCCAGGTAAACAGAGTGTTGTGGCTGTGTTGGTTTTAAGTTATATTTGTTAGGGGTCAGCATCACAGAGGAGCAACAGAGATCATGAGGGGAAATTCAGGATGACCAGTTTGGAAGAAGTATGGAAGTGGAACATTATAAAACATCTATGGTGCCATAAGCCATGAAGAGAGGCAAAGAGAATGACCAACAGAGACTTTGGAACCAGTAGGAAGTTGAGGTGCTCTTCACCTTCCTTAGGGAAGCTTAGTGATAGGCTTCCCTAAGCTATCACTAAGCTATTCTGCTTTCACACAGCAGAATAGTAATGCTCAGCTGGTCGCCATAGGGCTTTATTCTGACCTGAATAAGACTTAGACCAGGTCTGTGGCCCTCCAGATGTTTGTGTATCTAGACTTTTTAACTACAATCAGCCTTCTTTGTTCATGGGATAAGAATTTGCAAATGTAATTATTCACTGGTTACTGTATTTGCTACTGCCTCCACAGGTGCCCTACATCATTTATAACAGGAACTTTTGATAATACGTGTGTCACGGAGAGGATGTCAAACTGGTAACATGACTGGGTCTTGCTGCATGCACTTTCCCTTGCACAGATGGGAGTGGGAGAAGGCCATGAGGCAGCAAGAGAAGGGGTACATATGCATTTGCTCTCTTGTTCATGTGAGCAAAGGGAATGGGATGAGACAGGAGGAGGGCACATGCATATGCATTCACTGACTCATTCAGGTGGGAAGAAGAGTGTCCCCTTTTCCCTCATCCAGCTCTCCCACTGCATCTCTTCCTGCCCATGCGCAAAGAGGCCCAGTCATTCGGCCAATACAAGTACTTTTTTGTTTGCCCCCATTTTCACATGTTTGGCCTGTGCAGCTTCTCCCATAATTGTTTTGAATGGCTGTATTTATGCTGGTTTCTCAAAATCAGAACTCAAGGGAGCTTGCAAGCTTTAAAAAGTGCAAACTAAAAATACTTGTAGATAGTATTCCAGTTGCAGAAGAGATACACCAGGCATCCTCAAACTGTGGCCCTCCAGCTGTTTGGGCCTCCAACTCCCAGAAGCCCTAATTAGCTTGTTCAGTTGTCAGGAATTCTGGGAGTTGAAGGCCCAAACAGCTGGAGAGCTGCAGTTTGAAGATGCTTGAGATACACCTTCTCTTTTCTCTGCAACCATTAATTTTGAATGTACAGTCTCTTAAAAGAATGACTCATTTGATTAAATTGAACATACAACATGGATATATCATGACTGTTGCATTCAGTAAGCTGTGGCCATGTGGAACATAATATCCTTCTCTCTGAACTCTGACCAGATGACCCAGTGTGTATCTTCAAACACCAGCCTCAGCCACCACATTCGGTGTTGAAATTCCTACAAGACATCTTTGCTAGCAAGGACACGGCTAACATCTTCTACCACACAGACATGATGGTAATGATCGACATAATTGTGAGACAGATTGCGGATCTCTCCCCTGGAGAAAAGGTACTGGCAGGATGAAAGAAGGCTCTTTCAAATATTGAAAGAGAGGGCAAATTTAACACTTGTGAAGAGGTGAAGTCTTCTTGGCAGGCATTGAAGAGACAAGCAGCTCCCCTGGCATCTTGGAAGTCTTGCCAGGCATTACCGGCACACTTGCAGATGACCTTTCACAATTATATGGCTTCCAAATGTGTTGAACAATTACTGTCACAGTTCTGTAGACATGTGAATGGAATTATGGGAGTTGTAGTTCAATAGATTTCAAAGGAAGGCTGCTTTTCATCATTTGTTTCATGGAGCATATAAATAAAATGTTAAATTAAAACTACATTTAAAAAACTACACAACCCTCACTCTAACCCCCCCCCCACACACACACACACACACGTTCCATTCACAGAATTCCCATCAGGCAAAATTATTCATTTTGTAATGTTTGGGTTTTTTTAGTATAAAAGTAGTGGGTTTTTTTTCAAAATAGAAGTGGCCTTTCAGATATCTCTTAGTTTATGTGGGGGTACTGCTGCCCCTTCCAGAAAAAGTAGTTTCTGGTCCCTGAGAACTGATTGCTCCTGCTATACTTATTTTCTAACAAAGATATATTCTCTGGTAGTGAAAGGGGTATCAAGGCATGCATATTATACCAGTGATCCCTAAAACATGTATTTCATCACTGGACTAATTCAAGTTGCTTTTATTGAGATCTGAATTCCTAGTTAATTTTAGATCCCAGTAGATTGGTGCTTGAGAGGACACAGAAGTGTGTTTGGTTCCAATCTCTCCATTACAAAATCATTTGTTCTAGTCACTTCCTCAGATGAAAGAAATGAAAATTTGCCATAATAGTTCATAATTAAAGTTACTGTGGATAGTTACAGAAAATATAGCTAGAGAAAATGTCTCTTCATACTCTTATTTAATCTCAAACTTGAATTTAGAACAGGCTAGACAGCTAATCTAACAAGGAGACATGACTCTGACCTTCCTTTGGGGAACACCTTTTGGTTCATTCAGTCATTGATCATATGCTAAATGATTTTGTTTCCCTTTACCATATTAAAAAAAGCCCTCCTTGCTGGCATCACCCCCCCCCCCCCCCCAAAAAAGGAGAGAAAACAAAGCAGTTTGGAAGGATGGAGATGATCTAAATGGGATATTGTTATTGTGTACAGAATGCAAGTGATAAGGAAATTCATTCAGGAAATTCAGTGGACTGTTATAATCCAATTTCCCTCCCACAAGTGTATTCTGGATATGTAATTACTTTTGATGGGATTTTGCTCTTCCAAAGCATCCGTTGTTTACCTGTATTTCCGAAAGGGAGGCCTTTATAAGTCTGCTTTCTAAAACCTTTTTAATGTGTTCTGATTCTACAGCTACGAATGGAGTACTTATCTCTGATGCATGCTATCATCCGGTCTACACCATACCTCCAGCATAAGCACCGCTTCACAGACTTGCAAGGCACCTTGCAACGCATTATGGTGGAAGAGGAAGAGAATCAGCAGTGCCAGATGGACAAAATGATCATCCAAGAGATCTATAAAGAGTTTCCGGAGATATCCCCTGGAGCCAGCTAACTGGTCTAGGGAGAGAATGATTGGGAATCCAAATGTCTCTTGTGGATGTGTCCTCTCCATCCCCTTCCAGTTTTGCTCATACCTTGTTATCCCTTCAGGTGAGCCTTAACGTTTAGTGGAGTGCTCTAAGGGCCTGTGAAAGAAGCTTCAGCAGTTCGCAAACTAGTGTGAAGAGTGTTAAAGACAGCCTCTGTTTGTCTCTTTGGGAGTCAAACAGGTGAGGGAACTGTTAACAAAAAGAAGAGTGGATTGGTACTCATACCTAGATGGCAGGGTTTGGCAAGAGTAGGAGGCTATTGATTGCCTCCTTGGATACCTTTGCACTGAAATGAGACAGGGAAGTCATCTGATTGTCTTTGTGCTTACCTAGGATCCCAAAGCTGTTGCCATAAACATCCATTTTTTCTCCTGCCACTGCCAAGTGGAGTAGGCCAGTGTTTGGAGCAAGCTACTGTAACTTCTTGTGTGGTGCATCTAGTGCAAAAATCCTTCAGAGCTTAGTAACTGGGGAGCTGCTTGCCTCTCTTAGTTGTGTGCCCAGCAAACCCTGTCAGTCCTTTCTAACCCAGCACTTGCTATGTGGGGGGTGGCCAAGCCCACTGCTTTCCCACTTAATCTTAGCAGACAGCTTGCTTTCCCTAACTGCTTGATGTTGTAGTGTTTACACTTGAATTTCTTGCACACTGCATCAGCAGAGAAATAGCAATTGCTCGGGCCACAGGGCTTCCTTCAGAAGACCTGCTACTTAGGCTGCTGCTAAGGTGTGTCCTTGTTAATAAGCTGTTGCTTGTTTCTTGCTATGTGCTGGCCCTCTTGCCTTTGGCACTGCGCATGCAAGGACTGTGTATCTCTAGATGGCAGTGCACTGTGCTTCTTTTCAGCCTGGGGAGTACTTCTTGCCTTGAGCTTAGTAGCAATTGGTTCTGCTTAGCTTTACCTTTTCATGTCCTCAAGGCTGCCTCAGCCTGATGTCTGATAGCTCTGCTTCTTAATATGCACAAGTTGGGAGAGCTCCTTTTTCTTTATCTTAATTCCACCAGGTCTTCAGCAAAATGGATTTGCTCGCTTTCCTATTTAGATCTTTCTGACAGGCACACATACCAGAGCAGGCCTGTAATATCTTAATAAACATGCACGCTACCGGAGCTCTTTGCAGCAGGTAAACAAGAGCTTTGCAATCTTTAATGTAGGAGTAGTTTGAATTTAAACTGGAAATATTTGGATAACCTCTCAACCTAATAGGAGCCAAATAAATTTGAAGTAATTCTTCAGGTCGAGGCATCCTTGTGGTGTCTAGGGAATCTCTGGCATTAGCTGTCAGTTCTGAGCAGATGAGCAAAGCATTAGTTGGGAGCCTCTGCCCAGGACTATGTCCAGCCATTTCTAAACAAAATGTTTAAATTCAGAGTGTTGTAAACAATGAAAGGAAATTGTTTTGTTTTGTTTTTCATAGAACTAAATAAACATTGTCAATGAATCAAAATGCCTCTTTATTTCAAAGCGACGGCTATTATTTTCATGTTCAGCATCTGTCAGGGGTTTTTATGAGTGTTCTTTACTAAGATTCCACCACAAAATGGCTTAAATGGTTCAAATATTTTAAATATTTCACTTTTATTTTTGTATTCTTGAGGTATGGGGGTTCTTATGTGAAAACTTTACGAAGCCCAGCAATATCAAAACATGCTTATTTTCTTTTGCCTGCTGCCCTTCACCTCACCAAAATCAGATGGAACACACATTTGGGAGCTGCCTACCTGAAAAGTCATCCAACCTGGCACGAAGTAGCACATGGAACTGAGATCTCACACTGTTTCTGACATAGTGAAAGCTCTCAGTTTGAACTGAGAGTCTGAGATGTAATTTTAGAGTTTGCGTAAGGTTTGCTCTACTCAGAGCACTAAAAATGGGCTAGAATCCTGTTGGTTAGTCCCTAGACCACTGAATCAATTAAGTGATGAGTTAACATGTAGATCAATCCCATTGATGTAATGACCTTATCTAGTCAGGAGAAACAACAGTATTTAGACCTGGAATGATATCCTCCTTCCTACTCCCACCTGCTCCAGGCAACTAAAGAAGGGTGCATAGAATGATGGAGAAATGGCTGTGTGTCGCCACCACCATCTACCCTCACTAGAATTTTAGGATTTGAAAGGAAACGAAGATTCAATCGAGACCATTGAAAGATTATTTTAAAAGCAAAGAAGAGGCTCACCCCCGCTCAGTCCGTTTGAAACAAGAGTAGGCAAGGGGATATTCATGCATCATTGTGACCATTTGTGACCATTTGTGACCTAGTGCCTGTTTCTGAGTCAGCCAGACCACACACACCTCTGTAAGCTTAAGTCAAATTCCATTTTACTTTCTGGTTTAACAAATGCATCTTGAGGAGGGGAGAAACATGATATTATAACGCCTCCTCTTTTTATTTCTCTAATACAACAATCCAGAAAGTGGATTCCCTACCCCACCCACAGGTGCAGATGACACAAGGGAGCATGGCCTGAGCTGTTAATTTGGTGTAGTTACTTATAATCTCCTTTCTATCTTCCCATTATTCCAAAAATATAGAACTCAAGGAAAACATTTCTGGAAGCAATTTAAAACATTAGCACTATTAAATGCACTGCAGTAAGCAAAGTGGGGAAGGAGGGGAGTGTGAGAATACCTTGACAGCAAAATGAATGGTGCAAACAATTTATCCATATACCACTAAATCATGTGTCTGAACATGCCTGGAAAGTCCATTTATTTAGTAAGACATACTCTTTTCCTACATGGAGTAGCCAATAAAGGGTGGGGATTTACACCAGGACATTGTTCCATTGTTGCCCTTTCAAATTGAACCTAAGTAGTACCTATGTAGTTTCTCTGTACCGCAGAGTTTTCCACCCACACAATAATCATGTAATTATTATAAACAGGAAGATATCAAACTAAGGACCCTTCTATAAATCCATTCAGTTGCTTCTTCTGCTGTTCCTGTGCCAAGCACAAATAACAGATTTTCATTACAGTTGACCATTGATATCGTACTGAGGTTTAGTTTCAGCCCCACTAACATCATAGATGTTCAAGTCCTCATTATATACCAGGGGTCCTCAAACTAAGGCACAGGGGCTGGATACGGTCCTCCAAGGTCATTTACCCAGACCTCACTCAGGGTCAACCTAAGTCAAACAACTTGAAAGCACGCAACAACAACAATCCTATCTCATCAGCCAAAAGCAGGTTCACACTTCCCATTGAAATACTAATAAGTTTATATAGGTTAAAATTGTTCTTCATTTTAATTATTGTATTGTTTTCAAGGTTGTTTTTCCCCCCACTACAAATCAGATATGTGCAGTATGCATAGGAATTCATGTTTTTTTCAAATTATAATCCGGCCCTCCAGCAGTTTGAGGGACTGTGACCTGGCCCTCTGTTTAAAAAGTGTGTGGATCCCTGTTATATACAGTGGCAAAATATAAATGGTGTCCTGTAAAAGCAATGGAAAAATCAAGGTTTGCCTTTTGGATTTTTAAATGCCATGGATGTTTGAAACTGTGTATGTCTGTATACATGTGTGGGCGTGTGTGTGAGTATATACATACTTATGCACACGCACGCATATCGTGGACCATTTTTAGATCTCTGTCTCTATCACTGTGGGCATTTCCTTCCTTTATTTTTGCTCAGCACAAAGTGGTATAGGCACTAATTAGTGCTGGTGTAGAAAATGATTCTCAAGTCTTTGCGGACCTGTGCATTAACTTGGTCATTCTAAAATGCAATAGCTACTGCTCCATGTCTTTTGGAGCCATAATTGTTTTTTCCTTCTCCAGCGAACAGGACAGTGAAGACAAGCAAACAATGGCCCTTGCAGCAATTAAGGGCAATAAAGTACAGTAAAATTACAAAATATTATACAAGTGGCATGTAATATAAACTCCATTGTCTCAGCATCGCAATTTTCATGGCAAAAAGCATTCAGAAGTAGTTTGGCAATGTCACCTGTTAGCATAAATTTGCTAAAGTGCCACTGCAGTTGTCTGAGAAATCCTCCAATATTTGTAACCCCCAATTACTGCTGCTACCCTATAGCTAGCTGTTTGGGCACATCTAGTTCTCAGCGAAAGCCTCTCCAAATTGAGAGATACTACCAGTTGTATAGTCGCATGCCTTACTGGAGTGCTCAACTGCAGCACAGCAAAAAAAGCTGCCTGCCTACAAGGAAAGTCTTTCTAGCAAAACTCAGAGACAGCTAATAACTTGGCGCAAAGTATTACAAAATAAAATGCTTTGAATTCTAGTATCACCTCCAACTGCCCTGGCCAATTATTATATGTGCTTGAAATAGTAATTCATCAGCATCTAGAGGGCTATAGGTATTGGGAAATAATGAGAAATTTTAGTAGATCTTTCTAGCAGAGCATCTCATGAGCTAAGCAGAAGTTTGGGCAGCCCACCTCACCCACCACACATCTAGTAGAGAAAGAAACAAGCTTAGTCTTCTTTAAAAGGTATGTAAAATCGTTCTTCACAAATACTTGTGCATAACCAGCACAACTGCTTGGCCATGTTCCAGAAGCATTCTCTCCTGACACAGGTTCATCTTAATGAAAGGTAAGAAAAAGCATGGAGTTATCAGGAAAGCATCTCATTTTGAAAAGGCTCCTATCAGACATGCATCATGGAGGGCCAGCACAGAGACAAACAAAAGCACATGCAACCCAAGAGACCAAAGGAAAGGCCTATGTGAGGCAGGAAGAGGGAGGACATGAAGAAACACAAACAAGACGTAACCATACAATACTTTGCCTAAACTCATACAGTGGACATGCAATCTACCAGTGAGTTCAGGCAAGCAAAGTTGTGAACGTCATGACTTGGTTCCCCACTTCTGGATTTAAAGCAACATTATCTCCTTTGCTTCTGGGAGAACCAATCACTGAAGTTAAAGATACTTTCTCCCTTTTCTGATCATAGAATCATAGAGTTGGAAGAGACCTCGTGGGCCATCCAGTCCAACCCCCTACCAAGAAGCAGGAATATTGCATTCAAAGCACCCCAACAGATGGCCATCCAGGCTCTGTTTAAAAGCTTCCAAAGAAGGAGCCTCCACCACACTCCAGGGCAGAGAGTTCCACTGCTGAATGGCTCTCACAATCAGGAAGTTCTTCCTAATGATCAGGGTATAATGTTCAAATTTGTTTACACCCTCTCACATTCTTAGCTTTTCATGTAGTAAAGAATATCAGCAGGCAGGTCTCTGTTTTTCCTTTGTCAATCTGCCTGAGCACCCTGAATAAGCTCCCCTTTCAGACCACACTGAATACATAAGGACGGAATGATTGATTCAAGCGTCTGTTGGTACTTGATACCAGTTGGTACCTTATTTGTGGTGTGCTGCCAATAACAAATTTAATGCCAGGGAAATAGGCTATGGTAATGAAGTACCAAAATAAATATTCCATGGAAAGCCAGGCAAGCATAACTTGACGGTCTTTGTATTTCTCCAAAGTATCAGGAAGAGGCAAGGCAGAAAAGTGGGCTCCTCATTGTTTGCTCCAAAGTGCCCTCCTCCAAAGTCCCATTATTAAGTTAAAAAGTAGAAACCATGCAGGAGTAAGGCTGTTTGTTTAGAGGACCCAATGGATGGAGAAAAGAAATCTTCTGACATTTTTCAGTTTGTCCTCTAATGATTTTCCACTTATTCTGGTTGTAGTATGCTGGAGACATATGGAACTCCAAGAAGAGGTGAATTTGGGGCCACTGGCACAAATTCTGGCACAAATTCTAGTGCTCTGGGCTTATTTTGTTGGGCCTTTGCATCTTCCTCACCCATGCTTTAAAATCTCCAAGTGGAACATCCCATATCCTGAAGCAGATCCCAGGCTAGGATCTTTGGTATCTCCCTCTGCTGATAAGGTCAAGGGCACCATGATGTTTACAACAAGGTTTCTCAAACTGCTCCTCCAGATGTTTTGGACTTCAGCTCCCACAATTCCTAACAGCTGGTAAGCTGGCTGGAGTTTGTGGGAGCTGAAGTTTGAGACACTGCTTTACAGGATCGACCTGGCTACTTTGCAAGAAATTACAGTTGCAATTTGTTAGAAATTAATAAAATTATTCTGTTACATGATTTAGAGTAAAACAAGATCCTAATAAATTTCCCCTCAGTATCATCCTACATTATATAGATGTGCACACACTGTACTGAACTCTAACTCATCATAATAAACTAGACCAAGTCTTGAAGAATATGTCTATTCCATATATTTTATACATGGCAAGTAAATGTGTTTTCAAAAGAAGCTGCTAGACACCTGTGTCACCATCTAAATAAATTGCATGCCCTCTGTAGAGAGTTCATGTTGCTTTGTCTACCTCTGCGAGTTTGTGCCGACAACATTCAAAGATACCTTTTGCCTGGAAATCGCTTTCTGTCATATGCCATTTATGTAATTGTGTTTGCAAATTTGAGCCTTAAATGAAAAAGCAATTGATTTTCTTTTTAAATGTATCAAAACACATATGTGTTGTTTATTGGCATAAATAAGAGTATGAATGGCGATAAGTCACAAAGGTGAACAAAAAGTTGATATGATGAGACAATTATTTAATGTGCCTAATAAAATAATTAATTTCAGTTGGATGGAAAAAACAAAAATCAGTATTTTATAAAGTCACTTTTTGTCTTCCGTTCATCTTGCTTAGATGAACAGAAGACTATAATAATGTAATGTTGCCTATTACAGGGAAAGCCAGCTGATCCAGACAAGCATCTCGAGCTCTAAGTGGGAAGGAATCCCACTGGAGCAATGTAGCACACCAAAATACTTGAGAGTTACGCTGGACCATTCTCTGACCTACAAGAAGTGCTGCCTGACTATCAAGCAAAAAGTGGGTGCTAGAAACAACATCATACGAAAACTGACTGGCACAACCTGGGGATCACAACCAGATACAGTGAAGACATCAGCTCTTGCACTTCGTTACTCTGCTGCTGAGTACGCATGCCCAGTGTGGAACACATCTCATCATGCTAAAACAATGGATGTGGCTCTCAATGAGATGTGCCACATTATCATAGGGTGTCTGTGCCCTACATCACTGGAGAAATTACACTGCTTAGCTGGTATTGCACCACCTGACATCCACCAGGAAGTAGCAGCCTATAGTGAAAGGACCAAGGTGGTGACATCTCTGGCCCATCCCCTGTTCGGATATCAGCCAGCACACCAACAACTTAAATCAAGACATAGTTTTCTAAGATCTACAGAGACACTCGCTGGAACACCTCAGCAAGCAAGAGTCCAAAAGTGGCAGGCTAAAACCCAGAACCTAAATCCATGGCTAATATAAAATGAGAGACTCCCTCCTGGACACACAGAAGACTGGGTGACTTGGAAGATGTTGAACAGACTGCACTCTGGCACCATGAGATGCAGAGCCAACCTTAAGAAATGGGGCTACAAAGTAGAGTCCATGACATGTGAGTGTGGAGAAGAGCAAAGCACAGACTTCCTATTACAATGCAGTCTGAGCCCTGCCACATGCACAATGGAGGACCTTCTTATACCAACACTAGAGATACTCCAAGTGGCCAGCTACTGGTCAGAGGACATTTAATAGAATCCCAAGTTTTCAAACTTTGTGTTTTGTTTTTGTTGTTGTTTGCTTTTAAAATACATTACAACTGTACCCTTGGTTCGCTCCTGATACAATAAATGTATAATATTGCTTAGAGAGAAAATAGTAATCAAACAGTGAATAATCAAATCCACAAAAGTCAAATTAGCAAATATGGATGGAATGATTGTATACAAGTATATGTGAAATCTAAGCTGTAAGCTTCTCTGTTTTCCCTGACCTTTGTCCAGACCCTATGTAACATTTTCGGCTTCACATGTTTTACTTGCCTAAGCTGTAAGCTTCTCTGTTTTCCCTAAAATGTTATCTAGACCATACGTAACATTTTAGGCTTCACATGTTTTCCTTGCCACTCCAGACCCTTCCATTCAGGGAAAGGGTGGTGCAGGGTGCTGCTACTGACTACTACCTCCCCCTTCATTTTCTTTGCCCTTCCCTTGGTCTCCAGCTCCCCGCTCTTTCAGACTTGACAATAGGGTTTTATGCCAATCTCTGCTATCCTTGTCTGCCAATCTCTACTTTCTGTGGCAGTGGAATAGCTCCAGTAAATTGAAGAGGAAGTAATATCTCACAAGGTGCTTGATAAGGCCTTTTCAGGATATTGTGCAAAAAAGATGAATGGTTTTTGCAAAGCCTTCCTTGTGTTGTGATAAGTACCTATTATGTAGTCGTGTTGTATAAACTGAAGGAGCCATCTTGTCAAAAGAGTTTGGAATAGGGCAGGCCTCACATTGAATGAGATGGCCTTCACCCCGGGGACTGCCTAAATGGTTTTCCAAAATCAGATTTAAGGAAATGGAATGCTTCAGGCAACACCCAAGTAAAGATCTCCCCACTTTTCTTTTTGTGCACGCATTGGTCCAATGTACATGAAACTGTTGTTCTTCTTTGTGGTCTTTGGGTTTTACAACTGTGCAGAACATTCATGACCTTCTAGAGTTTATTAATTCATTAATTATATTTACAACATTTGCAGTCTGCCTTTCTCAACCTTACGGCGACTCAAGGCGGCTCACAGAGTTGGCAGATTTGATGCCGTACATTCATAAAAATACAGTTAAGAACATTCAACCCACATTGTATAAAAGCATATATAGACCATCTAAAACATATGATCACTGGCGTCATCATGTTAAAATAATTATCTAGCAGCATAATCTAGCCATTCCGTATTCATTCTTCCTATGTCATAATTCCTATCCCGCTGCATTTCCAAACACGTGTTCAAAAGCCCAAGTTTTTACTCTTTTTCTGAAGTTTAGGAGGGAGGGGGCCAATCTAATATCCCTAAGGAGGGAGTTCCACAGCCGAGGGGCCACCACTGAGAAGGCCCTGTCTCTTGTCCCCACCAGGCCTGCTTGCAAGGAAGGCGGGATCGAAAGCAGGGCCTCCCCAGACGTTCTTAAGTTCCTAGATTCATAAGGAGAGATACATTCAGACAGGTAAGCTGGGCTGGAACTGTTGAGCAGCTTGGTGGCATAATTCATCCCCTCTTTTGTGCCCTGTATGTCCCAGCCTATCACGCTACTGTCCCCTTCCTTTCTCTTTTTTCCACTGCCAAAGTAACATTATTTGATCTCTCCTCACTAAGTAAACCCTTCCTTTATCTCTCTGTTATAGTTGTTATGTCTCATTCTTATTCCTCTCCTCATTTTATGTCTTTTGTCTCTCTAAAAAAAAATACTTAAGAACTCTCAGCTTTCTCCCTCTCACTCCCCTTTTCATCCTCCTTTTATCCTCCCTTCTTTTTCTATGGCCCCTCTCTCTCTCTCTCCAAACACTGCATTCCCTGCAGTTGGAAGGGTCTCTCCTTGAAGGGGAAGGGACTCTTCAATGCTACCTCAGGTGATATCATGGACCACAGAACCAAGGCTTGCATGACTGCTAAAAGCAGGGGATTTGGTCCTCAACAACGCCAATTTAGGCCATTCTGTTCCACTTCTTGAGGAGGGTCATCTCCCTCTTCCGTTAAAGTCATCTTCCAGGTCAGGAGGTTTGTCCTCTCAGTATTCACCTCAAAGCAGAGGCATCCGCTTAAATGCCAAAAATGTCAGTCAATGTCAAAGAAATACTCTCAACTTGGATTCCCGTATTGAGATGCCACTAGAGCCACTTTTTTATCTGTGTAGCCTAATCTCATCTCAGGCACTAAAGCTACATTGCTACTATGCCACCAAGCATGGCCTCACCACAAATTCTTGGGCAATCACCATTATCTAGCAGTGTTACACCACAGAGTTATCCACTATTCCACCTGTTTTGTCGTATCCCTCCATCCAAAATCTTGCAGCAGGAGATCACTTCTTTGCTGAAGAAGGATGCCATGGAGAAGATTCCAAAGGGGAATTCTTGTTCTGCAATTTCACAGTCTGAAAGAGAATAATCTGTACCATTGTCTCCCATTTAGGGTGAGAGATTATAACTTGTCCACTGGGTAACCCACTCCAGTTTTCAGTGAAAATTTGGTGAGAAAGGCTTTTCCCATTCGACTAGCTTCTATTGTCTGCATTTTAATCTACAAGCACCTTACCTTTTCTGAAATGGGCAATGCAAAGGAGCTGCACCAGTTTTTCTTTGTTTCAAAACGGAGGTGAGCGGGATTGAGTGGCTTAGCAACAAAACCTTCTGTCAGAAGTATTTCAGAGAAGGCACCTGAAAGTTGTTACCAGATTAACTTTAATTATATAAAATGCATTTTATCACTTGCTGTTAAGCAATGAAGGCACTTTGTTGCCTGGGGATAATTTGTGGTTTGATTTTTTTTAAACTAAAAGATATCTGAATTGCAAGTCTGATAAAAAATAAATTTTCTTTTGCATTATTTTTTAAAGGAACAATTAAATCAGATGTGATTTTTAAAATGTGTTCACTTATGGTAAACATACCTTTACACACACACACACACGGAATTGGTTTAAAATGTTAATTTAATGCAAAGACATTAAACTTGAAACGAAATCCATAAACTTGTACTTAACAAAAGGATAAAGTGGCTATTTTTTCTATTAAAAAGCAAAACAAAAATGTTTACAAAGAACATAATAAAAGAAGAAGTCTTGCAGTTGTAAAAGTTATCTGGATACCAAGTGGTAAAAAGAGTGAATGTTTAGGAATAAACTTTTTGAATAGAAATTCAACCCTATTTCAAGATAACTATGAAAATACATGGAGATAAATAAAACAAGTCTTACACAAATGGAAAAATCTTAAATCTCTCACTATTAAGAAGAGTTCTACCATAAAGATGAATGTTTTGGCAAAACACTATTTTCTCAGACAATTTCAATCCTGATAAATGTCTCCCTCTTTGATTTATATTGCTATGTGCATCACTTTAATCTACTGCTGTAAACTGCTCCGAGCCAAATTGGGAGTGGCGGTATACAAGTCAAATAAATAAATAAATAAACAGAAAGGAGAAACCATGAAAATGAACAAAATATGGCTACCAGTATTAAAAAAAAACCTCTAAAATTAGAACAGCATAACAACAGAGAGGAAACAAACAAGGACATCAAATTACCTCTCAACAAAAGATTGCTCCAGACACTGCCATGCCATCAAATGCTAATCAAGTTGAAACATTCACACCTAGCTCCAATAGACAAGATTCCTTTGTCCCACCCTGGTCATTCCACAGATATATAAACCCTTTTTCCTAGTTCCAACAGATCTCACTACCTCTGAGGATGCTTGCCATAGATGCAGGTGGAACGTCAGGAGAAAATGCCTCTAGAACATGGCCATATAGCCCAAAAAACCCTACAACAACCCAGTGCAAAGTTTATTTCAACCTTTCATTATTTATTTATTTATTTCCTATATTTATACCCTGCCCTTCTCCCCCCGAAGGAGACTCAGCACAGCCTTACAAAAGCATCATACGATGCTAGCATCATAAAAACAACCACAGTACAATCAAAATATTAAAAATTAAAACAATTAATTAAGACACATCCATCGAAATCAAAATCCAAAAACCACCCGGGCCAATTCATTGCCATAAGTTGTGTGATCTTCTTCTACTTGCTGCTCACTGATCATGATTATTTTGATGATTGCTTCTCAATGGGGTGGATGTGGAAACTAGTTTAAAGTGATGCACACAGCAATATAAATCAAA
The DNA here is from genome assembly GCF_037176765.1 of Anolis sagrei. NCBI lineage: Eukaryota > Metazoa > Chordata > Lepidosauria > Squamata > Anolidae > Anolis > Anolis sagrei. Next base: position 56,880,246 of record NC_090022.1, on the reverse strand, counting down.
GAGGGAGACATTATTGTCTTTAGAAATTATATGATAATACTTATATTGCTAGAAAAAATAAACAAACATATAGGTTATTTATTTATTTATTTATTTATTTATTTATTTATATACTGTTTTTCTCACTCCTAGGGGGAGTCAAAGCGGTTTACACATAGATAATGGCAAAAATTCAATGCCTTACAATTACAATAGTAAAACCACACATTAGATATAAATCATATTAAAAACGGTTAAAAGGGAAAGGCAATGAAGGAGCTAGACAAGATCCTGAAACATAAAAATAAATTACTGAATACTTAAGTTAGGATGATCTATGGCATTGTATTACCTATTTCTATGTATGGTTGTAAAAGTTGCACAATAAAAAACTAGTATGAAGAAAATCAATTCATTTGAAATGTAGTGCTGGGAAAAGAGGAAGCTCACCTTGCAGGTGGCTAGACAGTCAGAGAAATAATGGCCCTGAGTCTGAAAAACCCGAACAAGACTGTTGACGATAGGATGACCCAAAAGTCTCTCAATTCATAGGGTTGCCATAAGCTAAATTCAACTCAACAGCAGTTAACAAAAAAACAAAACAGGGAAGCAAGACATCACAGACATTTGTATCCAACCCCCTGATGATTCCCACTGAGCCCATTTAGATGCACTTAAAATGTGTATTGCATGCCTTCTGTTCAGCTGAGATCTACAATTTCTCCAGTTTTCAAATTATGAATATTTCACTGTACAGAATAAATGCTTTACGTTTCATCTTACAGAAAAAACAGATTCCTCCGTGAATGCCAATCTTTGCTTTAAGAAATCACTGTGAACTTTCCCTTCAAGTAAATGTGTTTATTTATGCTTAACGCTTTCCTGTGCCAAGAACTGTAGCATTATGAACATATTCTGCTACCAATATAGTTTTGATAACCCTTCCAAACTCTTCAAAAAGCATTCATACTATAGCTGCATTTCAATAGTTTGCAGTCTCCTTAGGCACAAGAGCCCAAGGGGCAAAAGATTAGCCCATATTTGAGCACAAGGGGCAAAACATGTTATCCAACTAAAAAAGCCCAGCCCTTTTGTTGTTTTTTAATCCCTAATGGGCATCCTGAATTGGGTGGGGAGAGAGTATGCACATGCACCACTTGCTCTTCTCTCTCAAGCAAGAGAACATCTCAGGCCAGCCTTGAACCAATGAGGTGAACCTCTTTTTGTAATCTGCCTTTCCATTGGAGATCATGTGGCCCTCCAGATATTGTGTGCTCCCAGCATCCCTATATTAGCAAAGGCTGCTGAGACTTGCAATTTAGGAACATGTGGAGGGGCACATGGTTTCTTCCTTTTCCTTAAAGAGAAGATTGCTGCAAGGTTTCTGGTCTTGGTTTTGTGTGTATGATGGCCTTGTGGGGAGATAAAACAAAGGAGTGCAGCAACAAAGCTGATGGCAGGTTTGTAAATGGAATATAACTGAGGTTAGTAATGCCCTCTTGCTTCCATTTCCATGGGTGTTTGGTTAGGAACTGCCAGCTGGGATAATGACCCAAGAACTGATTGCTCTTCCCAATCCAGTCCTTTCACATTTGAGAAGGTGCTTTTCCCTCATAGCAGACAGGCAGTTACTTTGCCTGAAATGTCCTGCAAATGTTAGGTGATGATGTGCCGATAAATGCCTATTACTTCCAGATTGTGCATCAGTTCACTGGAAGAGCTAGAAAAAGCTTATAGAGGTTCTCACCAAAATTTATTTTAAAGATGTGAGTGTACCATTATCTTAACTGCCCAATCAGACTTATGCTCCACTTGGCTCCTGCTCTCTTTTGAAAGACAAACTAGCTTTCATGTGACTGTGCCTGCTGAAATGTTCACAGTTTTAAATATACTATGAATAGCTCACACAGAAACGGCCCGAGTCACAAAGGAAATTGCTTTTTCTGTTCCTAATGGAGTTTATATTTTATTCCCTGGATTTTACAATTCTTCATCTCCCTGAGCCAACATGGCCAAAGAGAGGAGTGTCCACCAGTATTCACATTTGGGCATTTGAGTATTTGTTCCAAGTTTGGTCCAGATCTATTATTGTTTGAGTCCGCAGTACTCTCTGGATGTCGGTGAACTACAACTCCAAAACTCAAGGTCAATACCCACCAAAGCCTTCCAGTATTTTCTGTTGGTCATGGGAGTTCTGTGTGCCAAGTTTGGTTCGATTTCATCGTTAGTGGAGTTCAGAATGCTCTTTGATTATAGGTGAACTATAAATTCCAGTGATTACAACTCCCAAATGACAAAATTAATCCCTTCCCCAACCCCACCAGCATTCAAATTTGGGTGTATTGGATATTTGTGCCAAATTTGGTCCAGTGAATGAAAATACATCCTGCATATCAGATATTTACAGTATGATTCATAAAAGTAGCAAAATTACAGTTATGAAATAGCAACAAAAATAATGTTATGGTTAGGGATCACCACAACATGAGAAACTGTATTAAGGGGTCGTGGCATTTGGCAGGTTGAAAACCACTGCCCTAACCCTTACCCTAACCCTGAACCATACAACAACAAAAGCAACATCTTGCAAAAATGTAAGCCTTTAAAAGCATTTCAAACTTAACAATGTGGCTAAAAGTACAGGACTCTCCTTTCCTTTAAAAGGCCTCTCTATAGCCACCAGTGAATAGCCAAAAGTGCATCAAAATAAGAAGGGTTTTGTTCTTTGCCAACAGGAGAGTCAGGGAATAGCCCAGTCTCCCATGTGAGTGGGGTCCAAAACACAGGAGCAGCTTTTTAAGCATCTTGCTTAAAAGTCTAGATGAGACCTTGTAAACTATACTGACAACCTTTTACTTGATATAAAGTTCTAGGTACTCCAATGAATTTTAACCACTCTATAGCTAACCATTTCATAATGGAACATAGCTCTACTGCTGTGAAGCTGGTAATGACAAGTGTAGTGTAGTGATTAAAGTGCTGGGTGAGACTTCAGAAGCCCATGAGAATCCTTTCTATTGTAGTAGTTTTCAAACAAGTAGCTGTGTTACGAAAAAGGGAGGTGGAGGAAGAAATGTGGCACAGCCTTTTTAAGACTAACTGGTGTCACAGAAGCATACAAGAAGTTCAGCCTCTCATTGAACATCGAGAAAACCAAAGTGTTCTTCCAGCAGTCACCAGCCAATCCCTCTCCAATGCCAGAAATACAGCTTAATGGTGTAAAATTAGAAAATGTTGATAATTTCTGCTACCTTGAGAGCCACCTCTCCACAAACGTCAACATTGACACTGAAATATAACACCACCTGAGCTCTACGAGTGCAGCATTTTTCCGAATGAAGCACAGAATGTTTGAGGACCGGGACATCCATAGGGATACCAAGGTGCTTGTTTATAAAGCTATTGTCCTCCCAACCCTGCTATACCCCTGCGAGACATGGACTGTCTACAGATGCACAGGCAACTCCTAGAATGATTCCATCAGCGTTGCCTCTGAAAAATCCTGCAGATCTCTTGGGAAGACAATTGTCAGCATGCTGGAAGAAGGAAAGACCTCCAACATTGAAGTGATGGTCCTCCACCATCAACTCTGCTGGACCTGCAATATTGTCCGGATGCCCGACCACTGTCTCCCAAAGCAGTTGCTCTACTACGAACTCAAGAACGGAAAATGGAATGTTGGTGGACAGGAAAAGAGATTTAAAGATGGGCTCAAAGCCAACCTTAAAAAACTCTGGCATAGACACTGAGAACTGGGAAGCCCTGGTCCTTGAGTTCTACAGCTGGAGGTCAGCTGTGACCAGCAGTACTGTAGAATTTGAAGAGGCATGAATGGGGGGCAAAAGGGAGAAATGTGCCAAGAGGAAGGCGCAACAAGCCAACCCCGACCAGGACCGCCTTCCACCTGGAAACCAATGCCCTCACTGCGGGAGAAGATGTAGATCAAGAATAGGGCTCCACAGTCACCTACGGACCCAACGCCAGTACACCGGTCTTGGAAGGGAATCCTACTCGGACAACGAGGGATCGCCTAAGTAAGTAAGTTTATTTTTGCATGAGCTTTCTGGGTAACTTGTGTCCCTCCAAACATTGTTGGAATATAACTCCCATCATCCTTCACCATTGGTTGTGTTGCCCAAAGGGAATCATTGAAGCTTCCACTCAGCAATCACTGGAGGGTCACCATCCCTCTCCAATAACCACCCAATCAAACAATTAACAAAATGCCAAAGTGCCAAGAAATACCCTTTTTATTTTCACGATATAAGAACTGGAGTTTCTGCACAAGACACCAGCCTTGACTTTAATCTCTTTTGTGCAGTTTAGCTGAAGAGCAAAGGGCCTACAGCATGATGAACTTTGCTCCACCCTGCCAACTTTTTTTTGGTACTCTTTAATGCTTTTCTTTCTTTTGATTTTAGGTACAATCAAACCATCCCCAAGCCTCTAACACTTGGGTCTTTCTTCATCAATTTCCCTCTTGCTTTCTCAGCAAATACATGGGCTGGAGCCATGACACACAAACACTTTTCTTTTATTAAACATTTCCCCGACATTCGTCTTTTCTGTTACTTAATGCTGAACATTAATATGGCAGTAAACCCCTGTTACTCCTAAGCCTATTAGAGGCTTCAGTGGATTACACTAGGATATTAGCTTTATCTCTATCAGCTGATGGCAAAAGTCATGAAAACAAGAAAGTCCTTATCCCCTTCCCCACTGCCAAAAAAACCTGCTTCTTTTCCACTCTTACCCAGTTAGGATCTGGGGAGAGGGGAATATTTTGCTGTGAGCCTTTTCTCTCTGTCAATAAATATTACTGTTCCTTTGCCAAGTGAAGCAGGGAAACAGAAACAGAGCATCAAGCTAAATTAGCCTGTACATGTAAACAAGACCCTGTACAGAGGGCAAGCTAAGCAGCTGTAGTTAAATTCTGAGCATTCTACTAATGTGCCACAGACAAATTTCTTCCTGTGTTGACTTCAGCTGGGCTTTATTGCTTTCTGTATCTTGGAAGACCCTACAGTGGCAATGGAGAGGGGGGATTTTTTTTCCTCAGCTGCAAGAGGCTAGCTCAGGAAAAAAGAGCATGGGGCCCTCCAGATGTTGGACTTCAGCTCCTATCAGTCAATATTTCTGCTGTTGTGTGCCTTCAAGTAGTCTTTGCTTTATGTTGACTCCATCCTAGAGATTTATTTGGTGGCGGGTTGCCTTTGCCTTCCTCTGTGACTTGGAGAGAGGGACTTGCCCTAAGTGACCCAGTGGGTTTTTAGGGATGAGAGGGATTGGAACTCTGGTTTCTTGGAGTCCTTGCCGAATGCTCTGATGCTACCCATGTTGGATCCCATCCAATGTCTTATTTGGAGCCCATCTGAGATAGCTGGCATGGACACCTTGAAGCCCATGGGGCTCACAAAGCATTTTGATTAGAAGAACTTACAGAGACTACCTGTGGCAATGAATCCACAACCTGTAGCCATCCCTTCCACATTTTGACTCTTGACAGAACTACCCAAGGTGCTGAAGCAGTTTTGAGGTTAAGCTCTGGTAATTTGGATAGTTCCTTTAGAGGCAGGACTAATGCCCAGAGCAGATTCACTGCCCCATTAACACAGAAGCTACTGTGGGCCACTGACCCCGTGGAGGACTTGCTTCAGCCTTGCATCATTTGCCTGGCAAAAGCACCACAAGCTGTCCCCACTCCCACATTCAGCTAGCTTTCTGTTTTTTCTCCAAAGAGCTTCAAAGATAAGAGGCCCCAGAGTGTAAGAAGTGAGATAGAAGGAAACCTTTTGAATGCAGAGTCATTGGAATGGCTGGTGTGCCGAGGCACATAAGCCTTAGACAGGGAGATGTTCTAAATTGGCCCTGCAGGAGACATTTCAGATGAGAGTGTCTCTTATCTAATCTCAGATTCTCTGCCCACAGCACACTCTGGCTCTCTTCTCCCTCAGCCCAGCTCAAAATGCTCGAAATAAAGTAATATCATTGCAGTGATACACTGAATAGGAACACATTTTCTTAACTAGTCTGCTCACTTTTACTAAAAGTTGCTTGATCTGCTCTTATATCTATTACTGGAATAGTATATTGCGGCTCAGGGCCCTGCTGCACCAACTAGGATTGAATAAATGTAGGGCAGCTGAGTTTCTGGAAGGAACCTGGCATTTTAATATTGATGAGCTGCTGAGAAGTGGCTGTTTGTGTCTCCATTTCTATCCATGTTGGCTAATTAACCTGGCTTCTGCATTTGTTGGATGGGGCTTACTCACACACAACAGAGTGTATAGGGCTCATTTCTACATGCTTCTCCCATAAATTACCAACCTTTCACAATGCTGCTGTTACCACTTGACACACCAGGAGACGGATCAATGGCTTCCTGGGAAAGGTCCTACATTTAGGAACTGCAGTCTGTCTTGCTCATTCAAACTGAGCCAGAGCAGCCTTACCTGAGAAGCTTTGTTTTCAATTAGTAGCCAAAGATGCAGCTTAGAGTCACCATGTAACCAGACTAGACATAGGTTTCTGCATCTATATTTCACATTTTCTTGGGCATTATGCCAGTGCATCTGCAGCAAAGAAATAATGAAAATTATATAGAACACCAATCAGTATAATCGACTGTCATGATGTGGTGGTAAACAGAGGGCTTAAATGGTCAAAAGGCATAGTTGCTGGGAGACAACTTTGGATTTTACAGATAAAGCCTAATGTTTTAAAGGCTGTTGGGGGAAAATAGCATCAGGAGCTCCGTATGTAACAGAGAAAATGTACAGGGGCTTGGTTACCAATGTGCAGTCCTTTGAATTAAAGAGGGGACAACAATCATGTGAACCTTCAAACTTTGCTGGACTGCACCAGCCAGCAGTCCTATCCAACATGGCAAGGAATGCTGGACATGTAGTCCAACAATATCTGAAAAGCGGCATGATTTCCATTCATGAATCAAAGTTAATTGGATCTAAGGATTGAGCAATAAGTGTATAGTGACTACAGTGAGGGAAGTAATAACACTACTGTATTCTGCATTGGTCAGGTCTCATGTGGGCACCACAATTTAAGGATATTGACAGGCTGGAGCCTGTCCAAAGAAGGGTGACCAAAACAATTAAAGGTCTGGAAGTCAAGCCCTACAAGGAGTATGTTAGGGAGCTGGGTATGTTTAGCTTGAGCAAAAGCTGGCTGAGAGGGAACATGACTGCCATGTTTAAATATTTGAAAGGACGTCACATAGAAAAGGGGGCAAGCATGTTATGTGCTGCTGTAGAGTGGGAGAAGGAACAATAGATTCAAACTACAGGAAAAGAGCTTCCATCTGAATATTACGAAGAACTTCTTGCCGGTGAGAGCTATTTAACAGTAGAATACGCTGCCCTGGGGTGCAGTGTAGTCTGGCTCTTTGGAGGTTTTTACAGAAAGGCTGAATGGTCATCTGTTAGTAATGTTTTGATTGTGTGTTCCTGCATAGGAGGGGGTTGAATTGAATGGCACTGGTGGGTCTCTTCCAAAATTATAATTATCTGATTCACAAGGTCCAAAATTAACAGGTCTGTACTCAAGGGGTGAGGATCGCTTTCTGAAGTCTTCAAACACATCCTGTACTATGAAATGTAAGGCAAGCAGAAAAGCTAGAAAAAAGAAGCTATTGTGCCTGCAGATGCAGATTGCCACCTGAAGCTGCAAAGAGCACCATTAATTTCCATAAAATCATAAAGCCATTTTTAAAGAACATATACAAAGCTCACCTCCACAAGCAGTTTTAGGGCCAGGCTTGAATACAGCTGGTTAATCACCAGCAGCAATAGTTCACACCAATTGAAAGGTTGGCAGTTCAAAGCCTGGGTCGGGCTAAGCACCTGACCTTCAGCCCAGCTCACTGTCCACCTAAGTAGTTTAAAAACAGCTGTGAGCGGTGAGTAGAGAAATTAGGAACCACTTAAGCAGGGAGGTATTTTACAGCACCATAAAAAGGAAATAACAGAAAATGCCAGAGATCAAAGGAAGGAGGTAGTATGTGATCAAAGGCTCTTTGTCATAGCGGATGGAGCAGCAGCACTCCCCTGTGGCTGGAATCAAGCACAACCTCCAGGACACCTAAGTTGAGGTAAATGCCGACATATACCTCTATCTGTTGTCTGTCCTGTGTGTTTAACAGCATTGAATGTTTGCAATGTATGTGTTCTGTGATCCACCCTGATTCCCCTTTGGGGTGAGAAGGGTGGAATATAAATACTGTAAGTAAATAAATAAATAAATAAATAAATAAATAAATTTTAAAGAGATTTTGAAATTACAGCTGTACCAGAACCCGACAGTCTAGTTTGTCCCCTTCCTCTCCAGGGTCACGAAATGTGATCCCAAATAGCTTGGCAAGAGGATCCCCAACCACATCCTGCCTTTGAGTGTATGACATAGGAGACCTGATTCATGGTTATTTGACATTTACTTATGTGAATGCAAACACACTAGTTTAATACATATCTTCATTAACATACACATACTAAGCTCACAACTATGGAAACAATTTATTTTCTGATGCACTCCAGAGCAGGATGCCCTCTGACTTTAAATACCACATGGTTGGGTTAAAATAGCAAGCAGTTTATTGAAGGTAATAAAAGCCAAAGCAATAAAAAGTAATCCACAGTCAAAGCTAAATCAAATTGATTAGGAAGGGGGGAAAAGAAGCAAATAGTCCAAAGAGAAATAGTCCAAAAAAGTCCATGAAAATGGATGCTTGAATTCAAAGGCAAATAACAGTAAAGACACTTAAATCAGGAATCAAACAAAGACAAGAATCCAGGAACTTGACATGAAGAAATTAACATGAATCCAATGTTGCTTCGTCTGAGGCTAGATTCTGTACTTGGTACTTATATCTCTGCCCTATTTCCCAAACAGCTAAGAACAGATTTTTCTTTAACTTTGGTTTCATTTCTAACTTCTGCTGTAATCTGGGTGAGCACTGTAATTGCTGATTTCTTTGTCTTTGCTGGATAAACACTTCTAAAATCTGCACCTGGAAATAACTGCCCAGTGGACTGCGGCGCAGAGCCTTTCCCAGGCTCAAGACCTTGAGAATCCTCTTGCAGCAATACAGGTCTCTCTGACCCATCATCTGAACTGCATTTGGGCTCCACATCTCTAAAACCAGGCCCAGGAAACAGACCATCATCCCCATTCTCTTCAGGAACATATTCATGGACAGCATCCCCATTCCCATCAGAAGAATCAATTTGAACATGAACAACATTGTCATTCCCATCATCCAAAGCAACCTGATCATTAGACACAATTACAGGCTGAACAGGCTGACATACAACATTTTCAATTGATTTTTACACTTTATTATTTGACTGCCTTCAGGTGGAACTATACAACCATACTTCTGCTTTCAGTAACACTCACCCAGCACCACATAATTTGTAAAATTTGACAAAGCAGCTAATAATAAGCAAAGTGCCACATACCTTGATGGACGTGAAGTCTACAAAAGGATTTAAAAAAAAAAAAGATTGCCTGATTATTATATAATAATGGCCAAAGCAGACACAGCTTTTTACATCTCTACCTTTAAACCCTGTGCTTATCTTGACTCATTCAGGCTTCACAAAAGTGTATTCCAGTCACATCCTTATAGAGAAGTTATTGCTATCAGTAAACTTTCCCACCGCTTGTCTGAAGAAATTAAATCTCCTCCTCTCACTTGAGAAGTTCCAGCAGCCCTCTGTTCCTTTGACTGACCCACTGTTTAAACAGGTGCTAAAGTTTTCATGGCATTAATTGGCTGGGCCATGGCAGTGCGATCTCTATCTGTGCCCGTATAATTGGATTTTTGCAAGTTGGCAAGATCACCCCATTATTCAAACATGGGAATCGAAATGCAAAGTAATGGCTACAACTTTAGATTAAATAGGCTAGGGACCTATTAAATATTATCTCATTTGAGCAAATAATTAGATTTTTTTTCTTTCTCCCCTCCTTGCCACCATCATGTCCGGGGCCCACAATATAGTGCTAAAACCTGTCTCGGTTTTGTGAAGCAGGCTCATTTCTAAGGCTGATTCATTTTTGTCCCTCCTCTTAACCATCTGTCTGTACTATCAAATACCAGCAGAATTAGGTGTTTTAAACATTGGACCTTTGTGAAGGGTACATGAAAAGGACAAGCCTGAAACTTTGGGGTCTGCACCTTGGAGACAATGAGAAGCAGGCGACACTGATTCACACTTTGTAGTGGAAGATGAGCAAACGAAGAGGGTAGCTTCCTTTCCACACACATAATGGGGACAATGAGCCTCCAATTGGGATTCTCTTCCCAGCTCAGCTTCTATTAAATCATCGCAGCAGACTCCTATTAGCCAGCTGAGCACTGGCTCGTGCCATCTGCATGCCATAGCCAGGGGTGGCCAGGGCCATACCACCAGAAGCTATTGCTAGAATTGGCAAAAGAAAACTAACCCTCGTGAGGCACCAGGTGAAACATTCCACTGGCCTGGAAGAGAATGAGAACAGAAAAAGCATCAAAATCTACAGATTTTGTCTAGGGATATTTTTTTCTGTGTCAGGAGCTCTAGTCACTTCTGGTGTGAGAGAATTGCCCAGGGGATGCCCAGATGTTTTACCATACTGTGGGATGCTTCTCTCATATCCCCGCAAGAGGAGCTGGAGCTGACAGGAGCTCACCCCACTCCCCAGATTTGAACCACAGACCTTTTAGTCAGCAATCCTGCAGGCACATGGGTTTAACCCATTGTGTCACCGGGGGCTCCTGTCTGGGCTAATTTGTTTTAAACCTCACAGCTTGCATAACCTAATCACATTTGTGGTTCTCAACTGAGTTTAAACGAGATTTGTTGGACTACAGCACTCAACTATCCATGAAGCCACACTCTAAAATAGGTTCTTGCTATCTATGTGGTTTGATTTCAGGACTCCCCATGGATACCAGAATCTATGGAGGTTCAACTCCCATTAATACACAGCAGCATGATAAAATGGTACCCCATACATAAAATGGCAAAATCAAGGTTTGCTTTTTGGGACAAAACAGACTTTTTTTCAAACCATAGATGGTTTAATCCATGGATACTGAATCCATGTTTATAGTTGGGCAAATGTATTCTGTATTTATAAGATAAGGGCACTTGCCAGCAGTTAGGTGGTACACAAAAACCATTTTTTAAAGGTCTCAAGCATACCATGATCCCCAAGTAGCTGGAAATCTGGAAGGAAGTATGTGCAGGAGGAACCTGGTTTAATTTCATTTCTTTGCTTTTACTGTCCTTTTCAAGGGGAAGAGAAAATCTTTCAATTTTAAAATAAACTATTATTATTTATGTAGTGCCAGGAAAGAAATTACTTTGGTTCTTTGGAATTCAAGACTGTGTTATCAAGAAATTCAATTATATACATGTTCTGTATGATAATTATGTAATCATTTTTGCTGTTTTTTACAACTCTGCACTCTGGGCATATCTCTTTCAAAACTTTTTATTCCAAAGTAAAAAAAAAACCCACAAGTTTTCTTGACAGCTAGGAAACACCATGAGAATGAATAATAGACTGGCAAGAAACTTGCACAATATTCTCCCACTATTTGTCTTGAAGTGTGTTATGGAATTCCTTCTGCATACAAAAATACATCATTCTGAAAAACATTGTTTCCTGTGTGCGAGTGTTTTTCTATTCAGAAAACAGGAATTTTGTGACCAAAATCCCCAACTATTCTATGCAAACTAGTTCTTTTACAGCGCTTTGGGACATTTGACTATAGAGAGAATGCTGGGGAGGAATATCTATTTCCTCCAAAGTGAAAACTGGTGTAATTATTCATCTTCACATAGTAGAAAATGTAATTCCCCAGTTCAAACTAGAAATCAATGGGATTCACGTAAGTGTTGACTTCAGCAGTAAATTCAATAGGTCTAGTCTAGTCGGGACTAGCAATAGGCTCTAAGTCATGCCTTTGGGGAACAGTCTTCAAATGGTTAACAAAAGACTTTGTGGAGGGCAGACAGACTGAAACAGCAACAACAAACAGCAATAGACTTGTAGCTGACAGCTGTGTGTGCTGACTCTGAAGAACGAGTAGTAAGTTCAGAGGACTTGCTTTCTGATGTATAAACCACTGCAACTGAAAAGCAGTCATGTACGTTAAAGAAAACAGACCTCCCCCTTCCCCTTGGAAAAAACATGTTTCAATGGGCTCTCCAAGCCTAGAACAACCTTAGACATTAGTGCATTGAAATTCTTTCTTTCCCTTTCACAAACTAGAAAGATTTCTCAAAACCTTGGCTGACTGAGTGGCAGCTGAGGAACTATGGTCTCTTTTCTACAATTGATTTTTCACTCAGTGTCTTTTTGTCATATTTGTATTTCTTGCACACAGCAAAGCACACTCTCTGAAGGAGCAGTGAAATCCTATATTAGGAACGGGAAGTTGAAGATGGTGGCATGCTACTGTAATTTGTCTGACAACCCCTTTCCAGGAATTATCTGATGTAACCAAACCCTGAGCTCTGTGAAATACATAAATTATATAAATTACACCTTCTGCACAGAGAAGTCACTGGATCTGGTGATTAACGGGAATCAACTCCTGTCCTGAGCTAGGGCAGAAAATAGGTGAAAGTGAATGTGTTTGTCATGGTGACCTGTGCCACTCATTAATGTAAATGGCATTTGGGTGCCCTCTGTTCCTCTGAGATTTTACAGTTCCTTCCTCCTCCTCTAATTCTTGCTCCTGATTTTCAAATAGAAAATGAATGTATGTAGAAAGAATGCTACCGCTTGGTAATTGAACGGATGGTATCCTTTCAAAAGCTCCAGGAGCCTTTGGCTTGCTTTGTCCTGAGATAGAAGCACTAATGAGGACAATAGCTGGAATTTCACATTGCAAGCAAGCTGTATTTAGATTTTGGAGTCCAGAACCCTGTTCAATCATGTACTTCTTTTTATAATTTATGATTTGATGTACTAATACATTTTGGGTATATATTCTTAAAATTATTTTTTTAATACACTGCTTTAATGATCTATTGACTGGAGCAAAGAAATGAATCTTTTTCAACTTAGGCAATCCCTTGTTGTCTGAGTATGATAGCCCTCCAAGTGTAGTGTCTTTGTGTGGGTATGTAGGTGGCTGTGGAGCCCTATTCTTGATCTGCATGTTCTTCCACAGTGAGGGCATCGGTTTCCAGGTGGAAGGCGGTCTTGGTCAGGGTTGGCTTGATGTGCCTTCCTCTTGACACATTACTCCCTTTCACCCTCTATTCATGCCTCTTCACCAGCACTGCTGGTCATAGCTAACCTCCAGTTAGAGTGCTCAAGATCCAGAGCTTCTCAGTTCTCAGTGTCTCTGCCACAGTTTTTAAGGTTGGCTTTGAGCCCATCTTTAAATCTCTTTTCCTGTCCACCCACATTCTATTTTCCGTTTTTGAGTTGGGAGTATAGTAACTGCTTTGAGAGATGTGACCGGGCATTCGGACAATGTGGCCAGTCCAGCAAAGTTGATGGCATAGGAGGATCGCATCGATGCTGATGGTCTTTGCTTCTTCCAGCACGCTGAAATTTGTCTGCTTTTTCCCCCAAGAGATTTGCAGGATTTTTTGGAGACAGCACAGATGGAATCTTTCCCCGAGTCGAGTGTGACATCTGTAGACAGTCCACATTTTGCAGGCATATAACAGGGTTGGGAGGACAATAGCTTTATTAAAAAAAACACATTGATATCCCTATGGATGTCCTGATCCTCAAACACTCTCCACTTCATTCGGGAAAATGCTGCACTCGCAGAGCTCAGGCGATATTGTATTTCAGTGTCAATGTTGACTTTTATTGTTCACTAGAAATGACTTAGGAAATTACTGGTTTCCTGTCCCAACATTGCAGTGCACCAACAGCACTCTAGCTGATGTTTACTTGTGATTTAACCCTCATGTACTAGATGGTTATATTTATTCCCCAGATTCATGTTTAGCCTGCATAACCCACACAGAACCAGACCTATTTGGTAAACATTGCATGGCATTATAATCTATTCAGTTTGAAATAATATTGCTATTTTTGCCATATAGTATTTTTTCCTAGAAAGAAAAGAAATACCTGGGACAAAACATACCCCAACAATTCCACTGAGTTTGGCCCTAGGGTCCTTTTATTTGTCCAATCCAATGTAAAATATAAGGAGGGAGGCTGTAGCCTGTTTGTCTGTTTAGCAAATGAAGCTGAAGTGACATGCTTCAATTTGTCCCCGTTGAACTTCATATTGTTAGTTTTGGCCCATCTCTCTAATCTGTCAAAATCATTCAATTCTGATCCTGTCTTCTGGGGCATTAGCTATCCCTCCCAATTTGGTGTTGTCTGCAAACTTGATGATCATGCCTTCTATCTCTTCCACTAAGTCATTAATAAAGATATTGAACAGGACCGGGCCCAGGATGGAACCCTGCTTATGGCACTCCACTCGTCACTTCTTTCCAATGCTTCCTCTTCATCCTGGAAAGAAGTGACGAGTGGGAGGGATAGCTGATACTCCCCAAAATAGGAACAGAATTCAAAATGATCTGAACAGATTAGAGAGATGGGACAAAACTAACAAAATGAAGTTCAAGAGTGACAAATGCAAGATACTCTACTTAGGCAGAAAAAAATGAAATGCAATGATACAGAATGGGGAACGCGTGGCTCGACAGCAGTATGTATGAAAAAGATCTCTGAGTCCTTGTGGACAACAAGTTAAACATGAGCCAACAATGCCATGCGGCAGCAAAAAAAGCCAAGGGGATTTTGGTCTGCATCAATAGGAGTCTAGTGTCTAGATTCAGGGAAGTCATGCTATCCCTCTATTGTGCCTTGGGCAGACCACACCTGGAATACTGTGTCCAGTTCTGGGCACTGCAATTCATGGGAGGTGTTGACAAGCTGGAATGTGTCCAGAGGAGGGTGACTAAAATGATCAAGTGTCTGGAGAACTAGTCCCATTAGGAGAGGCATAAAGAGCTGTGCATGTTTAGCCTGCAGAAGAGAAGGCTGAGAGGAGACATGGTGGCCATGAATATGAGGGGAAATCATAGGGAGGAGGGAGCAAGCTTGTTTTCTGCTGTTCTGGAGACTAGCATGCAGAACAATGGCTTCAAACTACAGGAAAGGAGATTCCACCTGAACATGAGAAATAACTTCCTAATTGTGAGAGCTGTTCAGCAGTGGCACTCTGCCCCGGAGTGGGTGGAGGTGCCTTCTTTGGAGGCATTTAAGCAGAAGCTGGATGGCCATCTGCTGGGGGTGCTTTGAATGTGATTTTCCTGCTTCTTGGCAGGGAATTGGACTGGATGGCCCTCTTCCAATTCTATGAATTGTTAGTATTTTGGCTTCATATGGGTGAAATCAACATTTCTTATAATTGATTAGACACTGAGATTCACTGAGGTCAGGAAACAGTCCACAGTCAATTTCTTTTTTATTTCACTTTCTTTTTGCTCGTTCTTAATGCTTGGGGACAGCACCCTTGATTCTGCACAAACAAGTCTCTTTCAGACATAGGGCATTTTTATATTTCATGATACACTGCAATTCTCATTGAAACCAGAAAATATCCATAATTCATTCAGTGAGATTTATCCAGCTATATGAGTATCAAGATGGACAAATTCTAGTAGATATTTGCTGTACATGGTGATTTGTAACTAATTATGGGTATGGTTCAAAGTCCACATGTAAAAACAATTCATGATAGTTACTTGCTGTTCCATGTAAAGCAGCCACATTTAAAGCTGTTGAACATCAACTCCAAAACTGAAGAGAAGAAAGTGAAAGCCAACCTAACCAAGTAATAAGATGAAATGAATGAAATGTCCTAATGCAAATATTAAGTATGTGAAAAGGGAGATTGGAACTAAGGTCAGGCTGTCCAAGTGGAACATCCCTTTGGGGTTGAGAAGGGCGGGATACAAATATTGCAAATAAATAGACAATAGGCAAATGATTTTCCTCACATTGAACCCCCAACAGTGGTGGCTGATGGCTTACATGTCAAGTATGGTATGAAATTTAAAGGTACTGAACCTTACTAACAAAATTGCAGCCCGGACAATTCCTTTAACATCCAGAACAAAAATCATGGAACTAACCTGCTGGTCCGGACTCCCAGTAAAAATCACACTACTATCCTGGAAGCTGCTCTGAATCCTGGGAGGGGAACTACTATGAGCATCATTGGAATCCATCTTCCAGGAACTAATAGCAATTCTGCAGGGGGTGGGGGCAATTTTAATTGAGGCCAAGATCATGTAGCAGAGATGCATGCTATATAGATTAGACAGCACTGTACATATGCAGACCTTTTTTGTGCTTTGGGTTGGCTCTTCAGGTATATTTGGCAACACTTAAACTCTTGCACAATCAACTATGTTGGCTAAGGCTAAGGGAGCGGCAATCTGACCACTTCTGGAGGGCCACATATTCCCCACCAACAATTCACTTCCTGCCGTTATTCACACACACACTGTCTACCTTACTTACAACAGAAACACTGGGGTGCTTGATATATATAACCAATTAGGTGAGTGGTTCTTGCTGACATGACCCTTCTGAATGCATCAATAATGTTTTCCATTGTCATTTTGGTATGAAGAAGAAGGTTTACCACCACAGTTCAATCTTTACCCCCTTTTTTCTTCAGTTGGTGATATAACAACCTTTGGGAGAAAAGTCAGGCCACTTCAAATGAGTTGACTGCTGTCTAGCTTGTCCAGTTTGACTTCTGTTTGTGAAAGACATGGAAACAATTCAAAGTGAAAATGTAGAATGAAGCAAGCAGAAATTTTAAAAAGAAAAGAGCTTACCCTCTTTAATCAACAGTGTGGGCATGGCACTGTGACAGCAATTTCCTGATTCCTAGGTTTAATTAAAAATTGAGTTTCCTGAGAAGGAATTCAGAGTACTTTCCCTTCCAGCAGTATTAAAAATATATGTGCAGGGAGTTGTGTTTGGAGAGTTGTAATCTAAGAACTCTAACTAAAACGACATGGTTGTTGCCCCCCCCCCCCCCCCCCGACTGTTGGCAAAGGACATCCCAAAGGGAGGGGAGAGTCCTGGGACTGACTTGGCAGCTCTCTGGCATAGCAGAGGAGTAGAAAGTAGGGGTGTATTTCCAGGGAGAAAATGAGAAGGGCTGAGAAAATGGGGAAGGAATGGTAGATGACTAGATAAAGAAATGAAATAATAATAAGACTGACAGAGTTCTGGAGAACAATACTCCTGACCTCACAATTGTGTTAAAAAACAAAGTATGGATTGTCGATGTTGCAATCCCAGGCGATAGCAGGATTGAAGAGAAACAACTGGAAAAGCTGACACGATATGAGGATTTAAAGATTAAACTGCAAAGACTCTGGCATAAGCTAGTAAAGGTAGTTCCAGTGGTGATCGGCACACTGGGTGCAGTGCCTAAAGACCTTGGCCTGCACTTAAACACAATCGGGGCTGACAAAATTACCATCTGCCAGCTGCAAAAGGCTACCATACTGGGATCTGCACACATTATTTGCCGATACATCACACAGTCCTATAGACACTTGGGAAGTGTCCAACGTGTAATCCAACTATCAGCAGAGTGTTGTTGTCTGCTGTATACTCATCTTGTTGTTTTTCAAATAATAACAACAGCAACAACAACAACAACTTTATTTTCTAGACCTCTCTTTCTCCCCAAAGAGACTCAGGGACTTACACACACACAAGGCAAACATTAAATGCCTCAGATGAGTACTAAGATATCAAAAAATAATACATGATAAAGCATAGTAATAACATTGAACTTACAACAAAGAATTAAACATTGAAATTAGAACAATCCAATAAGACTTAGTAGACTTATTTATTTATTTCGTATCAAAAGCATTGAATAGATTAGTATAAAACAAAAAAATAGAAGGAGCTCAGGCGGCTAAATATCTTTTGACTAAGAATGGGCAACAGCAGCAGCATTGTCTGTAGCCTCCAACAGTTCTTTCTCTGTAAATGAGGCAGGTCATAGTGGACAGCATACAGATGTGGAGATGTCTGTTCTGCTCCACAGTTGCACAAGGTGTGGGATTCTTTTAGGTAGTGCCATTTTGCCAGTCCAAAACACCTGTAGGGCTCAAGTCGTCCCAGGCCTGCTATAGAAGACTAGACATTGTAGTTTTACAAGGTCTTTAGCCTTTTCTGCCAAACGACAACTCTCATGATTCGACAGCATAGAGCCCATTGCAGTTTAAGCGGTAGCAGACCGCCTTCATTGTAACAGGTGGCCGAGAGAGCCTCCCACGACCCTCCCCCTCCCCCTTCCCGGCAGCCTTGTCTTGCCTTTCCCGGGCGACCTGTTCTGGCGAGGCGCGTGCCCGGCCCCTCCCTCCCTCCTCCCCTGCCCACAAGGAAGATGGCGGAGGCGTGGGCTTCACGCGCCTCCGCCAGGCGGGTGGGCGCTACCACGGCAGGAGGGGGGAGGGGGAGGAGAGGAGGAGCCGGGCGGGCGGAGCGGACCATCGGGGCAGCCGGGAGCCATGTTGGGGCTGCGAGAAAAGGAGGCGGAGGAGGCGGAGGCGGAGGAGAAGAAGGGGGCGGCAAAGAGCAGGGAGACGATGCCGGCGGTGAGGAGCAGCCGGCCCCGCGGGGAGAAAGCATCCGCGTGGAGGAGGTAGATGGTGTCGGCAGCCGGGGCGAGGAAGGAAGGAGGGGCCCGGGTAGCATGGCCGCAGCGCCGCTCGCCGAACCGGCGCCCAGCCGCCTCGTCCTCCTCTGTTGCCGCTGCTTCTTCCGCCGGCGGTTCCTGCTGGCGCCGCTGCTTCTCCGCCTGCTCCCTTTGTCTCCGCTCGGCCGGGGGGCCCGAGGCTTGCCGAGCCGGGGCTGCGCGGGTACGGCGGGAGGCGCCTCCTCCTTGTGCCCGAGCTGCGCCGAGGGGGCCTTGACGCCGCCGAGGAAGAGGAGGGACACAAGGAGGGCAGCCACCCGGCGCCAGGCGCGGACTAGCGCCACGGCGGCTTCTCCTGCTGCTTCCGCCCTCCTTCCGGAGCCTCCCAGGAGCACCGGGGGGTGCCTCCTTCCTCTTGGGGAAGACGCCAAGCCCGGGAAGAAGGCGGCCAAGGATGCCCAGCCGCCGCTCCGCCTGGGAGCCTGGAGCCGGCCCTTTCCGCTCGGCTCTCATCCCGCAAGGATGCGCCCGGCTGCCTTCTCCCGCCTGGGCTGGCCCTCTTCCCGCCGGGCCCTCCTCCTCCTCATCCTCCTCCTGCTCCTGACCTACCTGCAGCTCTGCGCGGGGCACGGCCCCTCTCCTCCTTCTCCTTCTCCGTCTCCTCCTCCTCCTCCGCCGCCCTGCTGTTGGGGCTTCTCCGAGCCAGGCTGCCAACGGGCCAGGACGGAGGTCTCGGAGGCGGGCTTCCTTTCAGCACCACCGGCGCCGCGGACAGCGCCAGCCTCAGCCGCGCACAGAGTTCCGCCCCGTCCCTGCCTCGCTTTGCCCTCCTTGGACTCCCGCGAAGGCTGCTCGCAGGCTCTTTGTTTTGGCCGGGATTTCCGGAGCCCCGGGCTCTTCCCTCCCTCCCCACTGAACCCCTTCCCCCTAGCTCTGCAGAAGGGGCTCAGGGCTGCTTCCCCTTGTGCCAAGAGGAGGAGGAGGAGGAGGAGGAGGAGAGAGGGAGCCTTGCCCAGGACAAGGAGGGCCGCCAATCGGCACCCCATCTTCCCCCAGTATAACTATCAGGTGCAAGTGGCCGAAAACCAGCCTCCAGGGACTCCTGTGATCACCATGGCTGCCCAAGACCCTGACCCTGGGGAGGCCGGGAGGCTACTGTATTCCATGGATGCCCTGATGAACAGCCGCTCCCTGGAGTTGTTTAGCATAGATGCCCAGAACGGCCTCATCAGTACTACAGAGGCCTTGGACCGGGAAAGCATGGACCTGCACTACTTCAGAGTCACAGCCACCGACCGGGGGCAGCCTCGCCTCTCCACCACCACCATGGTGGCCATCACGGTGGCCGACAGGAATGACCACGATCCCGTCTTTGAGCAGGGCGAGTATCGAGAAACCATCCGGGAGAACGTGGAAGAAGGCTACCCCATCTTGCAGCTGAGGGCCACCGATGTGGACTCCCCGCCCAACGCCAACATCCGATACCGCTTTGTCAACGAGCAGGCAGCCCACTCTGTCTTTGAAATCGACTCGCGGTCAGGACTGATCACCACAAGTGGGCAAGTGGACAGGGAGAAGCTGGAGAAGTATTCCCTGGTGGTGGAGGCAAACGACCAAGGGAAGGAGCCCAGCCCCCGCTCGGCCACAGTGAGAGTCTACATCACGGTCCTTGACGAGAACGACAACGTCCCACAGTTCAGTGAGAAGAGGTACATTGTCCAAGTCAGAGAGGATATAAGACCTCATTCAGAAATTTTGAAAGTTACGGCCACTGACTTGGACAAAGACAACAATGCTTTGGTTCATTACAACATCATCAGTGGGAATAGCAGGGGTCAGTTCTCCATTGACAGTGTGACTGGAGAAATCCAAGTTGTGGCTCCTCTGGATTTTGAAGTGGAGCGAGAATATGCCCTGAGGATACGGGCCCAGGATGCAGGGCGCCCTCCTCTGTCCAACAACACCGGTATGGTTAGCATCCAAGTTGTGGACATCAACGATCACACCCCCATTTTTGTCAGCACCCCTTTCCAGATATCTGTCTTGGAAAATGCCCCTTTTGGCCACTCAGTAATCCACATTCAGGCTGTGGATGCAGATTACGGAGAGAATTCCCGCTTGGAGTACAAGCTCTCTGGGACCTCACCCGACACCCCCTTTGTAGTGAACAGCGCCACTGGCTGGATTACTGTGAGTGGCCCCTTGGACCGGGAAACTGTGGAGCACTATTTCTTTGGGGTAGAAGCCCAGGACCATGGCTCCCCATCTCTGTCGGCTTCTGCTAGTGTCACCATCACCGTAATGGATGTGAATGATAATCGGCCTGAATTCACCCAGAAAGAGTATTTCATCCGTCTCAATGAAGATGCTACTGTGGGGACCAGTGTCCTCAGTGTCACAGCCATTGACAGGGATGTGAATAGTGCCATCAGCTACCAGATAACAGGGGGAAACACACGGAACCGTTTTGCTATCAGTACTCAGGGGGGAATGGGACTAATCACCCTTTCTTTGCCTTTGGATTACAAACAAGAGAGGCGCTTTGTGCTCACAGTGACCGCCTCTGACCGGACTCTGCATGACAACTGCCATGTCCATGTCAACATTACCGATGCCAATACTCACAGGCCGGTATTCCAGAGTGCTCATTACTCAGTAAGTGTGAATGAGGATCGTCCTGTAGGAAGCACCGTGGTTGTGATCAGTGCCACTGATGATGACGTTGGGGAAAATGCCCGGATTACCTACTACCTGGAGGACAATATTCCTCAGTTTCGGATTGATGGTGATACTGGTGCCATCACTTTACAGGCTGGACTGGATTATGAGGACCAGGTGACTTACACACTGGCCATCACAGCCAAAGATAATGGGATCCCCCAGAAAGCTGATACAACCTACGTTGAAATCATGGTCAATGATGTCAATGACAATGCCCCTCAATTTGTTAGTGCTCACTACCAAGGCATCATCTCAGAGGACAGCCCTCCCTTCACAAGTGTACTCCAGATTTCAGCCACTGATCGGGATGCTCAAGCCAATGGACGGGTCCAGTATACATTCCAGAATGGAGAGGATGGAGATGGGGATTTCACAATAGAACCCACCTCTGGGATTATTCGCTCTGTCCGTAGGCTGGACCGGGAGAGCATCCCAGTCTATGAACTCACTGCTTATGCTGTGGATAGAGGGATCCCCCCTCAAAGAACACCTGTCCACATTCAGGTCACTGTGCAGGATGTGAATGACAATGCTCCTGTCTTCCCAGCTGAAGATTTTGAGGTCTTAGTGAAGGAAAATAGCATTGTGGGCTCTGTTGTGGCCCAGATCACAGCTGTTGACCCAGATGAGGGACCCAATGCTCAGATCATGTACCAGATTGTGGAAGGCAATATCCCTGAGATTTTCCAGATGGACATATTTTCAGGTGAGCTCACTGCTCTGATTGACTTGGACTATGAGACCAAATCAGAGTATGTCATCGTCGTCCAGGCCACCTCAGCACCACTTGTCAGCAGAGCCACTGTCCACATCAAGCTCATTGACCAGAATGATAACAGCCCTGTTCTTAAAAATTTCCAGATCCTTTTTAACAACTATGTTTCCAACAAATCCAACACCTTCCCTTCAGGGATTATAGGGAGAATCCCTGCCTATGACCCAGATGTGTCGGACAAACTATTCTACACTTTTGAACGAGGGAATGAGCTGCACTTGTTGATCATCAATCAGACAAGTGGGGAACTCAGGCTGAGCCGTAAACTGGACAACAATCGTCCCTTGGTAGCATCCATGCTGGTCACTGTCACAGGTAAGGATGCTTTCAGTTCTGTCAAGGTTTGTGGCAAAGTTGTTATTTGCTGAGATTATGTAAATGAGACTGCTGGTTAGCTAGTGGTAAATGGTACCAGGTTCTCAATATTTGGGCCACTGAGCCAAGGTGGGGCGGGGGGGGGGGGGGAGGATTGAGGAGAGACCTGGATAGTAATTACTTTGGTGGATCTTTTATTTATTTTTCCCAGCTTCCTTTAGGGCGTAATAGCTCAGTGGGCTACCAAAAAGGCAAGATTTGATTGCTTGCTATTATCTCATGGCAGACTCATTTCATAATTTATTAGACAGAGCCGGATTCCTGCCCTGAAGAGTTTACAATCTAAATTAGATAAAGTGCACACAAAGGAGAGGAGAAAGGATGTAAATTGGTAAGATAAACCTGCTTGTTGCATGGAGATTTCAAAGAGGGAAAGGAGAGGCTTTCTGATCCTTTTCTTGGCTTTCTTTTCATACAATGGCATAATAGTCTAGCAAATAGGGAAGATATTACAGCACGGGTTTTGTAGGGCCCCTGAGCTAGAGCTGATAGAAATACAGTCAGCTGCAACAAGTGATGGAGAGTTTGTTTGGGTGTAAGATTTCTTTCTCACACAGTTGTGGGCGATAATTAAATGAGGGGATGGGATCCCACAAGGGAGATGATGAGTATCCACAGGAAAGGCTCCCAATAACCCTCAGCTGCAGTTCCTGGTTGATTTTATGATTTCCTCTAACCTTTCTATGGGCCAGGCAGGAACAACAGCTTGACTGCCATTCTTTTTGTATGATTTGTGGGTGTCACGTGCATAAATTTCACATATTTGGCATCCCAAGATGTCTTTTTGCCTGGGCTGGATCATCATGGCTTTCTTTCTTAGCTTGCGCTTTGGTTATCAGGATGTCTTCCCAAAAAAATAAAGCTTCAAATTGTATGGAATGATTTACTGTTGATTTATTTGTTTCAAATCATTTCTATGCCATTATACTCTGGCATCTCAATACTGGATACAAATGTATATTTGAATCTGTTGATCAGGTACATTTTCCAAGGGTCTCTTCCTCCACTTATCTCCCCATAAATATATATAATGCAGAGAGTTACTTTTTTGGACTCTCAAGAGCCAATGGAGCCAGTTGATTTTCTGGTTTGGGGATTCTGCGAATTGTAATCCTTACAAAGTAATTGTTTCAGATATGACTTCTTTGGAATCTTTCCAAACAAAAGGTTTCTGCTTGTAGATGGACCTGATGACACTGCGATCATTGTTAGATATTGTTTCTGACATGGGTGCTTTCATTGTCAAAAGTCAACAATCTCCAATGAGTGTTACTTTGTTACAGCAGAACCATCTAAGACTCTAGTACAGTGGTTTTCAACCTGTGGATCTCAAGATGTTTTGGCCTTCAACTCCCAAAAATCCTAACAGCTGGGATTTCTGGCTGGGATTTATGGGAGTTGTAGGCCAAAACAACTGGGGAACCACGGGTTGAGAACCACTGGTCTAGTGACACCTTAGAGACTGGCAAGTGTATTTAGATTAAGTATATTTGTCAATTATAAACCACTCCATCAGGTGTAAGTAGGAAAGAGTTCACACCATTTGGAGCCTTAGCTGATTCTACCAAGTTGACATTTCCCCGCTTCTACTGTCTCAGACACAAGGTTTTCTCATGCTCAGATTTCATCTAAAGTTTTCTTTTTCATTTAATTAATGCAATCAGTCACATTAACATGTATTGTCAGCATTTCTGTCTTGGCTACAGTTGCCTCTTTGTCTTCCCTGCCGTCTTAGAACACAGGGTTTACCACAGATTTGAAGTATGAATTCTGCTTCTACGTGTTTAATGTTACATTTCGTAATACCAGATTATCTATTTCCCAGTTCCTTTTTCTCCTACAAGCTTATTTGTTCCTCATATGAAATCAAGAGGAAAGATCTCCATTTTATCTCATTAGGAAAAAGATTCTCCGTGATTTTCACCTCCCTTATCCAAAATTCCAGATTTCAAAATACTCCCAAATCCGACATTGTCCATGTGGATGGTTGAGAATGTGATGCCTTTTCTTTCTGATAGTTCAATATACTACTTTGCCCCTGATGGCACAGTGGGTTTAACCACTGAGCTGCTGAACCTGCTAACTGAAAGTCACAGGTTTGAATTCAGGGAGCGGGGTGAGCTCCCGATGTGAGCCCCGGCTCATGCCAACCTAGCAGTTTGAAAATATGCAAATATGAGTAGATCAATAGGTACCGCTTCTGCGGGAAGGTAATGGCACTCCATGCAGTCATGTCGGTCACATGATCTACGAGGTGTCTATGGATAATGTCAGCTCTTTGGCTTAGAAATGGAGATGAGCACCAACCTCGAGTTGAACACAACTGGACTTAATATCAGGGGAAAATCTTTACCTTACTTAATATACACAAACTTTGTTTCATACACAAAAAATATTTTTTAAAATATTATGTATAAAATTACTTTTAGGTTATGTGTATATACAAAATGTAAATGAATTTCACGTTTAGACTTATAGCCCATATCCAAGATATCTCATTAGATCGATGCAGTTTTTCTAAAATCTGAAAACAATCTGAAATATAGAATATTTCAGCTCCCAGGTATTTGGGATAAAGGATGCACAAGTATCTCTATTTATTTATTTAAAGTATTTGTATACCGCTTTTCTCACCCTGAGGGGGACTCAAAGCAGTTTAGTGTGGGGATAGGTGAACTCTGTGTGTATGTAAATAAAGGTCTTTAGGAAATTCCCCTGAGCTATAAGATGTCATTTGAATTTTACAGATGGGAAGCAGACATAGAGAAGGGACGCCTCGCGGGAATGGGTCTCGGAGGTACTGTTCTGCAGTGGCTCCGGTCATTCCTCGAGGGTCGGTCTCAGAAGGTGTCACTGGGGGACTCCTGCTCTACCCCACAACCTTTGTCTTGTGGGGTTCCTCAGGGTTCAATACTGTCCCCCATGTTGTTTAACATCTACATGAAGCCGCTGGGTGAGATCATCCGGAGTTTCGGAGTGCGGTGTCATCTGTACGCAGATGATGTCCAACTCTGTCACTCCTTCCCACCTGCTACTAAGGAGGCTGTCGAAGTCCTGAACCGGTGCTTAGCCGCTGTGACGGTCTGGATGGGGGCGAACAAATTGAAATTGAATCCAGACAAGACAGAGGTGCTCCTGGTCAGTCGCAAGGCCGAACAGGGTATAGGGTTACAGCCTGTGTTAGACGGGGTCGCACTCCCCCTGAAGACACAGGTTCGCAGTTTGGGTGTGATCCTGGACTCATCGCTGAGCCTGGAGCCCCAGGTTTCGGCGGTGATCAGGGGAGCATTCGCACAGTTAAGACTCGTGCGCCAACTGCGACTGTACCTTGGGAAGTCTGACTTGGCCACGGTAGTCCACGCTCTGGTTACATCCCGTCTTGATTACTGCAACGCTCTCTACGTGGGGTTGCCTTTGAAGACGGCCCGGAAGCTCCAACTAGTCCAACGGGCGGCAGCCATGGTATTAACAGGGGCTGGGCGCAGGGAGCACACAACTCCTCTGCTGTACCAGCTTCACTGGCTACCGATTAGCTACCGAGCCCAATTCAAAGTGCTGGTTTTGACCTTTAAAGCCCTAAACGGTTCTGGCCCTACATACCTATCCGAACGTATCTCGGCCTATCAGCCCACCAGGACCCTTAGATCTTCAGGAGAAGCCCTTCTCTCTATCCCACCTGCTTCACAGGTGCGGCTCGTGGGAACGAGAGATAGGGCCTTTTCTGTGGTGGCCCCCCGGCTTTGGAATGCCCTCCCTACTGAATTAAGATCAGCCACCTCGCTAATGGCATTTAGGAAAAAACTAAAAACCTGGATGTTTGAGCAAGTCTTCAATTGATCTTCGATGTGATGTTTTACCTGACCATGGATTAGCAATCAAGATAACGAATTGGATGACGATTTTAACTATGAGATGTCCCGATCTGTATTGGTGGCCCAATACTGTGTATGTTTTTTGTATGTATTTTTAATTTTAATTTTATATGCTTAAGTGAATTGTATATTTTAACATGTTGTAAACCGCAATGAGTCGCCGCACTGGCTGAGATATTAGCGGTATACAAGCATACCAAATAAATAAATAAATAAATAAATAAATAAAATATATGTCCAGATAGCCAGAGGCCATCAAGGAAAGTGTCTGACAAGGCTCAAAATAAAATCATCCTCATCCTCATCATCACCATCATCATCATCTCTTCCAGTCCTGGTCTTTTATTATAAGGCCACCATCCCATTGCTATCAATAGTGGTGCTTAAAAATTGAGTCCTAAATGATGATGACAGCAATGATGATGATGATGATGATGATGATGATGATGATGATGATGATGATATCTGATGCCAAATAACTCAGCTAGGACTTGTAGAAATGGGTGTGGGGAGTCTCTGTTTGCAGAAGGCAGGAGGGAGAGATGAAGAAGAGGAAGTGATATTGGTGGCACACAGGCTTAGCTACCCAGCTGTGTCTAGGAAGACTTACATTATTCATGCCATTCTCCACATCCATTGCTATCATCTAACTCACCCCCACCCCCACCCCGTCACATCCAGACTAATTTAGGGAGTGAGCTGGCAAAAGGCTTCCCTTGTTTCTTTCAAAAAAGGGGGGCATGGCAATGTGTTCAGAGCAGGCTGGCAGGCTCATTGCTAGATTGGGGTTTCTCAGGGGTTAATTGTAACTGCAGGGCAGGGCGATATCATATTCAGGCACACAGGCAGGCAAAGGCAGTGTGAGAGAGAGATTGGGAGGCATCCAGGGCTGATTACTGGAGAGCCGAGCTGACCTTTTCATACTTCTGCCAGGGTTTGCTCATGCAGGCGCTGCCTCTCTAACATACTTAACCCCACACAAAGGCAGGAAGAAATCACATTTTCGGGTCTCGCATTTAACAGTCTTAGAACAACAAGGCTCTCGAAATGACGGTATGGTCCTTTTTCCAGCGAGGAAGGGAAAGGCTAAGCTCAGGGAGGTGACGAGAAGCACCGAAAGCACAGAAAGGAGGAATTAAGCAAAGGATCTGTCCCTTGTGGATGGAGGGGTGTATATTGGAGATGGGGAGAAAGGAGAATGGGCTGCTCAGTGCCTTTTGTTGGCTATGATGACATTGTCAGAAAGGCTGAGGCCCTTCTGCTAAAATCAAACAAAACAAACCGCCCACATAGCTGCTTCATTTCATATTCCAGTTCTGTTTGTTGCATGTCTCCTGTGCCAGTATGAGACTGTATGAATAAGGATGGGATCCATGATGAAATCAATGCACAATTAGTCAGGTCTAGAGGAGGGAGGGAGGGATGAGGCAATTTATGAAATGGATCTTAATTGGATGGCAGTGCCAGCCTTTTTACTTTGGTCAATAATGCACAGAAATTAACAGGGCAGCCTTGGCTTGTAACATACTGAATTCACGTTTATTTGAATGATTTTCTTTGTTTTGTAAAAGCAAAACCCATATTAGCATTTCAGTCTTATGCAAGGATTTCTCATTCCATGAACTCAGAAGAGGCCTGGAGAAAGCATAGTCCTCCAGACATTGTTGGGTTGCTACTCCCAGTATTCCTCACTATTGCTGGGATCTGCAGTTCAATAGTATCTGGAGGGTTGTAGGATTGTCATCTCTGTTGTGTGTAAAAGTGTTTTGGATTTTGAACAGTTTCCCTAATCCTTGTCTTCCAAATACAGTTCCTGCCATCCCCAAACAGCACAGCCAGTGATTGAGTCAGTGTCTCAAAATTAGGAACATATTTAATTTATATACATATTCAGGAGCTAGCTGTGGGCAGAACATTCCCCCTAATTCTGTTCTGGGCAGAGGTAGCTACTGCTGAACAACAGCTTGTTCACCAGAGAAGTTGTCCAACATTGTCTAGTTCAGTGTTTCTCAACCTTGGGGTCAGGACGCCTGGGGGGTGGTCACAGAGGGGTTTTTAAAGGGTCACCAAAGACATCAGAAAACACATTTCTTATGGTCTTGGGAAGACCTTTGACAGAAAAGACTAAAGATTTCTCCACCTGTCCTCTTCCTTTTTGGAAACAGGCAGCAAGTCCTCCCACCAAAACCCCTCCTCCTGGAGTGATTGGCCAGCCTCTCAGCCAAGGGGAAAGCTGTTTCTGAGACTCCATGTGGGGAGGGGAGAGCAGGCATGCTCAGTGCATGGCAGCATTGGTGGGGTTCAAGGGGCTCTTTGATTGTAGGTGAACTATAAATCCCAGCAACTACAACTCAAAAATGTCAAGGTCTATTTTCCACAAACTCCACCAGTGTTCACATTTGGGCATATTGAGTATTTGTGCCAAGTTTGGTCCAGATCCATCATTTTTGAGTCCAGAGTGCTCTCTGGATGTCAGTGAACTATAACTCCAAACTCAAGGTCAATGCCCACCAGGCATTTCCAGTAGTTTCTCTTGGTCATAGGAGTTCTGTTGCCAAGTTTTGTTCAATTTCATTGTTGGTGGAGTTCAGAATGCTCTTTAATTGTAGGTTAACTATAAATCTCAGCAACTACAACTCCCAAATGACAAAATGAATTCCCCCCTGACCCCACCAGTATTCAAATGTAAGCGTATCGGGTATTTGTCCCAAATTTGATCCAGTGAATGAAAATACATCCTGTATATCAGATATTTACATTACAATTCATAACAGTAGCAAAATTACAGTTATGAAGTAGCCACAAAATAATATTATGGTTGGGGGTCACAACAACATGAGGCACTGTATTAAGGGGTTGCGATATTAGGAAGGTTGAAAAACACTGGTCTTGTTAGTTCAGTAAGGGAAAGATAAGCATTTCCACCTCCTATTTGCTGAATCACTTCAGTGATGCCTAAATGGTAGGATAATGAGTAGAATAGAAGCTGTATAGTATGATCTCTGTATCCTCAGGGGATCTGTTCCAATACCTCCATCCTAGAGAAACCTCAAATATAAAACAACTCTCTCTCTCTCCCTCCCCCCCCCCCTTCTCTCTCTCTCTACACACACACATATACCCACATACTTGGGTTATAAGCATACCATAGAATAGCACTGGAGGACCCAGAAAGGCCCACAAATACTTCTGGGAAGAATAATTTTTGAAGTGTAGGTAAGTTTACCAAAGTACTGGTTCACTGTTTTCCAAATGTGTAACTTTGTAAGTTTCCAGGGCAAAAATAACTAGGAGTCCTGTTGCATTTTTAAAACAGCCATAGTTGTTTTAGCATAACCGAGTTACTTTCTTAGGTGTAACTATAGTATTATTCTGACTGGCAGATGTAAATACAGTGTGCAAATTCAGGTAACCCTAGACACCGAGATCCGTGGGAAATGCATATTCCATAATTAAGTGAAAAGAAAGATCAATGTAAGCCAGTGCTATCACATGAGATAAACTCAATGAAACCAATGATAAATAGAACAATCTGCATCACAGTAATAGGTTTGACTTAAACTTTATGTTATTGTCAGTCAAAATTATTTTTAAAGGAAGTGAATGTGACTAAATTAACAGTGTCTTCATGAGTGGGGAGAACAGAATTCTGCTCTGATTGTTCAATTATCTATGTGAAAATTTTCATGTCAAAACAAGTAGTGCTGAAGAGGTAGCAGGTTCCATAGAGACAGACAGTGCTGCAGATGTCTGCCACTCGAAAAATTAGTTCCAGACCTGCAAAGTTAAATAAATGTCATGATGTGTATGTGTGTGTATTTGGGGTGGGGGTTTCAGGAGCTCCATTGGCTGCCGTTCATGTTCCGGTCCCAATTCAAGGTACAGGTTCTTATCTATAAAGCCCTAAACAGTTTGGGACCCGCCTACCTTCGTGACCGCATCTCTCTCCGTGAACCAGCCCGAATCTTCCGATCTTCGGGCGAGGCCCTCCTGTCGCCCTTGCCAGTCTCTCAGGCTCACCTTGTGGGTACAAGGGAGAGAGCCTTCTCCTCTGTGGCCCCCTGACTCTGGAATTCATTGCCTGGAGAGATCAGGAAAGCCCCTACCTTGGAAACTTTTAAAAAGAGTCTCAAGACCAGGCTCTGCCGTTGTGCTTTTGGAGAGTAGACACATAATTTTATGCTAGTGCTCCTCCAACGTTCTTGTCCCAGGAGTCCGTCCCCGTCCCCCCCATGAAGAAGGTTTGCTTATTTTCCTATCTCTCTATGAGATCTCCTTACAATTAGTTCTGCCCTCTTATCTCACCCGGGGTTTTTAAAATCATTTTATGTACATGCGGCCTGCCCTCTATCATTTTGTTATTATGTTTAGTTCCTATGTTCTGTGTATATTGTTTTATATGCTTTGATGTTTTATGTTAATGTTATCTTGTTTATTTTATTGCAATTTGTATTGTTATATTGCAAATCTTGTTCAGGCTTGGCCCCATGTAAGCTGCTCCGAGTCCCCATCGGGGAGATGGTGGCGGGGTATAAATAAAGTTTATTATTATTTATTATTATTATTCATAGACTTTCCCCCACTACCTCTTAGCAAAATCTAATTAAGTATACCCACCCTATATACTCATGTAGAATTCCAGAAATTTTAGTCATCACTAAAATTGGATTGACTTGGCTATGGATCAACTTGAGTATTGCCCTTTAACTCTTGTTTAAAAAAGGAAGCACCCCTTCTCTGGGTGATGTGATGAAAGCCAAGAACATAGTCTATCCTGGGAGAGCCTAAAATAAGCACTAATCCCCACTATTCTCTCCATTGTGGTGCTGTTTCCGGGCTCTTTGAATGCCTGGGTGGGGAAATGGTGGCAGTGGCCAGGAATGGCTGCCCGCCTGAGGTGGTAATGGTGTCTTCCTCTCTGTCAAAATGACCCTCTTTTTATCCAAGGGTCATATCAAAATCCATGCTTTTGGCCCTAAAACCGACCTTGACTTATTTATAAAAATGAAAGGGAGCATGAGTGGGATCCAGCATGCATCTCAAAAGCAAAATGGGTGTGTGCCTTGGAGCCTAAACCTCAGGCATTCTTCTGGGTGTGCACCAGAATTTGCACATGTGCCCCTACATTTAAAATTTTACATGTTCATCACAACAGCATGAAGTATTAGAATGAGGCCTCTGCATTGACAAGGACACCCCGCAGGATATGGAGCCTCCCCAAAGCACGTGGCCTGAGGAGCCCCAACATTGGTCATACAAACTATGGCAGCCTTTCAGGTTTTCAGGCATGATGCTCTCTAACACTACCTGAGAACCTTGGCAAAGCATATGCTAGACCACTGTACCACAAACTGAATGTCCCTGATATGGTTCAAAATCAGTCTCGATGCTGAAATCTAAACCCTCAATCACCTCTTAGAATTCTGGAGGTGTCACAGATTTCTAGATCCACTGGAACACACTTGCTGTCATGCCTTCAGCTTTTAAGGACTCAAAGCATATTTCTTCACTGAATTCAAACAAACCACCGCAGGCCCGAATTCGCCCTCTGTTTAGTGCCAGATGTTTCTCTGGAGGGGTCCCATCATCAGGATTTGCTCCCTTGTAGGTCTGCCAGAGCTTCAGGCTAGTCATTTTCAGGGTGTCATGTAAGCCGCATATTATAGGTTAGCTGTTAATTAGCAGTTTTATAGTGTCCTTGGATTGTGTATTTTAATCTCGGTATTTAAAGTTTCCAAAGCAAGAGGCACTTTAATTAAATTAGTAATAATGCATTGTGAAAGCCAAATTTGACCTGATTTACAAAATCACTTAATTCCCCCACATGATCACCAGGAACTTTGAAGAGCTGAGGATGCCTTGCAGAAAAACAAAACAAAAGACACCAGAAAGAATTGGAATTTGTTTTGCTGTTCCTCTTCCTTTCATGTGGTGTAGTGTACTTGGGAAGCATATATACTCAGAAATAAGTTTCACTGAGAGTAGTGCATATTATGTTTGTGCATTCAAATTACCTGTTGACTTATTGTGACCGCATTCATTTCATAGTGTTTTTTCAGGCAAGGATTACTCAGAGGTAATTTTGCCAGTACTTTTCTCTATAATATGGTCTACCACACCTGGTAGACATTGGCTGTTTCTCTTCCAACTACTAGCCCTGGCCCTGTTTAGCTTCCAAGATTAGGTGGGATCTGATGTCTTTAAGATATTTAGGCAGGTAAAGTAGGTTTTACTCCCCATTAAGTATTTAAGATTGTGAATGTAGATATCTAGACCTCAAAGATCATTTCTGAAAACTACTGTTCTTTGGTCTCTTGTGTAAGATGTCATTTGTGTCTGCTAAACAATTGTGTTTACATTTTTTACTCTTTGCATTAATACAGAAGGGAAAATGCTCTTAGCCCTGGTGCTAAGGACAAGCAGAAGGGCCAGAGGGAAGGAATCCTGCTAGCATTATTCCAAAGCAGGGCTGAAACATTTCAGTAACACAACCACACATACAGTTAAGTGCCCCCCTGGGGTGCTTCCATTCTAGAAAGCCAATATGGATGGTCCCCCATTAGGGACCAATTAGTTCCATCCACTTGGACAGAAATTCATGATTGCAGCATCCCTTTGTCGGGATCAGAGTGTTCTTTTGTGCCTTCCACTGGCCCTGGGAAAATCAATCTACACAGTTGTATAGAGTTTGCCAGGATTAGTGTGCTGACAAATAAAAATAACTAGCCAACCAAGACCACTGTTCTCTCCAAGTCACTGTTGCATGTGAACAGTACAGAAGAGAAGTGATGAGTGCAAACGTGAAGACACGACACACTCCGTAGCACTTTCCAATTCCCCTCTCCATGGAGTAACTCTTATATGGATCACTGTTAGTGACAAGAAGCTGCTTTATCTCTACTCATACATCTATGCATATTCAAATGTTCAGGAGATGACCTTAGATTCAGCAATTTGACCTTCAAGTTCTTAAACATCTCTTGCATGGAATTGTCAACTTAAAAAAAAGAATTCAGTAAATATCAGAATTTCTTTCTTGTCATTCTTGTTTGCCTCAACTCCCTAGACTCCCTGACTGGAAATATATCATTTCAGCAACAGATGTCTATATTGGAGATAAATGAAAACAATATATTTAGCTTCTCCTTATCTGTTTTAGTACTTTAAAAAAAAAAACCTAACCTTAATTTAACCCTTTTTGATATCTTTAACTCTATTGTGATTCAGTGGTCTAACAGCCTTTATATCTGGTTTCCTGGATATTTCAGGGGGTTTTTATTTGTTAGTCTCGAAGTTGATAGCAATGTTCTCCAAAAGTTTGAATATTTCTTGTCCAAAATGCTTGGGACTAAAAATGTTTTGGATTTCATAGTGTTTTGGATTTTGGAATTACATGTAAGTATATAATGTGATATCTAGGAGATGGGACCCAAATCTAAAACCAAAATTCATGAATGTTTCATATCACATACATAAGAAGGTGCATGAAGCAACGCTTGTGTACACCAAACCCTCACAAAACAAAGGTATCACTATTTCAGTCACCCATGTGGACAACTTTGGATTTTGAAGTATTTGGAATTCCAGATGACAGATGCTCAACCCGTATGCCTCAGTTAAGAAAGCATATGTGTTCCCAGTCATTACTTCAGAAAATTTGGTTTCCAAAGGAGAAATAACATGGAAATGCTAGGGAAAGGTTTCTACACCACAAAAATATATCTCTTCAATATGTTTTAGCAAACATTTTATTCCAAAAAACCAATATGCATATGTGTTTATTTAAATGAAAATATTTTGACTATTCTAGAGACAATTTCAAGGCTTCTTCCAATGATAATCAAAGAATGACTTTTACTTTCACTAGTCTCCACTTCTGTTTTCCATTTTGGTGACCAGACATCTAGATCAGGGGTCCCCAAACTAAAGGCCAGGGACTGGATACGGCCCTCCAAGGTATCGCCCCAGCCCTTGCTCAGGGGCAACCTAAGTCTGAAACAATTTGAAAGCACACAGCAACAACAACAGTCCTATTTCATCAGCCAAAAGCAGGCCCACACTTCCCATTGAAATGCTAATAAGTTTATATAGGTTAAAATTGTTCTTCATTTTAATTATTGTATTGTTTTAAAGTGTTTTTTGCACTACAAATAAGATATGTGCAGTGTGCATAAGAATTCATTCATGGTTTTTTAAAAATTATAATCTGGCCCTCCAACAGTTTGAGGGACTGTGACATGGCTCTCTGTTTAAAAAGTTTGAGGACCCCTGATGTAGATATAGGTGTTTGTCAATATGGGTAGCTACTACTGAGGCAGGCTTTTCTGCTCTCTCCTTTTCTTTCTGTTCTGCTGTCCATGCATGTTCACTAAAGCATTCTGGAGACAGCTGGTGTTTGTCCGCTTGTTGTAGGCAAACAGATATAGCTAGAGTAATATTGCCTAGAATTGAACTCCCTTCATCCCAGCTTGGGCTTTATTGTGATCCTGGATTCATCGCTGAGCCAGGAACCCCAGGTTTCATCTCTGGCCAGGGGAACTTTTACACAATTAAAATTTGTGCGCTGGTTGTGCCCCTACCTTGGGAAGCCAAACTTGATAGTCGATGTTCTGGTTACATGGTAGTCCATGTTCTGGTTACATGGTAGTCCATGTCCTGTTTTCATCCTGAGTAGACTACTGCAACACACTCTATGTCCATTGCAAGTGCAGTTGGAAGGGACAAGAGACAGGGCCTTCTGAGTTATGGCTCCTTGGCTCTAGAACTCCCTCCCCAGCACCCTCCCTCCTGATCTTTAGAAAGAGTACAAAGATGTGGTTGTGGGATCTATCCTCTGGCTAATAAATACTGCAGTACAAAGAATAACTAAGGAACATGTGCAATGACAAGAACGGCTATGGTATATGATTTCTGGATCATGGTATTAAAATGTTTATACTAGGATGATTTTATGCTTTGTCTGAATGTTTAAATTTTATGTATGTCTTATGTTTAATGGTTTTAATTGATTTTAAGTTCATAGTAATATGTAGTAATTAGTTATTATGATTTCTTTGTGTACTGTATGTTGGCATTGAATTTTTGCCATTAGTATGTTGTAAATTGCCTTGAGTCTCCCCCAGGGGTGAGAAAGACAGTATATAAATACAGTAAATAAATAAAGAAAGAAATATGTGGGGTTGCCTTTGAAGACTGTTTGGAAGCCTCAAATGGTCCAATGGGCAGCAGCCAGACTGCTCACCAATGTGGTGTATAGAGAGAGGACATCTCTCATGTTGCATCAGCTCCACTGCTTGCCAGTGTGATACCAAGCACAATTCAAAGTGCTGGCTTTAACCTATAAAGCCCTAAACACTTCCGGCCCAGCTCTTCTGTTCAAACGTATCTCCTTCTATGATCCACCTCGGAGGCTAAGATCACCAGAGGAGGGCCTGCTCTTGGTCCCACCCACCCCTTTCAAGCGTGACTTGTGGGGATGAGAGACAGGGCCTTCTCAGTGATGGCCTATGGAACTCCCTCCCCAGTGAAATGAGATTGGCCCCCTGCCTCCTGGCCTTCAGAAAAAAACTAAAAACTTAACTCTGGGATCAGGCTTTTGGTTGGCAGTGAGCCAATAAGAGATTATAGATTAATTTTAATGACAACCCAGACTGGCCTTAGAATATGTCCTGGACTTTGTGATTTTAATTGTTGTTTTAATGTTATGTTTTAACTGGATGGTTTTAATACTTTGTTTATCCACTGATGAATGTATACATGCGGCATTGAATTGTTGCCTTTGTAAGTCCCACCTTGAGTCCCCTTCGGGGTTGAGAAAGGTGGGATACAAGTATGGTAAATAAATAAATAAATAAATAAATAAAACCTTGTTTATTTCAGATCCACTGCTGCAATCCAACACTGAAAGCCTCTGTTTCTTTAGCCCTCCTTTACTTTCCCCCCAATACTGATGTCGCTAAAAAGCTTCCAAGAGCCAGGGCATGTCTACACTGTAGAATTGCTTAATTCTGTGGAATTGTAGAACTGTAGATTTAAAAGTCTTTAGCCTTCTTTTTCAAATAGTGCTGATGCCTCACAAAACTACAGCTCCCAGGATTCCATAGCACTGAAATGTGGCAATTAAAATGTAGTCAAACTGCCATCCTTAGTTTCATTTTCTACCTCAAGATCACTCTAAGCAATTTCATCTGAGGTATGCTAATGGGTATTGTGCTGCGAACAGTTCCCTTTGTTGGATTATAGTATCCAGAATGATAACTGAGTAACTGTGGGAGCAGTAGTTAAAAGGGGTATATTAACCTTGTAGGCCCAGTATTAACATCTACCACAACTCTGTGATGGAGCTGTTTCCTTTTAAAGTTTCTAGTTCGTTGGATAGAAAAATAATGTATCTTGTAGACATGCCTGTAAAGTGCTTTATCCTAGGATGATGTAGGAAATTCCGGTAAAAACATTTGTCATTGCCAAACAAGTGAAGTGTTTTATGAAAGATTATCAAGCATCTAGAAGTGTAATCCTGGTGTTTTAAAAAAACAATCAACATGACTTCAGCAACATTGAATTCAGCCTAACTGATCTTTTAGAATACTCTGAAAATGTCAACATTACTGTGGGCAGGGGTGAACTAGTAGTCGTTGTTTAAATCAGTGGTTCCCAACCTGTGAGTCCCCAGATGTTTTGGCCTCCAACTCCCAGAAATCATACCAGTTGGTAAATTGTCTGGGAGTTCTGGGAGTTGAAGTCAAAACACCTGGGGACCCACAGGTTGGGAACCACTGGTTTCAAATGGACTTCTGAAGGCATGAGACAAAGACCAACACCAAAGATTTCTGATCAAACCAAGCAGTCATGAGATAAGAAGATTTGTCCTCTTATGGATTAGAAACTGATTAAAGAATCGTAAGTGCAAATAAATGGTTATTTCTTACAATATATAAAAGGTTTTTGATGGTTCTCCTGGATGGTAAAATTGTCATTGGCTACTAGACACAAAGAGGATTACTTCTAGTATCAGAACCTGGAGAATACAAATGGGATGAGATGTTGTTCATGTCATACTTCCAGGCTTCTCATAGATATTTGAGGTGCTTCTGTGGGTACAGAAACTCGTCCGGCTAGGCCCAATCTAGCAAGGCTGTTGTTACATTACATTGCCAGGCCATCTTGAGAGCTCCCCCCACCTCCCCAGTCTGTTATGACAGAAACATCCCAACCATCATATACATGTAGGTATACTTGCCATATTACAACTGGAGGCCTCATACCTCTCCAAAGGCTCACAGTTCAGAAATCAGTACTGCAAGAGTGTTACCCTTTTGCCAAAGACTACATATCTCTAGCATGGATAATGATCCTTCCTACTGTAATATGAAAAATGTTCCTCAATATCTCTTTGCCATTTTTTCTTTTGCACAAAGAAATATATCAACGAGGTGGCCTTCTACTACATGTTGTAAGGGTAATTGAGTAGAGTTCATTATTAATATAGGCACTTGATTGTTTAAATCTGATGTTTAAAGGTGTCTGGGGAGGTTAGGGAATGCAAATGTTTGTGTTTTCAGGTAGTTGTGAAACTTTGTGGTCATTTTCAGATAAAAGAATCCAAAAAGTGCTCCAAAATGTATTTTGGGTGTATTGCAAGGGTTTCCAAGGATTGCATGTAGTTGTCCTAAGGGTTGCATGTAACTTCTGGGTTACACTTTAGCCATCCCTAGTGTAATGACTATTATGACTGAAGTGTTAGAGCATGGATAATGGTGTCATCTACTAGTCTGTTTCTTCTATGTTCAGCTGCAGTCCTCATAGTAGTTAGGAAGGCAATATAGTTAAGACTTGGGGCTTGACTAGAAGTGTTTTGTTGATGTGGATTGACTCAGCTGACTGGACATTTGGATACTCCTTGTGGTTGTGGCTATAAGGACAGTGGTGGTGAACATATGCATTCCCAATTTGACCACAGATCCTAATGATGTTTAAGCCTGAACCCAACTCTTCCCTTCCCCCCTCTTAGCATCAGCATTCATTCAGCGGAGAAGCTGACATCTATTCTCAGGGGCAGACTATGAATTCAGGGGCCGCCTTTGCCTTTCTAAATTCTCAATTCCCCTTTACGGTTCCCCTGGGACAACCAGCCATAATATGACGCTGAGCACCTCACAGGCTGAGACTAGACTCAACTGGAAGGCCCTAATCATTCTTGACACTGCTTAAGCGAGAGCATGAAAGAAATATGTCGTGAGGTGTGTGTACAGCATGTGTGGATGTGTATGGTTTATAAGTAGAGCTAACCTCTGGATAGGAATGTGATGAGAGAATCTGCCAGTCAATGCCTTCTCTCCATCTGTATCATTGGGTGTCTCACAAGAAGAAGCTTCCTGCTGTGCCACTGTAGCATTCAAATAGGGAGGGACAGCCTGTTTTGCTATTTATAGACCTCACCCACTGTGGATGTTTGCATATGGCTGGCAAAAGCCACCATAACATGCAAAAACAACCACTTGCTGTTCCTATTTTCTTGCTCCTTTTTCCTTGTTAATAAAAAAACAGCTACATGTTGAGGAAAAATCAGAGCAGGACATGAATATTCACCAGCGCCTAGCCCTTCATCGGTTGCCAGGGCCTGCATTTATTCAGAATGGCTGAGGCTCTCTGATTAAAATTACTCCTGGGGGGGTTTCAATGTTTCCAGCCAGCTTGGGCTCTCTTTGTGTGTAGATTGAAAGGTGGGGAGGGTAGGAGGGTCATTCTCTTAACCATCTGCTTCCCTTTAATGTAGAACAGATTGCAAGTCTGGGCAAAAGGCCTGAGCTACAGCCAGGGTTGCACCGGAAATATTATTCATAATGTAACGCAGACAGAAAAACACACAGAAAGACATTTGTAGTGGGTTCCTCTAGGTAAGTGCATTCATAGCCACATGTGTTACACAAACACACCATCCTATTTATGTGCATTGTCTTTCTGCTGATATATTACTCCCACAATTTGGAGAAAATATTTAAGGGTTGCTAATTTGTACTGGTGAATATATAAGACAAGACAAATCAATAAGGAGAATTTTCCACTGCCTTCATCCCACACAGTTTTTCTCAGATATGAATGTGCGGTAAATCAAATTGTCATGTCACAGGATGTTGCAGACAGACTGAAAGGAGCTATTTGCCCAGCCATTTTTGCATATATATTTTCCCAGAGAACAAACATAGCATAGCGGTTTGAGTGTGGCTCTGGAAACCAGGGTTTGAATCCTTGCTCTGGGTGACCTTGGCCAAATCACATTCTCTCAGCCTCATGGGAAGGCAAAGGACCCCCCCCCCCCCCCCGGAATATTGCCAGGAAAATCTTGTGATAGGGTTGCTTTGTGGTTGCCATACATTGGAAAAGACTTAAAAGCATACAGAAAAGACATTATTTGTTCACTGGGTGATCCTAAAAGATGTTGCTACCATGTCACTGTGAACTAATGCTTTCCAATGCAATGCAACCATGCCCTTCTGCCTTTCGAAGGCTAGCTGATAGTGATTTTGCTGACCTCACCCTGACTTATACAGCCAACCTGTCCAAAATGGGTTGCCAAAGTGTTTCTCCTTTCTATTGGTTCCTTAATTAATCACTTCCTGGCAGCTTCCAGCACCAACTGGCTATTTAATTAGTTGTTTCCTGTTTTCATTTGTTACATGTATAGCTTGCTTGGCCATTTAAAAATGTTCAGTTTGACTAACCACAGTATTCATGATAAAAATGAATAACCCACAAAAATAGGTAATATTATGATAAAACAAGCCATGGATAGAAATGACAAATTTTATTTTCCTGGACACTTTCCTTCCTATCCCAACTCAGGGTGGCTAACATGAGGCCAAGCCCAAGAATTAGAGTTAAATAAAATAAAATACAAACAAACAAACAAACAACACCAAAGTAACATACATACAATAGCAAAATATACTATAAAACCAATGCAAAATAAAATGGTAAAGGAATTAAAACACAGTGGGTGGGCTAAATGCAATGGGTAACATTAAGAAAACCCTGGGTAAGATGGGTGAATGGTGTAAGATGCCCCAGTTTGCAAGCAGGCATTATCTACATGTTAAGCAAAGGTAGTATAGTAAGTTAATATTTAATACATACATCTACCCTTTGTACTCTTACATAATGCTTGTTAGTTGCTTAGAGGTTCATGTGTGACAATATGCTGGTGAATTGTACTGTGTGGATTGGAGATTTTGTGTATGTGTGTTGACTAAATCTAAACTGCCTCCAGTGTTCATATAACTGTGCAGGCAGGACCTGCTCTGCAGCTTATTTGCAGGATTGTTGTTATGGATTTCTGTATGGGGAGAAGAAACTGCATGACAATATAAAGCCATTGTATCAGTCTAATTATCCATCTAACACCGTCTTCCTCTCTGCCCAATAGTAGCTCTCCAAACCCAGGCAGGGGATTTTGGCTGCCTAGATATCCAATCTCCTTCAGTTGGCCACCCCAAGTCTGAAAAACTGGAAGCTTACATGTGCAAAACATGCGCTGTTTTCCTGAGTCATGGCCTCGTCCTGTACATGATTTATACACTTTTCCAGAAGCCATTGCTGTGCTGTGCTGGTGGACATGTGATCCCCAGTAATTGTGGTGTCTATGACCTGCTGGGGCAAATCAATCTTTGATATCGATAAGCCATGGGGTGGGCACTGCAGCTGTCTTTTCCACATCCCCAGGAACAGTGATTGTAGGAAGTGGTGGGAAGATGAGACAGCCTGGCCCTGGGGACACTGTCACACAGAAAGGCCACATACAGGGTCAGAGGTGAGTGTGGAGCAGCAGCATGTGAGATGCAGAATGAAACCAGGGAAAAGCAACTCCTTATTGCTTGGGAGCTGAGGAAAACGAAGGGGCTTTGTTAGATATTGCATCCACTCAGGTAAAAGATGATCTGTGCCTGCATGTTGTTTTTCATGGCATAATATCCAAAGACAGAAGCTGAGCATCAGTTCCATAGTGAGATGGTGGAGCTGTGCCTGGCCAATTGGATAGTCTTAAAGGGTCTGGTGCTGAGGAGACCTCAGCCTGGTCAATTCTGTTTATGGAAA
The DNA here is from genome assembly GCF_037176765.1 of Anolis sagrei. Lineage (NCBI taxonomy): Eukaryota > Metazoa > Chordata > Lepidosauria > Squamata > Anolidae > Anolis > Anolis sagrei. Next base: position 56,838,758 of record NC_090022.1, on the reverse strand, counting down.
CCCAGATAAGTCACTCTGAACTACTGATGACACCTAACATCTAGTGTCCATCTCCCTCATTGTAGGAAAACAAGGTCCAGCTTCTTCATTAAACCATGACATGCAGAACAGATGTGTTTGTCACTTGCACATCCTTTGTCGCTGCCTCTCTTAAGCACAAGGAAGCCACTCTGTTATCTGGTTCCAACACAGAACTGCAAGGAAAGCCATGTGTTGCAGCACCATGGAGAGCTCCAAGTGAGTCTTCCACTCTGACAAGGGGACCCTCCAGGCAGGGATATGTTTCAGAAGGTTTCAGTATTTGTTGCTGTTGTCCTGGACTCTTTTTGATAATGCCTGGTACCAAATGCAACATTTGATCAGATCTCTCTCAAAATAATACTGTTTCCATTTCTGGACACTGCATATCGAGATAGATATAAGCAAACTGGAACATGTCCAGAGAAGGGCAGTAAAAATGGTAAAAATTCTGGAAGCCAAGCCCTATGAGGAGCAGCTTTGGGAGTTTGTTATGTTTAGGTTGGAGAAGAGATGGTTGAGAGGTGATATGATAGCCAAGTTTAAATATCTGAAAGGACATCATGTTGAAAGTGGAGTAGGCTTGTTATCCACTGCTCCAGAGACTAGACATGGAGTAATTTCTGGCATTGAATGTTTGTCTTTTTTATGTTGGGAGTCGACCTGAGTCCCCCTGGGCTACAAATAAATAAATAAATTAATAATAATAATAATAATAATAATAATAATAAGTTCAAATGGGAGGAATGGAGACTTCACTTAAATATTAGGGGGAAAAACTTCCTGCCAATAAGAGCTTTTTTGCAGTGGAATATGCTGCCTCAGAATGTGGTGTATTCTCCAGTTTTGGAGGGTTTTAAACAGATGCATGGATGGTCAGCTGTCAGGAGTGCTTTGATTATATGTTCCTGCATGGAGAAAGGGGCTGGACTGGATGGCCTTTGTGTTCTTGTCCAACCCAGTGCTTCTATCCTTTGATTTTGTCTCAAGTGGATCTCTTCTTTATTTCAACATCTCAAAACAAAACAAAAAAGTTTCTATATGTTTTACTTTATTCTTTGAGTTGTAGTGTATCAGTGAAATGGCACTTTTCCTCTATAGCACTGCAATACATGTATGCAGTGGCCATTACTATGTGCTGTCATGACAATCTGTAAAAAAACAAAAAGAAATAAATGTATTATTAATAATAATAATAATAATAATAAACTTTATTTATACCCCCTCACCATCTCCCCTCAGGGACTCGGGGTAGCTAACATGAGGCAAAGCCCGACAAATACAATAAACAAAATAAACTACATACAGCAGATAATAACTCAAATAAAATACAAACAATAAAAGAAAAATCACACAATGGGGTAAAACACAGGGTATGAGGTAAGATGAAAAGTTAAAACAAGGGTTGAACCAAGTGGGCTGGGCAAAATGCAATGATAAAAACAGGAAATTGGGTGAGATAGGGGGAGATATGGATGGGAGATATGGATGAGACAAGCTATGGGGTTTAATTTTCCGCTAGGTGATGAGTTAAAGTGCTTATACTGCTAGGTGATGAGAGGACAAGCTTATGCTGGAATAGTTATGATATGGGGATATGTTGTTCATTCATCAAAAGCAAGGTGGAACAGCCAAGTTTTCAAGCTTTTCCTAAACTATGTAAAGCAAGTGAATGCAGAGTATTAATAAGGCCCAAGCAATCATGCATACTGCATTTGGACATATATTATTTATTCCATTTGGACACTTTAGATGAGACATATTGCAATCTCTATCATAGTCCTTTCTCTTGATTTATTCTTCTCTTTTGCAGTGTGGAATCAGCAGGGCAGCAAAGTGCAGGGAAGAATGCATGCCAATAACCTACTGGCATGAACAATACTAACAATTCTTATTCACAACCCCTCCCCCAAATATCCCATTTTCATCTTAAACTTCATCCAGGAATTCTTCATGCCAGACTCCTGCCCTACCAATATACCCTACTGGTCTGAGTAGTTACACCTCCGATGCCTCTTCTTTTTTCTGGGCAGATAGCCAATATCCATTAGAGACAGTGGAGGGAGTTTCCAATTGAGTTGTATTATTTCTGGTTTTGTTTTCATATTTGTTTAAGACAAAATGGAAAAGGGACAAATATATTCCTAGAATTCAAACTGAGCAAGGTGTTTGTATAATAGGGTTGGGGAAACTGGCAAAGAGAGAGTAAGCAGCAAAGTCTCAAGTGCATTTCTATTCTCTCATTCTCAGCAATAGGACAATAGTATACAGTGAAGCTAGGACAGGCATTCAAAACTGTATTAAGCCATCAAAACAGAGAGGAGGGAGCAAATATGGGATGGTGATGACACGGGCTGTAGCCCATACTGTCAGAGGGAGGGGAGACCAGCAGAGCAGCTAATTCAACCTCTCCTCTTTCTCTTCTCACAACTGCCACTCAGTGGATGTCTTTCTTTCTTAGTTGCCTCCAGGAAACAGATCTTTCGATTCAAGGAGGCCAAAACATCCAACCAGTTTATTTTAAATCCGCCCCTTTCCCATCTGACTTTTCCCAAGTTTGAGATCTCTCTTGGCCTCAAGCATTTTTACACAATCATTTGATGAGGACACTAAAAAAGGTAAAGGTTTTCCCTTGACATTAAGTCTAGTTGTGTCCAACTCTGGGGAGTGGTGCTCATCTCCATTTCTAAGCTGAAGAGCCAGCATTGTCTGTAGATGCCACCAAGATCATGTGGCTGCATGGAGTGCCCTTAACTTCCTGCCAAAGCGGTACCTGTTGTTCTACTCACATTTGCATGTTTTTGAACTGCTAGGTTGGCAGAAACTGGGGATAACAGTCGAATCTCACCCTGTTCTCTGGATTCAAACCACCTACCTTTTGGTCAGCAAGTTCAGCAACTCACTATTTTAACCTGGTGCTCCACCGGGAGCTGCTGGTGAGGACACGAGAGAGGGATAATTGGTAGCAGATTCTCAGCTGTGAAACTCTCTTTCACTGTAGATTAGTTTGGCCTAATCTGGGATTGGAATCCTGGGATTTGGGGTTTAAAGTAGGAATAGGATTCTTAGCCAGAGAATTCAAGTTCCTCCCTGAACTACAACCCCTGGGATTCCAAAGGATGCAAGCCGATTTAGTAGATTTAGAGAGGCAGAGGACCTGAAACCAAGCAAACAAAAATCCCAACCTGGAGAGGAGCTACATGAAGCACCAGGATCATACTGTGGGCCCTTGCTATTTGCTGGGTTTCCTTCCAGGGTCTCCCATGGATGCAAAAATCTGTGGATCAAATCCCATATACAGTGGCATCGTAAAATAATGTCCCTTATATACAATGGAAAATCAAGGTTTGCTTTGGGGAATTTAAAAAGAAATATCTCCAAGCTGTGGACAGTGGTGCCTGTGGATGCAGAATCCATGGCTGGCTGTATCTTGCCTTCCCCTGGTTCAGTTGTACTTGCCTCCTGTTGGCTTGTCAAGATTATCCAAATGCGCGAATACATAGAGCCTTCCAGCCATATCCTTGAGGCAAAAAAAAAAGAGATGTCTTTCTTAAGGACCTCGGGATGAAGAGCAGAATTTCCCGCTTATTTCCGCTGAAGAAACCAAAAGGGAGAGAATGCAAAAGAGCAGAGTGCCTACATTGTTCTGCACACCTGCTTGTGCATCCCTCCCTCCTCCATCCAGGAGATTAGCTCCCTTTTTATTACACGGAGTTCCTGTTTACTCCTTGAATTTCTCTGTCTCTCTCTCTCCCCCTCCTCCTCCTCTCCCTCCACTCTGTTGCTGTCTTATCTCCAGCACAGCAGGGTCAGTGGTGCTGGCACCTACGGCTTCTGCTGGAATTTTTCAGGGTTGCCAAGGAAAATATCACCTTATAAAAAAGACCAGAAAGGCACAGTGAAGGCAGTGGCAGTGGCGAACAGAATCAAGAGATTTTTCAGTCATTAAATCCTCCTGAGCTGTTAACTTCAAACAAGAACAAGGAAAATCAAAGAACTCATGTCTGGGTATAGCAACTGCACAGGGAGAAGGAGACAAGCAAACCTGGACTGTACACGGGGAGTGTGGTGTATGGCAAGTTGAGGGGTTCCAGCAATTTTTTAATAACCACATTTCTTTTTTGAGAGACTGTTTCCATCTTGAGCTTCAAAGACTGTGAGACTAGGATGCTTTCAAAGTGTTGTCATGAACAGCCTTGCTTATTAGACCCATCTTTGCTCTGCAGTATCAATATGCTTTGTGATCATAAGAAATCATGTGCTTGTTCCCAATCCCATGGTTCTCTCCCATCCATTCATAACAACACAAGAGAGCGAACACATTAAAAAAACTTATAATGGGAAAAGCAGTTTGCGGGAGCATGACTCAGTAGTGACAATAATAATAGCAATCATCATCATCATCATCATCATCATCATCATCATCTTTATTTTTACCCCTCCACCATCTCCCCAAACGGTGGCTCACAGAAGCATTCCAAGGGCCACATGTAGACAACAATACATAAATGTAAATACAATGGCATAAGTATAATCAATAGCACATAAAAATCTCATTAATAAAATTATAAAAATTTGAACATTGTGAAATTCCTAAAACACAGTACAACCTGCCGGCTGTCTATCTGTCATAACAATCAGCCAAAGTGTGGGCCAGCACTATCAATGATTCATCACATTGGCCATGGATTACTCAGGATCAAAGGCCTGTCTGAAAAGCCATGTCTTAAGACTGTTTTTAGACAATGATTCACTTCACACTTCACAGGTATTTAGAAGTACTGCTCCCTCAAGTGATGGGAGACATTTGTTTTTCATAGTACAGTACATGCTTTGGTTCACCTCTGTATGTTGTATATTAACTCTGTTTTGTGATCAGTCATTAGAAGATAAACATGGGCTTACTTTGTTAGATGAGACAAGCGTTTCTGGGCAAATCCAGTTGCAGGAAAGAGTATGCAAAGGGATGTGCATTTCTGATAATATTTAGATCAACTCTGAGATTTACAGCCTCAGAGGAAGGCAGCAGCAATGACAAACCTCTTCTGGACAAACCTTGCCAACTGAGAAGTCAAAAGGTCAGAAATGACTTGTGAGTGCATCTACACTGTAGAATTAATGCAGTTTGACATCACTTTGACTGCCATGGCTCTATGCCGTGGAATCCTTGGAGTAGTTGTTTGATGAGGCACCTGTAGTCTTTAGCAAAGAAGACTAAAGACCTTGTTAAACTACAGCTCCTGTGATTCCATAGCATAGAGCCATGGCTGTTAAAGTGATGCCAAACTGCATTATTTCTACAGTGTAGATGCTCCATGTGTTCTCTATAAATGATCATTGGACTACCAGGACTTCTCTATAGTTTATTTATTTATTTAATGTCAAAAGCATTGCATAAATAAGTATGAAACTGATAAAAGAGAAGGAACATGAGCAGCTAAATAATTTTTGGCCAAAAACAGGCAATAGCGACCATATTGTCTGTGACTTTAAGCAATTCTCCCTCTGTGCATGAGGCAGGGCATTGTGGGCAAGCATACAGATGCAGAGTTGTTTGTTCTGCTCAACAGTTTCACAAGGTGGATTCTTCTAGGTAGTTCCATTTTGCCAGGTTGTCTTTTGATCTGCCCACTCCACTTCTGAGTCTGTTCAGGGACTTCCTAGTTGCCCATTCTTGGTTTGCCCCTGGAGGAAGACCCTTGTGGGGGGCTATCCACTTGGGATTTCCTGACTTAGCTGCCCAAAGGGATACTCTTGCTGTTGCTGGCAAAACATTAAGGGGAGTGGTGGTTCTCATAAAGCTTTTCTTTGATTTGAGTCTACTGGAAAGAGGCTGATATAGTCATGCAGAGGATAGCTTTGACAGCATTCAGTCTTATTTTTCTTCCAGTTAACCACAACTTCCCGTCACACATCAGGGGGGACAATACCAGCTAGCTTATGGTTGAGGTTTCTCAAAAATATCAATCCAAAATGTATTAAATGATCAATATTTGCTGTTACGGTATGAAAATGCTTATTGCCCTCTGCTGGATGCTGAAGCTGATGAAAGTGGGTTTTCTCGTAATGCAATATGTTGCATTTTCACTGTTTTGTAAAACCATATCTGCAATTAGCCAGTGTTGAGTGCCCCTCCACCATAAAACCAGTTCTCATGCCTCCAAGTGCCACAGCAGAGAAGTATCCCTCTCATGTTCTAGTCTGGCACATTGATCGCTACAGCATGCTGGCTTTGCTGCATATGATTATATCCACAAATTCACCTGTACATCTCTCGGAAATCCAGGTGGCTTTGTTGTCTTTTGCAGTTGTCAAGTAGGGTGATATCCTTCAATCTCCCCAGATTAACTTCTCCTGGAACCTTACTCAGCTCGGCAGGGCGCTGTCCAGCATGACAAGCGGAGTCTTAGCCCCTTTTGCACATCTCTCTGAACAGACAGTGCCCATTTGTTGCCTGCTCTGCTTTGAAGCGGAGGTCATGTCAGCACCACAGGAGATGCCTGCCTGCCATTATCTGCCATTCCACATGGCCGACAGCTCATACATCCAGAGAGAGGTCTGAAGGAGAGCATCCTGTGCTGTGATTCCCATGGAATAGAAGCCCCCCCCCCCCCGGCTCTATGTTAACAGCTCATGACCCCCCAGGCCTTTCCTATCACAAGTCTATTGAGAAAGCAAGCTTAAGCAGCAAAGCTCAGGGCTTAGTTTTTGAGCCACCTTTCATAGTCGGTTTCAGCCCCGGAACATCAGGAGTGGGAAGCTAATGCATGGCTTTGACGTGACTTGCTATAGAAACATGCTCCCTTGGCCTTTCTGTTCACTGTTACTTCCCTACCCTGTTCCCAAATGTATTGCCATTGATTTTGCTGGGTAACAGCAGTGGATCTGCTCTGGATTTTAGTTTGAATTTGAAAGGAGTTACACAGGACTTCAAAATCTATCCCCCCAAATGGAGCAGCAATTTGCGTAACTCTTAAAATCCACAATAACACCCAGAGCCAAATCACTGTCCCCACTGACACAGCAGTCCACACCTAACAAACACCATCCTGTATTATTTACAAGTGTTTGGATTCAAGGAAACGGTATAAAAATACAATTAGCAGAGCCCTGTCTGCGGGCTTTATCAACCATCCAATGCAATACAGGAAGTTCCCAACATACAAACAAGATAGGTTCTTTAGGTTTGTTCTTAAGTTGAGTTTATATGGAAGTCAGAACAGATACATTTTAAAGTGTAATTCCAGCCAAAAACATATATAATTTTAGTTTTGAATAGCATAGGAAAGGGTGAACACTCCAGTCATAACTATGAGTTGTTTGTAAATTGGATGTTTGTAACTTGGGTTCTGCCTGTACTCTAAACTGTGTGCTAGAATAAAATATCCTTTTATATCCAAACATAGAATCATAGAGTTGTAAGAAATCTTGTAGGCCATCCAGTCCAATCTCCTGCCAAGAAGATCGCATTCAAAGCACCCCCTTACCATTCTTCACCTTACCAATATATAGAATGAAGCAGATGCTCAGGTAGCAGATTTGAGTGTCCAGAAAAAGCAAAACTAAGCAAGGAAGTTATTTATTTAGTTTATTATTTTGATTTGACTACCCATGTGGAAAAGCAGTGCTTTCAAGATGTGACACAATGCCTTGTCTGGATGTTTGCACGATGCATCGTGACTTAGGGGGTGGTGAGGGTTGCCTGTCTTGCTTTGAGCAGGGAAAGGCCTTGGCACAATCCTGTGACTGCTTTGTTCAAAACCCATATTATTGTTCCTTGGGAGAACCTGTACTTGTGAGTCAGTTCACCCGATTGTACAAATGAGCTGTCTGTCCTGCAGCATACATGGGAATACTCAGTCAGATCTTCTGAGGTTAAACTTTATGTGTTTGCTTGCTCACTTAGTCCCACCAATAGAACAGAGTACAATCTGAAATTTATCATAAGGGAGACAATAACAGAAGAGGAGGAAAACAAAGCCAGGAGTAAACATAGACTCACTATATGCCTTTATATTTCAGTTCCAAGAACTGATTCAAGAGCCGACTTAGCAAACTATAAGAGCTGGAGATGAGAACAGCTGTAAATTTAATCAGGCTGAGGTTGACATTTCAATTGGATTTTAATGTGAATCATTTATATGTTTTAGATAGATTGTATTTGTTTTAATTTGTCATCCACTTTGTGCCCCAGGTTTTGGGGGAGAGACAGGATACTGATCTTCATAATCTTCATCATCACCATCAGCAACTATGCTCCCCTCAGATATGTTGGAATATAATTCCCATTATCCCTTGCCAGCATGTTTAGTGGGGACTGCCTTGGCGTGCTTCTACACTGTAGAATGAATGCAGTTTGACATCACTTTAGCTGCCATGGGACAATGCTATGTAATCCTGGGATTTGTAGTTTGGTGATTCACCAGCATTCTGGCAGAGAAGGTTAAAGACCTTGTAAAACTACAACTTCCATATTCCATAACATTAAGTCATAACAGTTAAAGAGGTTTCAAACTGCATTCATTCTACTGTGTAGATGCTCCCTTAAATAAAAAGAGACATTGTGGTTCCCTTTCATTTTTACTTTTTTGTTGTTCTGTCATGTTTTGAAGTATGCCATATTCTGTTTTCGATATTTGTCTCAGAGTAGCTCAGATGAAGATATTTCACAGAATTTCTCATTGGACGCCATGATTCCTGTTTGGGAATGGAGTGTCAAATTCTGACGGTTGTTGGCACTGTGATTCTTCTGAAGCATCTGTTCTTCATATGCTGCAGGAGTGCAGACTCATAAAACCATTTTGGCAAGAAGTCCTTAGATATGTTAATTTCGTTTTAAGAATGATTTATCTCACTAAACCTTTGAATATTATAACTGGAGATTTTCCAGTTGCATGAGTAACAACTGTGTTTGCAGAGAACTTTTTGGTTGCTTAAAAGGGGCCTATGCATTAGAATGAGAGACTCAGAGAAAAGCAGAACACCCCTTTGTTCTTTCTTCAGAAATGACTGATTAGGGCAACCGTTTGCACACACATCTCCAAAAAGATGAACTACAATATCAGAAAGCACAGATTTGCATGAAAATGTATGCCTATAGATGCTAATCTAGGACAGATGATGATCAGATTGTAGACCCTTTTCTTTCTTCTTGTGGTTATTGGATATTTAGACTAAATGTGGAGGCCATCCTTTCCATAGAGGATTCTCTCCTGCAAAGAAGAATACATGTCCATCCTTTGTCTGACCTGTGTTCAAGTTGCTATAATTCTTAGAACTGCAATTGAAAATAAAATTTTAAAAGAAGCTGCTTTTTGCACTTTTCAGTTGAATTTGGGTAATATTCAGTATTGTATTGTACGTGCTACAATACTTCATTTGTTTTCATTATTAAGACTCTCGTTCATATAATTATGCATAAAAATCACATTTGCCTTGTTAGTCATTTGTTCGGATTTTCTTTGTGCTTTCCTGCTTTCCTGATTGCATTCATTTTCATTGTTTTTCTTTCTGCTCTTTTCAAACGTGCCACAACTGCAGGCAGTGGGAGGAAACCAGCAGATATTAGCGAAAATCCTGTCTTAAGCTGGCAGTGTGTAAACCAGTGTTTCTCAACCTTCCCAATAATGTAACCCCCTAATACAGTTCCTCATGTTGTGGTGACCCCCAACCATAAAATTATTTTCGTTGCTACTTCATAACAGTAATTTTTCTACTGTTATGAATTGTAAATATCTGATATGCAGGATGTATTTTCATTCACTGGACCAAATTTGGCACAAATACCCAATAGGCCCAAATCTGAATACTGGTGGGATTGAGGGCGGGGGGGGGGGGGGGGTGTGTGTTGATCTTGTCATTTTGGGAGCTGTAGTTGCTGGGATTTATAGTTAACCTACAATCAAAGAGTATTCTGAACTCCACCAATGATGGAATTGAACCAAACTTGACACACAGAACTCCCATAACCAACAAAAAATACTGGAAGGGTTTAGTGGGCATTGGCCATGGGTTTTGGAGTTGTAGCTCACCTACACCCAGAAAGCCTTGTGGACTCAAATTATGGTGAATCTGGACCAAACTTGACACAGATACTCAATATGCCCAAATATGAACACTGGTGGAGTTTAAGGAAAATAGACCTTGACATTTGGGAGTTGTTGTTGCTGAGATTTATAGTTCACCTACAATCAAAGAGCATTCTAAACCCCACCAACAAATTGGGCCAAACTTCCCACACAGAACACCCATGACCAAGAGAAAATATTGTGTTTTCTGATGTTCTTTGGTGACTTCTCTGACAACCCTTCACAACCCCCCCCCCCCAGGGGTCCAGGTCCCCAGGCTGAGAAACACTAGTGTAAACTCTGTCCTTCCTGATGAGTTGAAGTGATCAAATGGACAACAGCATGAAAGGGCATTCATTTGCATTGTTGTTGGGTATGAGACATCAGAATCCTAAAATAATAGAGTTGGAAGAGACCACATGGGCCATCTAGTCCAACTCCCTACCATGAAGGAAAAACACAATCATAGTATCCCATCACAGAAAGTGTGTTCAACTTGGAGGGAGTAGTTAATGGCATATTTGTAAAGAGCAAAAAGAAAAACAATGAAAATGAATGCTAGTAAGAAAGTACAAAGAAATTCTATATTGTCCTAAGGCAGCAATGGCCGTCACAAGTGAATGCTCCTTTTACTACAAAAGATCCCTGGAACAATACAACATCTAGAGCACTGCTTCTTAAACTGTGGATCCCAACCCCAACTGAGGTTCTTTTAGCTCAATTTGGGGTCAAAACAATTGACACAGTAAAAGTTTTCTGAATGTCACCTAGTGGTTTTTTGTAGAAAACCTGGGATCAGAACCTGGGATATAGGGCCTGTCTGGAAGGGCCCTTAGTCCAGCAGCCTGTGAGAATCTTGTCCATCCCAGGTCAAGAGTATTCTGGAAAATGAAAATGGCAGCCAGTACAATCAGATATACACTTTCACACTGAATTGGTGGTAAATGGTATGAATATTGAAGAAAAAAATGGCATCTGTGGTAGTGCGACTTTTGAAATGAATGGAAATCAAATAAGCCTGATTCCATTCTGTTCATCTCCCCTCACCCAAAGTGGACACTTTTATCATATTTGTATCTTCTGCCTTGTCTTTAGTTTTCTCTGAGTAATAGACATTTTGATCCCATGAATAATTAGCAACAGCTGATTATTACACCTTCAGATAATGTAATGAATATTGCATGGGATCGCATGCTCTCTATAACCAGCCCCAGTCATAGTCTAGCTCCAGCATTTTGAGCACTGGGAAGCCCTGGCACTTGAGTGTTATAACTGGAGGTCAGCTATTGCCAACAGTGCTGTGGATTTTGAGGAGGAACGAATAGAGGGTGAAAAGGAGAAATGTGCCAAGAGGAAGGCATGTCAAGCAAACCCTTTCCAGGACTGCCTTCCATCTGGAAATGTATGTGCTCACGGTGAAAGACCATGAGGATCCAGAACAGGTTTCTACAGTTACTTAAAGGACCCACTGCCAGGACCCACTGCCTTGGAAGGTAATCATTCTTGGCTACAAGGGATAGTCTGTGATGATAACAGTTATTAAAATATGCTTGCGTTTCTGAAGAGTTTTCAGAGGAGCTTAAGGTGTGTTAGAATGTTACCAACAGCAATGTAATCAAGGCATGTGTTACCATAGACTGCTGAGAATGGGCACAGCTGGCACACTAATTTTAACTGTAGAAATGCACTGCTGGCCACTGCTGGATCTGGGCATCCAAGTTCAGGGCAGAATCTAAGAGCTTCAGAGTTCAGGGGGAATGTAACACCATCTGATTGCCTTCCAACTGACCAGGAGAACTTGTTTTATCTGTATTAAATTTTAATTTGTTTGCCCTCATCCAGTCCATTACTGACAACAGGCACTGGTATAGCACCAAGACAGTTTCATTTGGAGTTAGATGACAAAGGGCAATAGACTCAAATATCACCTGCATGTTGAGACACTGATCTCACAATCTCCGGAGTTGCAGTTTACAAAGACTCTACAATTTCCACTTCTGCCTTATTGGGTCTTTTCTTCTCCTTTTTCTCATCTTTAAGTATTTTCCTCCTAAAGGTCTGCTGTCTTTCTGCAAACAAGGGTGTCCCTTTTCCAGGGGTGTCAAATTCATTTTCACCGAGGGCTACATCAACCTTAAGTTGCCTTCAAAGGGCCGTTGAATCCATAGACAGATAACCTGTGGATACAGGGGGGCGATTATAATTTGTTTACACAGTTGTCAGTGCTGTTTAGTGTTCACCCAGTTTGGGTCACCAGATGTTACTAAACGACAACTCCCATCAATTTTGATTATCCACCATGCAGACTGGGGATAATGGGAACTGCAATCCAGCATCACTTGTGGCTCTGAGATTGGAGAAAGGTTGAAGGGCATTTTAAAGTTAAACATATCCTTAAGCCTTGTATCTAAATTCAAACTCCACTATGCTGAATAAACAGAACAAACTGCAGCCTTCCAGTTGTTACTGTATCACAACTCCCATCAGCTCTAGTCATGATGTCTAATTATGAGGGATATAGAAGTTGTAATCCAGCATCTGGAGGTCCATATAAAATAACATGGTGGGCTGCATTCAGCCCATAGGCCTTGAGTTTGTCTCATATGCCCTACTCCTTGCTGATACTCTCATTCATGGATAGTGCCCAGTGTTGCATCAGATTCACTAAACTACTAATCTGGAGACCACCAGCCACAAATTGATGAATCCGTTTTACTCGCCTACAGATCAACACTCATAAAATTGTTGCTAGACTACAGGATCAGCAAAAGTGTAGGTGTCTGTCAAACCAGAGATTGTGGTAGCTGCATATTTGGAAGTAACGCAAGGTGCTATGCTGTAGCAGAGGGGAGCAAGTACTCTGATTATAAATAGTCACAGTGGTATGTTTCCATTTTTCAGCTGCAGGGAAAAATATGAAATGTGTATAAATAAAAGCACAAAGAGAGCAAAGACATATGAGCTGGAACATAATGACTTGACTTCTTATTTTTCAGAAATGCTTTTTCAGGAGGGGGCCCTTCCATTATGGACAGGCCATGCTGGGGCTATTTCTTTTGTTATTTCCAGTACTATGAACTATGAGAAACAGGGAGGAGGAGGCTGACTGAGGGAGCCATCCAGAAGTGCCATGTTCTTAAAGAGCTCTGTAGTATAGCCCTGTAGGTAACAACCAAGAAAACTTTGTGATAGATAAGCCTTAAGGTCACCATAAGGCACACTACTATTACTGTATTACTATTACTGCTTACACTTTGCCAAAATAGAAAGGCAAACAAGCAAGCACCGTTAAACAAAGGAACAAAAGAAGACACAGGTTTGCATGAAAATTGTCTGTGATATTTTACCTCCATAGATATTAGTGCAGAAATTACTACCATTTAAATAGTAATCCATCCAATACAATACACCACAGTGAGAAATACTGTGACATCTCTGTGTCTTCCCAGTCAAGTAATGCCAACACTTGATGGATAACATTTAAGCCACATATATCCATGTTTATGGGGGGTTTATTTTTAAATGAGACTGAGGCTCCATCTAAATGGCCATACATTGTAGTTCAGTGCAGTTAAATTGCATTGTATGAGTCTACACTGGCCATATAATGTAGTTTCAAACTGCATTATATAGTATAGATGGGGTCATAGGCTGGGCAGCCCTCTAAAGCAGTGTCTCTCAAACTGTGCTCCTCCAGGTGTTTGGACTTCAGCTCCTATAAATCCCAGCCAGGTACCAGCTGTTAGGAATTGTGGGAACTGAATTTCAAAACATCTGGAGGAGCACAGTTTGAATGGTGTCCTGGACATGTGTCCTGGAATGGTGTCCCGGACATGTGAGTGCAAGCACTGTGGAAGAGGGCCCCCATTTTGATGGCCTGTAGGGAAAGGGACCAAGGTGCCATGATGCTGAACCAGCTTAGGAGGTGTTTATAGGCAGTGTAAGCCTGTCCACCCCTCCACATGGTGCTTTCCAATTGCTGCTGTGTGGCCCACCCTGCTACCTTCAATGCAATGTGAGCATCGCTGGTTGCTTCAGGACTGGTTAATAATTATCGCTTCTTTACCAGTATCTTGGGACCTTGAACAACTGGCTATGGGTGCTATCAATAAATAGGCTTCCATAGGCCAGGTAATGAGGAGAGAAGAGTTCCAGTGAATACCTTGGCATTCCTTTGGGTGTATATTAGAGCTATGGAACTGCCTCTCTAAGGTCCTTATCCCATGAGCAGTGGGCAGTGGGGAAAATCTTAGGGAACCAACTTACCCCATTCCCTCTAATCTTTCCCCATCTTACTGCACCTTTCCCCGCCTTTCTCCCATCTTGTTCTGCTTTCCGCTGCTTGGAGTTGGGTAACACCTGACTCCTGAAGATGGCTTCTAGGGTTGGTTTCCATGCAGAAATGGAGCCCCACGGAGCCCCACTGGAAGTGCTTTTACAGCTTATGATGGCTTGCGTGGGACTCCATTTCCAAAGCACATGGAAATGGAGCCTAAAAACCGTGGGATGAAGTCCTAAATTCGCAAGTCCTGGGCATGCCTTGAGGCATACCTGGGATTTGCTCTCACTTACAATGTCCTTGAGTGGGAGTCTTCTGGGTTGTCTTCCAGTTGATAGTCAGCCAAAAACATACCCAGCTACTGGATTGTGCCAGAGGTCTGGTGCTTCACCCCATGGAAGGCTGAGGAGGTAGTCAAGGTGTGACACCTGGCCTCAGCTGCACCCACAACAGCTCTTATTTTTTTCCAGGCTGGTTACAATGTAAATAGTTTTAGATTAATAAACTAAATTTGTGACTTCAGTGCAACCCCAATCCACATGAAAAATTCTAAACAGCAAATCCCAAGGCAAGGAAGTCTAGGAGAAGAACATTGTTTTGTCTGTAAGGCAAAGTGAGAAACAGCATTTGAGTTAATATGTCTAAAGATGAGGGAGCATTCTGTTCAGCAGTGAAAGGCAATGCCTCTTATGGTTATTGTAAAACATTTCTATAGTGCTGTAATTTTTTTCAGTCTCTTACCAAGAATCAGTAAAACACACACTTGCCCTGAAGAGCTTACAGTTGAAAGATACCCTACAAAGTAAAAGATGGTAAGGGCCCCCACAATTCTGGAATTGAATTATATTTTGCAGGATTTCCTTCAAGCCTTCCTTGGAACAACAAGCACTTGGGGGCTAGATTTCTCCTATGAGTCAAAGCCCTAGAGGTCGGCTGTGTGGAAGCTGCAGTTAAGAGCAATTACTTGCCATCAGTTTCCTTCTCCTTTCCCTAGTGCCTACTTTCCAAGTACCAGGATACTTTGCCTGCGTTTTAGGAACTGCTCCTATATTTAGGATTGTCTCTGTCTCATCCTTTATGGGGGATATGCCCCTAACCTTCATGTAGATATACAAAAATGCATATAATAGCAAACCCTATTGAAATGAAAGATTTCCAGTCTAAAAATACTATATAGTCATACTGAAGGACCTAGAAAACACCTAGAGATGACATATTTGGACAGGCAGGGTTAAATGAAACCACTGATACTGATCTCACAGATATGAGGGTCACACTGTATTTCAACATAGAAACTTTTCAGCACTATGAACAAAGAAACTTAACACCCACCAACTGCATCCTGGGCCCCTTCCACACAGCTGAATAAAATCCCAGATTATTTGCTTTGAAGTGGAATATATGGAAATGTGGACTCAGATATCCCAGTTCAAAGCAGATATTGTGGGATTTTCGACCTTGATACTCTGGAAGGGCCCCAAGTTGGGTTGCTCTCCCTACATTTCTTTTAAAACCCTCCTGCTTAGATACATCCTACCTCTGTTCATGCCCAGCGTTTATTTTTAAAATTTTAAACTATTACATCTGGCCCGGCCATAGGTTTTTACATTTTTGCATGTTATTGTCTATATGTGAGTTATATTAATTGTATTGTTTTATTTGCTTATTGTTTATTATGAAACTTAGATCTAAATTTTGAGAATATTCCAATCACAGATTACTCTTACAAGTGAGTGGATGGAGAAGAGACATACAATATTTGTTGGTTTCTCCCTCCCCCCACCATTCAGATATGTGCATAAGATGTATATGAAACATAAATGAATTGTGTGATTACATTTGAGTCTTATCTCCAGTGTATCTTATTATATTTATATGCAGGGATTCCAAAAATCCAAAATATGGAACACTTTTGGTCCCAACCATTCTGGATGATGGTTATTCAATCTGTATGCCCATTCAGTGAACCAGACACACCATAAAGATTAACATATATGCTGTTTGATGGCTTCCTCCTTGAAAATTGTTGTAGTGCGTGACCTTTTCCCCCTTAAGGCCTTATTAGCAGCTTCAGTGTGTATGTGTAGTTGCATACAAGGGTGCATGCTTTTATGCAGATGAACAGCAGAGGAAATAGCGGAAAGAGTTAACACTCTCTTGTATTGCATCTTCTTCCTGTTTACAATCTCATCTTTACAAATAATAATAATATATTTATGAATTCATTACCTGCCTCTCCTTGTGGCTTGAGCAGGGGCGCAGCATGTTTAAAACAGATACAACACAACACTATTGCAATGCATATAACAAAACACGCACAAGACTGACACCAAGATCAATAAAATGCAGGTTAAAATTCATCATTTAAAATTGACTCGGGCCCCATCTACACTGCTATATAATCCAGTTTCTGAATCAATATTATCTTATCTGAACTGGATTATATGAGTGTACACTGTCATATAATCCAGTTCAAATCAGATAATCTGGATTCAGAAACTGAATTATATGGTAGTGTAGATGTGGCCTGGGTAGGCATGCCAGAAAAAAAAGGTCAGTTGTGTCTTGAAATTAACTTGGTCTAGGGCAGTGGTTCTCAACCTGTGGGTCCCCAGGTTCCTACAACTTCCAGAAATCCCAGCCAGTTTACCAGTTGTTAGGATTTCTGGGAGTTGAAGGCCACAACCTCTGGGGACCCCGAGGATGAGAACCACTGGTCTAGGGAAATACAGGGAGAACCAGTGACTGGCAGAAGGGTTGAAATGTCAGCTTGGAGATGTGTAGACCATTAAACTCACTATGTGACCTTGAGCCAAGTACTATCTCTCATTCTGACTTTCCCTGCAGTGTTGTAAGGCCAAACTGGATAGGAGGATAGGGTTTTCTTAGGCAAGGAATACCCAGAGGTGGTTTTCCCAGTTCCTTCTCTGAAATATAGCATGCAGTACATAGTATTCATTGGTGGTCTCCCATCCAAGAGGTGACCCCACTTAGCTACCAAGATCACATGAGATCTGGTGCCATGACTGTATTTAAACCTCTAGGAGTGGTAATGAATAAATACATTTTTTTTTAAAAAAAAAGCTAAGAGAGATGTTAAGGTCTTCACGTATTTTCTTCATCATGATGTAGGGCCCATTCAGACAGTTATTTCTGAGATAAAGCCTGTAGTGGAATATATGAACTTTACCATGTCAGAAGAAGCCCTTGAAAACTGAGAGAAGATTTTCTCTGACACGGTAACTTTGAAGATTTCCCGGCAGGAGCCCTTTCAAAGAAATAAACAACAAAACATCTCATGTAAAGATTTTGCCTCATGAAACAACAAGAGTATCTCTGTACTTTCACTGTTTTTTTCCTGAGGGAAATCCTGTGCCACATTTTTAGATGCATTGTTTCTGAATAGTTGTAACAGTGTATGTATAGATGCAATATTTATTACATTATAATCTGTGCAATTCGTTTTCTTTTAACAAAATGAGTTATTTGTAGGCTGGGCTTATCCGCATGACCGTTTGCAGAGCTAAGTCCCACTGGCATTTTTTGTTTTGAAATTTTGTATTTGAAAGATAGTGAGCTGTTGGTTTTTTCTATAAGCTTTCTGCTCCCCAGGTTCCTACTATCTGCGTAACTTCAAGCATACCGAGACTCAACATATTTCTGACCCTTCTCTTATTATTTTGGCATGCTTGTTTCCTCCAAACTGCACCACTGCTAACAGCTTATTTGACTTAAAGACCGTTCACAAAACCAATTTCAACTCACTTTGATGTGGTAAATTCAGCTGAAGCAGATCTCTCTTCAGTGTGAGCCAGTCTCTACATCATTGTTCAATCATAGTTCACTCATAGCCTTCAAAAGACCTGTGATCTGAAATCACATTGAAACCATCACATGCTTGCCATTTCCAAAGAGGCAGCCACATTTGTCTAGTGCAGCAGCATAAATGCTAGTCATTTTATATGCTTGCTTTAAAAAAGATATTTATTAATAAGAGAATATTTGGTATCCTACGTTCAGATGTAGAAGTCTATAAATTTTAGTCTAATTCTTCCTTACAAGTCAGGAATGCACACCTTTTTGCCTTGTGCCTGTAGGGATTCAGAAACCCCAGATTTCTAGGTGAAGGGGGATTTTCAAGGTGGGAGCACTGGCCGAAAAACATTATTTGATGATACTTCAATCCATTTGTTAAAATCAGTGCTTGTAAGGTTCAAAGGCGAGCTGGGAAACGTGTGCAATTTTGTGTCAAATGAACAACTTGGAAAATCAACTTCCAACTAGAGAAGTATTTTCTTATTTACTTCACTGTATTGTTCATCTAAATAACCTCCTGTGAGTAACTGTGGTTATCATCACTGGGGGTGGGGGTGGGGTCTGTCATATTTGACATTTACTCATGGATCTTATTCAGGTTTTGAAATCCCAGGCCCTGGAACCTGGCAAATCTGAGACACACCACATACTTCCCCTCTCTACCATTCCACAGAGCTCAGAGTAAAGGGATAGTAAGGTTTAAACATTTCTTCCATGATCATTGAGATCAAGGGATTGCTGCCAAGATAAGAACTAGAAGGGAAAGTTATCTTAATTCTATTCCCCAGTGAAGACCATCAAATTTGGCTGTTTTTCCTCATTACTAATAGTGGGAAACACCATTTTGGAAATAGATTTGGGAGAAATGTTTGCCTCCCAAACAATATGTGTCCCTACTTACCACTTCTAGTTGAGATTAAATACTGATCTAAGAAGTTGTGAAATTATATCTGTGTGTGTTTCATCTTAGATCCAAGCTAGATTTGGTAAGGAGGACGTTGGGCATGGCAAAGCAGGGTAGTAGGGAATTCTGATTGATGTTGTCCAAAGAACCCCTAATGTTCCCTAAATTAGGAGAAATAAGCAACTTTGTTTTCTTTATATCTAGAGGTTTCCTTAAAACTCAGTTGGGAAGTTCTAAAATCTTCTTTGTCCATTCTGCAGATGGGATCCACAGCGTGACAGCCCAGTGTGTTCTGCGTGTCATCATCATTACCGAGGATATGTTAGCCAACAGTATAACAGTGCGCCTGGAGAACATGTGGCAGGAGCGCTTCCTTTCACCCATTCTGGCCAACTTCCTTGAGGGCGTGGCTACCGTGTTGGCCACACCCAAGGAAGATGTTTTCATCTTCAACATCCAGAATGACACAGACGTTGGAGGCCAAGTGCTGAATGTTAGCTTCTCTGCCATGGCCCCCCACAGTGGCCATTTCTTCAGTTCGGAGGAGCTTCAGGAGCAGCTGTACATGAAGCGTATGACCTTGACCTCAGTCTCCATGTTGGAGGTCCTGCCCTTTGATGACAATGTTTGCCTTCGAGAGCCTTGCCAGAACTACATGAAATGCATTTCTGTGCTCAAATTTGACAGCTCTGCTCCTTTCATTGCCTCCCTTTCCACTCTCTTCCGCCCCATCCACCCCATCACGGGCTTGCGTTGTCGTTGCCCTCAGGGCTTTACAGGTGATTACTGTGAAATGGAGATCAACCTCTGCTACTCCAACCCTTGTCATAATGGTGGTGTCTGTACTCGCAAGGAGGGTGGCTACACCTGCATCTGCCGCCAGCACTTCACAGGTAAGGTACTCAATGTCATCATAGTTCATCATGGGCAGAGATAAAGCTATTTTTGTATGCCTATTGAAAGTTGCTTTTTGAACTGTAATTCCCAGAATCTACTGGCCACTGAAAGGTTCTGGAAACTGTGGACCAAAACATCAACTTTTCCACTGGAAGCGCCAGCGTTTCCAAGTTCTGTTCAATATTGGAAAGGTTTTGTGTGAAGAGGACACTGAGTGAAGTTTTTGTTGCTGTGTTTGTTCAAGTAATTTCTGATTGGTACCAACCCTAAAGCAAATCTATTATGTGGTTTTCTTGACATAATTTATTTAGTGTTGGTTTGACCTTCCTCTGAGGTTGGGAGAATGTGAGTTGGCCGAGTTCACCCAGTGGGTTTCTGTGGGCCAGGATCTTCCCATTCCTAGTCTAACACTCAGGACTGAAGAACATAAAAACTCAATAGTAGGGATGGAAGCAGTGATAGATAATTTTCCCCAAATATCAAACATTTACTATGAAAGTAGGGGATGGTGGGACAAGGGCAGAAAAAGGAGAAATTCTGGCATAATAGATTAATTATGGGTTAGTTGCAAATGTCTGGTATGTCGCGAGAAGAAAACAAAGAGGGTGAAGGTTATTGAGGGATGAGGAGTTCTTTTACAATAGTATCATTGTTATAACAGGTCTTCATCTCTATTTCTTTAACACATATTACATAATACATTGAGGATTCTAGCAATTTTAATTTTAAGTCCATTGGTTCTATCTTCTTCTGTCTTCTCACGTTGTCTCTTGGTCTTCATCTATTATTTTCCCATTCTTCTGAATTTTTCATAGCAGATTATTTCACATGAAAACGTTTCTTAAATTATTTATTATTAATGTCTACAAAGGAAGTTCTACAATTTTCATTGAGATTGTTAGTAGGTTAGTATGTTTATCTTATTATCATTATCATTCTGTCTCTCTTCTGTATTTATATCGGATATATTTTCCATCTGTAACTCTTAGGGCCAAAAGCTCTTCTGATTTAACCATAATCTCTCAGTATGGTAATATTTTTATAGTCCGTTTTTAAGAACTTCCCTGAGAGTTCCTGAAGGCCAAGTCTCTCAAACTTCTCTTTCTCGAGGTTTCGTTCACACTAGCCCATGTAGCCTTCTTTTGTATCAGTCTGTTTCATTCTCACTCTCTTTCTGTATATACATACATACATTCATATATATACCTATATAGAGATTTTTGTAATATGCTTCTATAATTTCTATATCATTGATACTATGCATTTTTCTATTATAATTTCTTAACAGTTAACCCATCAGATAGCATCCATCTCTTAAGTTTTAACATACCAAATACAGAAGATAAACATATATTATTTATCTTATTTTTAGTTGTCAAATTCTGTCATGGTCATCTTCTTTTGGGTTTCTGTGAGTTTTCTGGGCTATATGGCCATATTCCAGAAACATCCTGGATGTTTCACCCACATCTATGGGAGGCATCCTCAGATCAAGTATGCAAGCCATCCATATTTTAAGTCTAATCCTTCTAGGTTAAGTAGCCTTTCATTTTAAAAAAAATTAATTGTTTTATCCAAATCCAGGCTGCTGCATCATAATATAGTCTCAAATTAGGTCATGACATTCCATCTCTCTCTCTCTTGAGTCTTGCAAATTTTTCATTTTAGTTCTAGGTTTTTTGTTTTTCCAAATGAATTGTGTCAATTCTTTATTCCAAACTTTTCTTTAGACACCATTTTTGACCTTGTCTGGGGTATCTGTGTGCCACCAAACATGGGACCCTAAAGTCCATCAGTTCTACCCACAGGTTGTAGATTATGGAATTTGAAGTTCATCAGCTTTGATTGCTTACAGATTCTCAGTGCTGCTTTTGACAAAAAAAAATCCAAGTGCTAGAGAATAGGTGTGCAACTGAATCCTTGCTGATGCAATATTAGCCTGCATATAATATGGCTGCTTACATGCCCCGGTGCTTATAGGGGTTTAAGCAGCTTTATTGTGTGCAGAATGAAAGCTTGATGCTGAGCATGTTTACTCATATGAAAGGACTATTGAGCTCAGTGGGACTTTCTTCCAGGTAAAAGAACAGCAGCCCAAAATTGCAGCCTTTTCTTTTGTATAAATGGGACAGAATTGCACATGGATAGCACCACAGTTATTTCCTCCTTATCCATGTACAGACAATGCTTGCTGCTGAGAGTTGTACTATATGCTGTGCGTAGATATTCTCCATCTCTGTCCAGTGCTCCCAGTCCAGAATGGAGATTCCGGTACTTATCTGAATACGAAAAGGGAATGTTGTGCTCCGTATTTGAAATGGCTTGTAGTTTAAACTAGTATTTAAACTAGTTTAGCCCTATTTCAAAGATGGACAAAGTTAGACTTAGGCAAACAATTGATCCCTCAACACTGTTTTTGTAGCCAGTGACCACTTTTTTTGGAGTGAGATGTGAACAGAGAGTGAATAATCTCTCCTGAAGCCCCCGGTGGCACAATGGGTTAAACCCTTGTGCAGGCAGGACTGAAGACCAACAAGTCAGAGGTTCAAATCTGGAGGGGGAGCACAGATGAGTTCCCTCTGTTGGTTCCAGCTCCCCATGCAGGGACATGGGAGAAGCCTCCCACAAGGGTGGCAAAACATCAAAACATCCTGGCGTCCCCTGGGCAAAGTCCTTGCAGACGACCAATTCTCTCACACCAGAAGCGACTTGCATTTTCTCAAGTTGCTCGTGACATGGGGAAAAAAATTCTTCTGAAAGCTTCCAGGATAGCAATTCACCTTTTATGTATTCACTTCCCTTGTACTGTTTACCAATTTTTTAAAAAAAAAAACCAATTTCTGGTCATTTCTTTTCTCTTTTCTTTTCTTTCTTTTTTGAGGATGGGTGCAGTATAAGGAAGACTATGAGCCTTATCCCACACTAAATTTTCTGTGTTTTCTCATGCTGGCATAATGGAGTCCAACAGATGTCTTCCTATGAACTATGTCATGGGAAGACATCTGTTGGACTTCCCATGGCTGTGTGTGCAAATTCGTCTCTCATTGTGTGAAGACGGAGAGAAAATGTTGCATCCTGGGGTAGGCTGCATCCCCACTATTTTCTCTGCTTCCCCCATCTTTCTCCTGTCCATAAGATGTCATATGTAACTGCCACAATTGGCCATTCCTGCCTTTGACTGTTAGCACTTGCTATCCATATCAAGCTGACTGTCAGTTCATTTCTCCACTGGACAGAAAATCAAGAAACAAAGGAACTGCTGGTTTATAAATGAAGAATAACCAAGTAACAGGCTTCCCAGGCCTAGCTTATAGCTTCCCCCCACACCCAGCAGAAGTTGCTTGAGGTTGTAATTGACAGGAGTGAAAGACGTGCCTGGTTGGCAAAGAGATAAGCAAAGTCAGTGGTAATTAACCCTGAGTATCTGAAGTGTGAGCCCACATTAGGAGAAGGGTTAATGGGCTTGCTCCCCTGTCACTTCCTGATATCTCCCCCTTGCTTTTACAGAACTGGGCAGGAACAGAAAAATGGAGCAAAGAACCAGAGAAGCAATCTGGGGAAGGGAAGAGCCCTTTTCTCCTTCCCCTCCATCCCCTACATAACAGATCATTGAAAAGTATAATTTACACAAGACACTGCTTTCTCTGTGACCAGGCTACAGTGGAACCTTGGTATTCACTGCGATTTGGGTTCAGGACTTCCCTCCCCTGGGGATACCAAAATCTATTCTATTACTCTATTATGTACACTGGTGTGGTAAAATGGTGTCCCTTATATAAAATGGCAAAAATCAAGGTGTACTCTTTTTTTCCAAGCTGTGTATGGTCCAATCCATGGATGAAGAATTTGTGGATATGGGGGAGTCAACTGCATTTCACATTAGCCCAATAGCAGATGCTCCAATTTTCAGATACTTGCTCTACAGGATTCAGAACTGCAACCAATCATTAGACAGACCAGTGGTTCTCAACCTGTGGGTCCCCAGGTGTTTTGGCCTACAACTCCCAGAAAGCCCAGCCAGTTTAATAGCTGTTATGATTTCTAGGAGTTGAAAGCTAAAGCTTCTGGGAACCCACAGATTGAGAGATAACCGAGGCAGCCTCCTCAAGCAGCTGATTTGGGGTGACATGAAAAAACAGCACATTATGAGTTATTTAATGAATAGTTATGCAGTCAGAGAGAGGTACTTGTGGGATTTCCTGCATCAGATGCTAGATTAATTGAGCAGCTCTGTTACAATGCTTTCTCAAATAGGCATTCGCCATTCTATCTCAGAAAGTACAAAGTCTGGAGCACTGTTGCCAACATCTCTGGCTTTACCG
Source organism: Anolis sagrei (assembly GCF_037176765.1). Classification (NCBI taxonomy): domain Eukaryota; kingdom Metazoa; phylum Chordata; class Lepidosauria; order Squamata; family Anolidae; genus Anolis; species Anolis sagrei. The sequence continues at coordinate 56,814,455 of NC_090022.1, read as the reverse complement.
GGTACGTCTTAACTAATGAGGCCAGAGATTGAATTCTTAACTTTCCCCATGTAAAGTGCCAATCTTCTGCTACTTCCCCATTGTGATAAGCCTAAGGAGGACAAGAGGCGTACACAAGAAGACGGAAATGATAGTTCCCTGTTAGATTATCATTCTTCTATCAGTATAGCTCTTAATCTATATAAATAAAAATGTAATGTTCATTTGTGGGATTAACATAACTCAAAAACCACTGGACAAATTGGCACCAGATTTGGACACAATACAACTATCAGGCAAACAAGTGACCATCACTCATAAAAACACAGCAGAAGGGACTTAAAAAGCCAAAAAAGCAAAGAGATGCTACAGCACATGTGCAAAAACGACTCCCCCTGGCAAACAAAACACATAATAGCATATCCACACTCTCATCCAGACTACAGCTCCCAGAATCCCCTAGACCAGGCCTTTTAGGAGAGGAGGATGATCCAAATGCACAGCTTCCAAGCTGCAAGCTTTCTTCTCCTTGGATTTCTTTGAGAGCATCCCAATCCCTGCATATTTCCAATTTCCTATTCCTGGACTGAAACTGCCAGCAATCCTCCAGATAGACAGATTAGATAGAGATATGGAGGTGGGTAGATAGATGGATGGATCAGGAGGACTGATGGGAGTTGCAGTCCAAGAATATGTAGAGAAGGAAGAAAGGGAAAAAGAGGAAGGGAAAGAAAAGGTGGGGGTGGAAGGGAAGAAGAAGAGAAGGAAGGAAGGAGAGAAAGAAAAAAATGGGGGGGAGGAAGGAAAGAAAGAGGGAGGGAAGGAAGGAGAGAAAGAAAGAAGAGAAAGAGGGAGGGGAGGTTGGCCACAGCAACACGTGGTGGGTACAGCTGGTTTATATATAAGTACACAGTGATAATGGGAAGCTCTTAGAATGGATATATAAACCTTTGCTTAGTTCACTCTTGCAAAAAGAACAAAGAATACCAACAACAGAACAGCTTAAAATATCCAAGGAGGATATTTTTCTTTTTGTGCCTTTTCTACTTCTATTTTCATGTTGACTCTTTTGTTCAACTTCCATGGAGTCTTTGAAGCCAAGAAACCTTCAATCCCTCCCTCTTGACGTTTGGAAAGTGAAGGGCATGATTCAATCTAACACCCATTCGATTAAAGTGAGCTAGCTGCACTACTTTAGGAAACCAGAAGTGTGTCTCAACTCAGACATGCTATGATGCACAGAACACAAACCTTCCCAGCAAATGGAGGAATTAATTCCCAGCTGTGCCAAGGACCTGAAATGCTGTCACTGACACATCACTGAGAAAGAGAATTCCCTTTCCACCACTCTGCCTTCCTGTTCAGCCAGGGAGAAACTGTAGCAGCAAATCTGACATCTCCTGTATTAGGGACGACAATGAAGAGTTTAGATTGTCAGAAGGATGGTGAAAATGAATTCTGATGGCTCTGCTTCAAGTTCCAAAGGCAATGAATAGTCGACGGTAACACCCAGTGGCTGTTTGAATAAACAACAATGTACTCAAGGTCGCTAAACTAAGAGGCACTTCATTTGGGGCCATTCACAGCTTTCAGCTACATTGACTTAGCCCTGCACCTATCATAGATACTATTTCAGAATACTGAAAGCATTCATATGCACCAATTATTTGGAGATTTAACTGTTATTTGTTATTATTTACTGAAACATTATCAACAATCCTTTGACTTTTAATGAAATCTTGGCAATTTAACTGAACAATTAGTGGTTATGAGTCCAGGTTGAATATGTTGTTGTTCATTCATTCAGTCGTCTCCGACTCTTCGTGACCTCATGGACCAGCCTACGCCAGAGCTCCCTGTCGGCCGTTACCACCCCCCAGCTCCCTCAAGGTCAGTCCAGTCACTTCAAGGATGCCATCCATCCATCTTGCCCTTGGTCGGCCCCTCTTCCTTTTGCCTTCCACTTTCCCCAGCATAATTGTCTTCTCTAGGCTTTGCTGTCTCCTCATGATGTGGCCAAAGTACTTCAACTTTGTCTCTAGTATCTTTCCCTCCAGTGAGCAGTCGGGCTTTATTTCCTGGAGGATGGACTGGTTGGGTCTTCTCGCAGTCCAAGGCACTCTCAGCACTTTCCTCCAGCACCATAGTTCAAAAGCATCGATCTTCCTTCGCTCAGCCTTCCCTAAGGTCCAGCTCTCACATCCGTAGGTGACTACAGGGAATACCATGGCTTTGACTAGGCGGATCTTTGTTGCCAGTCTGATGTCTCTACTCTTCACTATTTTATCGAGACTGGACATTGCTCTCCTCCCAAGAAGTAAGCGTCTTCTGATTTCCTGGCTACAGTCTGCATCTGCAGTAATCTTTGCACCTAGAAATACAAAGTCTGTCACGGCCTCCACGGTTTCTCCCTCTATTTTCCAGTTGTCAATCATTCTTGTTGCCATAATCTTGGTTTTTTTGACGTTTAGCTGCAACCCGGCTTTTGCGCTTTCTTCTTTCACCTTGATTAGAAGGCTCCTCAGCTCCTCCTCGCTTTCGGCCATCAGAGTGGTGTCATCTGCATATCTGAGGTCCAGGTTGAATATACCTTATCCAAAATGCTTGAGATCAAATGTTTTTGTTTTCAGATTATGAAATATTTGCATAGGCATAATTTTGGGGGTGGAACCCAAGTCCAAACACCACATTATTTTATTTCATATGAACCTTATTATACACATATTTATTTATTTATTTATTTTTATTTGTGGTATTTATATTCCACCCTTCTCACCCCAAAAGGGACTCAGGATTGGATTACAGTGCACACGTACATGGCAAACATTCAGTGCCATTTTTGACATACAAGACTTACAGACAGATAGAGGTTCAGCAGTTTTTCCACTTCCTCTTCGGATCCTGGAGGTTGCTCAATTCTGGCCACCGGGTGAGCTGTCGCTTCATCCACTATGATGCCGAACCTTTTGATCGTAGTATTTCCTCCTTGGCCAAGAAACCATGGCATACAACCTCTACGCTCATCAGACGGAACCAAACTCCTGAAGGACCAAAAGTCAATTGCACTACGTTGGAAAGAACACTACCAAAGCCTCCTAAACCGCAGCTCCAGTGTGGCCGAAGAGGTCCTCTCACAAATCCTGCAACAACAAACCAGGGATGAGCTTGCAGCACTGCCTAGTTTGGAAGAAGTCAGCAATGCCATCAGCCAACAAAAGAACAACAAAGCCAGCGGACCGGATGGGATCCCTGCTGAAATCTTTAAAGAGGGAGGACCTGCACTGACACACCAACTCCACCAGCTCATAGAAAAAGTGTGGGTGACCGAGAAAATCCCCGCAGACTTCAAGGATGCCACCATCATCACCCTCTTCAAAAAAGGGGAAAGAACAGACTGCGGAAACTATCGAGGTATCTTCCTTCTAACCTCTGCTGGAAAAATCCTCGCAAGAATCCTTGCAAACCGCCTTCTGCCCCTCTCAGAAGACACCCTCCCAGAATCCCAGAACGGCTTCCGCCCCTCCAGAGGAACCGTGGACATGATCTTCACTGCACGACAGCTCCAAGAAAAATGCAGGGAACAAAACCAACCTCTGTACATGGCATTCATCGACCTTGCAAAGGCATTCGACACAGTGAATCGCAGCGCTCTCTGGACCATCCTCCAAAAAATCGGATGCCCAAGCAAATTTGTGAACATCCTGCGGCTCCTCCACGATGACATGATGGCAACAGTCTTGGACAGCAGTGGCTCCCAAAGTGACCCATTTAAGGTGGAATCGGGTGTCAAACAGGGATGTGTTATTGCCCCAACTCTATTCTCCATCTTCATCGCCATGATACTACACCTTGTTGATGGGAAGCTTCCCACCGGAGTGGAAATCATCTATCGGACAGACGGCAAGCTATTTAACCTCAGCAGACTGAAAGCCAAAACCAAGGTCACAACAACATCTGTTATAGAACTCCAGTATGCTGATGACAATGTCGTCTGTGCGCATACAGAAGAAGATCTACAAGCCACTCTCAACACCTTTGCAGAAGCATACACAAAGCTTGGCCTGTCACTGAACATCGAGAAAACCAAAGTGCTATTCCAGCAGTCACCAGCCGCCCCCTCTCCAATGCCAGAGATACAGCTTAATGGTATAACATTAGAAAATGTCGACCATTTCCGCTACCTTGGCAGCCACCTCTCCACCAAAGTCAACATCGACGCCGAAATACAACACCGCCTGAGCTCTGCAAGTGCAGCATTTTCCCGAATGAAGCAGAGAGTGTTTGAGGACCGGGACATCCGTAGGGATACTAAGGTGCTTGTCTATAAAGTTATTGTCCTCCCAACCCTGCTATATGCCTGTGAGACGTGGACTGTCTACAGACGTCACATGCAGCTCCTGGAACGATTCCATCAGCGCTGCCTCCGGAAAATCCTGCAAATCTCCTGGGAAGACAAGCGGACAAACGTCAGCGTGCTGGAGGAAGCAAAGACCACCAGCATTGAAGCAATGGTCCTCCAACATCAACTCCGCTGGACAGGCCACGTTGTCCGGATGCCTGACCACCGTCTCCCAAAGCAGTTGCTCTACTCCGAACTCAAGAACGGAAAACGGAATGTTGGTGGACAGGAAAAGAGATTTAAAGATGGGCTCAAAGCCAACCTTAAAAACTCTGGCATAGACACTGAGAACTGGGAAGCCCTGGCCCTTGAGTGCTCCAGCTGGAGGTCAGCTGTGACCAGCAGTGCTGCAGAATTCGAGGAGGCACGAGTGGAGGGTGAAAGAGAGAAACGTGCCAGGAGGAAGGCACGTCAAGCCAACCCCGACCGGGACCGCCTTCCACCTGGAAACCAATGCCCTCACTGCGGAAGAAGATGCAGAGCAAGAATAGGGCTCCACAGCCACATGCGGACCCACAAGGAAACCCATGATGGAAGACCATCTTACTCGTCCAACGAGGGATCGCCTTGCTCTCCAGCATTTTTATGGTGTCATAAATTAACCTCCCTGCTTTAAGCAGTCCCTAATTTCTCTACTCACAGCTCAGTTGTTTTCAAATTACTTAGGTGAAAATAAGCTGGACTGTTTAACAATCGGGAGCTCAACCCCAACTCGGGCTCTGGACTTGCCACCTTTCGGTTGGAAGTGATTTATTGCTGCTATTGTGCTATCAGCCTGGCCACATAGTCTGAGGACAATTTTGTACTCAATATTTTTAAATGATTTTTGTGCATGAAGCAAAGTTTGTGTACACTGAGCCATCAGAAAGCAAACGTGTCACTGTCTTGGTCATTCGTGTGGACAGTTTGGGATTTTGTAGTATTTTGGATTTTGAAAATATACATAAGGCATGTTTAACCTGGAAGGAAGCAGTGCAAGCTTCAGCTGCTCCTATTGATTTCTGCCTGAAGTGAAACTATTCTCTTCACATAGCTAATAGTTCCTGCTAACACCAAGAGTTTTTCTCTCTTTTTGGGGGGGGGGGGGTGCTCCATAAGGAGGCATGCAGACAACAACATTAGGTGTCTTGTGGCATAGTCTTCTAAAGAAATGTTAGTTCTAGTTGCTGCTCAGCAGTTAGGCTATTTTAGGACCCTTCCACACAGCCCTATATCCCAGAATATCTAGGCAGAAAATCCCACAATATCTGCTTTGAACTGAGTTATCTGAGTCCACATTCAGCTAATGTAGGATTTTCTGCCTTGATATTCTGGGATATAGGGCTGTGCAGAAGGGCCCTTAGTCTCTGACGCAAATGGTTTTTCCCAACATCTGGCCCCAATGAGTGAGACCCCTTGACTTACTTTGTCCTAAAGCAGTGGTTCTCAACCTTCTTAATGACATGACCCCTTAATACAATTCTTCTTGTTGTGGTGACCCCCAACCATAAAATTATTTTTGTTGCTACTTCATAACTGTAATTTTGCTACTCTTATGAAGCATAATGTAAATATCTGATGTGCAGGATGTATTTTCAATCACTGGACCAAATTTGGCACAAATACCCGATAGGTTCAAATCTGAATACTGGTGGGGTTGGGGGGGGGGGGGCAGGCATGTAGCCGGGGGGGGGGGGCTTGGGGGGTTTCAGCCCCCCCAAAAAATTCTCATGGTAGTTCGCGAAAAGGCCTTACTGGTGCATTATTTAAACTGTTATGTTTATTCATATCATGATCTGAGCACCATACTCAATATATCCCATATGCATGGGGGTATTGGGGTAACGATACAAAAGGTTTGCTAGGGTAGACCCTCTTTCACTCAGACTCAGCCCCCCCCCAAAACAAACTCAGCCCCCCCCCAAATCGAAATCCTGGCTACGGGCCTGGGGGGGGGGATCAATTTTGTCATTTGGGAGTTGTAGCTACTGGGATTTATAGTTCCTTTACAACCAAAGAGTATTCTGAATTCCACCAATGATGGAATTGAACCAAACTTGACACACAGAACTCCCATGACCAACAGAAAATACTGGAAGGGTTTAGTGGGCATTGACCTTGAGTTTTGGAGTTATAGTTCATCTACATCCAGAGAGCACAAACAATGATGGATCTGCACCAAACTTGGCACGAATCTTCAATATGCCCAAATGTGAACACTGGTGGAATTTGGGGAAAATAGAGCCTGACATTTGGGAGTTGTAGTTTCTGGGATTTATAGTTCATCTACAGTCAAAGAGCATTCTGAACCCCACTAACGTTAGAATTGGGCCAAACTTCCCAAACAGAATCCCCATGACCAATAGGAAATACTGTGTTTTCTGATGGTCTTTGGTGATTCCACTGACACCTTCCTCACGACTCCCCCCCCCCCCCAGGAGTCCCAACCCCCAGGTTGTGAAATGCTGTCCTAAATCCCTATCATGCTATGCAATTATAGCACTATGATCCTACTTTAACTGCTATGGTTCCATCCTATGGAATCCTGGGGTTTGTAGTTTAGGGAGAATTAAACTAAAAAAACATTGAAAACTCTCAGCCAAGAGATCTTCTGTCTTACCAGACTACAAATTGTAGGATTCCCTAAGAGCCCTTCAACACAGCCCTATATTCCAGAATATCAAGGCAGAAAATCCCACAGTATCTGCTTTGAACTGGGTTATCTGAGTCCACGCTGCCATACATTCCAATTCAAAGCGGATAATGTGAGATTTTATTCAGCTGCATGGAAGGGGGCTTAGATGCAGCCATGGCAGTTTACGTGGAATCATAATGTTATAGCCATAGTTGTAGAGACCGGCGATGACTCCAACCCTACCCTGACTGTATAGTTGACACCAAGCCATTTTAAATAAGCCAAATAGCCTTCTGACCCTCATTCTTCATCATCAGGAAGTTGGCAATGATCCCAACCTCAGCATTTCAGAGTGAAGTTGCTGACTTTGCTGTCTGGGTTGATAATTTCAGTGTTTCATATACTGATCAGCTAAGAGTCCCCAGGTGGGGGATCCAGGGATGCTTGCTTTTGGAAACAAATCCTTGATTTTGTGAAATGCCAAGTGCATTGCTGGCTCAGATCCCAAGCAGTTTTCACACACATCCTTAAAAACAATGCCTTCAGTATACTCGGGGGCTTGACTTGTTTGACAAGACCAGAGACATTTACCTCTTTATAATCCACTCCTGAAAGTCCTGGATGTAATGTCAAATGCTCTGTGAGAAGAATTTTATTATTAGTGAGAAACACACCACAAGGCAGGACCCAGGTACAAACAAGTCATTTCTTTATTCTCCTCCTCTTGTATTTCTCTTGCTTTAGCCTTCCAGTCAGATCTCTGGTTCCTTTTTCATTTCATGCTCTTTCTATTGGTGCCCTCTAGGGATAAACTGCTAAAAAAACAAATCAGAGAGAAAAATAGCTATAAATTGAAGGTTGGAACAAGATGCAGACCTTGGGATATACACAAGTCGACCCCTTGCCATTTTTTACTCTTATTCCCCCGTATCCTTCCTCAGCTTAATAGAATATTGTGGGTGGGGGAAGATTATATACACATTTCTCTAGTCTCTGGGGAAGATAGTTCTTTTAAACACAATATAGATTGTATTGTTGAAGGCTTTCATGGCTGGAATCACTGGGTTGTTGTAGTTTTCTTGGGCTATATGGCCATTTTCTAGAAGTATTCTCTCCTGATGTTTCACCTGCATCTATGGCAAGCATCCTCACAACCTCTGAGGATACCTGCCATAAATGCAGGTGAAACATCAGGAAAGAATGCTTCTAGAACATGGCCATATAGCCCAAAAATCCTACAAGACAATATAGATTTTTTTTAAAAAAAATAACATTTTACTTTGGGGGGGGGGGCTTTCAAACCACACACTTAAACCATTATGATTCCTCTTATGCTTTAGAACCCCAGGACTTGTAGTTTGGGGAGGCACTAGAGCTCTCTGAGTGACAATCCTATATGTCCTTTACTAAAACACAAATCCCAGGATTCTGTAGAACTTCACAATGACATTTAAGGTTGGACCGCAGCTATAAATATGTTGTGTGGGTCAGGCCCGTAGCCAGGATTTCGATTTGGGGGGGGGGGGTGAGTTTTTTTTCAGGGGGGGGTTCGGGGGGCTGAGTTTCAGGGGGGGGGGCTGAATCTGAGTGAAAGAGGGTCTACCCTAGCAAACCTTTTGTATCATTACCCCAATACCCCCATGCATATGGGATATATTGAGTATGGTGATCAGATCATGATATGAATAAACATAACAGTTTAAATAATGCACCAGTAAGGCCTTTTAGCGAACCACCATGAGAATTTCGGGGGGGGGGGGGGCTGAAGCCTCTCAAGCCCCCCCCCCCCCCAGCTACATGGCTGGTGTGGGTCCTTTTTTTTTAGTCAGTGCAGCTCCCAGTGCATCCTGGGGTCCTTTTCACACTACACAGTTTTAGCACTGTTTTCCACCACAATGGCCAGCTCACACATAAACGGTGCCCCAAGGGGCATGTGGAGAGCCTTGCAGGTATTGGAATTCACTTCAATGAGTCATTGTTGAGTACCTGCCCTCTGCTGTGAAATGACATCATCATACTGCATAATCATCCTATTGCATGACATCACTGCTATTGTTTAGTTCTAGATAATGTTTTATTCCCTTCAAGAAAAATTAAACAGAAGATGGTGCAAGGTTTTCTTTTCCTTATCTTGAGACCAAGGTGATTGTGCAGGTTGTGAAGTAATGACATACCCCACACAAATGAGCACACTTTCACCATAAACCCCCAATGTGTTAGATTACAGCTACCACCCTTAGCCAACACCAAGCTCACAGGGGATGATGGGGACTCTACTGTAACATATCTGGAGGGCCCCAGGCTGGGGGTGGCTAATTGATCAAACAAATTTATACTTTGAAGGTGACAAAAATAGAATTCTCAGTGCGGTTTTCGATACCATTGACCATGGTATCCTTCTTGGGTGGCTCTCCAGAATGGGTCTTGGAGGCACTGTTTTGCAGTGGCTCCACTCCTTTCTGGAGGTTCACACCCAGTTGGTGAGGCTAGGGAACACCTGCTCGGACCCCTGGTCATTGACCTGTGGGTTCCTGCAAGGTTGTACTGGTAAAGTGCAAATGTTTGCCTTCTATCTCCCATGCTTTTCAACATGTACATGAAACCACTGGGCAAGATCATCTGGAGTTTTGGAGTGCAGTGCCATCTCTATGCAGATTACACTCTACTATTATTTCCCACCAAATTCCAAGGAAGCCCCCAGATCCTGGTCCAGTTCTTGTCCGCTGTGATGGACTGGATGAGGGCTAACAAGCTGAAGCTTTATCCCGACAAGACAGAGGTCTTCCTGATCAGTCATACAGCCAATTGGAGTATAAGGTGGCAACCTGTGCTCAATGGGTTTACACTCTCCCTGAAAACACAGGTCCACAGTCTGGGGGTCCTCCTGGATGCTTAATACTTAGGTGTCGGTGGTGGCCGGGAGGGTCTTTGCACAGTTAAAGCTCATGAGCTAGCTGCAGTCACTAGCCCCAACCGTACCTTGAGAAGTTTGACTTGGCCGTGGTAGTCCATACCCTAGTTACCTCCAGACTGGATTACTGCAATGCACTCTACTTGAGGCTGCCTTTGAAGACGGCCCAGAAATTGCAACTGGTATAAAGGTTGTTGGCCAGACTGCTAACTGGAGTGAGTTATAGGGAGCAGACAACCTCTCTGTTAAAACAGCTCTACTGGCTGCCAATAAGTTTTCAATCCCAATTCAAGGTGCAGGTTATTACCTACAAAGCCCTAAATGGCTTGGGTCTAACCTACCTTTGCAATTAATTATGTTTTAAATTATGTTTTTATGATGTTTGTGGTTTATGCATTTTTATTGTGTTATATTTTAACTCTGTTGACTGGTCTTGGTCCCCATGTAAGCTGCCCCGAGTCCCTTTGGGGGATATGGTGGCAGGATACAAAAATAAAGTTATTAATGTAGGTTCTACAGCATAGCAGGTTAGGTTGCTTTCTCTACAGACCTTGGCCTCATGGACACTTAATGGATTCTTTGTGGAGGTTGGAAACTTAGTGAGCTATAGTATTCTATTTAGGTATCTACGGTGCTGACATTGGAGACCCTTTAAGAACCAGTTCCTGGTCCAATCTCACCTTAAAGAAACCGCTTTGGGTGATATATGATTGTGAATACCACCAATAAAGTACAGACAACTGTTAGCCTTAAATTTAAAGAGAATTTCTGAATTAATTCAATAGAATGTTTTGTTCATAGCCCCGCTAATAAGGGACTAGTACAGTGGTTCTCAACCTGGGGTCCCCAGATGTTTTTGGCCTACAACTCCCAGAAATCCCATCCAGTTTACCAGCTGTTAGGATTTCTGGGAGTTGAAGGCCAAAAACATCTGGGGACCCCAGGTTGAGAACCACCGGACTAGTAGATTTCAGGATGATGTAATCGACACTTTGAGATACAGTTGGGAGGATGGAGAATATCATAGACCTTGGAAATGAGCATGGTTTGGGTTTTTGTTTTTGTTTTTAGTTTTTTTGATTACAACTTTCAGAATCTCCCAGTACTCAAAACACCTACACTCCTGGTTTGTGATTTTGCCTGTTTATATTTGTGATGAAGGAAGGAGAGTAGTACTACTCCAAGTGATGTTGTTTGGGTCAGTTTTTTGCTGGTTAGTGACAAGCTTCCAAAAAAGAAATAGTTGTAACCAATTGATACAAATATGGTATGATACTGGTCCTTAGCATTTGTCAAAGGGGTGGGTGAAACTCTTGTCCACTTCGTCAGATAACTTGGGAAGCATTGTACTAGATGCCTTTAATTTGACTCTGGAAGTTTTCTGTACAGAAGCTTTTCCCAGCCTTCCTCCCTTTTCCTACTTTGTTCTGTACCTCCCGTCATCCATAACCATTGGCCATTTTGACTGGGGCTGATAAGATTCTCAGTCCAAAGAATCTGTAGGAATTGAATTAGATAAGATGCTGTGGGACATAATTGAGAAGGAGAGGGATGTCAAATTGAAGAATGTTTCAGCTTCCAAGAGCATCACAAACAAGGTTGAAAAAGAAATGTGCCATGTCTCCTGTCATGCTGGTATTTCCTGGGTGTTTCAGTTGGCGGTTTCTGCTCCGATTTTGCCTTTTTTTCATTCCTATTTTATAGCCTTGACTGATTCCTTTGTTTGTTGTTATTGTTTTATTTATTTCCTTCCCCAATAGGCGACAACTGCGAGGTGGATAGTCGGGCAGGACACTGTGTCCCTGGTGTGTGTAGGAATGGAGGCACCTGTACCAACTTGGCAGACGGTGGTTTCCAGTGCCAATGTCCTCCTGGGGGCTTTGAGAAGCCTTACTGTGAAGTTTCTACACGCTCCTTTCCACCGAAGTCTTTTGTCATGTTTCGAGGACTTCGCCAGAGATTCCACTTGACATTCTCCCTCTCGTACGTTTCTAAGTGTAACAGCCATGTAACGACTGCTCCCAAATTGATCATGGAGGATCTTGGTGGGCTAGATAGTTCTCTACAGCTCTGTCTTCCATCTTGGTGGGCTAGATAGTTCTCTACAGCTCCAAATAATTTTCCTTACTTTGCTAGGTTTGTCTTTCCAACTATTTAAATGGGGATCAGAATTGGGTTTTTTTTCTAGGTTCAATATTTTAATTTAACTCAGGAAACAGAATATTTTAGGATTGCAAAACACTGTTTACTTTTAACTCAAATAAGGGTTCATAAAAATATGATAAATAGAAATTCAACAAATGTGTCTTTGTCGAATACGGGGTGCAATGACCAAGTTTATTGACCATTGATTTGTCATTTAAGCTAGTAGAAACTTGCTAGGGAGCAGAAAGACTTAACTTCTGACAGTGGTTGGATCAAAAGGTAAATCCTTTTGTAGTAGCAACGCTCACTTGGCTGCATCAGATAAGTGAGTTGTAGATAAATGTTGCACTAAAAGATTTACCATTAATCCCTGCCCCAGAATAAACCTTATCTGACAAAGTATATGTGAATATATTTATTTTTTCTCTGCCTTATCACTTTTGTTAGATTTGCCACCATGGAGCGTGGTGGCCTCCTAATCTACAACGGACGCCTAAATGAGAAGCATGACTTCTTGGCTGTAGAGATTGTGGATGAGCAGGTTCAGCTGAAGTACTCCACAGGTAAATATGGTAGATCCACAATATCCTTGTTGAAAGTGCCACCCTACACCAAATAGGTGCTGGTGGTTATGGCCATGACTTGTCATCTGAGATTATAGTACGTCCTCTCTATCCATGGGGAATATGTTCCCAATTGGATCATGTTTAGAAAGGTATCTTCTCTAGGAATTTGCTAAGCAAATTTTGTAAGAATTTGCTTACAAAAGATTACTCTACAGCAGTGGTTGCCAACCATTGGTCCTCCGTGTGTTTTGGACTTCAGCTCCCAGAAATCGCAACTAGCTTACCAGCTTTTAGGAATTGTGGGAACTGAAGTCCAAAACACCTGGATGACCAAAGGTTGAGAACCACTGCTCTACAGTAACTTTCATGGGAAGCTTACTATGCTACTGGACTACAACTTCCAGAGTTCATCAGGAAATTGGTATAATTTTGGTTTACAAAGAAGGCCAAGCTAAAAATTGTACCTTTCTGGTATTATAAAATGTTCTGTGGCACAATGAGGTGAAAGGAGGCCATGTATGTGTCTCTGTCTGCTATGATGTGTTTTATTGTAATGGAGATTGAGCAGAACACAAGAAAGCAGGACTACAGAAAGGTGATACAGGTAAACATGTTGAGTAGGGGCAGGCATAAATCTGTTGGGCCCCAGTGACTCCTCTCTTTAGAAGGCTATGCACCAATGTGAAGAACCACAAGAAAGGAGACTAGAGATACTGAAATATGCATTAGGAGTGAACCTGGGCATAACTTGTAATTTGGGTGAGATTTCTTTTTCAATTGCAGTAATAATTTACAAGTTTACATATATTTTTTATACATTAGCAAATCACAAAGGATAAACTCTCCTTTGTTCTCTGTCTTGGCAATGGGAAAATGGCCACACTCCTCTGAGGGCACAAACAGGAGAAAATATGAAGTTCCATTTATATGTATGAGTGTATGCTATTTGTATGCTATTTGTATTTGTGTTCATGTGCATTTTCATAACTTCTTGAGCGTAAAGGTCGCAAACAGTCATATTAGATTATATCCCAAAGGGGTATTTATGCATGCTGTTAGTGTCTGGATGAATGATAGTGTTGTATCAGTACAGAAATATGTGCTGTTTTAAGCTATGGTATTCAGAGCCATCCTGTCATGTGACATAACAAGACACACACGCTTCCCTTTCAATATCCCTTATTCATCTGGTTCTGTCTAAACCCATAAAGCATTTTATGACCTATTCAGCCTCATAAGTGATGTTCAGATGTAACATGTCTTAAATATAGTTACTGTATTAAAGGAAATGGCTTTTGCTTCCTGGGTTCTAAATGTGTCTCAGCCAATAACCTGTCAAGTTAACGGCACTCCTAAAATAGGAATCCAAAATGCAGTTAAAAGCAATCCACATAGGACATATGGTGCTTTTTAAAATAAAAGCCATTATTCATGACCTATTTCTTAAATAATCTCAGACATGAACTACTGAATGCTAAATGTTTTTTCAATATCATGGGTTACTTTTGTCACAAGCTGCCCAGCAAGGAAGTTGCTGTTTGGATAGACTGAATGAAGATTAATAGCAAGGCTGTAGTATTTGCTATGTTTCCTAGCCAATGTGTTTGGAATTATTCATATAAATACTGATATATGACTAGGAAGAACGTATGCCTTCTTCATATTATTTTAGCACCCCAGTTATTTCTTTAAAAACACCACATTATGTGTCAAAGCAAGCTATCATTCACCTGTCACCCACCCCCATGTCAGTATGCTCAACGCATTTGCTATGTGTTCCAACAGGTGAGCGTTTTTGCATGTGATGAAGCCTGGAGGATGATTTCTCAAAACGGGATCTCTTGTCTTGATAGGATAAGAATGATGTTCCTACAGGGGACAAGCAACATCTTTGACTTTGAATCATCTTGTTTTGTAGGATCACTGCATAGATAGATAGAAATGGCAATGGGTTGCTGTGAGTTTTCTGGACTGTATAGCAATGTTCCAGAAGCATTCTCTCCTGACGTTTCTCCCACATCTATGGCAGGCATCCTTAGAGGTTGTGGGTGAAACATCAGGAGAGAATGCTTCTGGAACATGTCCATACACCCCAGGAAACTCACAGCAACACAGTGATTCCTACCATGAAAGCTTTTGACAACACATAGAAATGGCAACACCTAGAAAAATCAATGCAGAAGTCAGTGTATCCCTCATGCACTAGAATTCTGCATGCAGATATTGTTTGCTTAATTTAATTATTTTGATAAAAGTTCAAAGAAATCATTCTGTCTTCACTCCACCATCCAGATTCGGAATTGAAACCAAATCAGGAAAAACATATTTTCTCCTGAAGGAATTATTTGGCTCATAATTAATGAAAGATGGGGGAACATGAGTCTGGTGTTATAGTGATGGCTCCTTGCTTGGTCATTTCAATCCCAATTCAGTGTTCACTATGTTCAGTGGAAGGAACTTTCAGAAATGCATTTTGTATATCTGCATCTAGATTTCTTTTTCTTTAAAAGTAACAGTTACGTGACACATGGGGTTTGCTATTTTCACTGCAAAGTGAAAGGATTTACAGCCCCTCTTCTCCAAACCAATTATCTCCTCCTTTATTAGCAGTAGTGTAGCTATCCTAATATACTTTATTTATATTCTGTTCTATCTTCCTGAGGGGACTCATACAGAACACATATACAGCAGACATTCAATGGCAATTATACAATTAACAAGGTCAAACAATATATGTATTGTTTGACCTTGTTAATTGTATAATTGCCATTAAAGGTAACAGGCTTTTCCCATCTTTTTTCATTTCTGGCATCTGTGTTTGACTCCTCCTTCGGGGGGGGGGGGCGGAATTGCTGTAGTTCCATCTTCCATGCCGAGGAAATGTGTTGTTCTTAGACATCCTCCTGATTGAAATCACCAGTATGTCCCTATGGGCGCCTTTTATTACCTCCCTGCTTTAAAGCGGTGCCTATTTATCTGCTCACATTTTTGTTCTCAATCTGCTAGGTGGGCAGGGAGATGGGGCTAACGGTGAGTGCTCATCCCGACCTGGACTTGAACTGCCAACCTTTCAATCAGCAGGATTTTCTGCCGCTCAGTGTTTTAGCCTGCTGTGCTAAGCCCAGCCCCTATTCTACTGTGTTGCAATAAAAACTGAGAGTGTTGGAATCTGAAAAAAGGGGTGGGAAACTTGCAGCTCTGTAGATATTGTTGGACTATCAGTCCCAGAAGCCCTTGCTAGTAGCTATGCTGGCTGTGGCTGCTAGCTGTTCCAGTTTAACATCTGGAGAGCTGCATGAGTCCCATCTTAAATGTTAACAGTTCTATTTGTCATGGATTAATGCTCACTTTCATTGAAAGATAGCAAATTGAGTCGAAAAACACATAATTCACTTGTGTGGTGAATAATAAATATTTTAAAAATATGATACAAATCATGAAAATGTATTTTTTTAAGGGTGGAAGGAAATAAACAAACAATAAAACAGACTGACCAGCCTTAAATGCCAGATAAATGCAAACATTTTGGTGAAGTGTTGAAATGATTGCAAGGCTACTCTGAGTTGCATAGTACCCCACATGACTTATTTTTTGAGAGAAAAATGGTAAATTTCATACATTTCAAGTGTCAGGTATTCTTATTCTTATTCTTATTCATATTCTTATTATTATTATTATTATTATTATTATTATTATTATTATTATTATGTTATTTTTATTTATACTCCACATTCTCTCCACAAGGAGATTTTGTGGAGACTCAAAAATGGCTCTAAATGTAGTTTGGCTCTAGCTCTGTCTACCTGACAGGATATGATGTCACTCCCCCTTGCAGGTGAGTCAAGCACCATTGTCACTCCACATGTACCAGGAGGTGTGAGCGATGGGCAGTGGCATACAGTGCAGCTTCACTATTACAACAAGGTAGGTGCTGACATTCTTTGATTTCTTAAAATATATTTTGAAATGTCAGTGATAATGCCAGTGACAAAAAATTGTCAGCATTCACTTGTATATTTCTAGAAACTGGAAAATTTGGAGCAATAACAAAACAGCTCTGAACTTTCTAGCTTTCTCATGTGACTATTTACATTGGGTATTTATGTCTTGAGAATTGCAACTACATTTAAGAAAGTACATCTCTAGCAGTCTGAATTGCTTTTTTATGGTGCTACTTGTATATGTTATGATTCTGTGTTATGTGGGGACAATCATGATCCTAATCCATTTAAGTGAATGGTTAAATACAAAAATTGAAATTTTCTGCCTTTAAAAATTATTAAATGCTACTTTTCTGCATGCATGGAATTTTTAGAGGGAAACCAGAAAGGAATTGAGTGAGCAATTCCTTTCATCTGCAGTCAAAACAGTTAGTGAGTCGGGAAAGTTATATTCTGTTCCATTTCCTAATGCGAATGTTGGTTCCTAGTCCGTGGAGGCAATATGGTTTCCATCTTTAGGTGATGCCTGCTTAGTTCTTGCTGTATTGTTTCAGCCCAAGATCAGCTCCTTGGGCTCAGTGCAAGGACCTTCCAAAGAAAAAGTGGCCATCCTAATAGTGGACAAATGTGATGCATCCATGGCACTGCAGTTTGGAAGTGAGATTGGGAACTACTCCTGCGCAGCAGAAGGGGTGCAGTCCAGTTCCAAAAAGTGAGTCTTTGGTTCTTGCTGCTTGGCAGAAAAATCCTACCCTCCTTCAAAGAAGGGAAAAGAACAGACTTCGTCATTTTCTTTTCCATTTCCAATTCATTTGTTAAGTTTTTATCAAAAAAACAAGAAGGGTAGGCTTGAAACACAACCTCATCAGGGACAGTGCCCTTCCACGACCCATTTGTTACCCAAATACAACATGCACCCACATGAAGCCTATATAAGCATGTGCCTCTGGTCTTTTCTCTAGCTAAGGAAGTTTGTGGATGAGTGCAGTTGCAGTTTTTGTTGGCTAGGTCCGTAATCTTTTTTTTTTAAGGTACACATCCAATCACAACCTTCCCATAGGTTACTGAAGTTCTAAACAGCCTGTGTGCTAAGCAAAATGAAATTTATTGTATTTGCGGGTTTATGATAGTTGGGAAAGATTCCCATATACACAAAACAGATGGTGTGTTATTCCAGGAAGAGTAACAGATCAAGTTCAAGACACTGGCATGCTTAGGCATTAGCCTCATCTACACAACATTTTAGAGGATTCTGTATTGCTCACATCAACAACACATGGCCCTCTAGATGCCATTGGACTGCAACTTGCATCAGCGCGCGATGAAATACTGTGATACTTGCAGTCCTTCAACATCCAGAGGATTGTGTGTTTCCTACTGTGCTATAGTCTAAATGTCTGCATCAAGCTGAGACTGAGTTTGTGGAAAGTTTGATGTCCAAAAACATTCTGGCTGCCCCCAGCTTGTCCTCAACCCTGCATGCTGTCTAAGGGGAGAGTATGAAGTGTGTGCTGCTTTCATGTCTAATCGCTTAAGCATGGAGCTTCTGCAATTCACTGTGTTTAAGGCAAAGACCCATTCCTAGCTTCACTGTAGCAGAATTCTGATCCTATGCCTCATTTGCTGGGCTAAAATGCCAAGCAGGACAACTTCCATAGATGCCGCTTATGGGCTTTTTCTTCCTTCAGGTCATTGGACCTCACTGGGCCTTTGCTTCTTGGAGGGGTCCCCAATCTGCCTGAGAATTTTCCCGTGGAGCACAGGGAATTTGTGGGGTGCATGAGAGATCTGTACATTGACAGTAAACGCATTGACCTGGCTTCCTACATTGCAAACAATGGAACCTCCACAGGTAATGTCAGCTTCTTCACCATGGCTCTTGCAAAGACATTCCTCTCCCAGATCATCCCTCCCTTCAATTTGCAAAATTGAAAGAGCTTCATCACTGCTGGCTTGGTAGCTTAGGGTTCACAAATACCATATAGACTCTAGCCTGACTCCTGCAATAAGAGAGGCTTCCTCTCATATTTCCTTCTGTCCTATGTGCTGTTTAGTGAAATCGCATGCTCATTTTGCTGAAGATATGTTTGTACTCATAGCAGCACCCATGCTTTTCCACTCCTCATACAAGACATGAACTTAATTAGAGTACTGATCTAATGGGGAAAGGCTCTGTGCTCTATCTGCAACCCTTGGGTTACTTGTCTCAAAAACGTCTTGTCTGTTGTGAATGTCTTGGAGGTGACCACGTCAATACTGCATTGATAGCCTGATGCTTAGATTTCTGGATGAACTGGCCTTTTGGGAAAGGTTTGGTGTCTCCTGCAGCTTCTGGCCAATGTATTGTGTTGTACCTGCAAGTTGTTTCAAACTTATGGAAACATTTTTCTTGTCAAAATTTGTTCAAAGTGTGGTTTCTTTTGCCTTCTGCTAATGCTGAGAAAGTTTGACTTGCCTAAGTTCACCTCATAGGTTTCCATGGCTGAGATTCAAACTCTCGTGTCCAGATTCCTTGTCCATCATGCTCATTCTCTAGACTTAATTGGATTTAAAGCAGGCCTACTCACACCAGTGGGGCCTAAAGTAATAATGACTGATTTAGGTCCATTGATTTTAGCAAGTTTACTGTTAATCTGGATCTAACACAACAGGATTTAATGCTGCATCCAATAAAACTTAACACCACCAGAGAACTAACATCAGAAAATGTTTCTGCAAGTTATTAGTCTAAAATGTTAATAGAGGGGTAGACAGTCTAGGGCAATTCTGTTTTGCAATACAACTCCCATATTTTCTGGTGCCATATCACAACTGGGGCTAGAAGAGATTGCACACCAAACCATCTAAAAACATCAAAGTGACTATCCTTAGTTTAGAACAGTGGTTCTTAACCTGTGGGTTCCCAGATGTTTTGGCCCTCAACTACCAGAAATCTTAACAGCTGGTAAACTAGCTGGGATTTCTGGAAGTTGTAGGCCAAAACACCTGGGGACCCACAGGTTGAAAACCACTGGTTTAGAGGCTGTTCTCATAGTTTGCAGAAGTTGAGGATTTGGGCCAAATTAGAAACCACCTGGTTAACAATTTGGTCCTTTGTCTCCATCCCTATGCCATTAATGTATCACATCCCCAGGTTGCCATGCCAAGCACTCCTACTGTGATTCAAACCCTTGCAAGAACAGTGGCATCTGCATTGCGGGCTGGTCATCCTTCACCTGTGAGTGCCCAATAGGCTTTGGAGGCAAGGACTGCAGACATGGTGAGTATAATACTGAGGAGGGTGAAAGTAAATGAACATGCAGGGGGGATACTAAGAATGTTATTGAAAGCAAACCAGCAACAAATTGCACCATCTTCACTTTCCAAAGGGTCTGTTGGATGATTAGAGGGTATCTTACCCTTAAAAATAAGCAAAAGTGTATGGTTTAAGTAGATGAGTTTTGGAGAAACCCTGTTTATACTCTCAGAAATAAATCAGAAAGGATGAATTCTGAAAATAAATAATTTTTTAGCAATATGTCATTGCAATACTTGTCATCCCCAAGTATACATTACCCAACATGTATATTTGGGGATGCCCTTGAAAAGTGTTCAGATGCTGCAGCTAGTACAAAATCTAGTAGCCTGATTGGTGTCAAGTGTACATTTTAGACCATATAACATCAGTTCTGTAAGAACTACACTGGCTTCCAAGATCAAATCAAAGTGCTGGTGTTGACCTACAAAGCCCTAGCGACTTGGGATCAAAATATCTGAAAGACCTCCTCCTCCCATAAGAGCACACCAGAAATGTGAGATCTTTAGAGGAGACTTTTTGCGTATCCCAACACTTCATGAAGCTAGAGCAGTGGGTAGCAGTACCTCAACTGTGAGACTCCCTACTCGGGGAAGTTAGACTCTTTCAACTCTTTCCAGTTTCTGGCAGACAGTGCTACTCTGGAGTTATTAATGTTTGAAATTGCTCTATTTTAGCTGTTTTAAAATTCATTATTTTATATTGCTTTTAGCAGTTTTAAAAGTATTTTAATGTATTTTATAATGTTTTATCTTTGTATTGTTTTAATTCATTTTTTTCATCATCTTAGGAGCCTTTGTGGTCTGGGAGGTGACACAAAAATATCAGAGACAGAGAGACTTTTGTTTCAGGATGTCTGAGGCATGTTTTATGATCAGATCTGACCTTCCTTTCCTATCAAAAAAGTCAATAGACATTTCAGAAATTAGGACAGTGTACACAAAAGATATTAAACCCTTAGCTGTTCACATCCCAGGAGCAAATCGAGGTTATGGACAGGTCAGATACTTATTGAGCCTGGGACTCTAGTTTAGAACCAGCCTTTAGTGAATGTTTTGGGCAGGATAGGAGTTCTGATCTCTAATTACAAAACTTGGCTCTTGGTTGCCTCATAAAAAACAGTTTTTCTAGACTCGCATCTGAAACCCAATAAGTCTTATCTGACCTTTTGTTTCCACAGGGATCTCTTCAGATGTGTTCTGTCTTTTGTTACTGATGCTCAACTACAAAGCACACTAAACTGTATTACAGTGTATGTGTGTGTGTGTGAGAGAGAGAGAGTGTGGCTTCAAGTCACCTGTTGACTTATTGCAACCTTATGAATTTCGTATAGTTCTCTTAGGCATGAATACTCAGGAGATTCAACATATCAAAATCCTGACTCTCTCTTTATAATCTGTGTGGCATGCAAGAGAGAATCAGGAAATCATTTTTGAGCACTGAAGAAGAAAGCACATTTAGGAGGTAATCAATACTAAAATTAACAATTTTATGTGCCTTTTGGTATATTTTTAGAATTTAGAGGCACCATTTATCACAAAATTTAGAAATGTGTGATAGCTGAAGGATAGATGCATTCCAGCCCAGATAGTTGTCTGGAAAGTTAAGACCACATTGCTTCATTTTGAAACCTTTGAGCATTCCTACTCCTGAAATTCTTTCTGCAAAGAATTTAAGCAAGATCCAACCTCTTAACACCTTTTTGCAGGCTCAGTTCGGATATCTTTTCTTGTTTGGAAAGCAAAAGCAGAGAAAATATAGCAATGACTGAAAAGAGGCTGCTTACTGACAAGTGTCTTCATGTGGTTCTTACCTCCATTATCTTTTATGCTGTTTTTTTACTCCTAGCTATGCATCATCCCCATCATTTCCATGGCAACAGCATTCTTTTCTGGGATTTTAAGAACGAGATGAAGATCTCCACACCTTGGTATATGGGCCTGGCATTTCGGACACGCCAGCTGAACGGAGTGTTACTTCAGGCCCACGCCGGCCAGTTTGTCACCATACGCTGCCAGGTATGGTTCTGGTACTCACAGGAGAAGTGCTTGCGGGTTCCTGCTTCCGCCAAAGATTGTATCAAACATCCAGAGATGTTTCTCTTGATAACTCAGTTTGTAAGTGGCAACTCCCACAGCAGGTGAAAGTAGAACGGATGTTGCAGCAAGGATCTCTCTGTAGTAAAGGAAGACTGATATCCTTTTGTCATGTAGGATTTATAACAAGGAAAATTATGTTATAGCTGTGGGGATGTTCTGTGTTGTGGCTTCACGCTGACCTTGAAGATATATAGTCCTGTCTGAGCAGCTTTCTTAATGTGCAGTGTATCTGTGAATAATTAAGAGCAAGAAGTAAAGCTAGCCTGAGCTGTCGCAGTCTGGATAGATTTGTTTGTGTTCTGGCTTTAATGGTTTAAGATTATTGCATGCCACTCAGCTGGCAAATGTCATTGGTGTGGGTTACAAATATTTTTTAAAAACCTGAA
Source organism: Anolis sagrei (assembly GCF_037176765.1). Classification (NCBI taxonomy): domain Eukaryota; kingdom Metazoa; phylum Chordata; class Lepidosauria; order Squamata; family Anolidae; genus Anolis; species Anolis sagrei. The sequence goes on along the minus strand of NC_090022.1, from coordinate 56,792,120 downwards.
ATAGTCAATAAAAACAACACAATGAAAATAAATTAGCCAAAAGATTTATTATTATTAGGGTGTGATGTGACAGCACTAGATCTGAAAGAGTAAAGGCAATAAGAAGTGTTACAATAATCACATACAGAGTGCTTGTCAAACACCAGAGTGCTAGTTTTTAAATGTTACCACATTCAGGGCATTTTACATGGAAAGGGTCACTGCTGAGAAAGTTTTTCCATTGCTGCTTTACCATTTCTTTAGCTGGACTCTGGGCTGCTCTCCTTCATGGTGAACAGAGGTTCTGGACGCACCACAAAACTCCTTATGGATCAAATGCAGCTCAACGATGGAGCATGGCATGACCTTCAACTGCAGCTCCAGGACATACGCAGCAGCCAAGATGCTCGCTATATCGTCACCCTCAACCTGGATTTTGGATCCTACCAGGTGAGCCCTGATAATAGTGACACATTATTCATCTCCACATTGGAGCACATTGCACACACTAGAGCTGGAGTCCCTTCATGTGAATTTTGTCCTCATCTGCCCCTACTGTGTTCTCAAGGTGCTTCCCCTCACCTTGAGACCTCATTCTCTTTGTGTCCATCTCCCTATACAACAGGAAGGGACAATTTGTGGCTTATTGTATGAGCAGATAGACGCCTCCTCCTAGGCCAGGAATGGAGAATGTGTGACCATCCAAATGTTCTTCTTTCTTTTTCATTGACTACCCTGACTAGGAATTATGGAAATCACTGTTCAAAATAATCTGGAACAGAATTCTCAATGGGTTGTTGTAGATTTTTCGGGCTATATGGCCATGTTCTAGAAGCATTCTCTTCTGACATTTCACCTGCATCTATGGCAGGCATCCTCAGAGGTTGTGAGGATGCCTACCATAGATGCAGGCAAAACATCAGGAGAGAATGCTACTAGAACATGGCCATATAGCCCAAAAACCTTACAACAACCCAGTGATTCTAGCTATGGAAGCCTTTGACAATAGAATTCTCAACCTTTTCACCATGAAGGAACCCTTGAAATAATTTTAAAAGTTACAAGTTTTAGGAAACCCCCTGCATAAGAATACTTATAGCTATAGTTTAATATTTTTTTGGAAAAACCCCCCAACAACACCATAATGTCTTTCAGAGTTTCTCATGAATTCTCAGTTAACCTTGATTGAGAAACCCTGATCTAAAACCTACAAGTTGCCACTTCTGCTCTATATGATTAATATTAACAGGCCTGTCCTGGTCTACAGCTTTCTTTTTGTTCCTTGAGGAAACATGTTACCAGTCCTGAGATTCCCATTAAGTAGTCTGTGAAGATGAAATGGCAGCCTGCAGGCTTTGGTAAGGGAGGTGAGCCATGGTGCACCTATTGCATTCTTATGAGCTGGCCTTCTCTTCCCAGGACACTGTTGTGGTTGGCAATGAGCTGCATGGCCTGAAGGTGAAGCATCTCCATGTTGGGGGAATCTTAGAGTCTGGTAAAGTGCATCATGGTTTTGCAGGCTGCATTCAGGTGAGTTCCAGCAGTTTCCCAAATTCCAGGATTTCTCTTCTAACCCATGTTTTGATTCACAGATGAGCTGCACTCACAAATGGGAAGTTAATCCCCTTCCACAAGCCAGATGCAGAAACCAAACCAGAGGAACTTCCTTTGGGTGCTAGCACTCTTTCTTGTCTATCTGACTCAAGGACTTCAGGTTACCTAGGGCCCCCAAATATTTGGTTGTAAGGAAGAGAAAAGAATAAGAATGCTTGGCAAAGTCTGGATGTCCAATTGCCAGTACTGGAAATATTAGATAATTTCTACAGTACATAAATAACATGCAGTTCAAAAAATGGGGTTAGGGGAATTCTTGCTAATCTGGGCAAGGGTGTAGCTCATAAAACATGCTTTGCATGCAGAATCTTTGAGCTTCAATCTCTGGCATTTCCATGTGAGGCTGGAAAAACTTTTGTCTGAAAGTCAGGAGAGCCTCTATCATTGAGCATCAATAGTACTGGGCTGTATGGACCATTGGTGTAAGACAGCTCCCTGTGTCCCCATTACGGGATTGTTTAACATGCCCAAGACCTTTTCATTCATGCCCAGGCCATTTGGTGGAAGACTGCAATGCCTTTTTCACTTGGCTTTCAGGGCGTGCGCCTGGGGGGCACAGCCACTGGGACTGCATTACCCAAGCCCAGCAGCACTTTGAATGTGGAGGCAGGATGCACGGTGCCCAACCCTTGTGAATCCAACCCCTGCCCTGCCAACAGTATATGTCAGGACAAGTGGCAAAGCTATTCCTGTGTATGCCAACCAGGTAGGAGATATACAAAAAACGCAGGCTCTCGTTCTTGTCCTTTTAACTTTTGGTTCGTGTTTCCTTTCCTCTTTATGTTTCCACATTGTGTCTTTTAAGTGTTTAACTTTCTATGTTTCTCCTTTGCTTTTGGGAGGTATTTTTCCCTTCTAGTGTTGATGCATACAGATAATGTATGTGCAGTGTTCATATTACTTGCATGCTATCTCTCTTGATTCATTTTGTGCCTTTAGCAAAAACAATTGCCTATATCCAAACTAAGATTTTTTTAAAAAAGAGAGAGAGAGAGAGATGTCTTGATGTTCCTCTTGAAAATAGAAATACTGTATGCATACATATATATAGAGAGAGTGCAATTTGGGATATAGTTCCTTGCATATATCAGGAATCAGAAAAGACAGATCACTATGGGGCTGGTTTGGCATTCATTCATCTCTCCTATTGTCTTTTTCCAGTTTTAGTCACTGAAAAATAAAAATAAATACTCATGTAAGCCAAATATATTGACTAAAGATATGGGAATCAAGCTTATTTGCATCACCCTTATAATATTATTCTCTTCATAGCCTTAGTCTTTATTTCACAATTTCAGTAATAGGGGAAGAAAGGGGGTTTGGTTATGCAACCTGATTCCCATTAACGAACTACAAGCTCAGTTAGCATTTCCCCACTTTCAGAGAATTTCTTCTATGGAGTCCCATATGTTTACATTGATATATGTTTTTTCCAAAGCCACTATGTATTAATTTTTTCAGGGCACTATGGTAGGAGCTGTGTTGATGCCTGTCATCTGAACCCCTGCAAAAACAAGTCAGTGTGTCGGAAGAGGCCTGGTGCTCCCCATGGCTATGTCTGTGAGTGTGGAGAAAATCACTTTGGGCAGTACTGTGAGCACAGGTGAGATCAAGAACCAGCCCTGTATTTTCCAGCATCCCACCAGCCTAAGAAATACTACTCCCCTCGTTGTAAGGTCTCTGCAACTCTAGGAGCCTTTAATTGTTAGTAGTTAGATCACTATGAAGAAACTTGTACTCCAGTTTTTTACTACTGAGGTTTGCTTTCTGTATGTCAACTTATTCCGAGTCTAAAGTCTGGTTCACAATTTATGTTTCGGAATGAAGTGATTTCAGCTAATCAATTTCAAACAGACAGGTCTGGACAATTTGTGTCCACTCCACTCCCAAGATATGATTTATCCGCATGCATACACAATCTACATTTTTATAGTTCCAGCAAGGCAGCAGAAATAAGTGATTTATCATGATTCTGAAAGATCAGAGCCTGGAAACGTTACTTTTTCTAACTTAAAGTGCTTACAAAAGCTGATGGGGAATTCTAAGAGTTGTACTCTTTTAAAAATAATGTTTCCAAGCTCTCTGAAAAAATGTTAATTTCTTGCAAACTCTGTTTAGCACATTAGACCCCACATTCTGAACATAGCTTGGACAGGCATATTTTGTTGTGAAGGCATCAAATGGTGCTTTTTTGTAGGGCTGAAATAATTTCTTCATGAATCCCTTCACTCTGCTAATATTTTCTCAGTCTTCTGCAGCTACTTTATTATTTAAGCATATTGAGTTCTCCTCCTCAGGAACAGTAATTCATGTCTATTGGATATTGCATTGTGAGTGTAGGAATGTTTTGATACCACTCAGCCAATCGAATTCGGCTTTATGATGATGTCACAGAGTCCATTGGGAGGGAAGACAATGTTTTCATTCTTGAAAAATATTCCCCCCACTATGAAACCTCCATTGCTGCTACCAAGTTTCCCAAAAATGTATTGTGATAATTTCTTGTCTGTTTGTAGAACATTGTACTGAAAACTACAGAATAAATGTAGAAATCCAGGTCTTAAGTCAGTAAAATGTCACAACTGCTCACATTTCAGGTTTCTGCATGTTCACTTGCTATATGACCATCAATAAAGTAGTATTCTGAATTCAGAACATCAGGTATCTATCTACCTGACTTTTTCCCCAACAGGATGGATCAACAATGTCCAAAGGGCTGGTGGGGGAATCCAACATGTGGGCCCTGCAACTGTGATGCAGCCAAGGGATTTGACCCAGACTGTAATAAAGCCAATGGGCAATGTCACTGTAAGGTGAGTGGACAGGCAGCTCCTGGCTTTGCAGAATTATGCTGTTCTTTCGATCTGAAATGGTACATGACTCACTTTGCCCTTGGTTTGCAATATTGTCTTTCACCTCCATTCTTGGCTCTGCAATGTCATTGCATTCATACTTGGAAACATAAAATCTCACCCCAAAGCCCAGTTTCACACATTTTCTGTTTCCCCCCTTGAGATTCTTTACTTTCCAGGGGTCCCACTTTCTCCAGTCATCCTCCCCCCAGTTCTCCCTGCCTCCATTCTTACCATGTCCACACACCAAAGCTTGATCCCAGCTTAATACCACATGTTTAGGGTGAGTGTCTGAAAGTCCCTGGATTCTATAGATGGGAGGAAGACCCATAATAGTCAGAGAAGGCTGAAACCACTGTGGGAGCTCAGCAGGAGGAGAGCTTTCCATAATGGAGGAAGGGATTGTTTATGTTGTTTTATAATCTTCCTGACTGGGTGTTTGGTGGGGGACTGCCATGATTTTCTGCTTTCCTAATGCTGCTCCTTTCTTTGTCCCACCAGGCCACCCCACTTCCCCTGCTGTTTTGCTATGCTCCTTGTTTTGGCCCTGTCCTTGTGCCTACAGTCTTGTCCACCCTTCACGTCTACCACTCCTCTTCCTGTGACCCAGTTCTCTAACCGCCTACCCTGCCCCTCTCCCTTCTTTCCATAGGATTACCATTATCATCCCAAAGGGAAGGATGCTTGCCTTCCCTGCGACTGCTACCCCATTGGCTCTTCCTCACGTTCCTGTGATCAGGAGACAGGCCAATGTCACTGCAGACCAGGAGTCATTGGCCGTCAGTGTAACAGTTGTGACAGTCCCTTTGCAGAGGTGACATCCAGTGGCTGCCAAGGTGAGTGCAGGCTGAGGGAGCATCATGGCTCAAGCAGGGAAGCACAATTAGGGGTGTGATGTCCTTCCTCTGCCCAAAACAAAGTTTTTCCCTGGAGAAGGGGATGGATGTCATGGGCTGCTAAAAAGAGAGATAAATGGGTCCTAGAACAAATGAAACCAGAACTCCCCTAGAAGCCAAGACGTTAAGGCTGTTGTGCCTTGGACATATCACAAGAAGACATGAGTCATAAGAAAACACAACAATTCTTAATAAGGTAGAAGGCAATAGGAATGAAGAGGACCACATTCCAGATGGAGAACTCAATCAAGGAAGCCACGGTCCTGAGTCTATAGTGCCTAGGCAAGGCAGTTGATGATAGGATGACTTGGAAGTCTCTCATTCAGGGGACTATCATAAGTCAAAGTCGAAGGCATGCAATAACAACAAACCCCTCCCTCTGCCTGTACCAAGGCATTTCCCTGCAGAAGTGGGTCTATTTTTAAACCATTTTAGGCAAAACTCCTCTGTCATTACTTAATCAGCCTATGCTTTCTCTAAATAAAGAAACTGTACTTCTACACTTCTGAAGCAGTGGATATAATTACATGTCAAAGGAAAGAATTATGGGAGATGGCAGCACTTTCATACTGTTTTAAAGAAGGAGCAGTCAGTGTCTGAGTTAGCATATCATAACAACTTGAGTGTTGGACTATGAATGGAGATCAAGGTTGCATCTCTTGGGCATGTCATGTTCTTTTCAGTTTCAGAGAAAGGCAAAAACAAACATACTCTGAACAAATCTTGCCAAGAAAATACCGTGATTGGTTCTCTTTGGGGCTGACATAAGTCAGAAAAACTTGAAGGCATATAGCAAAACCAGTACAGGTCTCCTCTTATTAAAAATACCAATGCCACAAATATATGAGTGAATGTAACAGGGTAGCTTGGACTGATTTTCATGCAAGAAAATAGCTCTGGTGGAAAATGGAAACTTAAAGTTAAAACCTAATACATCCTGGTGCTCATGCCCTTGTTATTCTCTCTTATTAAATATTAAATATAAATAATACTAAAATGCTCACAGTAAGACAACATAATCTGTATTGAATCATTACTTATTATCCAGTCTTCCCATAGTTGCATGTTTAGTGACATAATTAATTACCTTGACAAGCACTGTGTGTCTCAACACACCCCTTTTGCTTTTGGCTATATTTGTAAGACATTAATTAGCCATAGAGTTCTTTATTTCTTCCATCCAACTAATGTGCTCATTCTGGCCCCAGGAAACAAATGTGTATAAATTCCACATCAAATAATTCATTTATGCTCTGCATATGGTTTGGAAGTGAAACTAATGGATCCCTTTAAAAGTTCACATCCAAATATTTATTTCTTTAGTTGAATCAACTCACCCAATATGTCAGGTGGTCGGTGCACAAAACCATCTGGCTTCATATATCTAGAGTCTAGTATCAGTTTACTGTAATGTATCTGCTTTTAAATACCAGTGAAATACAATTTTATGCAGACTCTCTTTCTAAAACACATTGATCCATTCTGAAAGATCCTTTGCAGTCTTTTGAATATCTCTCAGCTTCAGCTTTGTTGAGAGGAACAGGACCACAGGACTCCATCCAGGTGACTTTGTTTTTGTGCTTGGTGTTACAGTGCTCTATGATGCATGTCCTAAGTCTCTGAAAGCTGGAGTATGGTGGCCTCAGACCAAATTTGGCTTGCCAGCTGCAGTGCCTTGCCCCAAAGGTTCACTGGGTAAGTGTCTTCCCATGACCAGAAGATGTATTTATGAACAGCATGTTAATATCTATCCTCTTTGATTTCAGCAGACTCAAAAAGCTGAGAATGACTCTTCTGCTAAGGTGTTCCATGTCTTCTCCTTCTAGCCTTATTCTAGCTGACCTTTGAAGCCATTAATATCAATATGATTCTAAAGAAACCAGAACTGCTTTTAATCCCATCCCAGGGGAAAGGAAGATGGGGTACTAAACAAACAAATGAATAAATAGAGCCAGGGAAGTCCAGGCAACTAAAGGACAGAACAGTTATGACATTAAACAAGAACTGTGTTCATGAAGCAACCAAGACTCTGAAGTGGCTGGCTTAAAGTATGAGCATCCAAGTGGCTGTGGCCTGAGCCTTGGGACGTTGTAACTCATCAGGGATTTGATTAAAGCCAAAGGTATCGGGCATTTTCCCCACTGCCAGCTAAAGGTGATGGCTTGTTAGGACATGCATGAGAAAAGGGCAACCTGTGGCCTCAACTCCCCTTTTATATCCCCTCCCCCAAACACCCATAAGTCTTCACACCAAATAAAGAAACAAAAAAAGCAAATCATTTTTTGCCATAAAATATTTAAAATGGCACAAAGCTGCCTCCAGGTGGTGATTTTACTAAATTTATTATTTTTTTCACTACTACTCATCCTCATCAATGGGGAAAACATGGCTCCAAAACTAGAAGCAACATTGCATCACTTCTGGATTGCCAAAAATGTCCCCATGTGACCACTTGGAAAGTACAGAATCAAAAACATATTCACACCTCAGGACAGTTTCCACCACATATTAGAGGAAGAACTCTCAGTCTCTTGATATTCCAGACTGCATCACTGTGATCAAGATCTCAGAATGGGGATGGCTTTTGAAAGGAGCGAATTGTGGCTCATTCCAAATTCATTCATTTTAAGGATGGACCCATTCCAAATCAAGCCCAAAGAAACATGGTTGTCTTTTTTTTCTTGGCAGTTAAACAGGTGGTGTGTGTATGTTTAGTGCAGTTCCTCTGATGGCTGTATGGAGTTCCTTCTTTGGAGCTCCTTCTTTGGAAGCTTTTAAACAGAGGCTGGATGGCCATCTGTCAGGGGTGCTTTGAATGCAATTTTCCTGCTTCTTGGCAGTGGGTTGGACTGGATAGCCCATGAGGTCTCTTCCAACTCTATGATTGTATTATCCTATGATTCTATGATTCATGCTTCCTGCTGCTAGACTCTTAGCATGGCATTTGGAAAGCTTGCCCTAATAATCCCACCAAAATTGTAGCCATCGTGCATCTGCATGTTCACCTGTAGGATAAAGTACACAGAGGGTGCATCTGTGCTTTTGAATTAATGCAGTTTGAAGATTACTTTAACTTCTATGGCTCAAAGCTGTGGAATCCTGGAATTTGTCATTTATTGAGGCATCAGCACTCTTTGGCTGGGAAGACTGGCAAAATTGCAGCCCCCAGGATTCAATAGCATTGAGCCAAAGCAGATGTCAAGTTGCATGAATTCTGCAGTGCAGATGCACCTGGGGCCTTTCCTGAATTCAGAGATTATTGGGATCTAGTGCTATCTCAAAAGTCTGGATTATTGCATCAACACAAGAACGCCTTGCACAGGGAGGAAGGAGCGAGCTTGTTCTCTGCTGCCTTGGAAACTAGGATGCAGAACAATGGCTTCAAACTTCAGGAAAGGAGATTCCACCTGAACATTAGGAAGAATTTCCTAACTGTGAGAACTGTTCAGCAGTGGAACTCTCTGCCCCTGAGTGTGGTGGAGGCTCCATCTTTGGAGGCCTTTAAAGAGAGGCTGGATGGCCATCTGTCAGGGGTGCTTTGAATGTGATTTTCCTGCTTCTTGGCAGGGGGTTGGACTAGATGGTCTATGTTTCTATGATTCTGCAAAGATCCCAGCCCCTTCCCAGGATACATGCGGAAGCCTCCACTGCGTTAAAGCTTTTAATTATGTCTTTTCTCTACGTTCTTCTCTTCCTCCAACTCAGGTTTGCGAGGTGCAGGTAAGGCCTGTTGCTTTCCGTTCCTCCCTCCTGCTTTGTCAGGACTGTTCCATGTGGCTTATCCATTCCCTGCTTCCTGCTTGAGGCACCGCCAGACCCCACGCTTTCTCCTGATGTTGCAAGGGCTGCTGATTCTATTAAAACGCTTACCCGACCCTTGATTCCTTCCTTGTTGTCCTGTCTGACCTTCAGCCTCTTTACCTTTTCACCAAACACTAACCTGCAGAAATTACTCACTATCACATATACCCTGCTTATGCTTATGCTTGTTGCCTTCATACTTATTTGTGGATTTGATGTAACAGACCAAAGAGTTTTGGAACTCCAACCCAATGGATGTTGTATTCTGCACAGAGCTTGGAAGTAATGTGTTACAAGTAAGAACGTTACCTGCAACACATTGCTTTTTGGATAGTGACAATACCAAAGTTGTTAATTTTAAAAAGTATCATCACAGTTGGCATCTGTGTTACCTTTTTCTTTTCTTTTTTGGTGTAATGGACATTTACTTGTTATTTCTAAAATTTGCTTTTGGGGTCATTTGAAGGGATCTGAGACTTTATTTTGTATTTTTAATATGTTTTTTTAAAAAAAGCAGCATGTTAGTAACACATTGTTCTTCTAATAATGAGCGATAAGTCATGTCAGTAAGTTACTTTGAAAAAAAACAATGAGGAAGGTGCATCAAATTACTTTTTAAAAATAACATTCCAAGCTCTGGTTTTGCTTTTGTGTGGGATGTGCATTGTTTCCTTTCTCAATCTGTGAGCATTTGTTGAAATATGATAATGGAGCATATATATTTTATTTGGTGAAGAAAACTAATAAGAACATGAAAGGGAACTAACTGCTACCTGGTGTATTCTTCTTTCCCTTTCAGTTGGATAGGGTAGAAGGGTTTGTCTTTTGGCTGTTCCATGTGTTTCAGCATGTGTGCAATCAACAAGGAACTGTAATCAGTACTCGCTTATTGGATAAGTCCATTTAAATGTTTGCATCTCACATGACATTTAATTTGCATGCTTTAGCACTGTTGGTGTAGGCCTTACAGTACAATCCCAGTATTTGTGATAGATATATGTTGCAAGATACCTAAAACCAGGGATAATAGCAAACTATATGTACTTTGGCTGGAAGCATACCACAAAATTACATTTTTTTGAGGGTGGGGGATCTAGATAGAACCAGAAACACTTTAGCAGGAAATATTTTTAGTGTGGATAAGTGAAACCATGAGTATCAAGTCTGTGGATAAGAGGAGTCAAACTGTAATTGTAAAGAAGCTCAAGAGGGGCACTTTCTAGCAAGGAAGGAAAAGAAAGGCAATTGAATCATAACAGAAGAGCTTTGGCCTATACCAATGATCAGACTTAATTAACTAAATGTGTAATAACAGTGGCCCTGGCAGAATGTCACTCCTTCCTATTTGACAGCAGCAATAATGATCTACTATGCTGAAATCATACGGGATCACAGCTGTTATTACAGTGCTCATGTCTTTCCCATTCAGGTCATTGCTGAACGCGCTTCTAGGCCTTCTGGTGAGGATGTTCCAGTTCATGCTGACCATAGTGCTGGTGCTGTTTGTGATACTGATAGTAGCATTAAGGATGTGTTAATGTTCCCACTGGATATCTATGCAGCTTTGGATAGATATTGAGAGTGTGGATCTGTTGGCTTTGGTGATCTTGGTGACCTTCCAATGCATGGCAGTGATTGTTTCACAAATGGCGGAATCTTGTGCTATAGTGCTGTGTTCTGTGATTTAAGCACACTTGATGGCTATTTTATATATGTACATAATGTGAAACTTGTTAAGTCTCTAGCCCTTAGGATAATTCTATACATATATGCCTACATCCATGCTGAAGTGTGTCTGGTATTGCTTGGATCATAGTACTCCTTAGGAGAACCAGGCACCTGCTGTGTTAATGCCCTTTGATGTGAAGACCCTTCCATTTTTCTGTCTCTTAAAAATTATAACTTCTGTGGCTTGCCCCTCCTGTGTGCCAAAAATCTAAGTGCCTAAGACAGCCATAAAAAAAGTCCTGATGTGTTATTGTAGATCTGATTTTTGCTTCTAGAAAACACCTTCTGTTTTTTTTTTTTAAAAAACTTTGACTTAAAAGTAGCCCATTGGGAATTAGATGACAATGAAAAATTGTCAAATTGGAGACATCTAGATTTATTTTTATGAGTTTAGACAACTTCTTTTTTCTGCTTGTGTTTATCGTAGTTTGCAATTTCAGTTTGAAATTGATCCCATAACCAAAAAGTATCATCGGTTTTTGAGGTATCAACTATTATTTCCTGATGAATTATAGCTGTCCACTTCTTTTTGACTCTACTAGCCCTCAGGGGAAATTTCAACTTGAAATTTAGCACTGCAGATAGGACAACAATCCAAAAATGTCATTTAGGTATACAACTTCATGTCTCAGGGTGCTGCAACTGTCACAGAAACACACACATTCCCATTTATTAATCCGTGTGTACCAACATAAATCAACAAAGAAAGGTCTGGCAAGGCACACCTTTTTGTAAAGACACACTTTTTCTGCCTATTACATCTACCCAGTTCCACTTTTAAAGAGCATTAGCATTGGGAAGATGCTAAAAGATACTTTCAGAGTCAGGTTTCAGCAGCATGCCTGCAGTAAGGAATACAGTTTACACTTGAGCTGGATAAGAATGAGTTTGTGCTCTAGGCAATCCCATTTTTTCATGTCAGGAGAGACTTATGAAACTGCAAGTTGCTTCTTGTGTGAGATAATTGACTGTCTGCAAGGACATTGCCCAGGGGATGCCCAGATGTTTGATGTTTACCATTCTTGTGGGAGGCTTCTCTCATGTCCCCATATGGGAACTGGAGCTGACAAAGGAAACTCAACTCGCTCTCCCCAGATTTGAACTGCCAACATATTGGTCAGTAGTCCTGCCAGCACAAGAGTTTAACCCATTGTTCCACCAGGGGCTCCTATCAATCCCAATATGGGTGTATGAATGTAGGTGTATGCACCTCTCTACAACAGCTAAGGTCAGCAGCAGCTACATCTAAATTCCCACACTGTTCATGAATGAACAGTGAAACTAATAGAAAGGGGGAACAGATAAGCTTGCCTCACCTGCTATTCCCAGCATGCTAAAAATGCATAATCTTTAAGTCAGGCCATCAACATGGAAATCGTTTTAAAAACTTGAGGCTGGTGAAATAAAAAGTCATCATTGGATGTCTTTTGGAAGATGCCTTTAAATGGTCTCTATAGTGTTTTTCTTTACTTATTCCAGGCTTACCTGCTTGTTCACATAGGACCATCATTTAGTTTTGAATAAAACATTGCAGAAACATTTCAAACATTAGATATGGATGTGACCCATACAAGTTAGTAAATATTCTGATGACTATTCAGACTGTGGTCAGTTTTATCCCCTCTAAATACATTTTGGGATCCCATTGACACCTGACATATCATTGTTAGGATTCAAGGCCACTACTTTCTATTTTATGGGTTCAACAGCTACACAGTGAAAGGCAGTGAAATGGTAGCATTAATCCAGAGCTAGAAGAGTTCATGAATTTGAGCATAGTTTCACATAACGTGGCATTGGCTATTCTCTTTTTATTCATTCACTCATGGAGTAATTATTATACCATGTGACGAGCCAGACGCATTACAGAGAATCTGTGACTAATGAATTTCTTCCTACATGACTTTCCCAGCTTAGAAATAATTAATCATAGCACTTGGGGGAACTTGTACAAAACTCAAATTAGTGGAGATGGAATCAGGACAGTTAGCATAGCAAATTGCTTGTCGTTGCTAATGAAAGTACGACTGTATGGTGCCTCCTCTGAACCTCTTCCCTCACTGGTGATGGCCTACAGTGTCAGTGATTTTGCCCAAGCTTTGTCTGATTTGGCATGGTGCTTTTATTCTGGCAGCCTTCTCCGAGGCAGCAGCAATAGGGAAATGTCAATTTTAGACTCTTCTGACCTGGACATTCTTCCCCATCAGGTGCAGCCGTTCGACAGTGTGATGAGGAAAGAGGCTGGCTGGAACCAGATCTGTTCAACTGCACTTCACCAGCCTTCAAGGAGCTCTCAGCTTTGGTAAGCCTTTCTCTCTGTGTCCAGGGGCATTTCTGGGTGGCCATCATGGAGCTTCCAAAGTATACCTAATAATGATATAATAATAATAATAATAATAATAATAATAATAATAATAATAATACATCTTATGAGTTACACCTTTCTTAATTGCTTGGGGCAGGGTACAATGAAGTCAAAACATATGAACATAAAATACATACAATAAAATACATAGATCAAAACATGCTATTATGAAAAACATACACCAAACACAGGGTACAAAAATCAGTATATAGCAGCAATAGAATGCAGATGCTATCTATCTATCTGTCTGCCCGTCTGTCTGTCTGTCTGTCTGTCTGTCTGTCTATCTATACATATACACACACATACAGATTCTGTACTCACCACACAGAATAGTGTGTAATGATCAACACTGTGTCTACATATCAGAGCATGATGGGCTGCACATGCAAGTACACACTGAAAAGTGAGTGGTTTCGCACATGGCATCTCTCACAAGTTCATTTCTTAGGTCTTCTCAATTTGTGCTAAACTAGAATATTTTGTATTTGTATTAAACTTTCAACATGTCAAGACAAAATCTGCGGAGAGAGTGGAATCTTACAGATAAGAGATATTAAACCTGGACTTGGCCCAGACCTGTCTATTCATTACCTAATGCACTGGACACATTGGTATTAGAGATCAGAAAAGTCATTGCTGCTGTTGGTTGTTGTTGTTATTGTTATTTGGTACATTGCCTAGAATTTTCCAGTCTTGGATAGCTGACTTATTGATTTGCCAGAAAACACAGTGGAGTTCATTAGTTTCAATGTCTACTGACCTCTTTTGGAAATATGACTCTAACATGAGATGAAGAATTAAGCCTCTGAAGACCTATGGAAAAGGAGCATGTGAAAAGAGTGAACATATTCCTACAAAAGACTGCATCATCTCTGTTAGTTTGATTCGCTTGACCCACATTAGCTACAACACTGCAAACTATTGTACAGTTTGTGAAAACTACAACGTCTGACGTGTGAAGTATGTTGGTGTCTGAGAACAACTGATGAAAATGGCTCACCCAGTCAGTAGAAAGCTTCCCAAGAGGATTGTAACTGAAGTACAGTGTCCCATAATAGCAAAATAAAATTCATCACTGTTATGTTACATACCATTGGAAGAGGCAGCTAACAGGAAATTATAAAAACAGAGAGCATGGCTTTCCTCCAACTCCATTCTGTGAGGAAGCTATTCATGCCTGTACTTCTGTACAGTAAAATCCCCCCAACTACAGAATTCATATCCATAGTTTCATTTACCCATGGGAAATGGGAGAAATGATCAGCCCAACTGCTCGCTGGAGCATGAGAAGACAGGAAAGCTCGGAGAAGACAATGATGCTGGGGAAAATGGAAGGAAAAGGGAAGAGGGGCCAGTCAAGGGCAAGATGGATGGATGGTGTCCTTGAAGTGACTGGCTTGACCTTGAAGGAGCTGGGGTTGGCCATGGCTGACAGGGATCTCTGGCATGGGCTGGTCCATGAGGTCACAAAGAATCGGAAGCGACTGAACAAATAAACAACAACCAGGGTCCATCATAACTATATGCTATGCTTCTCCTGGAAGTTAGCAACACTTGTGCTGGTGGACTTAACAAAAGCCTAGATAGATTGTCTCTTATTTATTTATTTATTTATTTTATTTTATTTTTATCCCACCTTTTTCTGATATAGGGACTTAAGGCAGTTAAAACACAATGCAAATTAAAACCATATACATGCATTAAAATATGAGTATAAAATTAAAAACAATTAAACTTTTTATATAATTAAACTATTAAACATAAAAGTATTAAAATGCATTAAAAACTACATAGTCAGCCCAAAATCCCAATGACATCATCCCCAGGAGCCCTTTCTAGGGGTCTAGCTTTTCCAGGAAAACTATGCAATGCAAATAGAAATAATTTATTTTAATGGTGTTCTGAATTATCTGTGTTTTCCAGTAACTACGGTCTATCTGGAAACACATTACCCTTGACATACTGTATAAGTAAACAAAGACAAAGGATCAATGTTTCCCTAACAGTAAGGGAGAACATGTTCCCATATGAAAAACATTGTTTGTATGCATTCCTCAAATGTTTAATGCTAGCATTACTCACATCATTTGTAAGCCCATCAAAATATATTCAAAATGAAAAGTACAAACCGGAGGGGAAGAGCACCATACATCTTGAACACAATAAATGTATGCATTGTTAGTAGGTCTGTCTTATATTTATATGGTGATGGGGGGGGGGGGGGGAGGATATGAAGTTAAATTCAGATAACGATTTGCAGACTATATAAACAAGACAGGCTGTTAAAGCTATTTCAATACATTCATTCACATTAGTTAGCTTTAGCATGAGAACATTGTTTCAACCAATAATCATTTGGGGGAATGAGGGTAGATTAAATCTCAGAAGCATCTGTTAACCAGGTGCTACTTTCCTCATGGGTGAAGAAAATTCGTGGATTTGATTTCCTGATTAATAGAGTAAATGCTAGCTCTTGGCCATTGACACAATGATCCTGCCCTGTCAGTAACAGTTTTGCTCTGCATTCCCTTCCACCAGTGTTTTATGTTGAAATCCAGTTTTCTAATATCAACCAAGCTTTGCTACTTTCATCAGCAAATAGGAAATAAAGTTTCCTTCTATTTATTTGTGTATCTGAAAATTTCCATTCTGGTACGTGTTCCCTGATCATACTTTATGTTTTCTGTGCTGGTAGCTGGAGGGTCTGGAAAGAAATGAGACAGAACTGAACACCATAGAAGCCAAAAAGCTGGCCCACCAGCTGCGGGCAGTGACTGATCAGATGGAGCGTTATTTTGGCAATGATGTTCACATCACCTATCGCCTGCTTTCCCACTTGATGGCCTTTGAGAGCAAGCAACATGGCTTTGGTCTGACAGCCACCCAGGATGCTCATTTCAACGAGGTGAGGGCAATTTCTTCTCTCTTTTTTTGGACAGAAATACTGTGAAAATGGATAAAAGTTAGGTTACTGGAGAACCAGCTTTGCATTGGATTATGATTGGAGACCAGAGTTTAATTCTGCACTCAACCACTGGGACATCTACTTAGTGTCCTTGGGCAAGTCACACATCCTCAACCCCAGAAAACCCCAATTTAGGGTTGCCTTAAGTCAGAAACAACTTGATGGCACACAATAACAACAAAAAGCTTCTGATCCTACCCTGCCAGCATGTAGTATACTTCTTCTAGGATGATTTATTTTTTATTTTCATGTCAGAAAAGAATTGAGAATACAGTTATAATGTATAGAAAAACCACAAACAAAGTTAAAAACTTGATATTATACTAAATTTCCTTTGACCAGAGGCTGGCCACTTTGAGTGCCTCTAATGTCGCTGTGAGAAGGTCCTCCATTGTACATGTAGCAGGGCTTTGTAAGTTGCATTGTGGTCAGTGATCTGTGGTTTGCTCTTCTCCATACTCGCATGTCAAGGACTCCACTTTGGAGTTCAATTTCTTAAGGTTATTTCTGCATCTCATAGTGCCAGAGGGCAGTCTGTTCGGCGCCTTCCAAGTTGCCCAGTCTTTTGTGTGCCCAGGGAGGAGTTTCTCATCTGGTATCAGCCACTGATTGAGGTTCCAGGTTTTAACATGCCACTTTTAGACTCTCATTTGCTGAGGTGTTCCTGGGAGTATCTCTCCCAGGAAAGCTATTTCTTGATTCTAGGACAATGATGCCAATCATGTTGGATTAGAACTCTCATGCTCCCTGGTATCAGCTATTCTTGCAGGGGTTGATGGGAGCTTTTACTCCAATAACACCTGGAAATTGGCAGATTCCCAACTTCTGTCCTAGGAAGGGACACAAGACTTTATGAGTTGTAAAGTGTTGTTGGAACTGTAATAACTGGCAGTTGTGCTACAGGATTTTAAAAAATGGCCAATGAACCCTTAAGCAAGGATTTTGCAGTGGAACTCATGCAGCAGTCTTTCAAGATACTGATCATTTACCTGATCAAACTGGGTGCTTTGTATAACTTCAAGTCTTCTGAAATTCTGCCTCTGACGTTTGTAGAACTTGTTGCGGGCCGGTAGCTCAGTGCTCGCCTTAGAGAACCATGAGCACTGGGACACATTGCTGCAGAACAGCCATGGCAGTGCAGGTCTAATGGAACAACTGAGAGAATACACAAGCACCCTGGCCAGCAACATGAAACTCACCTACCTCAATCCAGTTGGTGTTGTGACCCCCAATATTGGTAAGTATAAGCATAACTAGAAGTGGAAGTTTTGAGTAGCTATGAAATGGTAAATTATATACATCCAAAGTTCTGTTGTCTTGCTTCTGTACCAATTCAAGATAGGATGCTGCAGGGGAACAATATTGTGTGGACTTGATATACAGCTCAATGTTTGTTGCAGAACTGGGGAATATGTAGCCCTTAAGCTGTGGACTATATTTCCAATCTGCCCCAGTTAGCCTACTCATCATGGGAATAGAAGTTAATTAACACCTATAAAATCCAGTTATTTGATTTGCGGTGCTTGCTTTATCAACAGTGGCCTTATGAAGGCCCAGGCAATTTTGCATTGATGGTGGGTTTGGGTGGGGAGAATATTTCTAGAACTTAGGGTGTGAGTTACGACATAATATCCAGTGTCCCACACTGTGGATAAAGCAAGCATCGCATACTCTGGAATTCAAGCATATAGTAAGGTAAGTGGTGGCTTTAAGAGAAGGTTGCTGCTCTTGCTGTCAGATGCTTGGTCCCAAATGATGTATTATTACTGAAAGATCAACTCTCGGACCTCAAACCTGTTTTCTCTATTTCCTGTTTCTCCACACAGTGCTCAGCATTGACCGTATGGAGAACCGTACCCACTTCAGAAGGCGCTACCCTCGCTATCATAGTACCCTCTTCCGTGGCCAGGCCATGTGGGACCCACACACCCATGTAGTGCTCCCCCTCTCAGTCCTTACACCCCGCAAAGTAGGTAAGTCACTCTTTTTTGAACACTCCCAGAACAACCTGCAAGGAATCAGCTGTCATTCCAGCCTAGATCTTCTTTCGTTTCTTCTTTTTCTTTCTCTACATTCAATGGTACAAGACTGCCACCGAAGTGCAAAAACCTTGAATAAAGAAACCTCTGGGAGAGAACACATCTCTAAGAATCTGTACGTGACTGTCACAATTTTACTGGAGGAACTAGAGACTTCTAAAGTAAATATTTGAATCAAATCCACAAATCGTCAAATTTGCAAAAGTCAAATCCATGAATGTGGAGAGCCAACAATACTTCAAAAGCTGTTCAGAAGCATACTAGTAGGAAGTTTTAAGAGAGAATGAACCTTTTGTCTTGAACAAAAAGGGACTGGGAAAACCTATGCTCGCTGGTTGGGAAGCAACTCTCCCTCATCAGTCCAGACCACAAGACTTTTGGGTTACAAAGATCTTACCAGGTCAAGCTGGACTGGGCTGTGGCACAGCTAGTTAGTAACCAGCTGCATTAAATTAGTACTGACTGACAGGTCATGAGTTCAAAGCTAGCCTGGGTTGGAGTAAGCTCCTGACCATTAATAGTCTATTTTGCTATTCACCTATGTAGTCCGAAAGACTGTTGCTTCTGTCAAGTAGGAAATGTAGGTAACACTTTATGCGGGGAGTCTAACTTAACTAATTTATGATGCCATGAAACCTTCCAGCAGCATGCAGAAGAATGAAAAAGTACTCCATCAAAAGACCCAGTGTCACAAGTGGACAGTGAAGCAGTAGCTCCCCTTATGGCCAAAACCGAGCATACCCTCATGAAGCCGGAAAAAACTGGAATGTTAAATTGCTTCTGTGTCTGTCTATATATGTTGTATGTCTAAATGGCATTGGATGTTTGCCATGTATATGTGCATTGTAATCCACCCTGAGTCCCCTGCTGGGTGAGAAGGGCAGAATATAAATACTGTAAATAAATAAACAAACAAACAAACAAATATTTGGGATATAGGGACAGCCCTGAACATTTCTTTCTTCCTTGTCCTTTGACTTACCTAATTATGGTGCAAGACGTCAGTGTTTCTTCCTGCTTTGTTTCTCCAACTCCAGCTCCAACCTTGGCAGCTCCAGTACCAGCAAACAGTGAAACCAATGACACTGTGGAAAGTTCTCCTCAAAAACACTCCCTTCCAGAGCCTGAGCCTGCAGTAACCATCCTTATCCTCATCATTTACCGCACCCTTGGAGGACTTCTGCCTGCTCACTATCAGGTGGATCGACGCAACCTCAGGTACCACTCATTGCTCACATGTTTCCTGGGCTGTTTGCCAATCTGCCAAGCATTGCCAACTCCACTGAGCCCCCTGGAGATGACTGCTGTTTAAAATGGATAAAAAACATCTTGTTTAGGGATCGTTGGCAAGAGTTCATGCTCTGCTGCTAATGTGACACGTGAACATTCTGTGATTGATTGTGTTGCCAAGTGGCATTGGTTAAGAAGGTTTCTTTGGTTTCTGCAGGCTGCCCAAAAATCCTGTTATGAATTCCCCCATAGTGAGTGTATCAGTGTTCAGTAACCACACGTTTCTCCAGAGCACATTGGAGATGCCGTTAGTGCTGGAGTTCCGCCTACTTGAGACGGCCAACCGCAGCAAGCCCCTCTGCGTTCAGTGGAATCATTCCAGCCAGTAAGTTGCTTTCCTGCCTGCACCGTGGCTTGACTGCCATCTCCCAGGAGGCTGCGTGCCATCTGTGGAGTTCAGATGTTAACGTTCATCCTCTGATGACTGCATCACCAAGGGATGACTTGCCCATGTGAAACAACCATCATATATCAAATATGAACAGAATTTTTGTGTCAGTTCACTCCAGGCACCATATTTCTAACTGGAAGAAGTCCACACATTAAGCCATCAATCACAAGTCAGTATATGATACAAATAAGTATATGTCAGTGCTCAGTTTTCTTCCCATATTGGATAATGATCCTTGTTTTTGTTTACTACACTTAAAATATTTATATCTAACTGTACAGCCCACTGAGTCTCACAAAAACACAATCATATGTAACATCAAGAAAGAAGATGTCTTGGATATTATGTAGTGCTAGTAGTGTCTTATTGGTGGTACTCTACAGAGCATCTATTATGAATTTCCTGATGGCTGAATACTGAGTTCATAAGATTCGGTCATTTGTGCTACTTCAGATAAAAAAATTGAGGCCTAAATCCAGTGTTAATTTCAAGTAATGTAAATCCATTCAATCAATGGGAATGTCATAAATCAACAATTATGCAGGCTTCATTCTTTCAGTGAGATTATTGTAGATCAGTAGTTCTCAACCTGTGGGTCCCCAGGTTTTTTGGCCTACAACTCCCAGAAATTCCAGCCAGTTTACCAGCTGTTAGGATTTCTGGGAGTTGAATGCCAAGACATCTGGGGACCCACAAGTTGAGAACCGCTATATCTAGATGGAAAGAACAATTGGATTTTGATCTAAATAATTATCTTCCTAACCCTTGGAAGAGATACTTAACCTATCTCATAAAAAACAAGACTGGCCCAAACAAGACTTTCTAGCAAATTTCCATGACTCTGTAGAGTCCCATTAAGCTTTCAATTCATGTCTCTTCATGCATGCCTCTAAAACAAAATGTTTCCTTGAAAACACTTTTCTTTGATGATTTTTCTTGATATTTTTTTGACTGTAGGATTGAACCCACTGGCTTCTGGACAGCACGGGATTGTGATCTTGTGTACCGAAACACTACACATGTCCGCTGCCACTGCTCCCAGTTTGGCACGTTTGGGATCCTAATGGACAGCTCCCACAGAGAGGTAACTCTGACTATATAGCAAGACATGGACAAGAAGAAGAAAGAGGGAATACTGATTATGATGAGGGTGGGTGGGGGAAAACATGTTTTGCCACATATGAACATCAGAGCAATTGAGTTGTGGTTATTGCTTGTGACAGGGAGCCATAAAGGTAGTTCTGATTTCTATAACCAAAAAAAGCAGAGTTTGGAGCCTGAAGATTCTGCAATGGTACAGTATTTTTATAGACAGATTTTTGAAGGGTTTAAATAGGATTAAAAATAAATTTTGAATTACTGTTGTGCACACATGATGAATATATGATTGGTAAATGTGTAAAATGTTATTGGAAACTGGGTAAAAGAACAAGTAAAAGATTGTATGGTAAAATGGGACAAAATGAACATGGCATTTTGATGGATCAGTTGGAGAAAGTGAGATCAAATGGATTGAAATTTCCTGTATGTTATGATCTTAATATGTTTTTATTTTTTTAAATGTACCATTGGTTTTAGACTCCACAGAAATTGGCTAAAGTACATAAAAGGTTTTCAAACATATGTTAGAAACAAGAGATAAAATTTATCCTATATTGTGAACTTGTGATAGGCAAAAAAAAAACCCAAACCTGGAAGGAGATACATTGTTTGATTCAGAAGATATTTAAGATCAAAATTCAACTAAAGCAGAACTATTTCTGTTGGAACTGATGGTTAAATAGAGAACCAACATGAGATAATTCTACAACACGTGGTCACATAAGCAAAATGTAAGGAACTGGAAGAGTACAGAAACCCCAACACATGAAGACTGGATATTGAAATTTTTTGAAGTGACTGAGACTGAAATTAACAAATTATCTGCACTGATAAGAGCAAACCATTGGGGATTGAGAATAATTAATTTGAAAGATTTTAATGGTAGGATTTTAGAATTCGTAGCTAATAATAAAAAAAATAGAACAGCAAAGGAGCATGAACAAGGGGGAGGATTTACTGTTATATATACCGTCATTTGGAAAGTTAGAGGCCAATGTTTAATTGATTCCTTTTTTATTTCCTGGTTTTGTAGTGTATTCTTGTTATGTATGCATTCTTTTTAGTTGTTGTTTTGGTAATATGCAGTTTACAGATTACTAGTAGTTGGTAGTATATGAATTTTTGTATCTTATATATTGCTTTCTATTTTTTTAAAAAAATAGAATAAAAATTAAAGAGCAGAGTTTAATTTTTTGAACTCGGTCTTTCCACCCTGAGAACTTTTCTCCTCCAAAATCACTGACTTCTAGAATGGAAATCAGGTTGGGGAAAAATGTTCAGTTTTGTTGCAAAATTGAAGAACTCTCCTTGGCCCCATTTTATATGTAAGTGAATCTGACAGTAACCAATACAAAGATGGCTGCCCCATCACATCTGGTTTGGCCTTGGCAATTAGCAGAAACCATGACTGATTGGGCCAGAGGCAGATGGTTATTTGAAAAAGTGCAGAAATTTCAATGCATCATCTGTCCAGCAATGCTGAGCAAGCAAACCCATGACAGGAGTATGGTGAAAACAGCGCCATGTGCTTCTCCCTTACAGTTTTGTACTGGAGGAAGAAAATATTCTCATTGAAAGCTCTTTGGTTTGGCAAAAGGCTGCTTTTCTCTTTTGACAATTTTCTGCTGTTTTCCATTTTTATACTGTTCTGGGTTTGATTTAGCCTATTGCATCTTTATACATTTTATTTTTAAGCAGGACAACAACATGATTAAAAAACACCTAGTGACTTCCTTCACCTCAAGTCCAGCCCTTAGCCATAGTCACAGTGTAGTGTTCATTCTGTGAGTTTAGAGATGCAATCTAGGGAGTGGCCATTTTCCATTGTTATTTCCACTCACAAGAGATGCATTGTTACTGTAGTTTGGCACCACTTTCACGGCCATGGCTCAGTGTTGCCTCACCAAACTACTAGTCCCAGTATTTTGATATGTTAATTATTTGGTTTTATGTTATCTAATATTTTTTATGACTGTAAGCTGCTCCAAGTCCCTTATTGGGAGATGGGGCGAGGTATAAATTAAATTTTATTACTGGCTGTCCCCTGCCACACGTTGTTGTGGCCCAGTCTATGTATATGTGTTTTGTGTGTGTTTATATGTGTATATATGTGTGTGTGTGTGTGTGTATTTGTGTATATATGTGTGTTTGTGTATATATGTGGTTTTGTGCATGCATGGTAATGCATTTTTTTTTGGTTTTTTTGGCTTTTTAAGTCCCTTCTCCTGTGTTTTTCAGTGTTTTTATGAGTGATGGCCACTTGTTGTCCTGATAGGTGTTTTGTGTCCAAATTTGTTGTCAATTCATCCAGTGATTTTTTGAGTTATGTTAATCCCACAAACGAACATTACATTTTTATTTATATAGATTATTATTAGTCTCAGAAATCCATAGCACTGAGCCATGGCAACTAAAAGTAGGGTCAAACTAAATTTCTTCTAAAGTATATAATAATAATAATAATAATAATAATAATAATAATAATAATAATAACAATAACAACAACAACAACAACAACAACAAAAACTTTATTTTTTTATCCCACCTCCATCTCCCTGAAGGGACTCAGGGCAGCTCACAAGGGGACATGCCCAACAGTACAGGTTAAAACAAGCATAAAAATACAATCAACAACAAAAAATTAATAAAAACACCATAATCAAACAACATCATAAAACAACATCATGGCTGAACAACAAATGATGGATTCGGGCTCATGATTCCTAAGTGCAACAAATTCCTACATAGAGCCGAGGGAAAGTAAGACAATCGAAGGATGGGGCTAGGAGGCTAATGCCCTTAAACCATTAAAATGTTATAAGTGCTGGAAAGGAGCCAAGCTAAAATGCAGGAGCTTAGATAAGATCGGGAAAAATTCTCTGGTGAACTGCCCAATCAAAGGCACAATGGAACAACTAAGTTTTTAATTCCTTGCAGAAAACATACAGAGTGGGGGCTTGTCCCTAGGGAGAGAGTTCCAGAGCCGAGGGGGCACCACAGAGAAGACCCTTTCTCTCGTCCACACCAACTGTGCTTGTGACGGTGGTGGAAGTGAGAGAAGAGCACCCAGGCAGACAACACAGCCTTTTAAAAGAGTCCTATTATATATTCATGTTCACTTACTGTCAGCCACTTTAGAGGACTGTTGCCAGGCAGAAAGGCAGAATATAAATATTTTAAGTAAACAGATGTATAAAGACCTATATCTTTAGTATGCTTGAGAGAACTGTTTTGTGTTTATGCTTTTTTTTTTTTTTTTTTGCTTTCTATGCTTTTTTGATAGCTTTTTAGACATAGCAGTGGGCTAAAATATTATTATAATTCAGACTCCTTTCATGCTTTGACATCTCCTTTTTTCTTTGATTGTGCCCTACAGCAGCTGGAAGGTGACCTGGAGACGTTGGCCATCGTCACCTATTCCCTGGTGTCCCTTTCCCTGCTTTGCTTGCTACTGACCTTTTCCTTCCTGATCTGCCTGAAGGGTCTCAAATCCAACACTCGAGGCATTCACTGCAACATCTCTGCCACTCTCTTCTTTTCTGAGCTGCTGTTCCTCCTGGGTATCAACCACACTGAAAATCAGGTGAGAGGAGGAAGGACAACATGAGAAGCAGGTGGGGGGTGGGGGGTGGGGAAGAAGGTCCATATCCTGGAAGCAGCAAGGGATTTTAATCCCTGAGGGAAATAAGGTGCACAAGAATTTGTGTGCTAGAACATTTAAAACATTGGATAATAACATTGCAGAACAAGTTGGGTTTTTTGGATTTTTAAAATATTTTCAAGCCATAGATAGCTAAATTGGTGGATGAAGAATGGTACTTTAGAACTGCTACACAGATTTGCTAACAGCATAGGTCAGAAGTGAGTATGCCACTATTTCTCTGTTTCCCCAAATTAAATAGAAATTGTAAGGAGAATCGCCAAAAACATTAGTCCCAGGTTAAGATGACAATGAATAGTTCAGGTATGCTGTTTTAGAGACTCTTTTGATTGATATGTTGATTTTTTCTCTTTTTTTCAGTTCCTCTGCACTGTGATCGCTATCTTGCTCCACTATTTCTTCCTAGCAACTTTTGCGTGGCTCTTTGTGCAAGGCCTCCATATTTACCGCATGCAAACGGAAGCTCGCAACATCAACTATGGGGCTATGAGGTTCTATTATGCCATTGGTTGGGGGGTCCCTGCCATCATCACAGGTAAATGAAGGATGTTTAATCAATGAATACCAGGTACTGTAAGTTAGAGTTCAGTAGAAGGAAGTGAACAACTATTTTTGTGTATCCCTTGTCTAAGAAAATCCTTTAACATTAATGAGACTTCCATAAATTGTCAGGCAGCTTGAAGGCACATATGCGCACATTTAGAAAGCCAGGATTTATTTGTAAAAAGAACCTTTACCTGCCAAGTGATATGCCATCTTCTATAATTTGCAACAAATCTATACAGTTGCCTTCACTGACCTGCTGTGCTCTAGATTTAAAGGACTAAATTTCAATTCATCCCAGTCAGACTTGCTTGCCAGTATAGAATATTGGAGAAGGTTGCTACAGAGGTATAAGTCTACCAGATGTTTGTTCATTGTCAGTGTAACATGCTATTAAACATGCTTGATTGTCACATGATGTGCTTTGCTGAAATTGGGCTTTATTGTTACATGAAAATCAATCTCTGCTAAAGGTCATGTTTAAGCCATGCCTTGGTGTCCCTGACTTGTTTACTCAACTGCCTTTTGTTTTTGTTTGTTTGTTTGTTTTAGTAACAGACTAACATACCTACCCCTCTCAAAGATGCTTTGGGAAATCCAGGGTTTCATGACATCTTAGGGGGACTTATCCAGAGCAATACTGCTTATCAGGGTGTCTCATTCGTGTCATAGCAGGCCTCTGCCAGCAACTTTTGCTCTGACCCTCATTTTAGAGAGAAGAAAGGAGCAGATCTGCATTGGCCCAGAACATATATTCCCAAAGGATTTGGGAAACATATTACACATCTGACCTTCTCCTTCCTTTTGGGCAGGGTTGTCAGTTGGCTTGGATCCAGAGGGATATGGAAACCCAGATTTCTGCTGGATTTCCATCCATGATAAGCTGGTCTGGAGTTTTGCAGGGCCTATTGTTATTGTCATTGTGGTAAGCATGTCTCATATTTATTCAGTCTTTCCACCAGGATTCTATAACCTTTCCGTTTTCATTGCTCAGCATATCTTCTCCCTGTTCTGCTGTTCTTTTGCTTCCTTTCCTTGTCACGAATGTTTAAAATTAGATGACATCCTTCCTTCCTATCCCAACCTACCCACCCCCTTTGGCCTACTTTCTCCTTTTCCTGTAACTCTTCTCTTCTGTCCCTGGAGATCTGTATGCCTCATCACAATGCTTTGCTTGGGGATTTGTAAACATTTGAGTTTTGTGAAGTCTTTGTTTCTGGTCTTCTATCCTGTTACACTTTGCTGTGAGTTTGAATATAAGTTAGAAAGACAGAGAAAATGATAATTTGGCACAGAATTAGTTATTCCTGTGATAGCTGAGAAATAACTAACTTGCTTGCCACAGATCTGGCAACATTCACTGGGAAGAGTGTGGGGAGGGCAGACCTAAGGAGAAGGCTATGCTGTTCTGTCTCTAACCAACCAATCTGCTTCCAGATGAATGGGGTTATGTTTCTACTGGTGGCAAAGATGCTGTGCTCACCAGGCCAGAAAGAAGCCAAGAGGAAATCTGTTCTGTGAGTATTTACTAGTTACAATGATCTGCTCAAGCTCAAACTTTTTTTTTTATTGGCAGGGATCTGAACATCACTTCTTGCGCTCCCAAAATGCCTTTCCATTTTCCTCACACTTATGAATGTTGCACGCACACAGACACTCATTGTTTTCTGTTCATCAGTCTGTGATTCTTTCTTCCAGATGTTCATTGGGTTGTCTCCCTTCATGGCTGATGTTTGCTCAAGGGATTTTGTCCACTCTGAGCTAGTATTGCTTTGCACTCCTGAGTTATAGCAAGAAAAGTCCCCTTCTCTGTTTTGTGCACTGGCACCGGAGAGTTGGGCCAGTTCCTAGCAAGTGCATCTGAATTGTGAAGAGTAGGCTATAGTAGCCGTGTCTCTTGAGTTGATGCTCAGCTGACCATAGATGCTAACCTCTATATCTGTCCTTCTCGGTGGCTTTTTCTTCCCTGTCTCTTTCCAGCATGACACTGCGAAGTTCCTTCGTTCTACTTCTAGTTATTAGTGCTGCTTGGCTCTTTGGCCTCTTGGCTATCAACAACAGTGTCCTGGCTTTCCACTACCTCTACACTGTCCTCTGCAGCCTTCAGGTAACACTCTCTACTATCATGAAGATGGTTAGGCAGAAAGAAAATGACTAGCTTCTGGCAGGAACTAACTTGAAGGACTGCTAAAGATGAGTTATGTAATGTGAGTGTTGCTGTTTGGGAAACATAAGCCTGTTCCTTACTTATTTATACACAGGGTTGGCTCCACCATTAGGCAAAATGAGACATATGCTTCAAGCAACAGTTGCTAAGCTGTTGTTATCTTAGCTATTTCTGCTCATCCCCCTGACCATTCCCCTCAATCCTGGAGGGCTGAGCTGTTTGTGCTGCACAGCCCATTCTGCATCCCCTGCTGCCCTTTGGTGTGATGGAGGACCCTATCAAATTGTGGGACTAAGAGTAAGGTGTCACCCCTGACATCTTTGGTGCCTGGAATGGGGGGGGGGGGGAGAGACCATTTTTTTCTTACTTCAAACTATAAAATGTACCAGCCCTCCAAAAACAGAACTACTTACAAAGCTTTTAATCTTCCTCAACACACTGTTTCTACAGACTCTTCATTATATAAAAATTTAATCAGTTTGCAAACACAGTTGGCATATTTATAGATACTTGCAAAGAGTATGTTGCAAATTTTGCAGACTGAAAAAGTATAAGTTCTCCAAATGACAGACATGTGACAAAACAGCATATCAAGCAAATGCTAGAAGATTGCCTCCTTGCTGGTAGAAAAAGTATGTTAATTAAAAAACATTTTATCGAAAACATTTAAGAAACAATCTGCCCCAAAACAACACACACACACACACACACCCATGGGGAAACAGAATGAATAAATGTATAATAGAGAGAGAGAGAGAGAGAGAGAGCAGAAGTTAAACTTCTCATTAACCTAGAAATCATTTTATCTCACAATATATAACTTAAAATCATATTTGCTTGATATATTTTTTTCAAACACTTCTAAATCTCTGGCGGTGATTCTTTTTACTCACGTGTCCTTCAGACAACAAACTCACAACTTTTGGCTCTTTGGCCTTTCCACCACCAGTGCCCTATCCACCCACAATCATTTAGTGACTGGTGTAGAGTGTGGGACATGTCACTAGATGTTTCTGAACCAGCCAGTGATCCCGAACCTCCTAAGGCAGATGTTGCCTCTTTGTGCACAGTCAGACACTCCCTGTTGAACTATCCCTGGATATTCAAGGATTATGGTTTTAGGGGAGTAGAGCCAGCAACAGAATGAAATTAATGAGAGGGGCAGAAACAGACCTACATTTGACATGCCCTTCCAGTGCTTTCCAGGATTTCAGCTAGTGTTGAGGATGCAAATGCAGATTGGAAATTATCTGTCCAGAGTTTTGCCAGCCTTGAATCTTTGAATAGACCAATCTTGCCCTCTAGTGGAAAGTGGTAGTTTTCATTCAAGCAATAAGATTTCTTATGGCTATAAAATTTTAACAATAACACTTTTTTAATAGTGTAATTTCAGGTGTATTGTATAACAAAAAGGAAGAATATGGATTGTTATATTTCATTTGACATAGGCAAACAGTAGATTGGAGCTTGTAGTTAGATCAGCAAGGAGTTCTAACTGGTTGAACAAAAAGGGGGAGGGAGCCCATATTGGGATGTTGAGATCAAAAAACATTGGGGTGGAAACAGGAATATATGTGAGTGGAAAAGAGTCAAGCTACATACTGGTACCAAAAACAAGCTCCAGGGTCAAAAAGGGCCTCAGAGGCATCTTGTTCCAGTTGGTGGACTGGGACTATAATGAGAACCAAAGTAGACCCCGTAAGCCTGAAGTCTACTCATCCCTGTTGTCTGTTCCATCTAAATAGTTTTGGAGGATCAGATTTTGGGACGGTCCATAGTTCAACCATAAAGCACATGTTCCCTGATTTAATACCTGAAATGTACAGGTAATGCTGGGAGATACTCCTCTCTGACACTGCCAGTCCAGGGTTGATGACA
Source organism: Anolis sagrei (assembly GCF_037176765.1). Lineage (NCBI taxonomy): Eukaryota > Metazoa > Chordata > Lepidosauria > Squamata > Anolidae > Anolis > Anolis sagrei. Next base: position 56,762,847 of record NC_090022.1, on the reverse strand, counting down.
AGGAGCTGAATGGACCAAAGGCCCCATTCAGCATAAGGCAGCATCCTGTATTCAAAGGCTCTCTCCCTGTTCTCCGCAGGGCTTGGCAGTGCTAGCTTTGTTCTGTGTACTAAACAAAGAGGTACAGGAAGCCTGGAAAGTGGCCTGCCTTGGCAAGAAAGGTCAGAGTGAGGAAGCCACCAGAAGTGGTCAGGTGAGCCTTGGTATTCTTATAATTTGAGTGAAAGATGATTGCTTGGCTTACGGCTGCAGCCTTTGCTTTAATACTTTACCCTTCTAGTCACAGAGTCCTGCCTTCTTATGTTGCTATATCAGTGTTATCAAATGAACTTGCTCCCTAAATAAATAAAAAAATCTCAGATGAGCTCTTTCTTCTTTTTACTTTTTCACCTTAGGGCCCAAATGCCTACAACAACACAGCCCTTTTTGAGGAGAGTGGTCTCATCCGCATCACTCTAGGAGCTTCCACCATCTCCTCTGTCAGCAGTGTGCGCTCAGGCCGCACCCATTCCAGCCAGCGAGGATACCTCAGGTAAGAATCAGTATGAATGAAACTCCCCTTCTTCCTCCTCTTCTTCCTTAGCATACCCGAAAGCATCCAGCTATGAAGAAGCATTTGTGTGTTTATCTAGTAGTGGAAGCTATCTTTTGACCTTCAGTTGTGCATTTCTTGTGAACAAGAGTCTGAAATAGGGCTAGCCCTAGACATATTTCTGCCTAAGGCTATCAAAAAGCTGCCATTCCTGGCCCATGTCATCTACCGAGAGTGACATTGCTGGATCCAGCATCTATTACTTGAAGCAGTTGCTTCACTTTAGCTAATAGTAGGACCTGGCATGCTTGGAAAACAGTTGAATGATAATGTGGACATTGCTTCCACTATCATCCACAAGAATTTGCTCCTTCTCTTTTCCTGTTATGTTCTCATTCACAGGTTCTCAGAGGACCTATAACTATGGGGAGTGGACTAGATGATAGTTTACACAGGAACTATATTTGACAGAAAACAAAAAAGATTGCAACTCTTGACTTTGTAAATTCAAAAAATGATTTCTCTCTCCACCAACCCTTATCCTAATCTCCCATAGTGGCCAAGTAGGTGCTCATATGAAATGCACATTGATGATATGAGGGCAGTAGCTCTCTATTATTTCCTGCCATGATAACAAACTCTAAGAACAATGCCAATTCATAAGGAATGATCTTATGCTGGTTAAGAACAACAATCTTTAGCCTGAATACCATTTATCCAAATGACAGCCTATCTTGGGGACTCAACCAGGTCTGGCTGTGATGCCCAAGAGCCTTTATTTCACTCCCTATTTACAGCCCTTCACTTGATGTGCAAGGTTGTTCACTGACTGTTTTCTCTGTTGTGGGTTTCAGAGAAAACTTGATGGCACATCAAGGCTCATCTCTGGATCACAACTTGCTGAATCATGCTGGTCCCACTGATCTTGATGTGGCCATGTTCCATCGTGATGCAGGGCCAGGTAAGCCATGCTTTCAATGTGGCAATTGGTGGGTATGAAGGCAGTGCATTCTCTTCTCCCGCAAGAGCAAGTCTCAACATGAGAAATTTGTCTGATGTTCTCCAGTATATTGCTCCATGTTTTATATATACACTAAGCACTTACAATAACAGCAACTTTGTAATCATACTCAGATATTTCCAGGGAAGGAGATAATAGTGACTTTTTCCCAGCAGTGCCTTCTTTTCTTTAAAAAAACCCACCCCTGTTTGCTCTTGCTACCATTATGGTTTCTTAAATATGTTATGTTTTGTGCTTGGAATGTTGTGAATGACAGATACAAGGGCACAGTAATGGAATAAACCATGGTTTCACTTTTGCAGACTGTTAAATTGTGTGAGGGCAATAATATGTGCTGGGAAGGTATTAGCCATCATGTCCCAGAATGGAATGACTATTCCCTAAGCCCTGTCTTTATTCTCAAATGCAATTTATCTTGCTCAGATCAAGACTCTGACTCGGACAGCGACCTCTCCTTGGATGAGGAGCGCAGCCTCTCAATACCATCATCGGAGAGTGAGGAGAATGTGCAGCTCCGGGGAAGGTTTCAACGCCAATTCAAAAGGGCAGCACACAGCGAGAGACTTCTCACCAATCCTTCCAATACTACCCCCAAAGGCAAGTACTGCTGGACAAAGAACAGCTTGAGTTCATGGGACGAGCCCATTGGGCCATCCTGAACAATACAAGCCAGAGTCAACATGTGCTACAATCTCCTTATCTGCAAAGCCATAATAATAATAATAATAATAATAATAATAATAATAATAATAATTTTTATTTCTTGCCTGCCTCTCATCACAATTTGAGGCAGATTACAACATTGCTAAAACATACATTCATCTAAAAACATTCTTTAAAATATACATATTAAAACATATTTCCACAAAATACATATTAAAATACACAAAACAAAGATTAAACATAAGATGCAAGTTTAACATTCATCATTAAAAGATATATACACCATTTCACTTATCCACAGTTCCATTTAATCACTGAGGGTATCTTGTATAAGTTACTTCTTGGTACTCTGTCATTTGTCCCATTGAAAGTAACTGGGTTAATTGTTATTCAGAGTTTCACATATCCACACAAAGTCTATGAATATATCCCATGCCGATATGGGGGTCGTACTGTATCAAGACAAATTACTAAATATGAAAGAAACACCTTACTTAATTTGTGGCTTGCAAAAATAGTTTACTAAGAGTTGATGATAGATATATAGTTAAAGACCATGTGTGCTTAACCCAGTGAAAATAGTGTTTACTGACGGAAGTTCTTTTGCTTGGCTCAAGGGACTTCCATTTTGTTGCAAAGAAAAACAGTTCATACAAACCGAGTGAATCTATGATTTAACGGCTGTTTCCTTCTGTACATCTATATGATCACTTCGCATTCATGAAGCTGCACTAAGTTCACTGCAGATATCCCAGGGAGTTCAGCTGGTGGCTGACATATTAACCGTTACTATGGGTGTAGCCCAAGTAGCGGCAACTTGGTGTTGGCTTTCTTAGCTGAACAGTGCTCTAGTAACCTACTAATGGAATTCTGAAAACTGCCACTAATTGTTCTGCACCATCCCCTGACAAGGATAAAGTTATAAGACATTATTTAACACTTAGCAAATGTCATGGCAAAATCATGCATTAATTTTACTTGATACACTCCAAATATACCTGTCATTCTGCAATGTCTTTCCTCAGATGTAGATGGTAATGACCTGATGTCTTATTGGCCTGCACTGGGAGAATGCGAAGTTCATCCTTGCTCCTTACAAAAATGGGGCTCAGAGCGAAAACTTGGATTTGATGTTAATAAGGATGCAGCAAACAACAACCAGCCAGACCTGGCCTTGACCAGTGGGGATGAGAATTCCCTTACCCAGACCCAGCGACAGAGGAAAGGTAAGAAGACTGGAAGTAGAGCCAACATGGTGCAAGTGTAAAACAGATTTCCTTGATTCATTTGCCATTTTCTTAATCTAACCCCACTACTGTATACTATGACTGACAATTCTGCAAGGTCTCAGACAAAGTTTCAGCATTCACCCTTGTCCATGCGTGAAGCCTGGGGTCACTTTGGAAGATGGGCAGGGTAAGCAGGACTCTCTTTCCCAGCATAACTCTAATGACGCTGAGGAAACAAGATGGGACCCTCCAGTCTTAGTGCCAGACACTTGGACTTCCAGTTGGTTCTCCCTGGCCCCTCCCACAGCCATCACCCCCGGGGTGGTAGGAATGGATGCGATGGGATGATAGACGGCACATTCAGAATCATGAATAAAATACCTGTTAGCTACTTGTTAGAGATAAGAATAGGATGTTCATGAAAGCACTTGCCAAGATTAGGACCTGGCTGAGAATCAAGAAAGGTGATTCCTCAGTATGGAGGAAATTCAATCTTTTGTTGAACTAATCAGAACTTGGTATCATTACTTTAAAAATGAACAATCATGTTGCTTGTTAGTTAGCTTTTGCAATCAGTACGTTGTTCATTATTCATTTCAACAACAAAAAATAAAGCAAGCTTTTCCAACCTGTTATCATCCAGATATGTTGGACTACTACTCCCACCATTTCTAACAGGCATATCTATTTGTTATTATCTAAACATCTGGAGGGCATTCGATTGAAGAAATCTGGATCACAGAATTGGTGAGACTACATAAAGAGAGGTGTGACATGATCATAGGGATAAAGCAAGAATGTAGGAGCTACCGTATAACTGGGTCAGATTTATTGGTCATCTTTGACTGGCACCAGTTCTCTAAAGTGTCAAGTTGGATTCTTTCCTAGAACTTACCTAGAAATCCCTGGTTTCCCATGCAAGTAACAAGGCCTAATCCAGTTTCTGAAATCAAACAAGACCAAGTACATTCTATGTGATTGTAAGTGAGAAAGTGGTATGTTTAGTAGGGGTGGCAAACCTCTGGAATCCATTCTTCCTTTTTCTTCCCTTTGTTTCCTGTGATGTAGGCATCCTAAAGAACCGTCTCCAGTACCCTCCAGCTTTGCAAGGCTTGTCATCTGTGGGGAGAATGACCAACGACCTTTCCTGGTACAAAACTTCTACCCTGGGTCACAGGGCTGTTCCTGCTGCTTCTTATGGCAGGATCTATTCAGGCGCAGGCAGCCTCTCTCAACCAGCAAGTCGTTACTCTTCCCGGGAACAACTTGACATGCTCATGAGAAGGCAGATGTCTAGAGAACAGTTGAGCCGAAATGATTCTGGTGAGTGCCTAGAAGTTATAGGCAGTCGCCATGGGTCCCGGGAACAACTGGACACTATTCTGAACAGGCCAAGATCAAGGGAGCACTTGGACACAATCCTCAGTCGGCATGGATCTAGAGAACACCTTGCAAGCATACCCAGTAGACATGGGTCTACAGAAAACCTAGGTGACATAGCTACTGGACACAATCAGAGAGATCTCTGGAACACTCTACCCAGGAGGCAGGGATCTAGAGATCATCTAGATACTTTGCCCTGTAGATTTGGTTCCCGAGAACATCTAGACTGTGGTGGGACAGTCACAGAGATCTCCAGAGAATGGCTAAACACTATGCCTAACAGACAAGCTTCTAGAGATCGCATGGATGCTTTGTCAAGTCGAGACACTTCTCGAGAACAGTTGGATCTGCTTTCTAGAAGGCAGCCTTCAAGGGACCAACTAGCATCAGCTAGACAAACATCAAGAGAGCAGCTGGACTTTTTTTCCAGAAGATCAAATTCTAGAGAGCATCTGGACATAGTGCCTGGCAGGCAGGCTCTTCGGGAAAATCTAGAGCCCCTTTCTAGACAACAGCCTTCTAGGGAAAACCTTGAACTTCTCTCCAGGAGGCCCCCTTCTAGAGAAAATCTAGAAGCGGCCCCCAGCCGTCACCCCTCTACAGAGCAATTAGACATCCTTTCTTCCATACTAGCCTCTTTTAACTCCTCTGTTTTATCTTCTGTGCAATCATCCAGTACTCCCTCAGGCCCACAGACCACACCCTCTATGGCACAGATGTCCTCCACACCCTCCATGCCCTCCATGCCATGCCCTTCACCACCTCACTCTACTACTTCTCACAGTATTTCCGAGCTGTCTCCAGACTCAGAGTAAGTATCTCTTCCTCCATTTTACCAATTCAGTCCTTGGTCCAGTTAAGGCTGTGGCCTATCCAATAAGGTTGACCATGTTGAAATTGTGAATCTCTTTAAGAGAAACAAGGTGAGCTAGAAAAAGGTTTCCTTCAGGATCTGGGGGATTTCAGAAGGCCATAACAATGACAGAACGCGGTGGTTTTCTTATAAAACTTTGTTCTGTTTGCTGGCTGCACTTGAGGTGCACATCCCTGTAGTTCGTTACACTTTAAAATGTCCTTATATACAAACTGAACTTAAGAACAAACCCAGAGAATCAATCTTGTTTGTAACTCAAGGATGGCATGCTTTCAATGTGCTTATCATGACTTCTGGTTTCTGATTTAACCATCTTCTTTTAACCCCAATCCCAATTCTTTGGGAACAACCAACATAATGCAGGCGGTAGAGTTCCACTAATATATTCAGCTGATTTTGAATTCAGTCTTCATTTTAAAGAAGAGAATCTTAATTATGGTTTTTTCTCTCCCTGCTTCCCTTGAGAAGAATTACAAGAAGTGAGGGTCATTCCTGAGGAGCCCAACAACCGCTGTGAGAACCAAGGAAGACACAGGAATGATTGGCCAGACGCTTCCACAGAGGACTGGGATCCCCCCAGGCACCTACAAGGAAAGGACTGGGTCTGAATGGAGGCCTGAATCAACTGTGCCTCCCTCAGCACTCGAGTAGTGAGAGTCAGGGAAAATGCACAGACCTGGCTATGAAGTTAAGGTGTCTCTTGGTACCTCCGTGTCATGCTGGCCACTCTCCACATTCAGAGAGAGAATCCCAAATTGGGAGGGGAGTTAACCACACCATGGGTAAACCCCCTTAGTTACATATCCAAAACAGACCAATTGAAATCTTCCTTTCTGAAACCTTTCTAGACTCTGTGAAAACATGAAGGGGTGGGGTGACTGCAGAGGGAGGGTCAGGGGAAGGGTTTTATACATTTTTGTATCTTTGTAATCAGAGAAAAGAGAAATTTCTATGGTTATTTTTACGGTTCTTCTGTTCCCATTGCTGTGGTGCCGAATTCATTTGTCTTGGCAGTGATATGTCCAAACAGTGGCAAAATGCTATGCAGGCTTCTTCCCAGTAGGGTTTGGGAGCAGAGGAATGAGGCAAGAGATACTTTGCCAACCCTACTCAGAGCGTCCTTTAGGCATATTCTGTTGTATGCCTGTCTTGTTTCCTGGCAACTATCTCATTGGGGAAGGGGAAGAGTCAAACACACACACAAACACAGAGATAAGCCAACCAGCCTTAAACAGGGCCCTGAAGTCCATGGGCTTTGCCACTTTCCCCACATTAACCTGACCACCATCCTGAACACAGCTCTACAATTCCTTCCACATTCTGACACAGCCTGAGGGCCCACATATTTATATATGCTTCTCGTATAAACATTTCTTGGTTTTTGTGGACTGCAGGACAAAGTTAGTGGTTCTTCATGGTTTGAATTTAACTTGTTTTTCTTCTTTCATGACAAAAAAGCTAAAGCTGTGCTCCTTCTTAGGCCAACTGTGGAGACCATGGGTTGTTGTAAGTTTTTCGGGCTGTATGGGCATGTTCCAGAAGCATTCTCTCCTGGCGTTTCGCCTTCATCTATGGCAGCCATCCTCAAAGGGTCAAAGATTCCAGCTATGAAAGCCTTCAACAATACATTGTGGGGAACATGTGGCTTCCCTGTAGTGCAGCATCACTTGCCATCTATGCAGCAGTGTGTTGCTGATGTAATCACCTCTATTATTTATTTATTTATTTATTTATTTAATCTGTTCATTCATTAGGATATGTATATCTGAAGAACAGCATATAGTAAAATTCAAGATAATAAACAATCATTTAAAGAGATGAAAACTACATTAAATTGTTTTTCACTGAAAAACCGACAATATAAAACCAGTTAAAATAAATTAAAAACAATGCCAATTATATCACATGTGCAAGTTGGATAAAGTCAATAGGTCCCAAAGGCATTAATTAGAAGCCATATTTTGACTTGGCACTGGAATGACACCAATATTGGTACAAATCAGACCTTAGAGTGGGTATTTCATAGGTGCCAAAGTTAAGAAGGCCCTCTTCCATGTCATCTAACAATGTATTGCTCACACTGGTAGGACACAGAGAAGATGTGCTCCCTTAGGTATCAAGTTGCCAAACATTTATGGCTTTGAATGCTATCACAATTGGTTACGGTTAAGATTCTTGGTTACTCAGACAGTGTGGTGTAGTGGTGTGAGAGTTGGACTCGGACTCTGAAGACTAGAGTTTGATTTTTTCCTTGAGCATAGAAATTTAATTAGTGATCTTGTTGACTCATCTACTCTCAGGCCTAAAAAAGGTGATAGATTTGCTTTAGGTTGCCATAAACACCAAAATACCATAAATCAACTCAATGCTTTCCCCAGTAGTCATGTTATCCCAAGTTGGCACAGGACACACTAATTTACCACTCTTTCTGAATCACTATCCTGGACTTCTGCTAACTTGACAATCCTTCCTTGAGGAGTCATCAACAAATCTCCCAGAAGTAACCTGTAAACAACACAAGTCTAAAGTTCTCAGTGCAATTCTATGGTATGCTTCTGGCCAAAGTATAGTCAACTTTTATATTCACTATTTATACACAGATTTGGATATTCACTGTGGGTCTTGGACATTATCCCCTGTGAATACAGAAGTCATGATTTACTTATTTGCATAGACACATACATCTTTCCATAAGTTGTGTATTGCACCTCCTTCACTTTAACAAATGACATTTGGCTAAATATGCTCTTTTTTCTTTTTCTGTTTCTTTTTTCAAAAATAGGCAGAAAACATTCTTTGCAATTGAAATCCTGAGTTGTTGATACCAAATTTTTGTATTTGGGAAGTAGAAAAAATGAATCACTATATTCTTAACATTTGCATTTATTCAAACAAATCAAAATGCAATTGATTTTTTCTTTTAAAAATCTACATACATAGAGACAACTGGCAATTTTATATGTGTTTTCACATATTTGTTTCCCTAGAACACCTTGGATGCTCATGTATTATTTCTCTATAACTAAGGGAAGTGATAACCTAGGCAACCAACAGTTACATTTTGGCCCTTATTGCACAAGTTCTTATTGCGTTTTTAAGCATGGCGACAAAATGCTGATGATGTTTAATCACTGTTGGAAGTAGACAGAGCTAAGCCTAACAAAGTTAATATTAGCACTGCGAGATAATGGTCAAGTATGGGAAGTATATATTTTATGCAAATCCCACCCCCGCACCCCAAGCATGGGCCGAAGGCTACAATAAGAAATACTACAGACAGTATAGGAATAATGTTGTGTACAGTATACATTGTACATGGGGGAAGAACTTGCAGCTGTGCATAAGGTGATGAACTGCAGCTCCCATCATGCATGATCATTAGTTGTACTGGTGGAGACTGATGGAAATTCAAGTGCAACATCACCTGGAAGACTAAAAGTTCTATATCCTTGTACAAACTCAGACCTCATAGGTATTATTACCATCTTTAGTACTGCTTTCTGCAAACTGGAATGCCCGAAACCACTACATCATTTCATATCATAATAGAAGACAGATCACTAATGGAAATCTTCATGCTGTGCATCCATTTTTCACTCGAAGTGTAAGTAGATGCCGAGACATTGCTGGATCTATTTAATTCCACTGTGCATAATACAGAACGTATAAAGCTCTTGATGTGAAATGTTGTTTGCTCTTGACACCTTCGCCTTCCCTTGCCCACTTTTAGATCTGAGAAGACATTTGAGTGTTCATAAAGATACATGGTACAGCCCTTTCATGTCAGCATTGCCTCAGATTGCTCATCTGTTTGAAAGTATGACTTCTCAAAAAGAGTCTCCATGCCTAATGTATTACATTTTCCAAATGCACAGGGTGATTTTGTGATAAGGTTGTTATCAAGCTAGGGATGCCCCCTTCCCCATGTATTCTGAAACGATACAGTCCTGCAGAAGACTGTGCCACATACCTGTTTGAATGTTTGACTGGGCTGCTAAGTCTATTGGTGGAGAGAGCTGTGCTTAATCTGGAAATGACTGGTGTCGTGGTGCTATTTCTGTCTCCAAACTCAGACTCCCTTCATGTGTTTGTGTGTCTTGCTCACCTAGAGTGGTGAAAATGTTCCATTTACTGCCTTATTAGCACAGAACACTGTAGCTTAATTGTTAAACTAAACAGACTTAATGTTTACACTGGCGAGCTTTCTTCCTGCAACCAACAGAGGTGGCTGGCAGTTGTCTGGCAGATGCCCCTTTCCAATGCTTGGCCCAGAAACCTTTCGGCTGGTTTAATTTCAAGTAAGAAAAGAGGAAGGTTTTAATTATTCTCCAGTACATTCCATTACTTGTAGTTCTGAGAGGGAAAGGGCTCCATTAAGCCTCCTGATCTTTCACATTTTGATACCTGAGCAAAGGTAGAATTGCTGCAGCCTTTGCTCAGAGCTGCCTTTTGGCCCCCATCCTCCTTTCATAGGGATGGAAGATACTGTTCCATGCCCAGAATGGGTGGCAACCCACAACTCCTGCCAAGCAAAGGCCACGCTGCATTGAAGTCCCTTATTGACGTGGAAAGTGAGAGATTGGGCCAAGTTGTCTTCAGAACAGCTTAATGTGTTTACAAGAATCTAGCTAACGAATCATGAGGCTGAGAAGCCAACACAAGCCAAGGCATGGTTTTGTGCAAAAAAGAAGAAAGGAGGGGATGGGGTGATAAAGAAAGGGAAACCTCTTTCGCTTGTGAAAGTGCAGGTCCTTTTTCTGAATGCAAAGTCCTTTGTCTGATCATCATTCTCTTAATATGATGTATTAGTCTTTTAAAAAAGAGCTTGTTTACACTATTTATGTCCAATTTATTTATGTATAGCTTGCCAAACCAGGGTCCAGGTTTTCTATTTGTCACACGGATTTTTACAAAGACTTGTCTCCTGTTTTCTATCAATACTGTTTATAGACGTTCCACCTCCTTTGTGACTCAATGGATGTCTGTACTATTTATTAATCATAAAAATAGCCGGTTTGTTGGTTGAGAGATTTTTGGGTTTTCTGTTCTTGTTTTTATATGGATTTATATTGGAACCAGGCTTTAAAAATATAAACGGGCTTGCTTTCTTTTGGATTTGGTCCAGTGTAGAAGAGGGTTTGCCATCAAAGGAAAGCTCTATATCCCCCACCTCTCTCTCTCACACACACACACACCTCTTCCTTTTAATAGTAATCTCACAATAAACCATCATGTGATTTATTGAATGGATTGGTTATGATGTCCAAATCAACCGCTGCTAACAAGATTATGTATATTCAAAACCAAGCTGAATCCATGATTGGAAGTTGGCTTACGAATCCTGGCTTCCTTACCCACATTTTGTGACACAGAAACCAACATCTGAGATATGTCCCTAGCAATTCATGGTATAAACAACAAATCATGGTTCATCCAAACCATGATTTCCCTTACTGTTCTGCTCAGCTTGATTACACGGAAAGTTTCTCTGCCCTCCAAAAATGTTGTGGTATTGTGTATAAATAAATAAATAAATAAATAAAAGAAATACACAAAACTGTGTATAGATCTCCCTGGTCAATGATTTCAGTCTAGTAATGTTTCACCAATTTGTAAGTGGTGAAGAAGGCAAGTTCCATGCCTGGAGGCATTTCTACCTGCCTCTTTCGGTAAGGAAAGAAACCATCAAATTCCCAAACCCTCAATAAGGGATGTGTGCCAAAAGGAGAAAGACACTGAGTAAATGGAGTGAAGTGTCAGTCTCTCACATGCCTTCCCGGAATCTGCTGAATTGCTGCTATTGACAGCAAGCGCTCAGCACTGCCTTGAAGCTCAGAATGTTCCTGGAAAGAAGAGTCTTCACCTCTTTCCTCAAAGTGATAGTTATCTTGCAAATCTGCATAGCAGTTCTTTGATTGTACATGTGGTGGCCTAGGCTCTGGAGAGCATTTGTTTTGGTTGGTTAATAAAACGTTTGTCCCTTTCCCCCTGGTTTGTTGGTGGAGGACAGAGAGGTCTGTGGGCTTCCTCCCTAGCCATGTAAAATTGTATCATGAAAGCAACACGTTTGGAAATAAAATATAAAACACAGCACAGCTGCCTTGGATGTCAATCTGACTGCTTTTCCCTTTCATGTCTCTTGTTCTTTATGTCTTCAGTAACATCAAAGTACAAAAGGGGTGCCTGTGTGATGAACCTATTTCACAGGGCTTGGCATTTTTGCTTGGAGATAATGGAAGTCACATATGGGGATGTACCAAGAAAACAGGAATGCCAATAAGAGAGTGAAATCAGATTAAGAGAGAAGAGATAAGACTGAAAAGTCATAGAGTTCCTCCCCACAACAGCTAATTTTATAACTTAATTGAGAGATTGTGTCTCATTTATTTAAAGAGAAATTCAGCCTTGAAGGTGCAGAACAAGTAGATAAGAAAATAAATGGTTCAATGAGAATCAAATAGCAAACCCAAGACTGCCAGATAAGAGGAATGAGAGAACAAAGCCTGAAGCTTTGTGGAAGGGGGGCTAGAAGGTGGAACAATTGCTATATATATATATATATATATATATATATATATATATATATGCCATTTTCCTTTACAGTGAAAGAGGGAGAACAATCATTGTGATAGAAAGTTATGAGATTTAGACAGACCGTGAGGGTAGGATAGAGAGGTAAGGAGAAGATGGGGGGATAGGATAAAAGGATGGGGGGGGGAGTTAGGGGGTGCAGGTCAAACAAGTGTGTGCATCACTTCCGTTCAGTCCACAGAGGAATAATTATTTCATTTCATTGTTCCTTTTTCTTATTTTTTACTACTCTAGTTCTTCTTACCCATAGACCTTATATGTCTAATTTGAGTTTGTTTTTCAGATATTCTTCCAGATTATTCCAGTTTATTTGCTTGGATATGTTTTGTTCCTCTAATTGATCCGATAGTCTGTCACAGTTCTTGAAGTCTATTATCTTCTTTATCCAATCTTCATCCGTTGGAATCTCTTTACTTTTCCATTTTTGTGCTATTAATATTTTGGCCGCCGACGATAGGTAAAACAAAAATTTTTCTTCATTTTTCTTTAGGCCTAGATCCGTTATGTTCAGTAGGTAGTATTCAGGTTTGAAATCAAACTTTGTTTTGATGATATTTTGTGTATGCTTATGAACCGTTGTCCAAATTTTTTTGATCATTTTACAGTTCCAGTACAAGTGGAAGTATGTTCCAGCCTCTTTTCCACACTTCCAGCAATGCGTATTGTAGTTTTTACTAAATTTCGCTAATTGGACAGGTGTCAAGTGCCATCTATAGAAAACTTTGTACCAATTCTCTACTACACTGCTGGCTCTAGTGTATTTTAGCTTGACCTTCCATACTTGTTCCCATTCGCTTAGTAGTATAGAATGGCCAATATCTCTGGCCCACTTAACCATGTTTTCTTTTACTAGTTCCTTTTCGTTACTCCATTCTAGCAGGCTTCGGTATAGAGTGCTAATCAGCTTCTTATCCTTTTTCATAATTATGTCCCAGCATGTGTCCTGTTCGCTAAATCCCACTTTTAGATCTACCTTTAAAGTTTCTTTAATTTGTAAATATTGTAGCCAATTTAGTTCTTTGGAAGGTGGAACAATTGCTGATGGAGTTGGAGACTGTGGATTCCTCTCACTACTCTGCTGTAGTGCTGTGTGTGACCCCCCCCCCTCTAAGGCTTAGAACATTATCCCATGAGCCCCCACTCCATTTCTTCTAAACAAACTTCTAAAATATTTGAAAAAGTAGTTAATTGGTGCCCATCACATGACGCAGAGAGATACCCCCACTCCTTGCATGTCCATCATGCTCAGTTGCTGAAATTTTGACAATGTTAAGAAATGGAGGAGGGGGCTAGAAGATGGGCGGAAATAATCTCAGGAATCACTATGAAATGGGAGAAAATGTGAAATAACACATGGGATGGGAGCTCTCTCATTTACCTGCATTTAATCAATTTGGTGACATGGCTAAATGTGTGTAACTATAGGTGGTGTTGAGCAAAGCAGTGATGCCCGGTAATCTCAAATCCAGAAGCTTGGTTCTTCCGTAATATTTTTTTTATTTTACATATTCATTAGAAATTGAACTACTTCAGGAGATCCCTACTTCAGCACCTCAAAGTTCAAAAACCCGCAAACTTGTGAGATTTCATTTTTTCATGATTTCAAAGATCTCAGGATGTTATTGTTGTTTTTTAAAAAAGTATGATAAATCTGAAAACAGATAATTTTGGAACACAGGGTCAGAAAGAATGTTGGATGTGGAATGAGAAACTACGCTTTGTTTTCTAACGCTACGGGACATAATGCGATGGAGATGTGATGCTTCCCCCACCTCATGGGATGAAGTCCTTAGACTCAGAACTTCTTTGGGCCATGCAAAATCTTTATGGGGACCACATGCAGCCTGTGGGCTGTATGGTGTGCAGGTCTGATCTAGATTGAGGCAGCTGCTTCATGCAGCCGTTGTGACCCTCGCTTATCTCAGGAAATCATACAGACCTCTAGATGTTGTTGGACCTGCACCACCAGCATTCCTCACCATGGGTCATGTTGATCAAGTTTGCTGAGTCCAAAGACCTCTGACCGGCTGCATAATTCCCATCCCTGACTTCCTGCTGCATACATACACAAAATGTACATTGCTGATCTTAGGTGATATGTGTAGGTGACAGGTATATGGGACAACACTTAACACACTGTGACATTTTATGGTTATGTTTTGTGAAACTAAGTCTGGAATTTATAAAACTAAGGCTGGAATTCTAATTTGTTATGCATTCATGACTGCTTCATATTCATGACCCCTATATATTCCCTAGTTTAAGAAGTGCATAATGACTGTGATGTCCCCCAATATTATTCTGAACAATTGGGTCTGTTTGTCTTTCAGTCAGGAAGGAGAAGATAGATGTTTCCATCAACCTGTTTGTGGAGCAATCTTTAGTATAATAGGGAAATGTGACTGGGATACACTTCTGGCTCCTGCACTGGGGATTGCTCTTTGGAGAGGACGGAAATATCAGCTGCTTCCCAATTGAGGGAGAAATTAGATTTGAAATAAATGTCTCCAAAATCTGAAAGTAGCATGCATAAAGATATACACATAGCACCAAGGTCAGGTTTGCAGATTAAAGAGCATGCTGATCTTGCTTACATTTCAGATTTATTGCCATGACAATCTATATATATGCATACCTGCCAATGAAATAGCTTTTAAAACCAAACCATGTGATAGCATAACTTTGTTATTCCATAATGAATTTATGCCATCACGTGTGATAAATTGTGACTAGTGGCCTTCCAAATATTATTGCACTGAAGCTCCCATCAGTCCCCTCAGTATAGCTAGTGGGATGGAATGATGGGAGTTGCAGGCCAACCAAGGTCTAGACAATCACCATATTTCTGGAATTGATCACATGCCTCCTTGAATTGATTCAAATATTTCAGTTTTTAAAATATATTTCTAATGGCAGAAACTGGGGGTTTCTTGAATTTATTTGATGGGCAAATAATGTGATTATTCACTTTGGTTTCACCATTTCATGTTTTGATGGCACACACTACTTGTTCTTGGTTCTACAATTCAAGTTTTATTGTGATTTATTCTGTATTCAAGAGTCTAAAAACTGAAAAGAAAAATATCTCCTTAGACCAGTGGTTTTCAACCTGTGGGTCCCCATATGTTTTGGCCTTCAATTCCCAGAAATCCTAACAGCTGGTAAACTGGCTGGGGTTTCTGAGAGTTGTAGGCCAAAACACCTGGGGACCCACAGGTTGAGAACCACTGCCTTAGACCTTGATGCAGCATCGAAGAACTTAATGAGTCACAAAAACAAAACCTCACAATGTTTAATCTTCACATTATCACAGTGCTTGAGTTTACAACAAGCTTAATTGTCCTCCATGACCTATAATTCTAAAAAATGATAAGCAAGATCAGTGGACCATTAAGAGCATTCATTTGATAATAACATGTACCACAATCCCACAGGAAACAGCACACCTTGTTCTACTGATACTTGCCAACACTGACATTTGCCAACAAATATTGATTCCGACACACATTTACCAGTGGCATTCATTTCTTGCCTCTGTGCATTTCCCTTTGTGTAAAATCTAGGGATATATGTGCAAAACTCTCAAAGTTTGATTCTGCCCCTAGTTCATTGTTTGGAAAAACGACTCACATTTTCTCAGAACCAATCTGCTTCAACAGCATCCATGTCAATGTATGAAAATCCAAAAGTTCATACCTGCTTTGGACTGTCATCGAAAATACAAACAAACAAACAAACTAAAGGCTACAACTTTTGTTCTCTCTGCAAGTTCCTCATCCAGAACAGTCTGCTCCACTCTGTCCAAGAAAAACATCATGCTGAAAAGTAGCTATATGGGTCTGAAATTGCTGGACCTTCTCATCCAACAGGGCAACCAATTTGTACTTGCTGCAGATTTAGCTACCCACATCCTCAAGCACGAATACAAGCATACCAGTGGTTGTGGGTGAATGCAGCAGCTCCCTCACTGTCCATAATTAAAAGTCTTAAGTAGGCATTGAAACAGAACCCCAAGCCTCTTCCTTAAAACAACCTACTAACTGCCCACCCAAAACACCTGTTGGACTGTCTACCTGCCAGGCTCCTTTTATCCAAGCTCCAGGAACAGAGATAGATGCTATAAAGAGAGTTCGTGGCTGCTTGCTCTTTCCCTAACCGAGTCTCTGACTGTCAGTGCAAAAGGAACCTTTCCATTTGAGGCATCTTAAAAATGGATGTGCTTAATCTCCCTATGTTCTTTAATCACAATTGCTATGGAAATGACAGACAGCATAGAGGTGTTCCTAAGTAACATATCTGCAAACTGTCTTAAAGGGAACTGCAGTAGTTTCTCTGAAAGGAAAGTTCTAAAACAATTTGGGAGACAAATTATTCACTTTCCCTTCTCTCATTTTCTCCAAGCAAAGTGAATGAAGATCTCCAAGTCAGAAAGGTGATAAGTTTCTGAAGGACAGGTTCAAGGCATCGTTGTAACACTGAAAGCCACACCTCTTCCCCAAAACCCACTGGAGCACGGTGAATACAAAACTAATTTATGTTATGCTGATGCCAGGAAGCTGTATACTTCACTGTACCTATGTTATCGAACACCACTACCCTCCCTCCAAAAAAAATAAAAATAAAAAGCATCTATAGTTTAGGTATCTATAGTTTGCTAGTAAATTATATAAAAGGGTAAGGTCTTGGTCACCCTGTGACAGGACTAGCAGCAGCATGGACCCCCTTTCTCTCTGGCTATATCTATACACATCTTATCTGGTTTTATATATTTAAAGCATAAATGAACAACATCCGCTGGATAATGGAGAAAGGCAGGGAATTTCAAAAAAACATCTATTTCTGTTTTATTGGCTATTCTGAAGTCTGACTGTGTGGATCATAATAAATTGTGGCAAGTTCTTGTCTTTCTCCTGAAGAATCTGTATAATGACCAAGTAGCAACAGTAAGACCAGGCCAGGGAACAACAGACTAGTTCAAGATTGAGAAAGGCGTATGGCAGGGTTGTATAATCTCACCCAACCTATTCAACTTGAATGCAGAACACATCATGCGATGTGCGGGACTTGATGAATGCAAGGCAGGGGTTAAAATTGCTGGAAGAAACATTAACAACCTTAGATATGCAGATGATACCACTTTGATTGCTGAAAGCAAGGAGGAACTGAGGAGCCTTCTAATCAAGGTGAAAGAAGAAAGTGCAAAAGCTGGATTGCAGTTAAGCATTTTAAAAAAACCAAGATTATGGCAACTGGACTGATTGATAACTGGCAAATAGAGGGAGAGAACATGGAGGCAGTGACAGACTGTATTTCTAGGTGCAAATATTACTGCAGACACAGACTGCAGTCAGAAATCAGAAGATGCTTACTTCTTGGGAGGAGAGCAATGACTAATCTCAACAAAACAGTGAAGAGTAGAGACATCACACTGGCAACGAAGATCCGCATAGTTAAAGCAATGGTATTCCCCATAGTAACCTATGGATGTGAGAGCCTCACTATAAGGAAGGCTGAGCAAAGGAACATAGATGCTTTTGAACTGTGGTGTTGGAGGAAAGTTCTGAGAGTGCCTTGGACCACAAGA
The DNA here is from genome assembly GCF_037176765.1 of Anolis sagrei. NCBI lineage: Eukaryota > Metazoa > Chordata > Lepidosauria > Squamata > Anolidae > Anolis > Anolis sagrei. The sequence goes on along the minus strand of NC_090022.1, from coordinate 56,744,970 downwards.
AGATCCAACCAGTCCATACTTCAGGAGATAAAGCCCGACTGCTCATTAGAGGGAACGATAGTAGAGGCAAAGATGAAAATATTTGGCCACATAATGGGAAGACAGGAAAGCTTAGAGAAGTGAAGAGAATGATGCTGGGGGAAATGGAAGGAAAAAGGAAGAGGGGCTGACCAAGGGCAAGATGGATGGATGGTATCCATGAAGTGACTGGCTTGACCTTGAAGGAGCTGGGGGTGGTGATGGCCAACAGGGAGCTCTGACGTGGGCTGGTCTATAAGGTCACGAAGGGTTGGAAGCAACTGAACGAATAAACAACAACAAAAAATGGACAGGAAACAAATAAGCTGGAATCCATGTTACAAGGGGCATTGACCTTTGCCTGGCCTAAGCTAAAAGCTAAATGACCTTGCTATTGTGAACCAGTCCCAGGCAATGTCTCACAAACAAAGGAATTCCAAAGCCTTTTGTCTATCTGGGGTGACAGCCAACCAAAAAAAAACCAGCTGCTGTATTTCATTTCTGCATAATATACTTGTTGCACTTATTTCCCAAATCCAAAATATATAAACTGTTTTCGGGCCCAAGAGTTAGGCAATCACTCAGCAAAGAAAGAGGACCCTTATGTTTATTTCCTTGCCCAAGTCAGAACTGGTTTGTCAAGCCAAGCTTCCTCCTCACCAGGCCCCCCACTGTCCTCAGGAATGTGGATCCCATACTTCCATCATCCCCTGCTGGGTTCATGGCAGCCTCCCCTCTAGTGGCTCCTCACCACTGCCAAGAGCCTGGGCCAGGGAGGGAGGATTCAAATTACAACAATGAAGCAGACTCTATTTAGCTCCCTACAGAGCACATGTTTCTCAGACTTGTCCTTCAGGGTGATATGAGCCCACAAGTCTCCATCTTTGATCAGGATGAACAATAAAACACCTCTGTACTTGTTTTCAGCTGCTTTGGTAAGTTAATCTGCAAACTTGCTATTAATCGCTAGTATTCCTTGCCAAACAGAATTCTCAGAAGTATTGTGGAAATGTATTTTTAAAAATCCAAAGAGCAAAGCTTGATCATGCAATTTTATACAAGGGACACCATTTTACTACACCACTTTATATAATGGGACTTGGTATCCACAGAAGGGCCCAGTATCCATGACAACTACATGACAACTTATAGAATTCTGGAATTTGTAGGTTAGTGAAATTCTAAATATTCCCTCTTCCTTGAACTACAGCACCGAAAGTCTTTGTATTAGATCATTATAATTACTTTATAAAACTACAAATCCCTGGATTCTGTAGCAGAGAAACACGGTATTTAAAGTAGTATCCAAGTGCTACAATTGTGTGATGTAGCTATAAACTAGCTTATGGTATTTTAAGTGGGGGTGGGTAAGGCAAACTCATGAGAAGGGGAAACCTAGAAATGACTATAAAGTCCTGTCTACGTTCCCATATAATTCAGTTTGAACCCACATTTAGTTCTTGCAGACCACTGGTGGTACATGGATCACAGGCTGGGAACCACTGGTCTAGATCAAGGGAAGTCATGGCACCTCTCTATTCTGCTTTGGTCAGACCTCCGCTGGAATACTGTGTCCAGTTATGGGCACCACAATTCAAGAGAGATGTCGAGAAGCTGAAAGGTGCCCAGAGGAGGCAACTAAAATGACCAAAGATCTGGAGACCATGCCCTATGAGGAGTGTTTTAAATAGCTGGTTATATTTAGTCTGAAGAAGAGAAGGTTGAGAGGAAACATGATAGCCATGTTTAAATATGTGAAAGGATGTCATAAGGAAGAGTGAGTAGGCTTGTTTTCTGCTGCCCTGGAGACTAGGACTTGGAGCAATAGGTTCAAATTCTATGAGCCTCCCTTGGCAATACTTTCTTTTATAGCTTAACTGAGAGCTATTATTAGCTGTGATGGCTAAATAAAACTACCATATACTTCTTAATAGGTAATGGGTGAGATCAAGGTGGGGAAAATGTGACCTTCCAAAGACTGAAGTACTTCTCTCATCATGACATATTCTTAGACAGGCTGGCTAGGCTGATGGGAAATTAAGCCACATAACATGTGAAAAGTCACTTTTCCAGAATTTCCCATCTAGCATAGCTGCTGGAGATTTCAGAACATCTGTAAATGTTGATTTTAAGACCCACTGGGTCCCCTTGGGAATATCTGACTGCCCATTATTGGCAAAAAGTTTTCTTGATATCTGGACTAGATGGTCTTCTGGTTTCTGATCCAGTAGAATTCTTCATAAATGGACTTGTCTAAAAAAATATCTATGAATGGGCCTCAGATATATGCCCATGAGGTCTTATGGGAGGGGTCTTATGGGAGACACCACATATATTTGAAGCAACACGAACACCCTTTTGCATTGTGAATGAGAAGGGAGAATGCACAGCGTGAAAAGTTAGTATTTTGAACTACAACCAGAGGCGGCCCTAGGTAATTTTCAAAGGTTGCAAACAGTATTTTGCCCCCCCTCCCCCCAATCACTGATATATATTTTCAGTTTGTCGTGGGAGTTCTGTGTGCCATATTTGGTTTAATTCCATCATTGGTGGAGTTCAGAATGCTCTTTGATTGTAGGTGAACTATACATCCCAGTAACTACAATTCGCATATGTCAAGGTCTATTTTCCCCCCAAGAGCGCCCCTGGGCAAAATCAACTATACTGCAAATGCTTACTTTGCGTAATGGGTTGAGCCGCCCCTGACTACAACTCCCCAAACTCTTAACAACATGCCTACTGCCATTCTAGAAACTTTAGTCCAAAAGGCAATGCAGTATGATTCCAGTATTCCTGAGGGATATGTTTCTTGGGAATGGGAAACTATGGATAATGGCAGACCCTATTTAAGTAAATAACTTCCACTGAAAGTCATTAAAGAGTCACTCTAGAAAATCTTGAAAATTCATAGAAGTTTTGCATACATATACTTTATTTGCATAAAATATAGATAGCTATGTGTATATTGTCTTTGTGCATGTGTGTGTGGATAGATAGATGATTGATAGACATACACACAGAGAGACAAAGTGATACATTATTATTCTCATATAAATATAAATCCTGTTCACTGTAGTCCAAGGACTTATTATTGAAGGACAGCTTCAAGGTCCCTAATATCTTCTTGTGGTTCCTTATGTTGAGAGCAGACCTTCAGAAAGTAAAGTAAGACATAGACTTTTTATTTCATGTCAAAAGAATTTCTAAATAAGTATAAAATGATAAAACAAATGAAGCACAAGCAGCTAAATTAATTTTAGACCCAAAACTGGCAATAGCAACCTCATTGTCTGTAGCTTTAAACAATTCTTCCTTTGTGCATGAGGCAGGGCATTATAGACAAGCATACAGATGCGGAGTTGTTTGTTCTGTTCCACAGTCATTGCTCCACAGTCATGCAAGACATTTGGACACCCTATCTATACACATGGACAGACAATGACCAAGTGAAATAATTTTCCTCCATTAAAATACTTTTATAATTATCAGATTTACTGTTTATTATTTGATCAAAATAATAATAATAATAATAATAATAATAATAATAATAATAATTTATTTGTACCCCGCTACCATCTCCCCAAGGGACTCGGTGTGGCTTACATGAGGCCAAGCCCACAACACAGCAATAACAAAAGCAAAAACAACAATAATACCAGCAGTAAATAAAACTCATAACAGAAAATAAGCAATAAACATTAAAGATAGCACGACGACATTTAAAAACTTATTGCTGGGCCAAATGTAATAATTAAAATTTTAAAATATGCTGGACATGGCAGGTAAAATATGATTAAGGTAGGATTTTCAGAAAGTGATGGGCGTGCAAACAAACCTAGGTCATTAATAAAGTGCATTTAAGGACAGATTGCCGGGAGTTTCTTATTCTGGGAAGGCACACTGGAATAACCATGTTTTCAGACTCCTCCTAAAGACTGACAAAGTTGGGGCATGCCTAATGTCCTTAGGGAGTGAATTCCAGAGACGAGGGGCCACCACCGAGAAGGCCCTCTCCCTCGTCCCCACCAGTCGCACCTGTGACAGAAGTGGGAGCGTGAGCAGGGTCTCTCCAGATGATCGAAGAAATCGTGTGGGTTCGTACACAGAAATGCGGTCACGCAGGTAGGTGGGTCCCAAACCATTTAGGGCTTTGTAGGTAAGAACCTGCACCTTGAATTGGGTCCGGAAAATGAACGGCAGCCAGTGGAGCTCCCTAAACAGGATGGTTGACCACTCTCTGTAAGGAGCGCCAGTTGATAACTTATGCATTGTGAATCTAGGATGTACATCAGCAAAAAAATAAAAATAAAATAAAAATCGGATCACAGGAGATACAAATTTGCATAGGTATGTGTATACTTTGTGTATGTTTGTGTGAATATATATATATATATATATATATATATACTGTAATAGAAGTAGAAATTTATTTATTTATTTATTTGCAGCATTTTTATCCTGCTCTTTTCAGCCTGAAGGCAACTCAGGGCTGCGTACAGATTGGCAACAATTAGATGGCACACCATACATACATACATACATACATACATACATACATACATATTAAAAACATTTAATATCACATAATAAGAAATCCATATAAAACCACTTAAAACTATAATAATCAGTGTCTTCCAGTTCAACTCCTTATCCATTTACATCATCTAAACCGTCCCGTGTTCGTTATTTCATCATACTGTGTTTGTCTAATTACGCCCTGTTTCTGAAGGCTTGCTCAAAGAGTCATAGTAGGGAGGGCTGAAATCATAGTAGGGAGGGCTGTAATCACCTCAGGTTACCACCTGAGTGCTATTTGCTCAATCTCCTATCTGTAGAATCACTATTGATGGACAGCCCCAAGGTCCCTGGTCTCTTTTCTTCCTCTGACAGTTGGTCAAACAGGAGACTGTCCTCCATAGAGTAAAACATACGGACATCCTCCATACAGATGATGTCAGAATATGCAGCTTATACTACATAGTAGTCACACATAGACTAAATAAGAACTACTACCATCATTTCTAAATTTTCATTATAAATTTAGAACATTTTGCCTCAGTTTCCCAGAAGGTCAAATCCACTTGTGATGAATAATGTGCCAGAACACAAGTAAACAGTTTCTGTTGTAAATGAATAGCTCAGCTCTTTGTACTTCTCTCTTGAGGCTTTACATCTTCTCTCTCTGTAACTTGGCAGCTTACTTTACCCACTGATATTTGAATGCCTTCTGACAGATTCCCGCAACACATATACGCCTCAGCAGTTCGGATGAAAGTTTTGTTGTCACCGAAACAGGCATGGCACCTGTGAAAGCTTCAGGGATGTGAGCAGAACAACACTGGCTTCTTTTCTTTCAAGCTCCAACCAAAGCAACGCCAACTGCACAAATATAAAGTCTTCTCAGAGGCATTATAATAGCCATCCTCTCCCAGTGTCTCTTCACATGTGGAAAACAATTCCCATTACTCACATCCAGCATGGAGGGGGCCCGGTTGGGGAAGTTTGTTTTACAATGGTGTGTGTGGGGGGGGGGGGGGGAGTGGGGGCAAATCCCACAACCTCCAATTAACGCATTAGAAAAATAATTGTGCACAAACTTGGACATTCTTCAGGGGTACAAATATTTGAAATAAATAATAAATTTGTAATAGGTTAGTCTCATTTCTCCCATTACAATCATGAACATGCAACCTAGGCCAAGCTCTTGTAAAGTATATGGGACTCCCAGATCTCAGGTTTTGACCCAGAGATTTCAGGTCTCACCTCTCTTCACCTGTCAAGGGGACAAGGAGAAGAAATGAGAGAGTGGTGCCCTGTGTGTGAATATATTCCTCAGTTGTTTGGCTAATGTTTTTATTTATTTTATTTGAATAGCTTAACGTTTCAATCTTTGTGATATCATGAGAGGGTTGCTCCTTGCAGCATCACTCTCATGACATCATCAGAGCCTGTCTTTTGTGACATCGTGAGTGCTCATTCCTAGGTCTCAGGTTTTGGCCCTGAAATATTCCTAATGGACAACCCTAAAGCACACTGTTCTCTACCTCATGCTTGGGTCATGGTTGTTGAGGTCAGTATGGATGTAGCGCATGCAGTCAATGATTGGTTCTATCTATTAGCTACAGGTAGTTTCTACTAGGTTTATGCCAGCCTAATCATGAACATCTGCCTGCAGGTCATCTTCTGCAGCCCAATACTGGGTATTATATACACCATGTGCATACATGAGGGTGGGGGCCCCATCACATTATGTTGTTATAGCACTATTATTCCATTTTAACTGTCACAACAACGTCATATGGGATTCTAGGGGTTATAATATGAGGAGGACCATTTATGACCTTATCACATGAGGCCGGCAAAAGCTTCCTGCTTCACCACCAATTAGAGAGGCAGCAAGGTGAATCTGTCAGCTTGCATGCTGCTCCCTTATAGCAACACTTTACCCATCATATGTGGGAAGTGTCACCCAAGCTGCAAGGATCCATGCTGGCTCCATTGGAGCCTACACAACATGGGCAGTCTCTTGTGTTGGGAGAAAAGTGTTATACAATGTGCCCAATCCAGTTGTGGGTGGAGCCTCCGTCAGAAGTCCAGTGATGTCATTGGATGGGTAGTGTGTCCATGCATAGCTTGACTGGCAGGGAAGCATCCTAGGACAATTCCCAAGCCCTGTCTGATGCGGTACTTTGACTCTTTAGGCAAAGAGCTCTTGGACCTTTGCCTAAACTGCAAACTCCAGAATTCCACTTTTTTTATTGCACTATGAAATTGTTAGATATAGGGCAAAATAGGAAAAAATAAGTGAATAGTCCCATATCAATGATTAAAGAGTTATATTTTGTTGTTTTCTTTATCATATATATACCCCAAAGCTGCTTTAATCCTGTTAATCAAAGCAAGGCACATACTTTGTAGTACAGTTTCAACATCCCTTATTTGAAATTCTGAAATCTGAAATACTTCAAAATCCAAAACTGTCCAAGAGGTGGCTGAATAATAATTTCTTTGCTTTTTGGTGGTTCAAAAATGAATTGATTGTGCTCTTCCTGCATGGCAGGAGGTTGGACTAGATGGCTCATGTGGTCTCTTCCAACTCTATTAATCTATGATTCTAATGTCCACAAGCTTGGTTTCATGCAGCAAATTACATTTAGGCTATGTATATAAAGTCTATATATGGAGCATAAATGATATCCCATTATGTATGTATGTATGTATGTATGTAGTATGAGCAAATAAAAGTATGCCAAAATCAGAGGGGGGTGTCTAAAATCCAGAATACTTCTGGTCTTTATAAACCTGTATCTGGTTTTTCTTCTTACCTGAACTAATACCTGCTGGGTAGAAGTAGATTGAAAAGTAGAGAAAAATCATAGAGGAAAAGCTTATAAAACCATTCACTGTGCAATAAAATTGAAAGCCCCCGTGGCTAGTGTAAAGGAAGAACAAATAACTGTTAACACCCACATAAAGTCCAGATTCTCATTCAGAGTTAATGAGTCAAAGACTTTGCTAATCCAGGGGCCACACTCCAAGACGCCCAGCAACTGAAGCTCATTACAATTGTTTTTTGAAAACCCAGTGACCCAAGAAACCAATTTAATCAGGAAGGTAAGTGAAGAGGGAGTGGTGTCTCAAAGATCACAGTCAGGTATTAATAGTGAGCAAAGGGGATCAAAGTGTTATAAAGTTGTCCACCCTGCAGCATACATTGCCGGTTCAGCTCGTTTGTGCTACGGTTCAGGTAAGAAAGGGTGATTCCTGGGATTTCCCTTTTAAGCCTTCTCCTTGGGTGGTAAAGTGCCACTGAGAGAGGGAAGAACTCCAACCTAGAGCCAGAAAGAGACAAAACATAGACACCGAGGAAAGGGCATTTACTTTTACCGGATGGTCACCAATGCTGCATTTTTTTTTAAAAAAACGTATAAATAGACCAAGCATGAAATTCAACTTTGTTATTGGGTGATATTTTGTAAAGTGGAATCTGTATCAAAAAGTTCTAATATGAAGTGCCTCTGTTTTGGATGCTAGCTGGCCAATGAGCCCTTTTGGGGATACTCCATTGCATTCCCCGTTCCCCCCTCCCCCTAAATTCTGCCCTTTCTGATCTCCTCTAGTATGTTTAAGTGGCCCCAATTGCTGCAAAAGGGTTTGCTTTGGCTTTTTTGTCCCATTTTCCCTGTAGAGTTTCTGTGGGGTACCTCTGCCAATCCTAAGTTTTCTGCCGGCTTTGGGTTTACGCCAAGCCTGCCAATTCATCCTCCTTTTTTGCCTGGATTGTGACATTTTACTTCAGAAAACTACAATTAGAATTGCTCAGCACCTGAAATTCAGCAGCCTACAATGTTGCTGGGATGGAACTGTTGTCTAACTGCTATAAATGTGTAATCTAGAGAGACTCTAAATAAAGTGTATAAGGAAAGGTGGTCTTTTGTCAGACTGCAAGTCCCATCAATCATACCCAACATAACTTCTGGTAAGGAATGCTGGGAGTTGCAGTCCAACAACATCTACAAGAGCACACTAATCCACCTCGTTTGTAGGAGTGGAGGAGAGGCCTTATTACCACTAACAGAATGACAGTATATGAAATTTGGATGTAGGAATGCAATGTATTAGTTCCCACCCAATGAGCGTGAAAAAACATGCATTTTTTGAGATTTCCAATTCTTTCAAATCAGGCATTATTTTATTACCATATTTACTCCAGTCTTATGTGTCATTGAATCTAATCTGCATCTCCATTTTCAAAACCTTGAAACAAAAATAATAATAATTTACTGTTGAAGGTATTGCGAAATGGCAAAAAGTGCACTCTTTGTAATTTAGAACAACAAAACTTCCAGCAAAGGAAAAGAAAGCCTTAGGATGCATCTATGCTGTAGAATCCACTTTAAATCTTGGAGGCTGTAGTTTTCCAAGATCTTGAGCCTTCTCTGTCAAGTAATGCTGATGAGGCACCAAACTGCAAATTCCTGGTTGGCATAGCACTGAGCCAGAACAATTAAATTAGAGGTGACATCCTTCAAATAGAAGCTCCAGGCTCTCCTGAAGCAGCTTCTCCTTTTGCTTTGGCTCAGCAGTAAGATTACTGTATTATGCGAATCTCATGCACCCCTTAGTTTCGGCAAGGTAATTTAGCCAAAAAGGTGAGCATTAGATTTTAGTAAATAGGGTATTTTAATCCCCCATTGTTTTAATTAGATAACTTACTCAATGATTTTGCATTGGCTGGAATCCTGTATTACCTACTTAGCTAAGTACAGTAGAGTCCTGCTTATCCAACATAAACAGGCCGGCAGAACATTGGATAATAAAAAATGTTGGATAATAAGGAGAGATTAAGGAAACATCAAATTATGTTATGATTTTGCAAATTAAGCACCGAAACGTAATGTTTTACAACAAATGGACAGAGAAAGCAGTTCAGTACACAGTAACGTTATGTAGTAAGCCACCTTGAGTCGCCTTCGGGCTGAGAAAGGCAACATAGAAATGCAGTAAATAAAGAAATAAATAATAATTGCTGTATTTACGAATTTAGCATGCAAACATCCGAATGTATTGAAACAGCTGTGGATCCGGGCAGGAGGCAGACTGTGTTGGATAATACAAAACGTTGGATGAGCGAAGGTTGGATAAGCAAGACTCTACCGTATACTTAACTAAGGAACCTCCCCAAACTAATCAACAGCAGAACAGACTTCCTTTTTTGATTCATCTAAAGCCTGGTAAAATAGGATTGGGGGAATAGTTACAGTCATAGCAATAGTGTTACTATAATGAGGACATCATAATTGTGAATATGGAACAATTAAAAATGAGCAAATCTTGGAAACTCTTCATATTCACAACTGCTACATAGTGGATTATCCTATGCAGGCAAATCACAATTATGGCAGGACAACAGCATCTATAATCTCTCAAAATCTGAAAAATAGTCTAGGCTCTAATGGCACAATATATGGATAGAGACATGCTTTCCTCTTTTACTCTGCAATTTGCAATTGGATGTGTTTTTGAGTAGCAAAAGGAGTCACGTTGGCTTGTGATCATGCATGCATGTCCAAGTACATCTGAGATAACTGGTACTTGAAAGCCATCAAAGGGCAGGTGTCCTGGGAAAACGCATTTTCTGAAGAAAATTAAAATTCTTGTTTCTTCATCTGGCGAGGAAAGTGCAGAATGTGCTTGGGTACTCATTTTCTGAGTAACTGTTGTGAAGGCATGGGAAGGGGAAACATCCTCAGTGTTCTACAACCACCTACTTCCTTCTCTATCTGACATTATGACTGGTCAGCAAGATGGTTCAAACCAGGCACCCACATCATGGTGTACTCCAGATATCCATATGTACATCTTCCATAAGTGGCAATGCTATCTGCCATTGATGGGAATTGTGATCTAGTAGAGCTGAATGGTGCCACCAAGCTGGGAAAGGTATGTATGCCATTAAAGGCACCACAATAATTTGAGTCTACTCAACCAGGAACCTGAGAGTGGTTTGGAAACAATTCATCTTATGTCAGTGAAATATGATAGGTTTGATAGCTGCCAGACTGACAGACCCAATGGGAACCCTGAGAAAATAGCTCTAACCTTTTTAGGGGGTGGGGAGGTGAAAAAGAGGAGTGATGCCTTTTAATGCAGCAATTCGTCAACAGTAATGTCCAGGGTAAACGAGAATCACCAAAATCAAATCAGAGCTGCATAATCAATAGTCAGATCTGGTGGGATCATGATACATGAGTGGGACCCTCTCCCTGTTTAAGATTGAGGTCAACTTATGGAATTCTCCCACCACTATAGTTAATACACTGTGCAAAAACATGGGAGAGGGTCTTCTCAGCTATGAGACCCTGATTGTGGGATACGCTTGCTATGTGTGTGATTCTGGAATCCCATGCTAACTAGGGAATATTGGAAGTTAATATCCAAAAAGAAAGCTTTTTTCCAAATGCGAGATATATATGTTACAGTCCTACATAGTATTTAGGAAAAGAAAAAAGTGAGTTTGGAAACTAATTAATTATGGCAGTGCAGATGGAATTGAAGCCTTGCATCCCATTTTGTGGTCCCAAAGAAGGTTTCTGTGAAGGTGATATTTGCAGGATTTCCCTTCCAAGGAAGTGGATGTTCTTTGTACATATTTATAAAAACCCTGTTAGATACAGAAATGCCTTTATCATCATAAGTAATATGGCCCTGAAACAGAACAGAACAAAACAGAACAGGGATTTGTTACTCAGATTTCTCTAATATATATTCACTAGCTGTACTACTTCGACGTGTTTTCATCTCTCTTCAAGTGTTCAGGAAAGTTGTTAAAATGGCACGTGCCAAGAGTCCAAAGTCTAAGAGCTCGAGTGCATATCAGGTTCTATCCATTCATTTGTCCCGTGGGTCCAACCAAGATACGTCCTCAGATGGCACCTAGTTATCAAGGTGGCCTGGCCTCAGTTTTTTTAATTTTGAGGGCCCTTTCACAATACACAGTTATAGCACCATGAGCGCATTATAACTGCCTTGACAATACCTGACAGACTCCTAAAATTTGTAGTTTCATGAGACCCAAGAACTCTCTGGTTAGAATTTTTAAATACCTCTCTGAACTGCAAATTTCAGGTTTCCATAAGATGTTGCCATGGCAGTTAAAAGTAGAACCATAGTGCTATAATTGTGTAGTATGAAAGGGCCCTGAAGAGAAAAGAAAAATCAATACACACAGAGTGAATATTAGCTTGCCCCACAATCCTGTCCTCCAATATGAACTCTGGCACTGTTCACAAAGAAATAATTTTCCCCAGGCAATATTTCTATCTTTATCTTTCAGGTCAAGCAAAATTCAGTGCAATCACTAGTAAGGTGTTTCTTTACAGAGCAGTTATAAATGCAATAATGTTGCAGCAGAGTACATTTGCAATTTTTTTTAAAATATCCAGCATAATATTATCAAGTGATACCTGTCCGAATGTGTCTCCTGTTATGAACCATCACGAAGTTTAAGATAATCTGGAGAGGCTCTGCTCTCGATCCCACCGCCTTTGTAAATGTGATTGGTTGGGACGAGAGACAGGGCCTTCTCCGTAGTGGCCCCCCATCTGTGGAATTCCCTCCCCAGAGACATCAGATTGGTCCCTCCTGTCCTTCAGAAGGAAACTCGAGACTTCGTTGTGGGACCTTGTGTTTGACCATTGAATAGCGGCTAATGAAAAAAAGACATAAGCAATTCAAAGTGGCAATGAATTCATGCTATGTCCAAACTATAACAACCTCTGTTTACTCATTTTGGCTTTTAGGGAGAGTTCAGGGTTTATTTGCTCCCAGAGTTGTTGGCAATCCCAGGTATCTTTGGGCTTGTCTGTACACTAGGAAGAAGAACCATACTCACTACAAATCCAATACTGGCAGTATTCACAACACACAGGGACTTCCCGTAAGTATCCTGAGTTTTTTGCTTTTAAAACCAATTTTGCTCCATATCCAGAAAAGTTGCAGGAAACTTCAGAATATCTGCAGGCTCCATGGCCATCAGGACAGATGGGTTGGGTTAGTTTCAATCCAATTCATTATCTACACGGAGAACGCTACCATCATCCTTTCTCTTTGCTGTTCAGCACTCTACTCCATCCTTATTGGTTGTTTAGGTGCTCTGTTATGTCTGTAACTGGCAGGGGGGAACATAAAGGACAAGGAAATGGCTCATCAAAGCCAATGTGGTCTCAGCCTGGCTTGACACCAACACCATGCTGGCCACCATTGTAATTGATGCAGGACCAACCCAGGGCATAATGGCCTGGATTACTGTCCATATGGCCTTTTAGCTCAGCTGCTGGGATAGATACATAAAAAAGAAGGTGCTATTGTGCTGCTATCCTACCTCTAAGCTTCTCAGGGCCCTTCCACACAGCCATAAAATTCAGAATATCAAGGCACAATAACTCACAATATCTGCTTTGAAGTGGAATATCTGAGTCCATACTACCATATATCCCAGTTCAAAGCAGATAATGTGGGATTTTATTCAGCTGTATGGAATGGGCCCCAAAGTCATCTAGTCACTTTGGTAAAGTGGAACCATGCTGGCTTAGATACACCTTTGGGCTAATCCAGTAGAGTTCAAAAGTAGGATAATGTCCCTTGTTCCTCACATCAGTTTCGGTATAATCTAACATTCTTGTTAACTTTCTTCAATGATTATATTTTTCAGTGTGCCACATGTAAGACTTGATATTTGATTTAGCCCAGCCTTTGCTGTAACTCAGTATCCTCCAGATATATTGCTTTACAAATTGCCTTCACCCTGCTCTATAGTCAGTCGGTATGTTGACTGTGAGTGATGGTAATTGTAGTTTGGTACATCTGAAGGAAACCTCCTTTGGGCCATGTGAGTTTATTTATCTCTTCTGAAATATTTAGTTCTTATTTGTTTTAAGCGCTCTGTTCACAAAGTCCAAAGTGCAAGGTAGAATCCAATGGTGTATATTTCAGCTCTGATTAGCAGCAGTTGGTGTTTATGACTTTCAGGTCCTTTCTTCTTCTTTTCTTAGTAGCAAAACCAAACCACATACCACCCAGCATCCTTGTTGAAGGGATGGGAGAAGATGAAGTGTCAGGTCACTCTAAAGCAGAGCCTGCTGTGCTGAGTGAGGCTGAGCTAGAGAAGATTGGCGTAAGGAAACAGGTTCCACCCACTTCCATTTGTGCCAAGACCCAGAAAATAAGGTATGGTGTTTCTTTAGCAATTACTAAAATATATGCTGTTACTAAAATATATTCTGTGGAGCTCACAAGGTCTGGAAAGAATGAATGGACAGACTCACAAAATGGAGACTGTTGTGAGAATTGATACAAAGATTGCCTGATTCTCTGATGCTTGGATACTTTGTGTCTTGATACTTCCACCAAAGGTTTTAACCTTTTTTTGCTCCAAGGACCTCTTTGCCAGTCAGGTGAAAACCACAGACCCCTTCTCAGAATATAGCGGCAGATAGTTTTATGACACTAAACATCAATGTGTCTTTAAATTAAAAATTAGAATTATTCATAATTATGTTTCACAAAGATTAGGGACTTTATCGCATTGCTTAATGGATTCACCACACATTCTCAGGAAACCTTTTTCTTCTGGAGATTCTGCTTCCTTCTGTGGAGCCTTTGGAGATTTCTTCCTCTTTCTCTACAGATCCTTTGCAGATTCCTTCCTCCTTCCATTCTTGCCTATATTTAACCTGTTCCTAACTTGGTGGATGTCACCGGAAGTGAAGGAGACATCAACACACTGGGATTTTCATTTCAGTCAGCCCCATTCTTATGGTGTGAGCAGAATTCCGCAAAAAGTAGTTTGGAAAGGTAGAGACTTCTGCAGCAGAAGCCCCACCCTAAACTACATTTCCTAGAATTCTGCATGTGCAAAACGATCTATGTGAAATAGAGTAGATGTGAACATAACTTCTGCCTGCTGCTCTCTTGAGAGATGAAAACAAGGAGTTGCAACAGATGAGACAAAGCCAAAAAGTATAGACATTTGGTGTCTTTCAAATGCAAACAGGACTATATGACCTTTGGAAGCTGCAATGGGAGAGGGGTGCCAAAGTTAGTTTGGCAACTCCATGTAAACAAGATAGTTTAACACTGATTGCTGTCTTGAATGTAGCAGCGAGAGGATTTTGAAGGGAAATTCCAGTCTATACTTTTAAAAATAGGGTTGTCTGCTCCAAGCTGGTGAGACATCCAGGATATGACTTCTCACAATGTCTTAATGCATCTTACAATGTTCAGACTCTAGAAAGAGGCATCTCCCTGCCTAAACTCTTGCTTGCAAGTAATATTTATTGAGCATAATACCACTGTGTCACATCCCTAGACCCCAATATAAATTTATTCCTCTGAGTTCTACATAGGACAGATCCAGCCTGACAAGATGTGGAGTGTGTCAAGACTGATTGTCACAGGCAGTCACTGATAGTAGCTGATACTGCCATCTTTTAATCCACATGAGAAATCTATTTCCCACTACTTTTCACCACAGGTTGCAGAAAAAAATGTGTGGAGTTTAATCTGGCCTGTTCTGGTACACAACAAAACTGAGGGGGAAACCTTTGCATAAAATGTAAACAACAAAGTTCAATTACTTCTTAGCAAAAGGAATTATCAAAGAATAACTTCATGATGATGGGACTGTTTCATTGTTCCTCAAAAAAATAAAAAAGCAGGAATTACAAGATGTCAAAACCTTCAATAACATTTGCCCTGCCTGTATCCACCTTCAGAGATGTATTTCCATGCCTCTTTTCTAGATGCTCAGCTTCAACTGCAAAGTCCTTGCTGTTCCGCTTCATCCCCATCCTGACCTGGCTGCCACGATACCCAGTCAAAGAATGGCTGCTAGGAGACATCATTTCAGGATTCAGTGTTGGTATCATGCATCTCCCACAAGGTAAGCTATCTTAGTGTAGGTTTTAGGAAATGTATAAAAGTAAAGAGACCAGAGACAAATGCCTCAATTGCAACAGAATCTGAGTTCTAGGAAAAGAGACCAAGTCATTAATATATGATGACCTTCCCTTTTATTTCTCACCTAGGTTTGGCCTACTCACTTCTTGCAGGGCTGCCTCCTGTCTTTGGCTTGTATTCAGCCTTTTATCCTGTCCTGGTGTATTTCTTCTTTGGGACATCTAGACACATTTCTGTGGGTAAGTAAAGAGATGTGGAGTCAAGAAGCATTCGTCTTGCACCTTTCCTGGCATGTTTTTCCTTTCCTGCCCTGAACTGCTTAGCCCTGGAGATAGCCTTCTCTTATTCACTTCATCTACTCTTGAAATGTTACACAGTGCATATCCATTCTCTTGAATGTGCTCTTATGAACTGAGAGGTAAAAGGGTTTAAGTCTTCTTTCTTCAAATGCCTACAAAGTCAGGAAGTTGAAATGAATTGCTCCTGACATATTTTAGAGAAAGAAATATATTTGGAATATAGCAACCAGAATCTTGAACTAGCATACCTGTGGGCTTCTGGGAGTTGTAATCCAAAAGTGTCACTTTTCTAGGATCTAGCCATGAGATTCATTCTTAGGGCTTCATCACACTAGAGAAAAAATCCACTTAAAATCTGATTTCTGTCTCCTGCAGAATTCTGGGGTTTGTAGTTTAGGGAGGAGCTTTTAACAGCCTCACTAAACTACAACCCCAGAATTTTGCAGAGAAAGAAACCGGATTTTAAGTGGACCTTTTTCTTTATGTGATGAAGTATTTAGACATCATCTGAATCATAGAGCTGGAAGAGGCCTGAGGGGTCATCATTTGCTACCCCATACACCTCTTTACAAATTACAAACAGCTCAGTTCTGAAACACTGAAGTGAATTGACAACTAAAGCCTGCTGCACCCTGGGAGAAAGAAATGCATCTCTTAAGGTCAAACTGGGAGTTGGTCTCTTGGCTCAAGCCTCTCTCTCCTTCCTACCACAGGCCCCTTTGCAGTCATCTCAGTGATGATTGGGAGCATAACAGATTCACTGGAACCAAGTGCGAAGTTTATGGAAATGGAAGCCGTAAATGGTACCAATGTTACCATTTTGAATGAGGCCCGGAGAGATGCTGCCAGAGTGCAGCTAGCGTCTGCGCTCACCTTACTGGTGGGCATATTTCAGGTGAGTGAGAGATCCAAAACTCTGCCAGGAGGAGGAAGGTGTATTCCTTCTGGAGAAACTGGATCAATGGCCAACTGTGCAGATGAAGAACACTGGTTTCCCTCCCTTGGATCTAAGAATGGGCATGTGTTCCTGTTCATTCTCTTCAGAACATCCTAACAGGCTTGTGTACCCATTCAGGTCCTGAGTACAATGGTCCCTAGAGAGATTTGTGAAGAGCTCCATTTAAAGAGCTTGAGAAAGTTACCTTTTTGAAACATCCGTTCCCAGCCAGCATTGCCACTGGCATACACTCGCAAAGGTTAGGTCAGAACACAGACACACTAAATCCTTTTCAAGATCTAGAAACAAACTACTATGAGAAATTTCTTAGAGAAGTGGCTATGTTTAGGAAATAGAAGAATAAGCAGTGATTATATACCTGATGGGATTTTTTTCTTGTCAGGAGCAACTTGAGAAACTGCAAGTCACTTCTGGTGTGAAAGAATTGGCCGTCTGTAAGGATGTTGCCCAGGGGACACCCAGATATTTTGATGTTTTTACCATCCTTGTGGGAGGCTTCTCTCATGTCCCCACATGGGGAGCTGGAGCTGACAGAGGGAACTCATCTGCACTCTCCCCGGATTTGAACTTCTAACCTGTCGGTCTTCAGTCCTGCCAGGACAAGGGTTTAACCACTGCACCACTGGGGGCTCCACCTGATGGGATGCCATGTGGAAGATAGAGCAAACTTGTTTTCTGTTGCTTCAAACTACATCATGAATTGATAAATTCACATTATAAAATAAAAGCTTTCACCTAAACATTAGGAAAAATTTCCTGAGAGCAAGATAGTTTGACAGTGGAAGAGACTGCCTTAGAGGGTGCTGACTCTTGTTGGAAGGCCAGCTCTTGGGAAAACTTCAGTTGTGTATTGTTGTATGTGCAAAGGTTGGACTAGATCATCCTTGTGGTCCCTTCTTGCCCTGTGAATTCTGAGAGACATTTACATTGCTACATATGAGGCTGTGTATGTACTTTCTAATTTCTGCTGTTTTGATAGGAGCAAAAACCCGGAAGAAAGATTACAAGGCATGTTGGAGTTAAAAAATAAGCATGGGGTTGTGGCTTAGGAGACAGTCTAATATGGAACAGCTTCAGACAAAAGCTACAAAAAGCATCTAATCTCACAGCAATGTTGAATTATCTTCAGGGTCTGAAAAAAAAACCCTTCTGTTTGAAATACAGAGAGATCCCCTTTAGGCTAGGAGTTAAGCCCCTTCCGACGAGGAAAGAGCTGCAGACAGACTCAGAATTTCCACAAACTAGATAGAAGCTCATTTATACCATCTGCCTGCCAATATTAGGTGTGGCTCCTAGGAATGGTTACAACAAAGAGTACCAATTCTGCTTTCAATTTTCCACCACTTTTTACAAATAAAATCTCTTTCCCAAAATCTTGTGCATGCCAGTTAGCTGTGCTACAACAAAAAACATGCAGTTTTAGCTCCAACCCATATCACTTCTCTAAAGTTTCTCTTTCTTGTCACCTGTATGAGAGAGGTGTTTTTTAGAAAAAAAAAGAAGCATGCTAAATATTTTTCATAACAACAACAACAACAACAACAACAACACTTAATTTATATTCCACCCTTCTCCCCAAAGGGACTTAGAGCAAATTACAGCATATAAACAGACACAGGCAAAAATTCAATGCCTTGTTACAATAAAATACAATGAGATGCAAATACACAGACAAAGGCAAATGCTTCTCCTTTCATTTCTGGCTCTGGAGGCGGTGCTCATCTCCGGCTCTAGGGGAGGTGCTCATCTCCATTTCCAAGTTAAGGAGCTTGCATTGTCCATAGACATCTGCTTGTAGTGTCTTTTGCCTTTTCCCGCTGAAGGGATACCTATTGATCTACTGACATTTGCATATTTTGAACTGCTTGGTTGGCAGGAGCTAGGGCTAACAGTGGGAGCTCACCCCATCCCATTGATTCAAACTGCCAACCTTCAGGTCAGCAGTTCAGCAGTGCAAGGGTTTAACCCATTGCTCCACCCATGGCCCCAACCTAATAAATTTTAAATAGAATTTATAAGGTGCTCCAAATTAAAGATTCTGGAGAGACACAACATACTCTTCTCTAAAGCGAGATCACTGACAGGCAAAGAACAAAGCAATGAAGGTCCATGCCTAATTTCACTTGGAAGGGCATCCAATAGGATGTAAAATGCCCTCATCCTCATGGATCTGAGACTTAATGTGGAATTGCCTTTTATATTTCTTCCTTAGATATGGCTTCTCTCATGAAGACAGAATGAACTAAGTATGTGTTCTGTATTTTATCTCTGAGAAATAACCCTCATGCTAAATATCTCTGCTGTCTGTCTGGATATCTCATTCAGTCCAGAAATATGGTATGGACAGTCCTGAAAAGGGAACCCTTGGGGATAATCCATAGCTGAAGTTGGTGTCCTCTTGATTGGTCTCTATTTAGATTGCCCTTGGCCTGTTGCAGTTTGGCTTTCTGGCCACCTACCTTTCGGAGCCCTTGGTGCGGGGCTATACCGTAGCGGCTGCTGTCCAGGTGCTGATCTCCCAACTGAAGTATGTCTTTGGAGTGGAACTGGAAGAGTATGCAGGGCCATTGGCAATGATCTATGTAAGTACAGTTGGAAACGGGATAACATGGGGAAGAGTAAGGAAAAGTGTAGGGTGCTTTGTGAGCCTTTCACTGCTTATCCTTGGCTGTTTAAAGACATGGTTCTTCAGTTTAACGTCTGAGTTACTTGTTTGCCATTATATTAATGCTTGTGGGTATCGCTTGTTCTAAGGGTTGACTTCTAACAAGGTCCTGCTTTTATTGACTAGTGATTTTCAAATGGTAGTCCCCACATGTTCATGGAGATTCACATTTGCCAAATGGATGTGACATCACTTTTACCCTTTCAATAAGGTTATGGTGCAGTTATTTCCAGTAGGTTATGGAATTTCCAATAGTTTCTCTCTCTTATTACATCCTCTGCCTTGTTTATTCTCTACAGGCCTTTCTGGAGATTTGCTCTAAATTGCCAAAGACCAACGTGGGCACCTTGGTCACTTCCCTGATTGCCATTGTTTCCATTCTCATTGTCAAGAAGATCAGTGACAAACTGGGGAAAAGGATTCCAGTCCCTATTCCCACTGAGCTTCTTACGGTAATTTGTTGCATTTTCTTTGAGGAGTGCCACTTTGTCTGTCTGTAAAACCATGGAAGTTGCTTGAAGATGTTGCAAGACCAATTAAGGCAACAACACAAGAGCCATTAATTCAATTCTGGGAGAAGAGTAGGGTAGACATCTAAATAAATAAATAAATAAATGGGCAGAGAATAGGGAGAACATCAAATGAAAAAACTTTTTTTTAAAAAGACAAATTTCTAAAATAATATTTTGTGAAGGCTCCCTGGAAGTATTTTTCCTCACTGCTTATCTAAACCTGAACAATCAATAGGCCAGATTTACCTCTCCTGGGAGATTGCTTTAGATTTTGATTGCCACAACCCGCAAATAATCTGTCTGAAATGCCCACCTGTCCATATATCCAGTACCAGAAACAACCAAGCAATTAAACTCTTTGAAAGCCAAGTGTCATGTTTCTGGGCTTCTTCTTTGCAGTTGTCTATGTAGGGCAGTCTTCCCCAACTGAGTGTTTTCCAGATGTATTGGATTGTAAGTGCCATTGCCTCAATCTGTATAAGTTTATCTCATAGATAGAGATGAGAGATAGAGATGAAAGTGTCATCTCCCAACAGATTTGGGGAGGGTCTGTTGAGTAGAATTTGATATTATATAGTCCACAGCTCACTAGTTAGGAGAATTTGCCAGTAAACAAAGATTCATTTTACTACTTTAGTCAACTGTGTTATTTGAAAATAGCCTTAGGGAAAAAAGAGATCTTTGCAAATGCCCCCCTTCCCCCCTCCCGCAATTTCACAGAACCCTGTTCCGGATCATTTTATGATTTCAATACAGGAAAACAAGCTTTTCAGGATCCAGTTTGATTATCTTTTACATTAGAGGTTCCTTTAGTGTAACATTTGTAAATACTTGCAGTTATTTTGATTGGAGAGTCTCCAACCCGCGAAACACAGGCAAGACGGCAATTGATGACACCCCCCCCCCCCCAGCTTTTCTTGTCTCCTTTATGACATATCTGGTAATTCTGGACACACTAGAAGTTTGGGGGATGGTGTTAGTAATCCATCACTTCCTCTTTGCCCAGAGGAGAACCAAAACAGGTAAAATATAGCATTTTGCACCACTGTTTTGGCAGAGCTGAAGTATAGATTCAGGTTAAATTAAATGAGACCAAAGGCTGTGATATCCAAAGAACCTGCAGCCACATCATTCTATAACAAAACTGATGCAGACACTTCAGTAGGTGCAAATATAACCAAAGTCTGATCAAATCCAGAGCCAGCAGACTGCTTTTACAGGCCAAATGTAACACTGATCTATTTATTACCACTGATGTTACCCATGTCAGTTGGCAGATGACCCACTTTCTCCAGGTTTTCCCCCACTGAGTGCAGAAGGCTTAGAGATTATCAACTCCCATGCCTACAACTTTGTTTAATTTCTGAGGGACGTACCGCTTCCCCTTCATTTCTGCTCCTCTACGGTTGTTTCGCAAATGAAAAGAAGGAATTTTATTAACAAGGAAAGATACCTTGCCTCACTGTGCCACCTCTTTTCAGATTATTATTGCCACAGGGATCTCTTATGGTGCCGAACTGAATCGACACTTCAAGATTAGTGTTGTGGGTGAAATCCCTAGTGGGTAAGTGTTTCCCATAAGCCTGTGTTAGAGATGTCATTTGCCAAGTAAATTTGTTTCAAAGCTGACTAGAATCTCTTTTAGCTTTGCTTCAGTCCAAGGCTGCTACCCTGATCCTCCACCATTCTCAGTGGGGGATGGGGGGAGGGAGAATAAACCAGGAGAAACATAAAATTCCTCATAATTATTGATCCATATGAGTTCAGGTTTTCATTGTGGTTGTGTTTCCTTATTGTAGGTTGGTCCCCCCAAAAGCCCCTGTTGCCAGTTACTTTGGACAAGTGATAGGAAATGCTTTCGCCATTGCTGTGGTTAGTTATGTCATTTGTGTCTCTCTTGGCAAGATCTTTGCATTCAAACATGGTTACAAAGTGGACAGCAACCAGGTAAGTGGTGATCTCCTATTCTTGTTGCTACTGAACTTCTTTGTTTCTCTTCCCCCTAACTTCTCCTTGGCTCTGCTGTCTCATATTTGATATCTTCTTCATTGCCATGATGGAAGAGGGACTTATTTATTTATTTATTTATTTATTTCGAGCATTTCTACCCTTCCCTTCTCAACCCCCTAGGGGGGACTCAGGGCGGCTTACAACTGGCACATATTTGATGACTACAATTCAACATAGTAAAATATATAACAGCAACAATTATAAATAATTAAAACATTCAATTAATAGAATAACAACTAATAGAAAAAGAAAAGCCAATCTGGTGGCTTCCCTGACCGCATAGCATAGTGGTCTGGGTGTTGGACTAGGACTTTGGAGACCAAGGTTTGAATCCTGACTCATCTGTGGAAACCCTCTGGGTAATCTTAGGCAAGTCACGCAGGAACATGATTGTCCTTTTCCATTTCCCAACATCTTGTAGTGCCATGCTCCTTTTCTCTCAATATATTAATTTGACTGGGTTTTTAAAAGGATGCTATACTGTATGACTTCCTTGAAATATTTTTACAACAAAATTAAGAATATATATTTGTTAAAGTACACGCACTAGATAAGTGACTTGCCTACTTGATTTTTCTAGTTAGTTCCAAACCTGTTCTTTGATTATTATTTTTCCTGCTCCCTTTTATATCCATGATAAAACACTACAAGATTGAAGAACAGCCCCTCCCAGTTCTTCTCCTGATGTTTAAAGAAGCTCCTTTGGTTCATTTGGGTGCTTCCAGGCAGATGGTTCCTCATTTCAATGAACAAAACATAGTGTGCAGCAATTCAGTGTTTTCTTCCACAAAGTTTTTTAAGGGAGGAGGGAGAAAAACAGAAGACGTTTTCAAAAATAAATTGTTTAGAACCCTGGTAACATTTTATGAATGCACCAGGGCAGCTGCATAATGAAAGCTTTATGAAGGAGTAGTATTATTTCCAATCTGTGTTTCTTAAAAGAGAAGCATTTTGACCATCTTCCGACCTGGGAGTCCCATCTTCCAATGGCATACTGACATATTTCTGGTTGTATTGATCCATTTAGTTTTCATGGCAAGAATACTGGGGTGGGTTGCCATTACCTTCCTCAGGGATCGTATTTGGTCTGAACTCTCTGCCATGACCTTCCCGTCTTGGGTGTCCCTTCACAGTTTCGCTCATGGCATAATTGAGGTGCTCAAGCTCCAGCACCACGACAAGGTAACAATTCTTTGCTGGCGCTTAAAAGAGAAGGAAGCTGTTAAATCAATATGCTCTATTGTCCTGAGAAAACCACTGCATTAGGAAAATACGGTCTAATTTGAAATAGATCATAACATTTTCAGGACCGTCTGTAAAATTCCAAGGCTGTAGCAGGACAGCTATACAATAAAAGCTTCATCTAACAACACTGAAAAAGTCAAAAATTGGATACTTTCCATCCTTTTTCTACATCATTGTTTATGAGAATGGGATTGCAAAACTGCAGAAGACAAGCAGATTCAAGGTTAAAGCTTAAGAAGGTTATGGCAATGAAGAGATGGGCAGAGTGCAACCTGTGGCCTCTATTCAGTTCCTTTGCCCCACTTTTGCAGCCCATGAAGCCAGTCACCAGTCCTCCAACCCGCTCCCATTTTTTCAGTGTGAGTTTCAAGCATGTTTATCTGAAAACAGTGATGAAAATCTGTCAAATTCAAGAAAACATGTAAAACGCCAGTTTTCCTCTGTCGTCCTCCCCCCCAAAAAAACAACACCAGTTTTCCTCTATAGTCCTTCCCAAAAATATTCCAATTTTGAAAAAAATCGAAGGTATTTGGGTTGCTGTATAGGGAGAGCTTGCCCTCAGAAGACTAGGGGGATGGGAAGTTGCATGGGGCATTTGTCCTGTGAATTTGTTGCATAAGGATGCTGCTTCCTATGTATCCCAGGCTGTACTTTGATCAGGGCTACAATTATCCACAGCTTGCATATAATGGTAATAAACTGAAACAGATTCTGCTGAGTAATTGAGTCAGTCAGTCCAACATGCAAGTTCAGCCAGTGAAATAATAGTACATTTCAAAGAATAGTACTTTGATAGTTCTTGACCTTATCTTGTACCTTATGCTGGAGAAGTGTTATCATGGCATTGCGTCGTCATGCAAATCTAATTTATTATGGACTGAATCATGCTTTTATTCAGTGGTAGTTGGCAGCTCCCATATTAGTGATCTAGGATATCACCTGAAGTTTAAAAGAACTGTCTCATGTGCCGAACCTATTTTGGAGACAGAATTTAGCATTTGGATACCTCCTTTAAAAATCAAACCTCGCTTACAAGAAAGACACAACTGCTTCTTCATGACACATGTGCTCATATAACGTAATTTGCTAATGTCTGCTTCCGTTATGAACTTGTGAGTTATTTACATTGTGATTTTATTTTATTAATTTGTTTCATGATTTTATACTCAACTGTTTATTGTGTAAATTGCTTTTTGATTAGGGGAGTATCCTGTTACTTCCAGTAAGTACCATGGCCTATGAAACAGAATATTAGTTAGTGAATTCATCAATGCACATAATTCTCAGAGCAGCTTGCAAAATAAAAGCATGCATAAGAATAAAATCATTCACATGAGAAGCATTTTAAAAATACAGTGCCTCCCTCCCCCCACACACATTTGCAGGTTTCTCTTTTCAGGAATTTGATTTTGTTTATGGGTTATAGCTATGGCTTAATGGACAGCCTCTTTGATCCCCTCTGTCTGCTGCCCTTCTGCCTGCCGTCTTATGACCTGCTAAAAGCACCAGCTCCTCATTCCTTTTACTATTTTCTTACCACAAAGTTTCAACCTTTTTAACCCCTTCCCAATGATCCACTTCTTCACCCCAATCCTTTTGCTCCCAGATATTAAACTCCTTCCCTTCATGTGGAACTCACACTTCTTTCAATTTGCTTCTTATGCATGCCCATCAGTTTTCTCCTTTGGATCCCCTCAAGGCACCAGATCCCATCTGATCTTGGAAGCTAAGCAGGGCCAGCCCTGGTTATTTCTTGGAAACTACAATGAACTCCAGATGCTGTAGGCTATGTTTCAGAAGAAGGAATGGCCAAAACCATCTCTGAGTGTTCCTGGTCTAAGAAATCCTTTTAAAATCTATGGGGTCACCAGAAGTCAAAGAGCGACATAAAAGGAAATACCCTAGTCTGCACAGAAACACTATTTTGAGTATTTAATACCATCTTCACAAGTAGTTTAACAGAGCATCTTGTAATACTTTAACTTCAAGGTGAATACTGTATGTCTAACCTAGGTCACATTTTCATAATCCAAATAAGAAGATAGACATCAATTGCCTATATATTTATCTTGGCCTTTATCTGCTATTTCTGTCTTGCAGGAGTTGATTGCCTTGGGGCTCAGTAATTTCGTGGGTGGTTTTTTCCAATGTTTCAGCATTGGCTGCTCCATGTCTCGCTCTCTGGTGCAGGAGAGCACAGGGGGCCACAGTCAGGTAAGTCCCACCTGATCAGAGTAAGTTCAAGGGTTTATAAAACTTAAGAAAATCCCCCCTTTTTCATGTTAGAACTTCCCTTATATCCCAGCCAGCATGATCACGTGACAGAAGTTGTAGTCCATTGCATTGGAAGGACAGCAGGCTGGGGTGCACTTGTTTAGGATTTTTCATAACCAAAACCAATGAAATATCCTTTCCATCTCACAGTTTGCCCCAGACAGAAAAAAGGAGGGCTATGTGCTTTCTTTACCTGCCTCTTTCAATCAGTCATGTTCTGTTCTACAGGTATCTGCAGCAGTATCCTGTCTCCTCCTCTTAGTAACCATCTTAAAAATTAGTGAACTTTTTAGAGACCTACCAAAGGTATGTTCAAAATGAATCTATTTTCATTTTTAAGGTGCAGTTTCTTTATATTAAGTTCCAAAGAACACAATGGAATTTAATGTCCAGTGTCTTCTCCTAAGACTAAGGAAGTGGTTGTTATACGGATGTTTAATGATTTCTGTTACAATTGTTTTTAATTGCCCTATACTTGTCTCGTGAAGTTTTGTATTGATGTTGTTCACCGCTTTGAGTCGCCTGAGGGCTGAGAAAAGCGGTATATAAATAAAGTAAATAAATAAATAAAGTAAATAAATAAGTGGGACTTGACCAAGTGATTTGATAGTGATTTGAACACTGGTCTTCCAGACTCCAGCATTGAAACCACTGTGACATATTGGTTCATATCTATCTCACCATTGGTTGAGATGTGATTAGTCCCACCCCACAAAAGCTTTGTAGGTACTGAATCCTGGGCACCTCCACAAGAAAAGATCAGAAAGGTTTGGGTCCAAAATGTCCTTATTGGGGGGTGGGAGTTGGGAGGCATTTCTGCCATGTGCCCCAACCCCAGGGTTTAGATCAGGGGTCCTCAAACTTTTTAAACCGAGGGCCAGGTCACAGTCCCTCAAACTGTTGGAGGGCCGGATTATAATTTGAAAAAAAACATGAATGAATTCCTATGCACACTGCACATATCTTATTTGTAGTGCAAAAAAAAACCCACTTAAAAACAATACAATAATTAAAATGAACAGTTTTAAGAAATATAAACTTATTAGTATCTCAATGGGAAGTGTGGGTCTGCTTTTGGCTGATGAGATAGGATTGTTGTTGTTGTTGTGGTTGCTGCTGCTGCTGTTGTGTGCTTTCAAGTAGTTTCAGACTTAGGTTGACCCTGAGCGAGGGCCAGGTAAATGACCTTGGAGGGCCGTATCTAGCCCTTGGGCCTTAGTTTGAGGACCCCTGGTTTAGATGGATGGTTGTTTAGATCTTTGGTTGTTTCCAGTGACAAGGTTTCTATGATCTCACTATTCTCTAAACCCTCTGTGCACTTTCTTTTTCAGGCTATCTTAGCCGCCATTATTCTTGTCAACCTGAAGGGCATGTTCAAGCAATTTAAAGATATCCGCATCCTTTGGAAATCCAACTTTGTTGACCTGGTAAGGAAGAGAAGATTTGACCCAAGATCAGTTTCAAAGGAGAATTCTATCACACTATTCCCCTGTTTCTCCTCCAGCATTTCCATATATTAGCATAATGGAAGTACATTCAAAAATCCCTCCTGTTCTAATCAGGAAACAGTTTATTCATAGAGCAGCATTTTCATGTCATATGCTGAGTGTCTGATTTTGTTATTCTGCTGTGCCATTTGTCTACATTCCTGGATAGCAAAGTATAACAGTGAAGGCTTTTGCTTTAGCCATTTGTTTATTTCATATGTTTATATGCTACCTTTTTGTCATTGAACTCAAGTTGGCATGTGTGACTCTCCTTCTTTCTATATTAACTGAAGTGTTCTGTCTAAAAATCACTTCATATAACTATATGGTGGAACTGGACATTGTTTTAATTATTATCGATTGAAGTATGTTTCATTATAATGTTTGATTTTATTGTTGCTGATGTTTTTGATATTGTATATTGTAATTGTGTCCTTAGTGGCATTGAATTCTTGCCTTGTAAACTGCCTCGAGTCGCCGGAAGGCTGAAAGGGGCGGTATAGAAATGTACTAAATAAATAAATCATAAATATTAGTATGAGGCAAGACAGTCTGAGAGAGTGACAGACTGATCCAAGGTCACCTAAAGAGTTTCACAACTCACTGAGGATTTCAACATGGATTGAATTAGAAGTCAGCAATTTATATTATTAGCATTTGCTGAAGGAGTAGGTAATTCCCCAAGATAACAAAATCAGACAACAAGCAAGTGCCTTGAAAATTTGAAGACTGTGTTTGCTATTGGATTGGTTATATTCTTGATAGTAGTAGTAAGTTTATTTATTGTTATACATCAACTATTATGTTATTTTCACCAGTGGTCCATTGACTATGTTATATGTTCTGTTATGGAAAATGTCCTACAGACGCCCCTTTGTGTTTCTTCCATAAAGAAGCAGGATAGAAATGAACTAACATCATAATAATGCCCCATAGGAGTGTCTAGGACTCTACTGTCTGCTGTAGATTGTGCAGCCTTAGGCACCCCATTCCTTGCATGCTGGATAATTTCACAGGTTGGGTTAATAGGATCAAATCTGCTGTGCAGACCTTGGGTCTCAAGTGTCAGGGCATGTCCAATGACTGAGGACAACAAACAATTTTCGAGCAAGAACAACTTGCTCCAGAAATTCAGTAATCTTCTGCTTAACCTTATTTCTAAATAATGGGCTTTTTTGAAATATGGTGGCAATACTATTGATGCCTTCTCTCTTTCCGTTTTCATTTGCCCTATCTCCATCTCCAGCTGATCTGGCTTGTGACCTTTGTAGCTACCATTTTGCTGAACCTTGACATGGGACTCGGAGTGGCTGTGGTCTTTTCCCTTCTCACTGTCATCTTCCGGACTCAGATGTGAGTATTGCTGTGGGATGAGAGAAAAGAAAAAGTGGATGGAATGCCTGCATGTCTATTAACAATAAGATATGAGCTCATTTGTTTGTTAATAACCTTCCTACCAATCAGAACTCTTCAGCTTAGAAATGGAGATGAGCACCACGTCCCAGAGTTGGACATGACTGGACTTCATGTCAGAGGAAAACCTTTACCTTTAGGGCAGGGGTTCTCAAAAGGTGCTCCGTGGAGCCCTTGGGGCTTTTTGAAGTATACTGAAGGGCTCTATGATTCCCCCCCCCTCCAATCTTTCCTCTCTCTTTCCTGCTCCCCTCACTGCCCCTGCCCCCCTCACCTGCAAAAGCCTTTTCACCTTGCCTTCCTTGCTTCCAAAACCCTACTTTCCTCTCACTGCTCAGGGGATGCTTCGATTGTGCTATTCCTGCATGACAGAAGAGAGCTGAACTGGATGTCCCCTGAGATTTCTGTTGTTGATGTTGTTGTTGTTACAACAAAGGCTGGGTGGGCATCAGTTGGGGGGGGGGTTTGATTGTGCTTTTCCTGCATTATAATACAATATATAAACATCAAAACCTACAAGTCATGATGGCTATTATAACCTAATATGGCTGATTGGAGCTTTTGCTAATCTCTTTGTCTGTTCTCATTTTCTCAAAGGCCCAATTATTCCATTTTGGGGCAAGTGCCTCAGACAGGAATCTACAAAGATGTAGATGAGTTTGAGAAGGTAAGTGTATTGTGGAAATAACTAGAGAAGTTGGCTGAGATGGGAATTGTGTAGTAAATGGGTCTGAAGTGCTGTCCCTCATTAAAGCCCCAACCCACATGTGATCAGGAACAGCTAGGAGGACATAGTTACTGAATGGCTACAGCAACTCCGACAGCTTGCTTGCATATTTACTTATTTATTTATTCCTGTAGATATCTCAGTTCTCTCACAAAGTTGGCATGTAAACCAATTTATCCTTCTCAAACACTTTGATTCTCACTAGGAACAAATTGCATTTTTTTTTAAAAAAAAATACATTCTGTCAAGTACTATCTCAAATCTATCATCTTTGTCATATAAAAATGTACCCTGGATAAGAGTTCCCCATTAAAGTCAATATATGTCTACATGTACCTACCAGTGGAATGACATCTGCTAGATTAGATTCCTGGGTAAAAGGCTCTTCCAGAAAAAAAATGATTTGTGCATATGGAATTGATGGATAAGGAGAGCCAACTGAATTCACTTCACTTACATACTCCCCTGACATGTTTTGATTTCATCATGAACGCCACCATTTTCTGCTGCACTGGAGACTAGGATGCGGAACAATGGCTTCAAACTACAAGAAAAGAAATTCCATCTGAACTTCCTGACTGTGAGAGCTGTTCAGCAGTGGAACTTTTGCCCCGGAGTGTGGTGGAGACTCCTTCTTTGGAGGCTTTTAAACAGAGGCTGGATGACCATCTGTTGGGGGGTGCTTTGAATGTGATTTTCCTGCTTTTTGGCAGCGGGTTGGACTGGATGGCCCATGAGGTCTCTTCCAACTCTAGGATTCTATGATTCTATGATCATGAACACCATTGTCACATTTGTGTCCTGCCATTGTTGCTCAAAGGTCATGGCATCAAATCTGAGGTCATTCAATTCTTTTCACATAACTGCTTCTGAAGATGGTTAAACGGAAAACGGGTAATTTGCCTGCAGCCATACCATTATCTACAGGCTATTTGTACTATGCCACATCCAGTCTTTTTCGTTTCTCCTCTACAGGCTGAGGAGATCCCAGGTGTGAAGATTTTTCGCTCATCTGCTACTATCTATTTTGCAAACGCTGCTCTTTATGAAGAGGCTCTAAAGAAAAAGGTAAAAGTTTCAAAGGGCTTCTCATGTCTTGTCACATGGTTTCCATACCAGCTGCACTTCACTTCAAAGGAATTTATACCCAAACACCCCTGATTGGTTGATATTATTCACATTTAAAGCCTGTGTTTCTCCAAGGCAACATATATGGCTTACCCGCTTTCTACTTTGTCCTCATAATGGCCCTGCAAAGTTAGTCATGCTGAGGAAGGCTGATAGACCATATTTATCCAGTGACAGCCACAATTTGCTAAGATCTCATACCCCAAGTCACAGTCCATTAACTGAATCACTGTACTCACTCTCAAAAAATCAAATATATTACAAAAGTGTATTTTTAGGTTAAAGCTGTGATTGTTTATGTAGGAGAGTACCATTTTCATCTGCAGTTTTCACCATATCGAAATCACTCACTTTGCCTTTTCTGAAGCTTGCATATTCCTAGGCTGCCAGTAGCTGTCAGGAGACAGGAGGGTTGCTTAGGCTGTGGCAAACCTGACCCTGATCTTGGGTATATTATTATTATTTTGTTGGTGGGACGGACTACCACTCTCAGAATCTATCATGTTCACTGCAGGATTCTGGGACCCCATCTACACTGCCACATAATCCAGTTTCTAATCCCAATTGCCTGCTTTGAACTATATTACATGGCAGTGTAGACTCATGTATTCCAATTCAAAGCAGACAATCTGGATTCAAAAACCAGATTATATGGCAGTGTAAATCCAACCTGGGAGTTATAATCCAAAAAGTAGCCTTTTAAAGCTCTGCCTATCCCAGTGCAACTGTTCTGAGCAGATTGAGACATAGAAGTGACTACTTTAATCTTCTTTTTTTCCATTTGAGAGCTAATATTTAAATGTTAGAGTAGAACTTTAGAGGCCAGAGTTCAAATCTCCAGTCAGCCATGAAAACCCACTGAGTGACCCAGAAATCCCTCTGATAGGGTTGCTATAAATTTGAAGGAACACAATAGTAGCAAGAACAATGCTAATATTCAATCCATGAACTGCAGAGCGATTTACAAACAGCCACTATAGCTACAATAAACACAGTGAGAGGCAGTGTAAAAAGGCTTTCTACATTATTGCCTGATGGCTAAACTTCCCTGATAGATAAAAATGTTACTCTAGCTACCAGATGGGCATTCCTAAAATGTGGCATCCAAAGCCAAGAGGTCACAGCCAAATAGGCCCTCTTCTTCACATATTCCCTTTCCTATCCGAAGACCATGGCCCTTGCTGTCATTGTATCATATACAGGTAACATATGGGAAATAAGCAAATAAGCCATGTTGTTACAGCTCACAGCTACATTACATTGAGTTCCTGTCTCTTTTGCAGTGTGGCATTGATGTAAATCACCTAATTGAAAAGAAAAAGAAAGCACTGAAGAAGAAGCATAACAGAGACAAAAAGGAAGAGAAGAAAGCAAAGGTGTGCTTTTCTGTTTAAAAGATTGTCTTCTTTGAAATTACAAATCCATTACATTTCTGATAAGTTTCCTATAAATGGTAAATCCATGAACACTCAAAAAGAGAAGAAAAAATAGGTCTAATCCAGTCTCTCCCAGCCTGCTGCCCGGCATATTGAACTACAGCTACCATTATCTCTAGTCCGCATAGCCAGTAACCCACATTTGGGAGCCTGTCTACATCAAGACGAGGATCATGTAGGCTTCAAAATATTGTGGAATTACAATTTTCATTATTCCTCAATACTGGCTGTTCTGGATAGGCTTGATGGGGAATGCATTTCAATTTCAACAACTTCTGTAGGTCCACATGTTCTATATCATGATTTGTTCATGCTTAGGTACAGTAGTAAGGCTTTTCAGAGGTTTGCATGCAGCTATTCAGCCTTGGTTAACAGAGGGTGGAAGGCCTCTATCCTAATTTTATATTTGAGAAATTGAAAATGTTTTTACGCATGGCATGGGTGAAACATCTTTCTCACTTTTTTCTCTCAAAACTGGAGAGCTAAAGTTTTGGGGGGTTTTTTGTGTCAGGAGCAGCTTGAGAAACTGCAAGTCACTTCTGCTGTGAGAGAATTGTCAGTCTGCAAGGACGTGCCCAGGAGATGCCCAGATGTGTGATGTTTTACCATCCTTGTGGGAAACTTCTCTCATGTCCCCACATGGGGAGCTGGAGCTGAGAAAGAGAGCTCAACCCACTCTCCCCAGATTCGAACTGCTGGCACAAGGGTTTAACCCATTGCACCACCGGGGGCTCCTAGGCTAAAATTAGAAGCACATTTCACCCATTCTTCTTCTGTTTACCCTTTATTTCTAATCCTATCTGAAGTTCTGAAAAAAATTACAAGAAACACAATTGTTGTAAATTTCCTGTGATTTGTGTCCTGTTTTGTTCTTTCTTTTTTAAACAGAAAATGGCTTCTAAGATCGAAAAGACACACGATCCTAGTATCACTAACCTTGCATTTGTAGATATAGATATGGAAGCAAAGTCACAGGTATTTATCAATTTGGATTTCTAAAAAGTTGTTCAGTAGTTTTACCTTGAACTGTCTGTACCATTGACACAGATACACAGCACACAGCATTTGTACCAGCCATGACAGGAGGAGAAAGAGAAGGATGCACCACAGACTTGATCCATCCATTTCCTTACTTTATCAAATTGTTTGAATTTAACATTTTCCTTCACTATGATTAATTACAGTGACACCTTGTGTGTTGCCTCAGCAGGCAAATACATGGCAGCTAGAAGAATATAGCTAAGGAATACCTATGGTAACTCCAACAGCTTTCTTGCAAGCTGAGTTTTTTCAAAATACCATTTTCTGAGTCATACCATTCTATGATATATTCATCAGTTGATAAGGGAAGATCTTTAGAAGAAGCTCCATCCCCACATGCATCATGTGGGAGACCCTGTGCCATCCTTTCAACAATGTGAGAAATCCTAAGACCAATAAATATTTCTATGGACAAAGATTACTTTCCATTTGTTTCTCACAGGAACCAAGGGGTGACACAACAGTGAATGGGCCTAATGGAAGCATGGATGACCAGAGATCTCAAAACCTCAAGCAGCCACAGTCTTCTGACCAACCTGGATTAACAGCCCTGGGACTGGAAAAGCCTCCCTTTCACTCCATTATATTGGATTTCAGTCCTGTCAACTTTGTGGACACTGTCTCTATAAAGACCCTAAAAAATGTAAGGGCTTATACAAAACAAAAAGCTATTCAAGAAATCCTTTCTGGCCAGTCAAAAAAAACCAATTACTTACCATTATGTTTCTTGATTTTGGCAGATATTTAAAGATTTCCAGGAGATTGAAGTGAATGTATTTGTCGTGGGATGCAGTGGTAAGGAGATCTTAGATGGATATGGTCATCCAGGTTGCACTGAGCAAGACTAAACTTTACAGAGTTTGCGCCTTGAATTAGAGACTTATCTTTTCTCAACTTTCCTTCTCAGGCTGGCTCTACACTGCCATATAATGCAGTTTGGAACTTCATTTATATGATCAGTGTAGACTCATATAATGCAAGAAGAGGCTGAGAGTAGATTCAGCCTCTTCTTGTCTTTTGTTGTATAATTTTTCAGTCCTACTAAGTGCACCAGAAGACAGTAAATATGATGGAGACAAGTATAAGTCCCAAAAGGCAATGGGAGGCATAGATATTCATGTGAAATCCCCAAACTTGGAAAAGTTCATTATTTGAACTAAACACCATAAATTTAAATCTCTCTCTCCAAAAATTCTGTCATATTAACAAGGATAAATTCCCTATGAGACAAAAAATGTCAACTGGAGATGATTAAATTCAAATTTTGGTGTGGTGGTGGAGTGGTTTGAGCACTGGACTAGGACTCTGGAGAAAAGGGTTCAAATCCCTGCTTGACCATTGAAACCTGCTGGGTGATCTTGAGTGAGTCCCACTTTCTCAGCTTCAGGAAGAGACAAAGCCTAATCCACTCTGAACAACTCTTGCCAAGAAAACTCCATGATGGGGTCACAATAAGTAAGAAATTACTTGAAGCACATGAAGTAGTTAAATTAAGGATTTATTGCCCACTCCCAGCATGGCAATTCCCAATCTTCAAAACAAATGCTATAAAAGGAGAGGGGATGTCCTAATTGTATCTAGCTTGGCTCTAAATCTGGTTTGGCTAACTTGTTGCCCTGTCTGCTTTGTTGGATGACAACCCCCATCAGACTTAGCCAACATAGCCAATGAGGAGGGCTGATGAGAGTTGCAGCTCACCAACTTTTACAAGGCTACACCTTACCCATCTGTGCCATAAATTATCAGCACATGTCATTCATTTTATATACTTAAGGGATATGTGTGTCCCCCTTAGATGATTGACTGCAACTCCTGGGAGTCAGCATGATGGGATCATGGAAATTACAAAAAGTAGAAAAACACAATTGTCCACCTCTGATTTAATGTATGCTCCATTCTCAAGGTGTTCAAGGCAACCACGCAGCCTGCAGTTGGGAGACAGAGCTTTGATCTGATTATGCCAAGAAATTTGTATATTTTTTTTACTCTAGAAAATGTATTTCAATGATGGATTAGGGTGCTAGGAGGTTGTGGGGTCCCTCAAAATGGTCAATTTAGTTGAGAACGTAATACAATACTCTTGTGTAACTGCTGGTCCTTACTTCTTTTCTTTGTAGCTTCTGTCATTTCCCAGCTGGAAAAAGGCAACTTTTTCAGTCAAAACATCACCAAGCACCATCTTTTCGCATCACTGCACCACGCTGTTACTTATATCACCAGAAACCAGGAAGAAGAATTACCACCAACTGACAAAGTAAGCAATTGGTCTCTTTGTTCTATGCCTTGAAAATCCTATTTTTAGATATATCATTGGACTCATCCACATATGTATGTATGTATGGACTCATCCACATATGCGGATCATGTAACTATTTGTACCGCACGTATGCCCTTTGAATCCATAGGCTTGAGCTATTGATCTTAGCATACATATTGTCACAACTGATGCCATTTGCTTTTCTCTGTAGTGCTGTATCTTATCTTGTGTACCCATCCACCTCCCCATTAGAGCTGTAGGCATTTAATTATCATATCTAGATAGAGCTGATGTTCAGCTTATGCAAAATAAGAAGTGCACAGTCCACATATGTTCTCTTTTATGAACTCACTTAGAAAAGCCATCATTTTATGGAATCAGTCCCTACCCTGTATCTGCAGAATGGTGCTAAAACTCTTAATTGCTGTAAGCTTTATTAAATGTAAAGATAGCTATATCACTATCTTTGTAGTCATGCCACTCACCAGATACTGGGACCTTGATATTTACTGAGCTGGACACAATGTTTGGATGCTGAGCTTGTGTCTATTGAAGGAAGTAAGCATTCTAACCACACCAGAAAAAGAAAGTTTAACTTCTTTGTTTCTCTTTTGAGAGGGGTGTATCAAAAGGAAAATAATACACTGGTATCTTATCTCATACATCATTTTTTAAATTCCTGGAGCTAGTTTCATGGTTGTGGATGCATTGGCAGCCACTAGGGAGATATTTGGCTCCTGCTTTGAAATAAAGGACAAGAAATAACCCTTTGTGGGGAAGAAGCAGAATGGAAGTAAAGCCTAAGAATTTCATGGGGAGATGCCTGAGTCTCAATAGCTACCTTTCTCTCTATAAAGCCCATAGGTTCAGATTTGGTGTTCAACCCCCAACACAGTATCTGTGGGCTTTTGACAGAAATACAGTAGTAAACAGTAAAGAAGTGACATACTTACAGAGAATACTGTAAAGATAGGGGAGTTATATTTATAGCACTTAAATGTTGCTTACATTAGTCATGCTGCTGGTATCTGATTGAGAGATAGAAGTTTATTGGAAAACAGACTTTGGAAGATTCAGTATCTAGCTGTCTCAGAGAAATGGGCACCTTAGGTGGTGAACAAGAAATCCAAGAAATATATCGAGCCAATCTGAGGTGCTCCCAGAAAAAACTAATGCTAATATATGTATCTTTCACCTTCATAGGTCAAACCTAGCACAAAACTGTAATTGGTGGAATTGTCTGCTCCTTTGTTTCTCGATGAAGAACAGGAAACATCCCTGCATTTTTTCAGAAGACGGACAAAATTTATATTTTGTGATTGTTGGTACAATTAAATAATGTAGGGTTTCCTACCATTGTGAATCCACTGGAGAAAGGGGGGGGGGAAATCCATCAAAGCCATCTTAAGATGGCTTTCCTTTAGACTGCAGAGAAACTAAGAATGTATAATTGCTGGAGGGATGTTATTCCATGTGTTTATGAGCACAGATTACTCATGTCCTCCTGTGAACAGACTGTGGGGCACCAATTGTTCCTGCCATGGAAGAATTCATTTCAGACATCGGAAGCATCTCATTTGCTCCTGCAGCATCTTCCCAGAAGAGGACTTCCCACTTACTACACTTCTATTTGATTAGAGAAAATTACGATCAACATCCTCTATCTATGGGAAAGTCCCCCTCAGTGTGGAAAGACAGAAGAACCAGATTATGTCCTCCTGAGAACATCCACTCCACACTTATTTCTTATGCTGGAATTTTCCAATATTTGAACTATAAGAGAATCTGTGGACCTCATCAGGTGGGCCAAATTGCCTATCCTATGACAGTCCTACTCTACTTGTGCAACAGAGCCTGACGATTCCCATCCCACAATGTCAAACTACTTTCAGCAGAGCTCCGTGGGACAAGTAGAGTAAGAATGTTGTATGCTGCCACCACAGCAACTCAAAAGACTACCCATGTTGCATAGCTAACAACAGGGAAGACCAGCAGAGGATGCTTCCCCAGATGGGACGGGGTAAAGGAGAAGCCTGGGTTCCCCATGCCTCATGTTGGATTTGCCACATGGGTATTTGCCTCCGTGGTGCAAATAGAGTAAGAATGTTGTATGCTGCCACCGCAGCAACTGAGAAGACTACCCATGTTGAATAGCCAACAACAGGGGGGAAACTAGCATAAGATGCTTCCCCACATGGGATGGGGTAAAGGAGAAGCCTGGGTTCCCCACACCCCACGTTGGATTTGCCACAATACATGGCGAATTCCATAGATGATGTGATGAGGTCATAAGAAGAACATCATACTGGATTAGCTTGACAAATTATCAAGTCCAACAGTGCACTGTCCATCTTACACTGTCCAGCGACTAAAGTCCCATCTACACTGACTGTTTAATGCAGTTCTAAGCAGCTTCAGGTTCTGTCGCCCAAACAACAAATTCCCACAAAGTTTATGAAAGAAAGGCCTTAATGTGCATCAGTTTTCTGTGGTTTGTTTACTCACTACCCAGGCCTCCGGTGTACTCATCTGCACAGTGAAAGCACTTCCTTCAATAATATTTGGAAACTGCATTAAATGGTCAGTGTAGATGGGGTTTTAGAGTGGGATTTTAGAACCTTGAAATGGAAAGCATTCTGTTTACACTCCAGAGTAGGTGTGTGCCTCCCCATGTCTGAATACAGAAAAACATGGATATGTATGTAGCGTCTCTAATGCAATCTCTGGCGTCTCACTGAGATACTGCAAAAAGAAAGACAAGATGCAGAATATTTTTTCTTTAAAATGTATATAGGTATTGAAATCATAAATGAATAGAACACTGATGCAAAAAAAAAGACTTCATCAGCAAGTATCCCATTAAAAATGGAGGGCTGTGAATTCATTTCAGACAGAATTCTATATGTCAGACATTCTTGTCCATTCTGCATGCTGTGTAAATTAAACTGTGTGAGACTAGCATCTGGCACATATTTGAATTTAATTCTACTTTGGGAATTGCCACAGTCCATCCTGAGACTGTGCCCCCCCCCAGCTGTTTGGGCCTCCAACTCCCAGAATTCCTGATCATTGAACAAACTGGCAAGGACTTCTGGGATTTGGAGGCCCAAACAGCTGGAGGGCTACAGTTTGAGGATGTCAATGATTGTAGAGTAATGATCCTGAAAGTCAAGGCAGGAGTTGTAAATATGAACAGATATTATGCAGTTAAACAAAGAAATGTTTGTCTTACATTATTATTTATTGTCAATAAAATTATATTTTAATCATAGACCTGTTCTACATGTTCTGTGATCTGCCTTATATCTCATGTTGGGAGAAAGGCAGGAAATAAATAAAACAAAATTTTAATTCTGCAGATGGGTAACTCACAACTGTGCAACCTAATAAATATTTTACTTACTTGTCAAGTTATTTCCAATACAATAATTAACAGAAAAATAAACTTCTTCGATATTAAAATACTG
The DNA here is from genome assembly GCF_037176765.1 of Anolis sagrei. NCBI lineage: Eukaryota > Metazoa > Chordata > Lepidosauria > Squamata > Anolidae > Anolis > Anolis sagrei. The sequence continues at coordinate 56,706,574 of NC_090022.1, read as the reverse complement.
AATCCTCTTATATGAATCATGCTTTCAATTTAGAATTGCAGATTGCTTTAAACTTGTAATTACACATTGGTTCCTATGTTATCAAAGAGAAGTGGAACCAACTAACCTGCATGTTGTATAAAAGGTAGCATTAGACCCATACATAAATTTTATAAAGTAAAGGTAAAGGTTTTCCCTTGACATTAAATCTAGTTGAGTCTGACCCTGGGGGTTGGTGCTCATCTCCATTTTTAAGCTGGTCAGCGTTGTCCGTAGATGCCTCCAAGGTCAAGTGGCCGGCATGACTGCATGGAGCGATGTTACCCGCCAAAGTGATGCCTATTAATGTACTCACATTTGCATGTTTTTGAACTGCTAAGTTGGCAGAAACTGGGGCTAACAACAACTCACCCTGTTCTGTGGATTCGAACCGCCGACCTTCCGGTCAGCAAGTTCTGTAGTTTAGCGGCTTAACCTGCTGTGCTACTGCAGCCTCAATTTTATATATTGGTAAAATTCAGTAAACATGGTCTATCAAACTGTGATTTGGATCATTATTTTGTAACTTTCTCTCACGTAAAGGGCTTCCTATAAAAAGATGCACACCAGGGGGTTGGCAACCCTAAATTGCACTATGTAACACGATTTTTGTTCCTGGATTATAAATGTCATTTCCTAATTGGTTCTATAATAAAAACATGGGGAAAACACATTAAACTGCAAAAACTTTGCTTTTGAGAGACATCCAGCAGCACATTTTGCTACAGTTTTCAATGAATATCTCATAGAGTCTCAACCAACTCAACATAGTTTGTGGCAGCCAGAAAAACAAAGGTTTCGGAGTATAACAACTATGTTCAAAGTAAGTACCGCACAATTAATCAGGAAATAACACTTTCAAACTAGGAACATAAACATTTTCAAACGTCGTTACATAATGTAACTGCTTGGTTGAAGGTGGTGCCTGTCAACTTATGAATTTCATGGGATTTTCATGAATTTCATTGGAGGGTTGTTGTAGGTTTATTATTATTATTATTATTATTATTATTATTATTATTAATATTAACTTTATTTATACCCCGCAAAATCTCCCGAAGGACTCGATGCGGCTTACAAAGGCCAAGGCCGCCAACAAACAACAACATACATGTCAGCAGAATCTTGCTTTATTATAGCTTCATAGTGGAAACTCAGAAAACAGACATCAGACCCTAAACAAAAACCTCCAACCAAATCCAAGACCAAGACCCAAAAACTGCAGGCAGATGCAAAACATTATAACAACAGCAATGAGATCCACCTGCACCCAATTGACCAAACCCAAACCACAAGCATTTCAGCACAAACTCACTTACACAAATATAACCAAATACATACAATGAACAATATAATTTTGCACATTTTACAATACTTCTAACACTCCTCCACAAAATTATATTAGTTCATATTTATACATTCATAAATTCAATTTTTCACAAAACTGGTTATGTTTTTCACAAGTAAGAGGTTTCGTCAAAATATCTGCAACATTTTCGACTGAAGGAACATAATTGAGAACAATTCTTTTGTCCTTAACAAATTGTTGCACATTTGAATATCTAACATTAATGTATCTAGACTTCGTTTTCATATTTTGACTTTTACCCAAAGCGATGCAGGTTTGAGAATCAACATAAACTTGTATTGGCAATTCTAAATCAATGTTCAGACTTTTAATCAAAGATTCTAGCCATTCTGCTGATGTCAAAGCATCAGACAACGCTGAGAATTCAGCTTCTCCAGTACTTAATGCCACAATGTTCTGTTTTCTGCTCTTCCAGCACACTGGTGTATTTGCATATTTTATTACAAATCCAGTAACAGATTTATTTTCCTTTAGATTTGCGAAAGAACTATCGCAATGTATTTCTAAAGATTTTTTGTCATCTGGACAAATTCTGAAAACTTTTTCAGCAGTTTGTTTTAAATATCTCAGAACTCTTTTTACTCCAGCCCAGTCTGTATGTGAGGGATTTTGAATCCTTTGACTTAGGATACCAACAGAAAAAGAAATGTCAGGCCTTGTGTTGTTTGCAATGTACAATAAAGAGCCAATAACTGAACGATAAATGAAATTGTTATCAAACACTTCTCCATCTACATGTTGTAAAAACTGAAGAGCCATGGGTGTATTAACAGTGTTTGCATTTTCCATTCTGGTTCTTCTCAAAAGATCATAAATCTTGTCAGTTTGGTTTAATTCAAAACCACTTTCATTTCTGGCAATATTTATGCCAAGATATCTATTAACATCTCCAAGATTTTTGATTTTCAATACTTTGCTCAAATTCTGAAATACTTCCTGAATTTTTTCCTCAGATCCAATACATAACACATCATCCACATAAATTACAATAAACATTTGTGTGTCTCCACTTCCTTTTGAGTACAAACAAGGATCAAAACTATTGGCAACAAAATTCAACTTTGTCAACACTTTGTCTAAATGTAGGTTCCAATTACGTGCACTTTGTTTAAGACCATAAAGACTTTTCTTAAGAAGATAAATCCCTTCAGGAAGGTCAGATTCAAAACCTGGGATAGCAGATATATAAACTTTCTCCTCCAAGTCTGCATGAAGATACGCAGTATTCACATCAAAATGTTTGACTTTTAAATTCCTATTACTGGCAATTGCAAGGGTTATTTTTAGTGCTTCCCCAGACACTGTGGGGCTAAATATCTCATTAAAATTTTCTCCATATATCTGTTCAAAACCTCTAGCAACTAACCTGGCTTTGTACAAAAAACCACCATCCTTTGTTTGTTTACGTTTATAAACCCAACGACAACTTAGAACCTTTACATTGTCAACTGTTTTAGACTTCTCCATGACTTGCAAATCTTTCAAAGAACCAAATTCACTTTGCATTGCTTTTAACCAAAGATTTCTCTCAGTCTCATCTCTTTTCAACATCTCTTTATAACTTTGAGGTTCAGACCAGTCATGTTCTTGTATTTTCACAACTTCACAATGGTATCTCTTTGGAGGAATACCCTTAGTTGTCCTAGAACTGCGCCTAGGAATGGTCCTAGTACTATCTCCTCCATCAGTCTCATCAGTTTCTGAATTACTAGAGCTAGTACTTTCTGAACTAGAAGATTCAGCTTCAGCTTTTCTCTTCTGAGGTTCTGTCCTTTTAATTACAGGACTACTGCCTTGTAACTGACTAGAAACAGATTCTTGCTTCACTTGCACTTGTGTTCCAAACTGTGTATCTTGAGATGTGCTTGGTTGTATATTTTGCTGTGCAGTCTGTTGTGAAACTGATTGCACTTGTGTAGCAGGTCGCTGTGAAGCTTGCTGTGTAGTTGGCTGTGTGGTTAGTGGTGTGTGCATTTGAGTAGTATTGAAAGGCAGAAACACTTCCTTATTTGAATCCTTTCCCAACCACTGTGTTGTTGGAACTTCACATTTTTAGAAACTAACACCCTATTATTACCACACCAAAATCTCCAACCTTTTGACTCAGAAGCAGGGCCTAGATATTTCAATTTCTTCCAAATAGAATCCTTTTTATGTCTTTGTTGAGAAGGAATTAAGACATATGAGTCACTTCCAAAAACTCTGATTGAACTCAAATCAGGAGTTTTTCCAAAAAAACAAAACATAAGGAATACTATTGACACTTTTGCAAAAAGAACGATTGAGCACAAAGGTGGCGTTTGCCACGGCTTCAGCCCACAATCCATCAGATAAACTAGCATCTCTTAACATTTTTCTAGCCACAACCTTTACAACACCTATCCACCTTTCTGCAACCCCATTTTCACTGGGTGAGTAAGGATTTGTTAACCTGTGAACTATGCCAAACTTTTCAAGCAAATTTTGCATTTGTTTGGACATAAACTCAGCACCACGATCACTCTGAAAAGCTTGTACTGGGTACTCAGGAAACTGTGTTTGCATTAGCTTCAGCCAAGCAGACATTTTTTGAAAAACTTCACCTTTAGTTCTTAGAAAGAAGGTGAACTTCAGCCTTGAAAAATCATCTACCAAAATCAAAAAATATTTCGACCCGCCTACAGAAGTAGGATGAGGACCAGATACATCAATATGGACAAGCTCTAAGATCCTTTTTGAAACTCTAGCACTGTATTTTGCTATAGGAGCTTTCTTAAGATTTTCTGCTGCACAAATTTCACAATCTAGAAAATTCTTACATCCTTGAATAGGAATCTCACACAACTCAGCTGTCTGTCTTAGATACTGCCATGACAAATGACCCATTTTCCTGTGAAATTCATGAATACATTTGTCATGTAATGGCCTGGGATTATCAGGTATTTGCTTAATGCAAGCAGACACATTTGTAGCAGACTTTAAAACAAAAAATCCCTTTTCTTGTCTCAGTTGCACTTCATCACCTTGAAGATCAATTAGCATAGACTTTTCTTTCTTTAAAGACACCTCAAAACCTTCATCCAAAAGTTTGTTGACACTGAGAATATTATACATAATTTCTGGTACATACTACACATTCTCAAGAGTACATTTCAGACTGTCCATATAAAGATCACCACAAGAAAATACTTTAACTTTTCTATCATCTGCCAAAGAAATAAAGTTTATATCAGAGTCTCTCACATTTGTCAACAGTTCTATAGTTTTTACCAAATGCTGAGATCAGCCTGAGTCAATAATGAAAGAGTTCATTGTATCCTTCTTAGAGGTCACCAGGAAAGCATGCTGTAAGTCCTTTGAAGAACTAGGTCTCTCCACTTGCTTGTTTCTCCATTGTCCTGGATTCTGTTTGCAATTCTTAGCATAATGCCCTTTCTTTTTACATTTAAAGCACACAATTTGTGACTTTGGCTTAGCAACACAAGCAGTGTCATTAGAAGCAGTCCCAGAACTTGAACCCTTCTGCATAGGAGCAAAACTTCTCAATTTACGTTGAGCTTCAAATTCCATAATTTTCCCCGAAATAAAAGGTATCGTGAGATCCCTGTCTGGAATTCCATGAAGAGAGTCCATAAACGCATAAAAAGGGCGAGATAGAGATCCCATCAAGATTAACGCTTGTTGCTCAGGGGGAAAAATAATGTCTCTTGCTCTCAATTCCGAAAAAAGAGCCACAACTTTTGTAACATGAGTTTGAACTGGAGTGCCCTCCTCATGTTTGAGGTTAAACAGCTGTCGCATAAGAATTATCTTTGAACCACTTGATTGTCTTTGAAACATATCTTTAAACAGATTCCACGCAGTTTGTGCATGAGGAATATTATGAAGGTGAACCAACAAAGAATCTGACACAGACAACTGAAGAAGCGCCAAAGCTCTTTCATCTTTTTGTTGATCCGCAGGAGTTAGTTGAGCTGGAAAATTCTCAATTATGTCCCATAAATTCTGGGAAACAAGATAAGCTTTAAATCTGATGCTCCAACTGAGCCAGTTACTATCAGATAGTTTATCAAAAGGGAGTGAACCAACTTGAAGAGGCAGCAAAGCCATTTTGGTATTTCACTTTAAAGTCCCAAAGTTCCAGAAACAAATACTTACTGCACCAAAAAAGAAAGGACCCCCAGTATACCCAGGTTTCAGCCCAGCCAATTTTGGTATTTCACTTCTTCAAGTAAAATTGGCTTCTAGCAGTCCTATATCTTTCAAAACTTTGCAGTAATCCTCTGGAATTCAAACACAGGATCTGACTCACAAACTGTTTGCTTCTTCTTTTGGCTTCAGAAACATTTGCTGAAAAAACCTTTTGTGCAAGGCAAGACAGGAAAGCAACATAGTTGGCCCTTGCTGCTCAGGCACGTAGAAGGCAAATTCTCCAACATAGCAAGCCATAAATCTTCTTGATTTCTCTGAAGGCAAATCTTCCAAGGTTTAGTGTTCAGCAGCAAGCTATCACTTTAAACCTCGCTGCTCACCAAAGCAGCCAGGAGCAGAAGACTCAAAAATGCCTTCAAAAAACTTCTTAATGTTCCACCACATATTTCCTCAGACACATGGATTATGCAGCGTTCTGGGCCCATAACCTGTCAGCAGAATCTTGCTTTATTATAGCTTCATAGTGGAAACTCAGAAAACAGACATCAGACCCTAAACAAAAACCTCCAACCAAATCCAAGACCAAGACCCAAAAACTGCAGGCAGATGCAAAACATTATAACAACAGCAATGAGATCCACCTGCACCCAATTGACCAAACCCAAACCACAAGCATTTCAGCAATTAAAGGCACAAACTCACTTACACAAATATAACCAAATACATACAATGAACAATATAATTTTGCACATTTTACAATACTTCTAACAATACAATACACAATAAAACTCATAAGCAAATAATAAAACATCAAGCAAAACAATAGAACAGTAAAACAATGACACTGTGACACAATTAAAAACCTAAAGGCCGGGCCAAATGTAATGGACAAAATTTAAAAGTGCTGGACTTGACAGGTAGTATGTAGAGGTATTTGGAGGTAGGTGCAATGTGCAGATAATCCTGAATCTCTAACAAAGTGCATTTGGGACTTGATGCCAGGAGTTTCCTATTCTGGAAAGGCACACTGGAACTGCCAGGTCTTCAGGCTCTTCCTAAAGACTGACAACGTTGGGGCTTGTCTGATGTCCTTGGGGAGAGAGTTCCAGAGTCGGGGGGGGGCACCACAGAAAAGGCCCTGTCCCTCGTCCCCACCAAACGCGCCTGCGACGCAGGTGGGATCGTGAGCAGGGCCTCTCCAGATGATCAAAGGGAACGCGTGGGTTCATATATGGAGATGCGGTCACGCAGGTAGGCGGGTCCCAAACAATTTAGGGCTTTGTAGGTAAGCACCTGCACCTTGAATTGGGACCGGAAGATGAACGGCAGCCAATGGAGCTCCTTAAACAGGAGGGTTGACCTCTCTCTGTAAGGCAAGCATAGATGTAGGCAAAATGCCAGGAGAGAATGGCCATATAGCCCAAAAACCTACAACCACCCAATGATTCCAGCCATGACAGCCTTCGACAATACAATTTCATAGGATTTCCATGAATTTCATTGGGTTTTCTTGGACAAGGAATACGCAGTGATGATTTGTCTGGTTCCTTCTGAAATATAGCCTACAGCATCTTCAATTCATTGGTGGTCTCCCATCCAAGTAGTATCCAGGAATGACCCAGCTTAGCATATGAGCAAGCTTGTTTTCTGCTTCCTTGGAGACTAGGACGCGGAACAATGGCTTCAAACTACAAGAGAGGAGATTCCATCTGAACATTAGGAAGAACTTCCTGACTGTGAGAGCCGTTCAGCAGTGGAACTCTCTGCCCCGGAGTGTGGTGGAGGCTCCTTCTTTGGAAGCTTTTAAGCAGAGGCTGGATGGCCATTTGTCAGGGGTGATTTGAATGCAATATTCCTGCTTCTTGGCAGGGGGTTGGACTGGATGGCCCATGAGGTCTCTTCCAACTCTTTGATTCTATGACACCTCATCATATGAAATGCATTGAGCAAACCGCCACCAGAAAGCAACATACAGCGAATGTCAGTGGGTTGCTGTGAGTTTTCCGGGCTGTATAGTGAATGTCAGCTTTCAAATGTTACCGGAAGTTTAGTTACCGCACTAGTCGCTTTTATCTCTAAGCAGGGCTATGAGAACAAGGATCATAGTTGCCTTCCTCTTTTAAGCCTCTGTGGATGCCTGCGCCTGCTTCTTGCGCATGCGCTTCTCTGGCACGGCCCCCCGGTGCTCTCCTTTCTGCGCATGCGCTGTGCTTCTTCCTCCCGTCAAGTAAGATGGCGGCGTCCTCTGTCTGCCGGGTCGCGGGTTGCGTGGCCAAAAGGGGCCTTTTGCGCGGGCCTCGCGCGCCGGTGAGTGGGCTTCTGCGCGGGGAAGGAGCGGGAGGCGGCCGGTGGGCGGGAACGGGAAGGTGGAGACGTCTGTATCTGTAATATGAGGAGGTGGGATGGCTGCGCCACCCACGAAGGTCACGGCGAAGGAGGCTTGGCCCAGCCGCCGCCAGGCAGGGCAGCGAATCAAGGCGAATCCGGAATCAAGGCCGAGGCCCAGTGGCCTGGGCAGAAGAAGAAGCCACAGGTCTCCTTGCTGAGCAGGCTCGTTGCCTCCTTCCTGGGTTGGCCATGATAATGATTGTGCTGTTAGGAATGGTGGGAGTTGAAGTCCAAAACACCTGGAGGGCCCAAGTTTGCCCGTGTCTGAGATAGATACATAGGGTATATACTGCCTAAGCTATCTATCAATCTATCTATTGCATATACAGGAATTCCCCAAATTTCGAACAAGATAGGTTTTGTAGGTTTGTTCGTAAGTTGTTGTTTTTTTTTTTTGTCGTGTCAGGAGTGACTTGAGAAACTGCAAGTCGCTTCTGGCGTGAGAGAATTGGCTTTCTGTAAGGACATTGCCCAGGGGACAATGTCCTTACAGTTGATGGGGAGAGGCAGATGAGTTGATGTTTTTATCATCCTTATGGGAGGCATCTCTCATGTCCCCACATGAGGAGCTGAAGCTGATAGAGGGAGCTCATCTGCCTCTCCCCGGATTTGAACCTGCAACCCGTCGGTCTTCAGTCCTGCCGGCACAGGGGTTTAACCCACTGCGCCACCAGGGGCTCCAGAGTTCGTAAGTTGAATTCATACGTAATAACATAATAATAAATCTTTATTCATATCATCCCCAAAAAGGGATGCAGTATGAAATCAACAGCAGTTATACACATATATAACACATGAACCATCAATAAAATATAAACATTAAAAAACATTTTAAAAACATGTAAGTTGGAACAGGCAATTTTTTTAAAGTGTAACTTCATATATATATATATATACACACATATAAATAAAAGCAAGCTTTGGATATCATAAGGAAGGGTTATGTGGTGTTTGTTTTGCTGTCCGTGCCCCCTATTCATAAGATTTCACTTCACTTTCTCTTACTGTGAGGATCGTATTTTGAAAAATATGGCTTGTTGTAGAACAAGGATTGGTAATACAGCTTCAGTGGAGACATCTTTTCCCCATGGTTATGTTGATGTTGATAATCTTTATTTATAACTCGTCCTATCTATCCGAAGAGACTAAGGACTGTTTCTAAACAAAAAAGTGGCAAACATTCAATGCCATAATGAAAACAAACACCAAATCAAACCAATAAATAAACAACATCAATATAAACTTTTAATGACTAACCAATAAGTAAATAAATTAGAAACAAAATAGATTAGTTTAAAGGCTTAATAAAATATAATCAAACACATTTACTTTGTAATAAAATCTGACCACTAAAATGCATTAAAGTGTAAAATGGTTTATAGCCATCAATAGATTACTCCTCCGGGAGTGAATTTCCCTTCCAAGGGAAAGATTTCTCTCACTTCTTGTTGTCTCTCCCCCGTTCTTACCTAGACATATGTAAGTTGTCTGTCTGTAACTCGGGAACTGCCTGTACTGCTGTGGAAATACTTGGAGACAGTATAATAAAATAATATAATACAACTTTATTTATATCCCACACCTATCTCCCTGAGGGGTCTCAGAGTGGTTTCCAATAAAAGATTGGCAAACAAAAACAAATAAACAACCCAAACAAATCACAGAAATTCACATATAACATAAAATTATAACACATAATCAAAAATTAAATAATAAACATAACAGATCCATTACTTCACATCTAACATTAAAACACAACACAATTCTAACCAAATATCAGAATACATTTAAAATATTCAAATTTTATGCAGCCAACAATATGTTATTGAATTCCCTAAATATTCCAACCACATAGCTACTGGCTAAGAGTTGCAGTCTCCCACCTAAGAAATTTCCCCAAACATTGGATACACCTATTGTTGCTGTAAATTCTGCCTTTGGGCATTTCAAAACATTATTGGACCCTGTTCCTCAGATACTACTAGGCAAAATTATAGCCATGCATGACAATCATCCCGTATCTGGAATTTTGAACTCTCAAACAATTTAAATCATGTGAATGATGTTCAAGAACTCAGTGATGGAAACATTTGAAGACAGGTGGCCAGTGTCCACAGTTGTTTCTTTTTGATTTGTCAAACTCTGTAGCCCACAGGTAATATGTGGTCGTACAACGCCAATGCAATGAAACATCTGTCATTCATCTCTGTAGCAATCAATACTCCTCCTGTGGAGCACTTCTCAGTCCTCTGGGTTTAGTTTCAGGGATGACTGGGGTCTGCAATGTGGACAGTAGATTGCTTTTTCCCCATTTGCATTGAATAGGACTGGTTCATCAATGTGGGATACTTTCCTATAGATGGTTCCAGTATTATCTAACATTATGGATGTTCTTGTTTGTGCATCTCAGGCTGCTCTGGCAATTCATACTCTCTCTCTTACAGTTTCAGAGCATGTTTTTAATTCAGTTAGGTTTTAAGATTTTGATGTAGTTAGCTTTAGAGTTAACATCTTGACGATTTTTGTCATGTAGTTTTTGATTTCTTGTGCATGTGTGTTTTACCCAGCAGATTATTCTTGAAGGTCATTGTGGGTTTTTTCTGTCTTGAAAATTAAGTTGATGCATATATCTATGGCTAAGCTACATTGGTTTTAAGTTAATAAATTCCTATATATTTGTATTCTATTTTAATAGGACCAGACGTATGTTGTATGTTGTGTTTGCACTGTCTGTTTTTGATAAGGCCAACTGGCTAATCAATAAAAATTGTTGTTGTTGTCTTGAAAATTCAAATTTGAACATTGATATAAGATTGATCATTGCTGTCCATCACATGGTGACTGTAATTTCTTACATTTTAATGAATATTTTATTAAGTTAATGGGCCTTTGATGTCTTATGAATTGTTTATATACAAGTATATTGGTACAGCTTTTAAGAGGATACATTTTGTGCATCTGAAATGTTTTATTAACTGGTTTGTCAATGGATATTTCTTTAGCCAGCCTTATGGAGTTTGACAAGAAGTGGAAGTACTGCAACGTACGCCCAAGTTCTGCATAACCTTCCAGAAACACAAGTCACTACCTTAGACAATGGTCTTCGCATAGCGTCTGAACACTCCGACCAGCCAACTTGTACAGTGAGTTTAATGTGATTTATTGAAAGGTTTTCAATTCTCTGTCTCATATATCCCTATGTTTACTTAGTCTGATATTCTGATTAAAATATACAGCCTGCCATAGTTCCAAGGTAGAAAACAGTTTTTAAAACTAAGAGAAAAAATTCTAACATATAATTAGCTCATCGAGGATTTCTTAATAAGAGGACCAAAATGGGAGGCTAATTTTGTTGGAAGGTCCATCATTAATTATTTCTACTTCCAGTGTACAGTTGAATGCATTATAAGGTTAATTTACAATTTAGGAAAGGCTGTAAGAGGCCCAACAAGATAGGTGAATGTCCTATGTCATCTTTTGTACATATGAAAATATGGTCTCAAATCTTCTGTAATGCATACCTTCTCAGTAGACATACCACTGTGGGGGAGTTCTCTCTATTCAGAATGCCTAAAAAGCTCTAATCTAAGGTATCTATTTATCTATTAAAATGAAATATAGAAAGAGATCTTGCACATCCTTGAATGTGTTTGAAATTTATGGATAGCAATGCAGATTCCAAAGTATACTGGGCTTTTGACACCTTGTTTGAAGGTTGAATAGTCCAGCAATAAGTGGTCGTGTCATTAGATTGTGTAGTGATAGTATCTCTTCAGAGAATAAGTTTGCATGCTGAAGCAGGCCTAACCAAAAAAGAAAATAATATTCCCTAAATACTCTGATAAAGACACTGAGTGAATCCTAAGGAGCAGAGTAAATAACAAATCAGACTAGAAAAAAATTTAAAAAATGCTTTGTTACACTTGCTGATCTCAACAGTTTAGGAATTTTTAGTTCTTTGTGAATGCCACTTGTTTCTTCCTTCAGGATAAGGAAGCAGGATTAAAAAAAATCATCTTGTAATGTTCCTATAGCTTATGCCTCACTATCATATAGTAGAAGCTCCATGTGACCTCTTGTAACGTTTTTGTACAGTAAAATATTTTCCATTAAAATGATCTAACATTGATTATATTTAATATATGTTTCCTTTTTGTCAGGTAGGGGTATGGATTGGGGTAGGAAGTCGCTATGAAAATGAAAATAATAATGGCACGTGCAACTTTGTGGACCATATGGCTTTCAAGGTGAGACAACAAGCTATTTCCTTCTTGATGTAATCATTGTTTTTGCCTTTCGTGGGCTAAATATTTTCACAGACAGTTACATAGGAGCAGCTAGTATTCATGTTGGAGTCATGTTTTAAATTAATATATATTAGAAACAGCTGTTTTATTAAATTTTGATTTCTAAAGTTTAACACTTAATGATAGTTTTATGGAAGTGGAGTAGATGGGCAAATGAATGGTTTGTTTTTCATGCAATCTGAGAAGAGTCACACGTAGCACTGCTTTAGTATTTCATTAGCCGCCTTGAGGGGAAAAAAGCGGGATCTAAATAAAGTTAATAGATAATAAATATTAGTGCCACAAACATTTAGTATGCTCCTTGGTACCCATCTGTTTGTTTCTCAATATTTCTCTAGGGCACAAAGAAACGCCCTGGTGCTGAATTTGAAAAAGAAGTGGAAAGCATGGGTGCCCATCTCAATAGCTACACCTCTCGTGAACAGACAGCCTTCTTCATGAAAGCTTTAGCAAAAGATTTGCCCAAAGGTAGTGTACCTGGGGTGTGTTCCTCAACATTTGTACATTTGGCAGAGGTGGCTTGGGTTTTTTGCATGCCTGTAGAACTTTAATATGGGATAAAATTGCAGCCCAGATGAGTGTTGGTCAAAGATAAATTTTAACTGTACATTGACATGAAATGATGTCCTAAATTGAAGCCAATTTTAGCTATTAGGAAGCAATTTTCCACTTAATAGCAATACATTATACACTTGATTAGTTCTTGGTAGCCTATGCCTTCCGTCTTTCAGATCATTATGAATGATATTTGACTAACTGCTTTATAACTTTTGCTGAAGTTGCTTTCTCTGTGCTAATTTATGTGTGAATGTTTTTGATTGTGTTTGATTTTTATGGCATTGAATGTTTGCCGTGTTTTTGTGTTGTATTTGGAAGCCGCTCTGAGTCCCTTTGGGGAGAGAGGTGCGGGTTAGAAATAAATTTTTATTTACTTATTATTTTACTGACACAAAAACACAGTATGTCACAGCAAACTAGATGTATATGCTTGATTTCATATCACAAAATCACAAGTCGAACACTTCCCAAGTGTTTAGGACTGTGATGGATTTTTGAATGATGTGCTCAGATCCAAGTAGGGTGGCCTTTTGCAGTTGACAGATTGTGATTTTGTCAATGTTTATTGTTTCCAAATGCCGGATGAGATCTTTTGGCACAGCACCCAGTGTGCGATTACCACTGGGATCACCTGTCTTGGTTTATGCCAGAGCCTTTGCAGTTCAATTTTGAGGTCCTGGTAATGGCCGAGTTTTTCCTCAATGCCAATTATTATTATTATGCTTTGGGCTCTACTGGGAAGAGGCAGTTGCTTTCCAATGGCAAAACTGGGCAAAATAATTGTATTGATTATAAAATTTATGCTGCTGTAACAGGAATCACATTGAATGGTGAGATAATAATTGGAATTCTGAGATTATGATTGGAAAAAATCATTTCGGGAAACTGGTAGCATAGGCTGCAATGGTGGTTGTTTTTATAATTTTTATGTAATGCTGTTTTATACTCATGTACCGTTTATGTTATGCTGCACCTTGGAGTGTCTTGTAAGCTGCCACAAGTCCCTTTTTGGAGATGGTTTATTATTATAAAGTTATTATTACAATAGCCGCAAAAAGAGAGGGGGAAGAAGGGGGTGGTGGAGAGATGTATTTTTGTGAAAAACGAGACACAGACCCATTGTGGTCATTGCCAGAAAAGAAAGTTGAAGAGAACAAATAGACTATTCCTACAATGATAACTTGTGGTAGATGGAGTTGTTATGTATTTGTAAGTACCTTAACAAGACTGGCTTATAAAACTGCCTGTTTAGTGGTTCTCTGGCTGCTCCAAGAAACCTTCTAGAAGCCTAGTATTGAAGAATTAGGCTGCTTATCTCTCAATGCCAGTAACATCCTTCAGGATACTAAAAACTGATGAAAAGTACAATGTGCCTTTTGGAGAACTTCCTTCAAGCTGTGTTTTTCCCTTATAAAGATCCAAATACTGGCATCCTCATTTTTGCACATAGTTGTGTCTTAGATAGAAGACTTGTACAAAGCTATTGCTAAAAAGCCAAAACACTTAAGCATTCAATTTCTTCATATTAAAACACTTAAGGTGCAAAGCACAAAGGTATAAGGTGCAAAGCACAAAGGTATGCGGTGTGGAGATAAAAATGGGAGGCAATTGTAGCACAGGAAATAGAGTATAAGACCAACAAAAGGATGAGGAGAATGAGAGTGGTGAACAAATGATTGGGACATTAATTATGTAGAATCATAGAGTTGGAAGAGACCTCGTGGGCCATCCAGTCCAATCCTGTGCCAAGAAGCAGGAAAATCACATTCAAAACACCCTTGACAGATGGCCATCCATCCTCTGTTTAAAAGCCCCCAAAGAAGGAGCGTCCACCATACTCCGGGGCAGAGTTCTGGTCTCATGGGAAAATAGGAACGAAGTCAGCTTTATAGCAGTGTTGTGATTCCCCAATGGTGCTTCTTTATGGGGTGGAAGTTCCTTTCTCACCCAGCAATATCAAGTTAACTTCTCCAAGTTATTTGCATGAGAAAAAGATCCTAAAAAGCATGCCTTCTTTTCTTTTTTAGCCATTGAGATTTTGGCTGATGTAGTACAGAACTGCAGTCTGGAAGAATCTCAGATTGAGAAGGAGAGGAATGTCATCCTTCAGGAAATGAAAGAAATGGATGCCTGCTTGTCTGATGTTGTCTTTGATTACCTTCATGCTACAGCATACCAAGGCACTGCTTTGAGTCGAACCGTTGAAGGAACATCAGCAAATGCAAAGTAAGATTGGAATTTCTCTGTTGTGAAGCACATCTGAAATTGGTTTTTTTTTTCATCATTGTTAAGTATATTTTACCAAGATGTTATATTTAAATATATAATTTGAATTACGTTTGCATATGTGTATTGTTAGATAACATACAAAAGGCTTTGACCATGGTGGCAAACAAATAAGAACAATTAAGTCTTTATTTGCATGGGAAACATTATTTTACATCTGTTACAGCACAGAATATACACCGGAAGAATATTGCTTTTCCTATATATGTTTGTTTCCAAACAAATGTTTATTTTTAAAAGAGCATGAACAAAGATAATATTTTAATCTGCTTCTGAGGAAACTAATCTGTAGCAAACATGGCTCATACTAATCAAGAAGGTTCAGGTAAATTATATCTCATGTTTAAGGAAAGTTGAGAAGCAGAAGGACAATTCATTGTTTGTATTCACAAATGTAATCAAAAGATTTTATAGTAAATGGTTGAAAGGTAACCTATTAAATTTAGCAAAAAATGTTTGCAGCTTGCAGCAATTCATTGCTAGAAACTTACCAAAATCTCGCTGTTTAAAATGTATTTATTTACTTACTTCGTGGCCTTTATTTGCTCATAGTTTCTGTTTCCGATTGGGTACTGATTGGGCACTGAGGGTAAAGAATATTAGCTTGTCAAATATTGCCCTCTTATCCTGTTGGCTACTTAGTGATCCAAATTGGTGTTTGTCAAGTTCCAGACCAATACACTTGTTCTCATGTTTTTTCTTCAGACGAATTGAACACATGACATTTGATTTCAGCAAGGACATATTTTAAAAGATGATTGGTGAGCTAGCTGGCTGCTTAACATAAGTTTTAGAACACTCTTCACCATGTTGGTAGTAGTGTAATGATTCCTGTTTGGTGCACACTAGCCCAAAGCTATGTCACAAATTATCATCAGTTCAGAACTATTCCAAAAGATACAGTGAGACAGGCCTAGTTTGTACTTGGATGGGAGTCCATCAGGGATCTTCAGGGAAAGCTAGGAACAAGCCCTGTCTAAAATCCTGCAAAACAGCTGCTTGTCAGGGTTGACATCACTGGGACAGAGAGACTAGTGGTCTGATTCAGCACAAAACTGCTTGCTATGTTCCTGTTTGTACTTGAGCTGAGGTCCAGATGGGAAATGATCCCAATTCGTTAGCTGTTGCAGCATTCTAACTTCTGTTTAAATCCTTAAGAGAGGGAATTGCTGTGACAAAAAGCTAACAAGGCTGAATTTGTTTTGTTCATATTAAAAATATGTCGAGACACTTGTTAATGACACTGCTCGAGGAGTTGTTTTATTACCTGTCATGCTACAAAACTTATTCCATCCTTTTCTTATATTGTTGATTTTTATTACCATTTTTACTTTATGTCTTTAGACGTTTGACACGTACAAACCTAGTGGAATTCACTGACACTCATTTCAAAGCTCCTCGCATGGTCCTTGCAGCTGCTGGAGGTTGGTATTAATTCAATGGTAAAAGTAATTCATCCTTCTTAGATTGGGATTGATATTACATGGCTGTGTGCCCATGACCATATGATCTTTACAGATGGCAAAACCTTTTGAGTTAGATCATCAGATTAAAAAGTGGCTATCCACCGGGAGAAACAAATAACATCTTCTAAGGGCACTTTTAGTTATTTTGTTCCACTGATCTTGTTTATTGGTTCTCTGCCCTATACATTAATTGAAACAGATCTAAGAATAAACACTCAAGTATTAATAACAATTTAAACTGATTTGAGGAAGCTCTGATTGGAAATAGACCTGTGTTTTAGTGTTTATAGTGCTATATTTGGATTATTTTTTGCATTTTTCCCCTGCTAGCTTATTTCAAAGAAAGCAAAATCAGGGAGTCCAAATAGGCCTGTTTTCAGAGTATATACATAGTGTCCAAAAAGTCTCCAGACATAGGGAAAGTGGAAATAGTCGCTAAATGTATCTTTATTTGCAAAATATTCATATTAAAAATACAATATACCATGTATACTCGAGTATAAGCTGACCCGAATATAAGCCGAGGCACCTAATTTTACCACAAAACTGAGAAAACAGATTGACTCGAGTATAAGCCGAGGGTGGGAAATGCAGCAGCTCCTGGTAAATTGCAAAATAAAAATAGATACCAATTAAATTACATTAATTGAGGAATCAGTAGATTATATGTTTTTGAATATTTACAAAAATGGTAATTTAAGATAAGACTGTCCAACTCTGATTAAATGATTATTTACCTTCTTCATTGTAAATGTGCTTACATATCCTTCCAATTATAATAGAGTAACATAATAAATGTAATAATAACAATAATAATAAAAAGAGTAAAATAATGAATGTATCAATAACAATTATACAGTAAAATAATAAATGTATAATAATAGAGTAAAATGATAAATGTAATAATAAATAGAATAAAATAATAAATGAAATAATAATAAGAATAAGAACAACAGAGTAAAATAATAAATAACCTTGACTCGAGTATAATCCGAGGGGGACTTTTTCAGCCTAAAAAAAGGGCTGAAAAACTAAGCTTATACTCAAGTATATACAGTATTCTCTAAATTTTGCCCACCTCTTTTTTAAAACACACAGAGGTATCTCCTCCACTCAGAGAACACACTTCAAGATATCTGTTATGCAAATTATTAATATGGTCCTTCAAATGATCAGTGTTTCTGATCTTTTCCTTGTTCCTTTTAAGTGGCCCCACAAGTAAAAGTCAAGATGGGAAAGACCAGGGGTTCTCGCAGGCCATTCCACAGGGCTGTGGTGATCAATCCATATGTACAGAGACTTCTGGGACACCCTGTGTTTTTAGTGGATAATTGGGGTTGGGACAGGCCCAGCATTAAGCGGAAAAATAGATAATATGAAGATGGCAAAAAACACATGAAGACAGAACCTGATTTCAACATTTCACATCCCATGTCAAAAGAAGGGGAAAGTGTACATTAATTAAATAAAGTAGCGCTGAAAGGTTGTGATCCCCTGTATAAGATTATAGAGCTTGTGAACTTCTGTTGAACTATTCATATCTTGAAATTGCTTCGAGAATTAAGATTCTCATGCAATTACTGTGTTTCCTGCTGTGTTGTATTGATGTTACTTTTTCTTGTTTCTTTATTAGGTGTTAATCACAAAGAGGTTGTGGACCTTGCCAAGCAGCATTTTGGCAATGTTCCTTTTGAGTACAAGGAAGATACAATACCCATTCTTCCAAAATGCCGCTTTACTGGCAGTGAGGTAGCATTTTATTTTTCTTTGCATCCTTGAGGAAAAGAATTATAATCTTGGAAATTGTACATAGGTACTAAAGGCTGTTTTTAATTATAATAAGTCAATTCCTGAGACTTTATGTGTAGTCTTGTGTGTCTAATTTAGAATTTTTCTCTGAAAGAATGCCGCTTTTACCAGAAAGCTTATTCTGTTTGAACAAAATATTGTAAGAAGCTACTGGATATTAAATGTATTTGAAAGTCTGTGATGTATAGTATTGATACCTAGGTTTAACATTAGAAGCAGAACAAGGAAATTATACATTTGTGTTCTCTGATTCTTCCTTCTCTTGATTAAAATCGTGTTGCTCTTTCCCATACTATTTCAATAGTATGTAGGATGGTGGAATTCATGGCCTACCTCTGAGCCCTTAACTCTAATTTCAGACACCTTGATTGTTTAAAATACAGAATAAAACTATTTTTATTTTATTTTAAAATGTAAACGTGTTAAAACTTTAATAGACAAACAGGAAGCCTTTATCTCTGTAGAAAAGCTCTGAATGTATTCTTCTACTTCTATTTTCTTAAAGATCCGTGTCAGAGATGATGCTTTGCCATTGGCTCATGTTGCCATTGCTGTCGAGGGACCAGGTTGGGCTGATCCAGACAATATTCCTCTCCTGGTTGGTAATGCAGTGATTGGGAGCTACGATCTTACCTTTGGGGGTGGGAAGGTAAGATTTGAGACTGGAATATTAATATCCAATTACTTCATTTTATGTCGAACTAAGGATTGCCATCTTCTGTAAGCTATATTTCAGAGAAAGGAAATGGCAAACCACCTCTTGAGTATGTCTTGCCTAAGGAAACCAAATGAAAGTTATGGGGGTCACCCTAAGTCATCAGGTATCTTCAAAGCAGATGCACACACAAGCAAAACCCTATAAAAGATTGGAACTGTGAAGGTCAATTTTGTGAAGTGTACCACAAGTTTTGGTGTACTTTTTGGGTAATTTAGTTTTGAAATGTTTTAGCTTGTCTAGAACAAATGTTTGTGGCAGATGCAAAAGAATGTTAACTTCCTGGCAAGATGGCGACCCTTACAGGAACACCACATAAAATGGCCCATGATAGTTCTATTCTATCCTCATTTAGGAAGAGGGAAATGATGATGGCAGCAAGAAAAAAGAACTGACAGCTCCAAGCCAGCTGTTCTTCCTCAGAGCCAAGGCAGTGTACAAGAGGCGGGGGGGATAACTTGGGCAATAATCAGTTCTTTTTTCCCACTGCTGCTACTGCATTTGCTGTTTGTATCTTGCTGCTGCCATCATAGCTATGGCAGCAGAGGGTCTAGGACAGACGTGGGTAAACTTTGGCCCTCCAGGTGTTTTGAACTTCAACTCACACAATTCCTAGCACGAAAACACCTAAAGGACCAAAGTTTACCTATCCTGCTCTAGGATCTTGCTTACAGCTATCTGTGCTGTCCTCAAGTTTCTGGAGAATTTGGTCAAAGATGAGAATCAAACCTAAACTATAAATTGAATGATGATTGACAGCACAAAGCTAGTCTTCAGAATGTCCTCCTTGCCCTTGTGGCAGCTGGCTACAGGGACTGTAGCTCCGTGATCCAGGCCTTGCATTTTCAAAAATCCAAGTTCAATCCTGGATGTTTTCCCTTAAAATATGTTGAGGTACTAAAGGTGGGAAAACATATTTTCTTAAGATCTCCGAAAGCTTCTCCCAGTCAGCTGGTCAGCAGTGGGCAGAAAGGCCAAGTGTTTGATTCATTGTAAAGTGCTTCATTGTATTTAATCTTCCTTCTATACATGATATCACTGGCAGCATTTTGCCAACATGGTGCGCCGAATCTGGCTTATGGTGGTGCACTCATAAGGTTACATCCAGATTAGACTACATGATTATGTTTATGATGAGTCCTGACCTGGGAGAAAAGCGGGATTAATAATAATAATAATAATAATAATAATAATAATAATGAGCTTAAGATTCTTACATGCCAAATTTCAGCTGCTATTTAAATGACCTGGCTCACCCCTCTTTGTTTGAAGTTATATTTTCATACTCAAAGAAATTGCTATGTTATTCAGTGGCATCTGAAGAAGCAGATTGATATCTACAAAAGCTTCTGATAAAATAGATCAGTTAGTCTTAAAGATGCTATTGGTTTATTCTCCATTTCCCTATTCTTTTTTATACAAATGAGGAAGTCCTTGCCAAAGATTACAGATATAGTTGTCTGTTGACGCTAATAACAATAGATAGTGATGCCTGGCTTTTCTTTTTCAGTTGTAATTGGTGAATTTAAATTTGATCTTCTAAGGTGACTTGAATACCATACGTTAGCTACCCAAATTAACTGAGATCATTGTGGTGTAATTAGTCATAATGTTTCATAATTATTTATTTACAGAACCAATCTAGTAAATTGGCTTCGATTGTTGCTCAGACAAATATGTGCCAGAGTTTCCGAGCCTTCAACACCTGCTACTCTGACACAGGGCTCTTCGGTTTTTATTTTGTTACTGATGGCTTGCATATTGAAGATACAATGCATTTTGCCCAGGGTGAATGGTGAGCATGATTTCCTTTCCTTGAAAAATAAGAAGGAAAAAATGTTTGATAATGGAACAATTAGATAAAAATCCTCAGTCCTGTTGTTGCAGTTATATGCTAGATCCAAATTACATATGTTATCTTGAGAGTAAGGAGTGAAATGATCATTGAGGTCACCTGTAAATGAGCATTAAGAGTATTTGTTCTTCTGTTTACCACACGTCCCTGTCTCTGCTGTCTCCTACTTCAATTCTGATACAGTTAGTGGGCCTCAGCTCCTTTGTAGCTATTATGACCATTCCACCATTATTTTATGTTATATATAGGTATAGATATAGATATATGATGTTATATATAGATATTTAAGATATTATAAAACCTATTTGTAAATTATTTTAAATTATTAATGTGTGTTACATATAGTGTCAATGAGCCATCCTGATATTTAATTTTGAGACTAGAAAGATAAAAAGAAAGGGATTCAGTGTCATGTAAAAGTGGTTGGTATTTGCTTAAGATTCCACATTCCCACCCTATTCAGGATGAGCCTCTGCACTAGTGTGACTGACAGCGATGTGAAGAGAGCCAAAAACATCCTTCGAAATTCCTTGGTGGCTCAACTGGATGGTATGTTTCTTTTATTAGGCAACTCCTACTTGCCAAGTTCTGAGCAGGATTTTATGTATTTCCCCCATCTGAGAATTGCAGTGAAAGTGCTGTTTCTCCTGACTCCCTCTTGGGGATGAAAGACCAAATGATATGGTGTGCATAAATTACTGTAAGACTTGTCCAACACTAAAGGTTTGCTATCTATCCAATCTGCACCATCTTAGAAAAGGAAGCTTGCTTTATTTGTAAGCTGACTTATGCTACTTAGAAAACAGGCGTTTTTAATTTTTAATTTGCCATCTTGCAGATTAAATTGTAAGGTTTTTGTAAGCAGAACTTGTCTCTTTTTTATCTTCTCAGTGTAATTTTTTTCCATACTACTTGTCCTTATCATTTAGTTCAGATTTGGGGCTTTCTAGATGAGACCTATTGCTTCTGTTCCAAAAAATAAGTACAACTTCTTTTCAGTGTAAAAAGAAATTATATATCAGTAGCTCCTTATTTAATTGTCCTTATTTAATTAATCGATGAATTAAACATTGTAGGACTAAAAACCGGGCCCTATATTCTGCACAGAGATATACACATCTTGCTAGTGATACTTAAGTGGAGTAAAATCCCAAGTGCATAAATATATATGTCATCTCAGTTAGCATTCCAGTTTTTCCCATTAAATAAAACTTCACAATTTCAAAATGAGAGAGAATTTTAGATGCTTCAGTGGCCTAGTTCGCAAGTGTATGTGTCATTAAAATAATTGTGGTCCTACCAGTGGCCTTTCTCAAATACTGTATGTACCAAAGACCAAAAATGATGTATTCAGTTAAGCTGAAACTCCTGAAAGTCAAATCAAAGTTTTGTTGGAGCTTTCTTGAATGAAGTACCAAAGGCACACGTGGCTACCAGGACCTGGTAAACATTTATCAATACTGTTTGCATCTGCAGATTTGGAAGATGTTTCATATCAGTAAATGCTGCTTCAGATTTCTATTGTCAACTGACTCATATTTTCCAGGCACTACTCCTGTCTGTGAGAATATTGGAAGTCAGCTGCTGAACTATGGACGGCGGATATCTCTGGCAGAATGGGATGCCAGAATTTCTGTATGTACTATCAATTTATGGAGTGGGCGGTTTGGGGGATAATAATGTTGCTATTGACATCTGTGGCTTTTGTATATTACAACCAAAGCTAGGGGATTGGTTTAAATACATAAAAATATAAGAATTGTCACATCAGCAGATAGTGTTTTGAAAAACAAAAACAAAAAAAACACTCAGGTTCTCAAACCAAACCTCTGAACATGACAGTTTTCCATAGATTCAGAGCCCATATTGCAAGATACAGAAATATTTGGAGCTGGAGGGATATAATTTAGTCTTTGAAGTTTCACACATTCATCATATTACACTTGCTAAAATCAAAACAATATAATTTTAAAACAACAGTAGATAAAACTAACTGCAGTCAATTCACAGGTGCTAAGTGTTAGCGTCAGATGGGCCCATTCAGCCTACTCAAGGTCAAAGGCCTGTCTGAACATCCATGTTTTCAGGCTGTTCCTACTGACTGTTAGGAATTGTGGAACTTGAAGTCCAAAACAGCTGGAGGGCCGAAGTTTGCCTGTTATGGATATTGGGAGTAGCTTTAGAAGGCTCTTTGCCAAATAGGACCAATTTTACTAACCGCGATGCATCTTTTTCCTGGTGGCTTACTTTGCCCTGGAAAACCGAAGCCTTAACTTTATTCTGTATATTGAAATGTAATACTGCTTTTGCCTTACATGTTTTCTAGGAGGTTGATGCCAAAACAGTGCGCGAGGTGTGCAGTAAATACCTTTATGACAAATGCCCAGCTGTTGCAGGAGTAGGTAAGTGGCTATCCTTTAGGTAAGCTGTACTACTTAGAAGCTGAGAATGCAGTGGGTGTAAATAGGCCATGGCTTCATTAGAGACCTGCCTGGCTTCTCTCAGGCTTTCATGGAGCAACTTGTCTTTTTTTTTTTTTGGGGGGGGGGTGCCTCTGCTCTCAGTGGGCTGCTTCAGTTTGACTGTGTCAGAATTAACATTGACCGTGACATGGAGTTGAGACTTAACTATGGAGGCAGCAACAACGCTGCATACCACCCTTGTAATCCTATTGGAGCAGGGCTACAAATATAAGGGAGCAGGGCTTATAAAATGCTCTTTTGGGTAAATATTCTTTTATGTAACACTACCAGAGGAACGAGAGACCAGATTGCCAATATCCGCTGGATAATGGAGAAAGGCAGGGAGTTTCAGAAAAACATCTATTTTTGCTTCATTGACTATTCTAAAGCCTTTGACTGTGTGGATCATAATAAACTGTGGCAAGTTCTTGGTGGGATGGGCATACCAAGCCACCTTGTCTCTCTCCTGAGGAATCTGTACAAGGACCAAGGAGCAACAGTAAGAACTGACCACGGAACAACAGACTGGTTCAAGATTGGGAAAGGCGTACGGCAAGGTTGCATACTCTCACCCAACCTTTTTAACTTGTATGCAGAACACATCATGCGATGTGCGGGGCTTGATGAATGCAAAGCTGGGGTAAAAATTGCTGGAAGAAACATTAACAACCTCAGATATGCAGATGACACCACTCTGAAATCAGAAGACGCTTACTTCTTGGGAGGAGAGCAATGTCCAGTCTCGATAAAATAATAAAGAGTAGAGACATCTGACTGGCAACAAAGATCCGCCTAGTCAAAGCCATGGTATTCCCTGTAGTAACCTACGGATGTGAGAGCTGGACCTTAGGGAAGGCTGAGCGAAGGAAGATCGATGCTTTTGAGCTGTGGTACTGGAGGAAAGTGCTGAGAGTGCCTTGGACTGCGAGAAGATCCAACCAGTCCATCCTCCAGGAAATAAAGCCCGACTGCTCACTGGAGGGAAAAATACTAGAGACAAAGTTGAAGTACTTTGGCCACATCATGAGGAGACAGGAAAGCCTAGAGAAGACAATTCTGCTGGGGAAAGTGGAAGGCAAAAGGAAGAGGGGCCGACCAAGGACAAGATGGATGGATGGCATCCTTGAAGTGACTGGACTGACCTTGAAGGAGCTGGGGGTGGTGACGGCCGACAGGGAGCTCTGGCGTGGGCTGGTCCATGAGGTCACGAAGAGTCGGAGACGACTGAACGAATGAACAACAACAAACCAGGCTGGCTCTCTGCAGTAATACTACTGCAATCTCTGTCTGTCAGCCAAGAAAATCCTTATTTCAGGAAACCTGCCTGAACAGCTCAGTTTCTTACACTAGCTGGTGTTTCCCCTCCTCGCACCTGCCATTATTAAGACAGAGGCTGAGCCTTCAAAGCCAAGCTCTTTAGATGAGCTGGGTTTTCCAGACAGGGTGCAAAATCTACAAAATCCCCCCAAACACTATATTCTCTGAAACCATACAGGCTTGGATTTTGTCATTATCAGATCAAGAATTTGGATTCCTGAAAAGCAGGGAACAGAGGTATATTGTTAAGAATTGATCTTAAAGGCAAGTAAGACTTCTGTTTAACTCTCCTGTAGTTTTTTCATATCTTAATAGTTTTAGACAGTATTACAGTGCATTGGGACAAAACGATGCCAGAAGTTTCTTTGCAGTCTTTCAAATAACCCCCCTCTCTTCTCTCTCAGGTCCTATTGAACAGCTTCCGGATTACAACCGTGTCCGCAGCGCTATGTACTGGCTTCGTTTCTAGCCTGTGTTGTGCAGAATAGAAATATGGCCATGCAGCCAAGGAAAGGTGCATTCTCCAGGTCTATTCTTGTGACTTTCTTGAGTGCCAGTGGCAAGTTGGGTTCCCTAATTCCTGTACAATACTCTTCTTTGAAGTTATGTAGGTGGCATATTCAAGAAAATGAAATAAATTAAACTTATATGACATTGGTGTCCAGTGTTTATGAGGAGACAGCAATGAAAGTAAGATGGGCTGAGGGCATCATCCCATCTTTATGAGAAAGTTTTGCCTTTTATCATAAGTCTTATTTACACTTGCTTGTATTACCATTTTGTCCATATAGAAAAATGCTGTGATAAATGTTTTACCACTTTGATTTGACCTTCTTCAACAGGTAATTCAAAGTGATGAAAAATACTGAGAAAACAGATATGTTCCTTTTTTCTTTTCTTTTTTGGCTTCATTGGTTATTTTGAAACTTTGTTCCCTTCTTCTGTATCAAATAGTCAAAAGTCTTTCCACTAGGCAGGAAAACAATGTATTAGCCTTTTCTTTTTAACTGGCAGTCAGGTGATTGAGGTATGTTTAAAAATAGTCCAATATAACTCACCCCCTTCCAAAAAAAACTGCATTAGAATTATGAATTCAATGTTGCAAGTTTGCATTATAAGACAACATAATAAAGCCGACTTGAAGGAGAATTTATTTCCTGGTATGAAATTTTCTCCTGGGCTTCTTGGAATCCTATGGCGCTTGGTCACAATTTTCTTCCATGCACAGAAACGTCTTAGGAGTATTTCAAAACAAAACAAAATCTACTGTGGTGCTCTCAGGATGGCATCTCCACAAACCCATTCTAAAATATATGATATGGACAAAATGGTAAGCCAGCAAATGACTGGCAACAAGGAAGAGACCCACTTAGCTTTGATCAGGGGTAGGCAACTATGCAGAAGGCAGAAGACATCCCTCGTCAGATGACTATTCTTGTCACTTTGCAGGTCACCTGAAGGGATACAGGATTCTGACTGCCATTCTTGCATTTTTTTTTCAGCTGAATTGTCTAATGGGGGAAGGAGGATGGGGAGTTCTGTAAGTTTAAGGGAAACAAGCTGCCACATTTTCAAGGAGTTTTAGACTAGCTTGGACTGATTTTCAAGCAAAAAGTGCCTGAAAATCATTCCACAAAATATTTTCAAATGGGGGCCTTAGATGGCTTTACAGAGTTCCACAGGACATCAGAGGGCGCACTTGGGAGTCCCAATGGCTGCATGCTGTCCCTAAACCACACTTTACACCCATCCCTCTCTTACATGTTTGCTAGTTTCACTTTCTCATTTATTTCTATAATAATACATTAAACTCCTAATAGCTTAGTGAGCTGAACCTACATTTTCTAAAAATTAAGCAAGGATCAGCTGAGCACTGGGCAACTGACTGCATAATCCTTGCAGAATATATGACATGCAACATGGTTCTGATTTATAGGCCCTTCAAAGTAGTTAATCTGTTCTGCAGCTTCCTTACTGTTCTACAGAAGTTCAGTATACTTTTTTAGGAGCCCCCGGTAGTGCAGTGGGTTAAAACCTTGTTCCGGCAGAACTGAAGACCGACAAGTCGGAGATTCGAATCCGGGGAAGTGCAGATGAGCTCCCTCTGTCAGCTCCAGCTCCTCGTGTGGAGACATGAGAGAAGCCTTCCACAAGAATGGTAAAACATCAAAACATCCGGGCGTCCCCTGTGCAACATCCTTGCAGATAGCTAATTTTCTCACACCGGAAGAGACTTGCAGATTCTCAAGTTGCTCCTGACATTAAAAATAAAATAAAATAGTATGCTTTTTTATTCAAACATGTATTGAAAGGCATATGTTATGCATTTAAATGGCCAATACCTGTATTGCAACCTTCAGAAAAGGGTTTGGTTTGTTGAGTAACTAAGCTTAAATCCATAAAGTTGTAAGCAGTCTGCATGTAATTTGTATAGGTATCTGTAAAGATCACCTTGATTGGTTCATGCTAATGGATTGTTCAGTTTTTTGATCTAGTCAGACTGCTTGAAATCGATATATGGATCAATTAATTTGATAGCCAAGCTTCTCCCATGCTTTCTAAAACCCGTGGTGTGACTGTGGCAGAGATTCCCCACAGGATGTCAGTAGTTTATCACCCTTAAGCTCCTTAAAAGTCATTTTTATTGTTCTATTTTTGGGTGACATCTTAAAGTTCCACTCCATTTCTAAATGTCCTGACAAATGAATTTAAAAATAATGTCAAAACTTCCAGAAGTTAGTCATAAGACTTGACACAAGTCCAGCAAACATGCCATGTGGGCTGAATTTGGATTCATACTGGCAGTTGGAGTGTGAACTCACACTGTCTTAGACAAGTTTGAAATTGTCAAGAGCTCTTGCTGTAATTTGCACTGAAACTGCCATTGCAAGCTGTGGCTCGTTGAATCTGCCACTGAACACCCAGAAGCAAACTTGCTGTTTCCTGAAATTTGGGCTTATAAACTACTATATTATACCTTAGTTTATAAATCTTTGTTTGTCCTGATCTTCCCTCTGCCTCCTCCTGGCACATTTGATGAAAATATCTCTCTTGTACAAAGGCAGGTAAACATAATGTCTTCCCATGCCTGCATTCCCATATATTTGGTTACAGGGAGGAGGAGTGACCGGTCATTTTAGTGCTGGCAGATATAAGCCCTTCCCTAGGGCTTATATCTGTAAATAAAATGTGCTGTGTAGTAATGTGTCATAAAAACTACTTCATAGCATGTCATATTGCTTGAATCAGTCCATATATAACTAGATTTGTAAATCTGTAAAATTGGCAAGATTTACATCAAATAGTTATTGGTTAGCATTTCAAGATATTTACAGAAAAAATGCAAAGATGTAGGAAAACAGGATGGATTCTGATCCATCTTAGGCCAGTGTCAAATATTCCCTTCTTGACTAAGTTCCTATAATGGGATCCCAGTTTCAAGGATTTCTAGATGAATTAGATTATCTAGATCCATTTCAGTCTGGAATGAGATCTGGTTGTGGGATACGCAGCTTTAATCATCTTGAAGGATGACCTACATGGGAACCGAGCAGGACGATGGTGTGTGTGTGTATCTGAGTATTCCTTGTCTAAGAAAATCCTCTGAAATTAATGCAGATGATACCAAATTGGGAGGGATAGCCAATACTCCAGAAGACAGGAGCAGAATTCAAAATGATCTTAACAGATTAGAGAGATGATGGGCCAAAACTAACAAAATGAAGTTCAGCAGAGACAAATGCAAGATACTCCACTTAGGCAGAAGAAATGAAATACGAACATACAGAATGGGGAATGCCTGGCTCCATAGCAGTATGTGTGAAAAGATCTTAGAGTTCTTGTGGAAAGCAAGTTAAACATGAGCCAACAATGCCAATGGATTTTGGTCTGCATAAATAGCAGTCTGGTGTCTAGAATCCAGGGAAGTTGTGCAACTCCTCTATTCTGCCTTGGTCAGACCACACCTGGAATACTGTATCCAATTATGAGCACCACAATTGAAAAAAAAGATGTTGACAAGCTGGAATGTGTCCAGAGGAGGGCAACTAAAAACTCAAGCCCTATGAGGAGTGGGCATATTTAGCCTGCAGAAGAGAAGGCTGAGAGGAGACATGATGAGGGCCATGTATAACTATGTCAGGGGAAGTCATAGGGAGGAGGGAGCAGTCTTGTTTTCTGCTGCCCTGGAGACAAGGACGCGGAGCAATGGCTTCAAACTATAGGAAAGGAGATTCCACCTGAACATGAGGAAGAACTTCCTAACTGTGAGATCTGTTCAGCAGTGGAACTCTCTGCCTCAGAATTTGGTGGATGCTCCTTTGTAGGCTTTTAAACAGAGGCTGGATGGCCATCTGTCGGGGGTGCTTTGATTGTGCTTTTCCTGCTTCTTGGCAGGTAGTCGGACTGGATGGCTCGCGAGGTCTCTTCCAACTCTATGATTCTGTAATTTTATAATGGGGTCACCATAAGTTGATAGGCGACTTGAAGGCACATGCACCAAGAGGGAAGTTGGATCATTCCATAGTAGACTGCATTTCAATCAGTAGCAGTTCCTCCTGTCAGATAAATGCAATGTACAAAGTATTCATTATTGACCATTAGCTTTTAATATTATGTAGAGAGAGGACCACAATTGTTCAATGTTTCAAGGGCAGATAATAGTTTATATCATGTTTTAAGAAGTTGTTAAAATACACCATAAGTAATGGCTTCTTGTCCAGAGCATGCCAGCTTTATTTGTCAAAAAAATTACAAAACGCCAGCCATAGCACTATTTGTGTTTACTATCCAGCAATTCTTTATATAACCAACTCTGAATCTGTAAGTGAGGGGAGATGCAGTGGTTGCTACTGAATGTGCACAGACGTGGAAATACAAGGCTTTCTTCTATTGTTTTGGGAAAGAATCTTGCCTGGGGCTTTCCAGGGGCTTTCATTTGGACCATCCCTTGGTGGGTTGCTGAATCCCTGTGTCGCCATATACTTGCTGTTGCTGGCTCAAGAATTCAGTGCCCGGGGAGATGAAACTTAAAACTAGCTGGCACGAAGCTTGTGTTAAATGAGCCACCCAGATCAGCTTCGCTGTTCATTCAGCTTTTATCTGAACAAATCTTGGATTTAGAGAAAGACACATTCAAAACTTTGCATAACGGCATTGTTATGCACACATTTTTCACTGCTTCTTGAAAAACACAAGGCCCCTGCTTTCTTCTACAGATCTCCCTCTCCCATCTTGTCTGGAACAGCAGAAAAGGGATTAAAAATGGAAAAAATATTTTTGGGGAAAGAAGATAATTTTGATTGAAATCGGAGATTGTGTCTCATTGACCTGTTTGATCTGTCTGCCAGACAATGTGGGATTGTTCTATGCTGAAACAATGTAGTTCTTTGAACTTAGCTCCCTCCCACTCCCGATTTCAGCTCTTTTGCCTGAATAATGGCATTCTGATGGTATCTTCACACAGGCTAATTTTTTTAAAAAAAAAACCTGAACTTCGAAAGCCTAAATCATTGAAGTATATGAATTAATGGTTTTCCTAATACTGTACACATTTAACCGATCTGCTTATTGTACCTCTTTTGTGTTATGTTTGTTCCTTGTTGCATACCTATGTACAGAAGTCTCCTGGTTACCACCTAATTTCTTCACTGTGGAAAAATAATTAGGATCTGTCTGGGGCTCACTTTGTTGCTGGTCATATACAATACTTGATTTATTGCTGCTCACCCTTAGATCTACCTGTAGATACATATCTATGACTGCCCCTGCTCCTGGCTTACATCACTTTTGGGACATCTTGCAAACGATTCCTTCAGAACAAGCGAGAGTGCATACGCTGGTAAAAATGAAAACATCACAGAAAGTAACTGTGGTTTTGTTTGCTTGCTGGGGAACTCCCAAAACAGAGTTTGGCTCGTTGTTTCAACTTGTTTAAAGGCTGAATGATTTTTATAAGATTGTAATTGAAATATTTTCAGCTCCAAGCCCTGCATTGGGAGTTGTGGGGTATGGAAATGCAGGCACATTTTACCCTCAGAACAAGCTGCTCCTTTGAAATGGGAGAAGTGCCTATTTGGAATTCTCATCTCTTGCCAATTGTCTCTAATTGCCTCACCTGAATGAAATTACTGCCCCCTCCCCACTTGGGAATGGCTGTTGATACTAATCATAGCTACAAAGCATTGCTTGTCCTCAGAGAACCCTTCAACTGCAAAGAGCTGCTTGCAGAGGAAAGAGATGTAAGTGTTTATCATCACACTGCTACTGGTGGGTGCCATGGAGCCCTTCTGTCTTTTGGCAGTTGTGTAACCTCACAACCACAGAAACCCAGGGAATCTGCAAGTGTATTTTGGTTTGTCCATACAGTAACACACTAAAATCATGCAACATCTTCATGCTGTCAGTTCTGATTTAAACTTTAAAACTGTGTTAATGTAATGAGCACTCCTTGAATCCTGGATCATCTCCTAAGCCTTAGCATCTTAGGTGGCGTTCTTGTCTTGTAAGCAAAAAGGTCTTCAGTTATTGTGGATCACCTTACTTCCTTGAACACACTTGATCTTGAGTCGCCTGAGGGCTGACAAAAGCGGTATATAAATAAAGTAAATACATAATAAATCTTATCTGATTTTAGAAAGCTAAGGATTGTCATGCCAGGGTAGTACTTGAATGAGAAACCACAATTCTTCAAGCAGGGCAAAAAAATATATCCTGTGGGAAACCTTAGAGATTCCTTACTGAAAATCAGAGCGGACAGTATTGGTCTATTCCATAATTTCTTGAACTTTGGTACTTTAGATGATTTTGACTTCACCTCTCAGAGATTCAAGCCAATATGGCCAATGCACAGGAATTATGGTGTTCTTGCTATCCGGAGAGGGCTGTACTGGTTAGGTAAAGTGGGGTTAAAGAAATGTTGTATATTTATTGTGGAACAAGGTGAGCATTCTGTGAACAGCATGCCTTTATAAGACTGAAAATGTACATATGAAACCCAAGCCAATATCATATAGTGTTAGGCAATACTATCTCATGCAGTTCTCTTCTTCAGCAACTACTAATGGGAGGTACTTTTATATTGCCAGTGTAGACAGGCACTTGTTTACTGAATATCACATTACCCATCAATTCTTATCAGTATTTGAAATTGGATAACTGCAGATGGTGAGCACTGAGAGAAATTGAGCAAAAAGGATCATGATGAAAAGTGAGGGGGAAGTATTCATTTATTTAGAAAAAGAGATAGATACTGTGAAGCTCCACAGAACAGTCACTAGAAAGTCTGCTCAATGCCTTGTGGCATTTTTTCCAGATACTCTTGATACATGTTTTTTCTTTCTGGCTATTAATGATGATAAACCAACTTTTTTAAAAAAGGGAGATGTTGTATTGAAATGCTATTTTGCATTTCTGTGCTATTTTCTGTGCTTCTACAGTACTATTGTGGAACGGTGAAATATGTCCACTTTTTAGTTGTAGATTAAAAATTGGAAAGAATTCTCATCAATTTGAGTAAAAGATGGAATACGATAGATCTGGAAAAATCCCAATCTCTTCATGAAGGATGGGAAACACCCATTTACAGACAGTTTATGGCTTGAAAACTAAATACTGGAAGGATCACTTGTTTCCACTTGTACCTACTTGTATATCTTGATCATAGTTTGATGCATTTCTCTGGGTGCCCTACATTTGAGGCCTGACAGGTTTGAAGAGAGGACTGACTTCATGATGGCACCTCCCTCTGGAACATACTCTCTAAAGAGCTTCCCATTTCAGTATCAAGTAAAAAGTTGTTTATTTTTCCAAGCAGTTGAAAGACAATTTGTTTCACCTATTAAAAGGTTTTGGGAAATCTTTGCGGTATTGTTCATTGTTTTAATTTGTGTGTCTAAGTATGACCCCTCCCAGATATTTCTTCAGTGGGTGGGGTAATTATTTCTCTAATTTAGCTCAGCATGAAGGTTTTTACTCCGTTTATTATTAGGAATAAGAAATGATACTCATGCCTCCAAAATACAAACAGCAAAAAAAAAATTAAAAAAACATAGCTTCACTTTTACTGTTCAGGATGCACTGAAAATTAAGGCTTTTAAATTTCTGGTGTATAAACTAGCTTTTGAAGGCCCCTGTGCTGCTTGTGAAAAGTATTTGTTACTACCAGCTTCCCACCATCCAAAACTAACAGAAGGAAGAGCAGCCTGGACATCTTCATGGCGTGTTGTAGCAGTCAGGGTCATCTCTTGCCTGGTGTGTATACATAGACTCCAGATGTGTGTGGCTTGGAAGCGATATTTATTGCATCTAAACATTTCCCAGCATAACAGTGTGCACATTTTTAAATGTTTGAGCGGGAGGGCTGCAAAACCAGATCTAACTATACATCTTTCAGGTTGTGATGCCAGCCCTTTTCCAGCTAGGATCAGTATTTTGATGGGAAGATTAAAAAAGATTTTAAAACTGGCATATGGAAACAGAAAGAAAAGGTATGAATGAAAACTTCTCTGTGGTAAGACCCAAGTCATTTGTGTCCTGACCACACAACCAGATGTGCTGCCATAGGAAGAGCTGAGCAGCATGACATGCTGCCAATTCTTGGGCAATATGAGGTCATCTCAGATGGGCTTTATATGGGAAGGGTTCCCATGGTGACAGACGGTGGCTCACCTTGGAAGGGGCAGGGCGGGTATACCTGTCCTTTTTCTTTTGTCGAGCAGGCATTCATCCAAAACACTGGAAATTCAACAGAACCAGCCTTCAAAGGCAGAACATTTGAGACAAGCTGTATCATGCCAGTTCTGTGCAGAAAAGCTGCCTGGTCCCACCACAAGCATGTACACATTTGACTGCCCTTGCTGTTTAAAGAAGGTGCCTCTTCCTGAATTATATGTACTCTTTTCCTTTAGAACATTTGGCTATGCAGTGAACATTTTCTTCATTGTGAGGCCATTGCGATATGAAGGTGCCTGGTGATGTGAAAATGGGTGATAGCAACACAGCGATCCAACATTTTCTTAAGGATTGTAAAAGTGGGGAGCATAGGGGCTGCAATTTTGTTGGCCTTGAGAGAGCTATGCACTTGGGCACATGGTCTGAATCCTCACTCAGTCATGGAAACCCATTGGGTTACCTTGAGCAAGTTACACTTTCCCAGTAAGAGAAAGTGATAAACCTCTTCTGAACAAATCTTGACAAGAAAAGCACAGACCGTGCTGGATGTCCTGTTTTCTTTTTAATAAGTCTTAATAGATTTTAATAGGTTTTAACTCTGATAATTTAATCACATTTTAATTTATATGCTGTGAATTGTTTGCAGTGTTTGTTTTTAGTATTGTAAGCCATCTTGAGTCCTGAAGTGCCTGGGTAAATGGATAATGGATGGATAGATAGGCCATATATCAGAGTTGACTTGAAAGCATATGACAGAAACCTGCCTTGCAGCACAAGGATGTGTGTCAGTGTTATGCTTATCTTTCTTAAAGTAAAACTACTGGCTGCACCATATCCCTGGCACATACAGGTTTTGCCAAGAAGGGACACATGTTGTCAATTGGACCATTTCACCACTTGGATTATTCTCTGCACCAGACTGAAAAGACTAATCTCTTGCCGTAAATACATCCATGTTGCCTTCCACACTATAGGCCATAGACTGATGGAATCCCCATATTGTTGTATTCTTTTCAATATAGATGGTGTAAGATGTAGTAAATGAGCAAGTGGCCCAGTGACTTGCCTGGACCCACGCTGAAATCTATCTTCCCCAACACACACTGCCTATACATCACTGCATACCATAATTTTGAAGTGAGAATATATGAGGGTGGGTCAAAAAGTTTTGTCTCCTGTATCATAAAAACATGAATGAACATATAACAGCAGACATTAGTACACATTTGCACCATTGCTAAACCCAGGCATCAAAACCATTTTGCAAAAATTCAGGGTTTTGCATTGTGACCCATGATTTTAAAGCTGTTTTAATGTCATTCAGGTAATTGAATCTGAAACTTTCAAACTTCTTCACCCAATACCACAGATTGGTGATGTTTGTTACAGTCTCCCCATAAACATTCTTCATGCGATTATGGATTTCTTTAGATGCACAACCTTCTTTTGCCAGAAATTCAATGACGACTCTTAGCTTCAGATTCATGGTTCTAATCAGTCAATCGAAAAAAGAAAAGATTATATCAGTAGAGTAAGGTTACCTCTATCATATCATGCATATCAGTCCAGTAGCTGTGAAAGAAGTAAAAGAGAGAGTGATGGAGGCATTACTTTTTGACCCACCCTCATATTATACTAAATTGAAGATACAAATTTCTATTTTCACATTTCAGAGTAAGAATTAAAACTTCCATTTTGGGATAAATTTTAAATCCTGATTAAATCCTGATGAAATAAAACAATGCATAGCTTACCTGTTTTATAAAAGCAACTTAATAAACACATGTCTACATGAAAACTGCTGTCTCAGCAAAAAAAACCGGCCAGATATTAGTTTTGAAATGATTGCCATCCCTACTTGCCTCCATAAATTATTGATATCCTTCCCACAGTAATCATGTTTTTTTAATGTAATTCTCTTTCATATACCGGAGTTAACCTATAGTATGGAAGCAAAGTTTAATTAGTTCAAGATCAAAGTTATTCATTTCCAGAAATATTTGTGGGAGGATGTGGATTATGTTTGGCTCAACTTTCTTTGAGTCATCCTATCAGTTGAGTCATCCTACTCATAAGTGGGGTAAATATTAAGAAAACTGTTTGAATACAAGCAAGGAGAATGAGGGCAAATCCTTTGTTTGGAACTATCATAGGTTCGAATCTGGGGAGAGCGCAAATGAGCTCCCTCTGTCAGCTCCAGCTCCTCATGCAGGGACATGAGAGAAGCCTCCCACAAGAAAGCTAAAACTTCCGGGTGTCCCCTGGGCAATGTCCTTGCAGACAGCCAATTACTTCACCCAAGAAGCGACTTGCAGTTTCTCAAGTCACTCCTAACACGAAAAAAAAGGTTGCATGTTGCACAAAAAGCTGTCCTGAGTGGTCATATGGATTTCTTGAATTGGTTTGTTGGCCTTGAGAAGAAAAACTTTGTTGCTGGTACGCCAAAGTTGCTTCTGTCCTGGTTGATTTTCTTCTATCTGGTGTAAAATTGGCCTGCAATGCTGTGTACCATGTTTAGATTTTATGCTCACATCTATTTGGTCATTTAATAAATCAGCTTGCTCAGTTTGTCAGATCCTCCTCATCAATATCAAATTGATCTTTCTAGAACAGTGGTCCCCAACCTGTGGTCTGTGGACCACCAGTGGTCTGCAAGAACTAAAATATGGTCCGCATCCTCACCATTACTACACCATTGCAACGAGAGAAACTGGTCTCATGAAACCCACTTATAGTGCCGAGACTTATTAAATATGCTTTTCTGTGGGTGAGCAGATAGCATATGTTCTGTATCAGAAACTAGAGCTGATGTGGTCTATCCAATGCAATTTTCTGAATCAGTACCCCAGATAACCAAGCCAAATCTGAAGTTGATCAAAAACTGATTCGTAACTGTTTTGATACTAATGTTGGAGAGTGGTCCCTTGTCAAAAAAAGGTTGAGAATCACGGTTCTAGAAGAAGAACAACTTGAAGAAAATTCCTGCACTTAAAATCAGTTGAACTTTCAGTGTTTTAGTTTTAGATTGAATATCAGTTCAGTTTTAGTGAATAAACATAATGGTTATACCTAATGTAAGATGATGGTGGTGATATTGTTAAGATGGATTTGTGCTACACATGGTTAAAATTAATGCTGATCTTAAACAGACATAATGCCATTTGGCTGGAGAATCTTATAAGACAGCGATTCTCAACCTGTGGGTCCCCAGGTGTTTTGGCCTTCAACTCTCAGAAATCCAGCTATTAGGATTTCTGGGAGTTGAAGGCCAAAACACCTGGGGACCCAGAGGTTGAGCACCACTGTTATAAGAGATATCCAACTGGTACCCAATATAATACCATCAGCAGTGTCAGGAAAAAAATATATAGTTAAAGCCTAGACATTGACCACTTGAGGCTGAAATGTCATCAGTTCAGTCCCAAGTGGAGGGTTTCTCAGCACTTAATGGTAAGATGTTTGTCTGTGTTTAAGAAAAAATCAAAGACAAAGTTATACAGAAACACACATATCCTTGTCTAGAATAAATTCCATGGAACTCAAACTTCTCAGTGGATGTACACAGGATAGTTCATGTTTTATTGCTTTTAACCTTTCAAGACTTTTAAACTTAATTTTATATAGCTGTGTTGAAATCTGCTCCAGGAAAACTTCTAAAGATGGGATATTAATATCTAGAATTTAATTTAAAAACCTAATGAAATCAGAGTGTGGTGTTACCTGAAATAAACAGATCCAAACTAATAGCAATACAACCCTGTGAACTTGAAGCTACTTTGGTTTTTAAAAAATGGGAATAGAAAGCAAAACCTTTTCTTTCTTCTCTCCTTACGAGTGAGGGATGATAGAGGTGCACATATGGCATCTGGCTTCTCCTCGTAATGTCTGAAAAATTTATGTGTAATACATGGAGAATGTATGATATCAGCCACTTATAAAATGCCATGTGGGATCTAGAGATCAGTAAGCAACCCTGTAAAGACATGCTTGTAGGTCTGCTTTCCCCCCACAGCTGTTTAGTGTTTACAATCTTGTATGTCTGGAGAAGCAATATTCATTCATAGACACCTAAATGGCGTTATCACATTTAACTTACATTGCACAATGAGAAATACATGGCATGTGTGTAAAAGGATTGCATAGATTCAGGTGGGCACCCAAGTACCTCACTGCAAAACATCTCAGCAGAACAGGACCAGGCTATTTTGTCATACAAATCAAAATTCAGACACTAGGACAGTGGTTCTCAACCTGTGTTCCCAGGTGTTTTGGCCTACAACTCCCAGAAATCCCAGTCAGTTTACCAACTGTTAGGATTTCTGGGAGTTGAAGGCCAAAACATCTGGAGACCCACAGGTTGAGAACAATTGCGCTAAATATTAGCAATCCCTAATATCTAAATATTAGGGATTGCTTTCTGCTCCCATCAGCTTTGATGACCAGCCTGGCTTATGTTGACAAGTATATAGCCTGGAGTAACAGTCCAATGTTTTTGAGGGCCACAGGTTCTCCAGCTCTGTCCTAAAATGAACCAAGCTGGAGAGATGGTTGAATCTTTCTTCAGAATTGCTGGTGAAAGAATGTTCTCCAACATATTTGAGGGCAGTAACCTAGCTGAGTGATTGCAATCCAGGTGACATGGTCCACACATCTTGATTCTATATTCAGCATATTGTCACTGTTGTATATCTTTGAAGTGCTTGCTTTATTCTGCTTTGTGGTATGGCTGGATTCCTGAAATGTGCTTTCCCACAGCACTGTTGGGGAAAGCGCAGAGGGGGATTGTGCCCTGGCTATAAATAATGGCTCCCGGTGGCCACTGTAGCAAGCACCAGTTCAAACCTGGGAATGTGCCAGGATTTTGTTGTGGCATCTGGAAAGCATGCTGGTGTCATGGCACTGGGCATGTTTGGCTAGGAATTGTTTTGCTCAAATAAGGCAATCAGTTCACACAGAGCAGGACCCCAGGAACAGTTCCAGGTTCCCAGGCTCAGAAGCAAGGAGAAAGATGAAAGGCTCTCGAATTCCCATTTAGCAGTCTGCACTCCATCTGCCTCCCTTTCTGTTCTCTCCACTGCTCTTCCACTTTTGAGTGTCCCCCTTTGTCTTCCTCTCAAAAGGTGTTCTCAATCATTCTCTCATCCTATTAATTCTTCCCTCCTCCTCTCTCATGCCCATCCAGGATTTCTTTTGCCCATCCAGGAACTTGAATGTGGTGAAGCTAATAAATAAAAACTTCTTCCACGTGACCACTTCAAATACCTGCCAACAGGGAGCACTGTAGCTTGATGCGAGCAACACTTGGCTTGTTAAAATATTGCCCTGGAGATTATCTTCAGATTCCTATCTTGTATTCCCTCTCTACATTGGATTTTGGTTGCTAATACTTAAAAACAATCAAGTTAACAAGCAACAGACCACTGGCTAATAGCTGATATTAGTGGTATCTGATGTTAATGCCAATGTGCTTTACCGGAGAAAAGGTGGCCTTTAAAACATTGCCAAACTAAAGCTACAAGAAAATCCGGATGTGCTCAAACATGCAGAGCCATGCGCAGTATGCCATACAGCCTGCCTCTTGTCACTTCCCTTGTCACCCTGAATTTTAAATGCAGTTCTATGGTAATTGTGGTGGGCCCTCTGTACGGCCTGAGATTTGATTGTAGGACACACACAGATACCCTGTGGATACCAAAATCAATCCCATTATATACAACAGTGTAGTGAAATGGCACCTTTTATATAAAATGACAAAATCAAAGTCAGATACACACACATACTTACTTAGGCAATCCCTCGTAGCCCAAGGATGATGGTCCTCCAAGTCTGGTGTCTTGGCAGTGGGTACGTAGGTGAATGTGGAGTCCTATTCTTCATCCACATGTTCCTCCACAGTGAAGCCATTGGTTTGCAGGTGGAAAACAGTCCCGGTCAGGGTTGGCTTGATGTACCTTCCTCTTGGCATATTTCTTCCTTTCATCCTCCATTCGCGCCTCTTCGAATTCTGCAGCACTACTGGTCACAGCTGACCTCCAGTCAGAGAGCTTAAGGGCCAGGGCTTCCCAGTTCTCTGTGTCTATGCCACAGTTTTTAAGGTTGCCTGTAAGCCCATCTTTGAATCCCTTTTCACATCCACCATGGTCAACCCAGCAGAGTTGATGGTGTAGGATAGGGGTCCCCAAACTTTTTGAACAGAGGGCCGGGTCACAGTCCCGCAAACTGTTGGGGGGCCGGATTATAATTTGAAAAAAAAAACATGAATGAATTCCTATGCACTCTGCACATATATTATTTGCAGTGCAAACCCACCCCCCAAAAAATCAAAAAACAAAGACCCACACTTCTATATAAATAAAAATGTAATGTTTGTTTGTGGGATTAACAGAACTCAAAAACCACTGGACGAATTGACACCAAATTTAGACACAAGACACCTAACAACCCAATGTATGTCCTTCACTCAAAAAAATGATTTTGTCATTTGGGAGTTGTAGTTACTGGGATTTATAGTTCACCTACAATCAAAGAGTATTCTGAACCCCACCAACGATGGAATTGAACCAAACTTGGCACACATTTCTCCCATGACCAACTGAAAATAGTAGAAGGGTTTGGTGGGCAGTGTCCTTTGGTTTTGGAGTTGTAGTTCACCTACATTCAGAGATCATTGTGGACACAAACAATGATGGATCGGGATCAAACTTGGCACAAATACTCAATATGCCCAAATGTGAACACTGGTGGAGTTTGGGGGAAAATAGAATCTTGACATTTGGGAGTTGTGGTTGCTGGGATTTATAGTTCACCTACAATCAAAGAGCATTCTGAAAACCATCAACGGTGGAATTGAACCAAACTTGGCACACAGTTCTCCCATGACCAACAGAAAATACTGGAAGGGTTTGGTGGGCAGTGTCCTTTGGTTTTGGAGTTGTAGTTCACCTGCCACCATCAATCACTGTGGACTCAATGATAGATCTGGACCAAACTTGGCACTGATATTCCATATGCCCAAATGTGAACACTTGTGGAGTATGGGGGAAATAAAATCTTGACGTTTGAGAGTTGTAGTTGCTGGGATCTACAATCAAAGAGCATTCTGAACCCCATCAACGGTGGAATTGAACCAAACTTGGCATACAGTTCTCCCATGACCAATGGAAAATAGTGGAAGGGTTTGGTGGGCAGTGTTCTTTGGTTTTGGAGTTGTAGTTTACCTGCCTCCTTGGAGACCAGAGCGGCCGGAGCAGAGGGTTCCAGCGATGGTCGGAGCAGTGCCGAGTGGGCATGGCCAGAGAACGCCAGCGTTCCCTGGCCACGCCCACCCGGCGCCGCTGGCCACGCCCGCACGGCGCCGCTCCAGCCTTCACAGGAACCCTCTGCTCCGGCCGCTCTGGTCTCCAAGGAGGCAGGTAAACTACAAAAGGCTTCTCCCTCCCACAGGGCCAGAGCAGAGGGTTCCCGCGATGGGCGGAGCGGCACTGGGTGGGTGTGGCCAGGCCAGGCCGCGCGGGCCAGAGAAATGCCCTCAGCAGGCCGCATACAGCCCATGGGCCGTAGTTTGGGGACCCCTGGTGTAGGAGAATCGCTTCAATGCTGGTGGTCTTTGCTTCTTCCAACAAACTGACATTTGCCAGCCTGTCCATGTTTCACAGGCATAGAGCAGGATTGGGAGGACAATAGCTTTATAAACAAGCACCTTGGTGTCTCTGTGGATGTTCCGGTCCTCAAACACTCTCTGCTTCATTCGCAAACATGCTGCACTCGCAGAGCTCAGACAGTGTTGTATTTTGATGCCAATGTTGACTTTTGTGGAGAGGTGGCTGCCAAGGTAGCGGAAATGGTCAACATTTTTGAATGTTACACCATTAAGCTGTATTACTGGCATTGCAGAGGGATTGGCTGGTGACTGCTGGAATCTGAGGATATGGAGGGTCAACTATTATCACTCTTGACCTGTCCTCCTTATTTGAAAATGGAACCTGTTATGGTAACAGACAAGCTACCAGTTATGTAGAGATAAATCATAAATCCCTGTATGGTAATATCCTAGCCTTTATTCCACCATTGCCCAATCTCTTGTCTGCCAAAAGTGTGGAAATAGAATCATAGAGATCACAAGTCTAGTCCCCTGCCATGTAGGAAGAAACAATCAAAGCAATCCCAACAGATAGCATTCCAGACTCTGTTTAAAAAACTCCAGAGAAGAAGACTTCACCACACATCAAGGCAGCATATTTCACTACTGAACAGCTCTGTGAGGAAGTTCTTCCAAATGTTTAGATCACCCTTGTTTGAACCTCTTGAAGAGGCAGCTTGTATCCTTTCGGATATGTGACACCAACTCTTATCTGCCCAGGTCCAGTATGGCCAGTGTTCAGGAAAGGTGGGAGTGTAAGTCATCAACATCTGGAGATGACTCTTGGCTTCAATCCCCAATTAGATGAAGACTATATTAGAAAGCAGGATGCCAGGAGAGGCAGGAGCTGATGAGCTCCAAAGCAGAAGTGGGTGGGGGCACTTCCCTCCAAGCATCTCCATTCATCCGCTTGGGACAGCCCTCTTCTGCTTGACTTCAGCTGTAGTTGGGTTTTTAGCCTCACCATATGGCTAAGTGTTCCTGGAGGCAGTGGGAGGCTGGTTTGGCTCATGCAGAAGTAAATACAAGGCTGACCTGCTGCTCATATAACTTTCAAAGGAGAATGTTTCAGTCTGTCACCGGCCAGATGCTGAGTGCCTTTCTCCTGCTCTGTTCAAAGCAATTTTTGTGGAACTGCTTGCCAAGGTCTTCTTAACCCATCAGCCCCCTCAGCTAGATGCTTGAGTGAAATGGAGCAGCAGTCTCCTTCCTGGCTCACATGACTTAGCTGCTTTCTTCATTAAGAGCCATTTCATTCTCCATTCATCAGCAGCCCTCTCCCCTCTCTCAGACTGGATATGAACACTCTGCCAAATACAACATCCAGTTGGCCAGCTTTAACTATTATTTATTTATTTACTGTATTTAACGACTGGCTAATACAACGGGAAGAATGGTCATTTTTTCCATTATTAGTTATAGGAAGGAAAAACTAAATACATTCTTTAGAAAGAATGATCAGAAGGGGTAGTGTTGGATTCTGATGCTTTAATGGTAACTACCATATGCAACTTCTCTATTCCACCAATGCAGATTATTCAGCCACAGAGGTGATATGGGATTTACTTTGCTGGTGTCACACCCATCCTTTTATATACTATGCTGAAATTGTATTGTTACCCACACCATAAATTCAAATCAAGATTGTGTATGGTTAATGTAAACCAGTGGTTCTCAACTCTCCTAATGCCGTAACCCCTTAATACACTTCTTCATGTTGTGGTGACCCCCAATCATAAAATTATTTTTGTTGCTACTTCATAATTGTAATTTTGCTGCTGTTATGAATTGTAATATAAATATCTAATATGCAGGATGTATTTTTATTGAGTAGACTGAATTTAGCACAAATACCTGATACACCCAAATTTGAATACTGGTAGGGTTGGGAGGATTGATTTTGTCATTTAGGTGTTATAGTTGCTGGGATTTATAGTTCACCTACAATCAAAGAGCATTCTGAAGTCCACCAAATGATGAAATTGAATCAAAATTGGCACATAGAACTCTTTTGACCAGCAAAAAATACTGGACAAGTTTGGCATTGACCTTGAGTTTTGGAGTTGTAGTTAACCTATATCCAGAGAGCACTGTGTACTCAAACAATGATGGATCTGGACCAAACTTGGTGTGAATACTCAATATGCCCAAATTTGGACACTGGTGGAGTTTGGGGAAAATAGACCTTGACATTTGGGACTTGTAGTTGCTGGGATTTATAGTTCACCTACAATCAAAGAGCATTTTGAACCCCCACCAAGGATAGAATTGGGCCACACAGAACCCCCATGACCAACAGAAAATACTATGTTTTCTGATGGTCTTTGGTGACCCCTCTGACACCCCCTTGCAACCCCCTACCCCAGGGGTCCCAACCCCCAGGCTAGGAAATGCTGTTCTAAACCATGGTTATTAAGGATGGGCCAAGAACCATGGTTCCTCTCACCA
This sequence comes from Anolis sagrei, assembly GCF_037176765.1. Taxonomy (NCBI): domain Eukaryota; kingdom Metazoa; phylum Chordata; class Lepidosauria; order Squamata; family Anolidae; genus Anolis; species Anolis sagrei. The sequence continues at coordinate 56,663,136 of NC_090022.1, read as the reverse complement.
TACTTCAAGTCGGTCATTTGTTATTTCACCAAAACAAACAGTGTTAAAATAACAAAAACATCATTAGTTACTCCTAGGCAACACCAATGGAAGAAATACATGTCAAGAGCATGAATAATAATATCATTCTAATTATGAGTTGTTATGGGTTTTTCGGGCTGTATGGCCATGTTCTAGGCCTCACAACCTCTGAGGATGCCTGCCATAGATGCATGCAAAATGTCAGGGGAGAATGCTTCTAGAACATGGCCATACAGCCCGAAAAACCTACAACATCCCAGTGATTCCGGTCATGAAAGCCTTCAACAATACATTCTAATTATGTTTTAGCTTAATACATTTTTTATCATGTCAGAAGCAACTTGAAAAAGTCACTTCTGGTGTAAGAGAATTGGCCATCTGCAGGGACATTGCCCAGGGGCTGCCTGTGGGAGGCTTCTCTCATATCCCAGTTTAGTTGCTAAAGTATTGCTTAATAAGGGATCCAAAGCTGGCCAAAGTTTGTGTCCTGGCATTTAGAGCAAGACTGGATTCAGCACACAGAACTTAGGAACATTTCTTTTTGGACTACAACCTCCAGAATCTCATAGCCCATATGATGGATTCTGGGTGTTATAAGCAACTTTTCAAATCTCTTAACAGCATGTAATGGATTTCAAAGAATGAACCATTACAATGATGCATGTTTTTGGCTCTTAGATATCTGTTCCATCAGTTCTGCTGGCCCGTTCCTAAGTGGGACACATTGGTCCTGTGACTCAGATCCGAAGAGGCTGTTGAGTCATGAGCCACAGCCCACTCAGATCTGAAGGATCCCTTCAGGGATTCAGTCTGGAAAAGTGGCAGGGAAGTCTGATGCAGACAATTTAATATGCACTCAAGGCATATCTTTTCTGCTTCTCTTGCCATTGTCCTCCTCTGTGTCGCCTTTTCTCTGGTATAGTGTTCACATGTGATAGGTACATAAACAATTTTCCTCCAACTGGTACCTTCCAGGTGTGTTGGAGCACAAATCTCATTGCCTTGTAGCTGGCAGACCCAGTCTAACATATTTGGATGGTGCTGGATTAGAGGAAAGATTGACACCTGGGCACTGGTTGCAGGCTCTTCAGAAGCATTCCTGAATAAGCGTGTAAAGGAGAAATGTTAAACAGGAGCAAATATTAAGCAAATTCATCTTCCTAAGGCCATTTATTTTAGATTTTTTTTAAGCTGCACTATCACCAATATTTCCTCTTCAAATTGTTCTAGCGCAGTACCGGAGGTTGCATTCCATGCTGTCCCGTCACTCCAAATGGCTTTCTCTCATACTTTTTGTCTTTGCATTCTGTTTCTGAGAACACAACATGCACGTTTCATGTCTGTTTATGAGAGGTACTCACATGGATAAATCATCGGCTTTTCCTCCTAAAATGTCCATTTACTTCAAATTGTATATCCCAGAGCTTAACTCATAAACCAGGCATCAAGCAGCTTACTAGCAATTAGGATACAATAAAGGCCGACACATGCCATGGACAATTAGACTGTTCATCTTCTTTGCCAATTATGATACACCTCAAAGGCCCCTCTAGACGTACAGACTTCACTGGCCTACAAACACATGCAAGCAAGCAGCTCACTGATGTGACTCCTGCAGAAAGGAAAATCCTTCAAGATGGGTCAGAGGGGGCAGGGATTTCAGCTTATATCATTTTCTGTCTTGTTTCCTATTGTATAGTCCTGCTTTTGAAAAATGTGCCCTCTTTCCCACCCTTGCTATCCTCAATAGCCAAAAAGAAACATTGGCACCATCTAATGTACTTTCATTGGGTTAGTAAAGGTAAACGTTTTCCCGTGACATTAAGTCCAGTCGTGTCCAACACTGGGGGTTGGTGCTCATCACCATTTCTAAGCTGAAGAGCTGGCATTGTGGCCAGCATGACTGCAGGGAGCACTGTTACCTTCCCACCAGAACGGTACCTATTAATCTACTCACATTTGCATGTTTTCAAAGTGCTAGGTTGGCAGAAGCTGCAGCTAACAGCGGGACCTCACGTTGCTCCCCGGATTCAAACCTGTAACCTTTCGATCAGCAAGAACAAGATGGTACCACCTTCCCTGTCACACTTGGAGAAACTGGACTGGGCTGCCAATTGAATAGTGGCAGTCGGATAGCATTTTTCACTATTCAGAACAGGCATGGGCAAACTTTGGGGTTCTGGGTGTTCTGGACTTCATCTCCCAGAAATTCCAGCCAGCTTACCAGCTGTCAGGAATTGTTGGAATTGAAGTCCAAAACACCTGGAGGATTGAAGTTTCCCCATGCCTGATTTAGACCAATAATGCAGCCCTTGAAGTACACCCACATCTTGGCCCTACAATAGTGGATAATGATTGGGAGGGGAGTCCCAAAAGGAACAGTAGGTGACTGTTGCTACTGTCCCTTTGTTTGGATCTGCCCCAAATAGCACTGAAAACAATAGAAAGCAACTTGTGACCTTCCAGATGTTGTAGGGATCCTGTTATTTTCTCAGTTGGCTATTCTAGTTACAGCTCCTGGAGGACCAGAAATTGCCCGACCCTGATAGAAAGTGAACCTCTCCCCTCCCTAGTTGAAAATTGCCCAATTGCATGGCTGCCTGTGCTTGTGCCCTGGCTTTGGAGGCAGAGGCTTGGCACCTCCTGGCTGCCTGTAATGCAGCTCTGTCGAGAGGCCCAGCTCAGAAGACAGGTTCTGTCTAGGCAGTCCTTTTAATTCAAAGTGTGCCAAAGTGCCCTCCAGGGCCTGGTAATTAAACTGCCTTTCTGAAGAGACATGGAGCTTCCTTGTTATGGTTTGGTAAGTAGGTGTGAGTCATATTTTGTTAGATCTGGGCCAAATGGAATCCACTGCGGTTGAGCCCAGCTGCTCTGCCCTCCAGACACAGCACAAGGGAGCTGCCTGCCTGCTTGCTTTCCTCTCCCACCCTCTGGAGATGTGACCCCACCTGGGGAGGGTGAGCCACCCATCTGGTACAGCACGTAGCACACATGAGCGGCACAATGTTAGCCAGAGAAAAGTAGTGGCAAGTTGTGGTTTCCCAGTCTTTGCAGATTGTTGTGAGCATAAAGAGCAAAGGAGGGCTGTCCTTCTTCCTTAGGATAGGGGTTAGCACCTGGGGTATATCCAAACTGGGAGGTTGCATGAGTTTGAGATTACTTAAGTTGCCATTGGTGCCATGCCATGGAATCCCAAGACCTACCCTTTGATAAGATACTTAGAACTATCTTCCAAAGGACTGAAGTTCAGGGGAGTCCACTATAGCCCCATGGCAGAAAATCCTAAATATTTCTCCAAATTGGAAATCCCAGAATTCCTCAGAATCAAGCTATGAGAACGAAAGTGATATCAACCTCCTCTAAATCCTTGTTGTGGTCACACCCCATGATCCATTCAGAAAATCAAGTAGACAGTGGTTCCTGTGGGTCCCCAGGTGTTTTGGCCTACAACTCCCAGAAATCCCAGCCAGTTTACCAGTGGTTAGGATTTCTGAGAGTTGAAGGCCAAAACCTCTGGGGACCCACAGGTTGAGAACCAGTAAGAGGAAAGGCCAAATGGATCCTCTCTCTGTAGCTGCCATTTACAGTTGACAAAAGACTCCTATAATAACCCATGAGTTACTTATGATCTAGAACTGTTCTACTGCAGCTGAAGCTTGGTTCTAAATTGCAGCTGTCCAGGCAAAAAATTAGCACAAATTATCTATCTGTCATCATGCTGAAGTTGACAAATGGCTCCCAAGTTTTTAATTGTGCAAAACTTGGCTCCCAATTGGCTCTTGGGCCCTTATTTGAGCAAAATTTTCTGCTCAAATGAAGCCAGTTAACTGAACATCATTTGAACAAAGATGATTCTCCACCCAACTATGATGGGCCCAAGTCCTACTTTTCTATTCCTTGGGGCTTCTGAAAGCTGTATGGACTGCCAAAACTGCAAAAGCAAGAACAATGTGGAAATGTTTGGAAGTCAACTTCTAATTTAGAAAAACAAATAATTTGCCAGGCAAGTGAGAATAAAGAGAGATTGGATTGAAAGGCTCCAAGTAACATGCACCCACGTAGAGAAGAATGGCTGGAGTGACAACTAGAGAGCATTTATATGTTCCTCAGATGAACTGAAGACTTCTTCCAACCTGTGCATTGGGGAAATCCACCTCCAGCCAGTTAGGCAGCCTCCAGATGGGCTTGCTTCTCCTGCCATTTGCAACAAGCCTGTCACAGAACTCCTCGAGAAGAATACATGGAGCCAGGCACAGAAATTGGTGGCACCCTTCACTATAGCTCTCCAAAAGCTAGGAAAGGATCCTCTCTGTGAGCCACAGTTTATATATTAAATGGAAGAAGATGGGATCTTGCAACACCATGGCACTTGATCTTTTCTTCTTGGCCAGAAAACACAGCGTACAGATAATTTTGAGGTTGAGGACCACAATAACAGCATTGAGACCTACCGGGGCTTTAAAGCGAGCAGCCCTTCATTTCTGTCACCTGCAGAATTTTGGGAAATGTAGTTTGGGAAGGCAAGGACCTCTGTGACTGAAAATTCAAAAGGCCCCACTCTAAACTACATTTCCCATAATTCTGCAGGCAGCAGAAATGCAGGGCTGCCTGCTTTAAAGCCCTGGTGTGATAATGTCGTCAGAGCTTGCCTACTCTTTCATGTCATATAGCTCCATGCTGGGGAATCTGTTCTCTTTCAGGCATACAATACTTTTTCCTAACAAAGCCATTACTGTTGTGCCCTTCACACTGATGTATGACCCCAGGGATTAATTACTAATAAGGACATAGAGGCATAAAACTACATCAATCCTTGGGCTACTCCCCAAATGATACACCAAGTCTTCCAAGAGAAGGTTGGCTGTGAATCCCATTCTCATAACTCTTTATGAATTTTGAGCCTAGGTTCAAATATGTGCAAAAAGTCAGGGACCAGGGACTAGTGACTTACATCAGCATCAAGTGTCTTCCCTCTAAAGAGTAGACAAAAAGGCTGCACTTGTTACCTTGCAACTTGGGTCCTGATATTTCACAAGAACCTTTTGTTCTGTTCTTCCTTCTGCTCTCTGTGTCACTGTCCTTTTCCTGCTGTTTTACAATTGAGGGGTGCTGCCTCCCTTAGCCAGGAACAGCTGCTGAAAACAAAACAGTTGGCACATTTTTCCCAGCCCTCCTTCCCTACCTCCTCCTAAGAAGAAAGTTGGAGCAGTGGTAAGTTGTGATGGAAAGATGAGAACACAGATCTCTTGCTCTCTTTGTTATTATACATAGGATTCCTTGGGGTTGAGGCATACTCAGCTCCACTGTGTGGGTGGTCACTCAGCCTGCGTCTTCCTCACAGTCGGGAAGCAGAGGAGGCCACGTCAACTACAGGGGGCTCCCAAATGCAACCTGCTCTCCGGAGGCCTTTTGGCTTCTAGTCCCTTGGGGAACTCACCCTCCCTCCTGTTTCCTTTCAGCAGACTCTGGCATGCAAGGCCTCCTCCTGAGCTGCTTCAGAAGCAGCCATGGATGGCAAACGATGACATCACACAGCAAAGAGATCAAAAGATGAATGGAAAGAAGCTGAAAATCCCTTTGCCTGGAACTGTTTCAGCGCCATGATTGTGTCTGTAAATTGTATCCAAGGCCCTCAATTAAGGACTTTATTTCCCTGTGTGTTGCACAGAAAAATTGGGAAAGTGTAGCTAAGATCCAGTAAGTACACTGGCAAACCTCCATCACTGTACCTACACACCCACTCTCTCTTTGAGTGCACAACAGCAGTTGGGGAAATGATGCAGCCACTGCATAGAAAAGATGGGGAAATGCTAACGGGACAGAAAAAAGGCAGAATTACAAAACATGTTTTTTCCTTGGTCTTCTCCCAAAGGAAAACAGTGCTGGTAGGTCTTGTTTCAGTGGCATGGTGAACCATGCAATGAGTAAGGATTGGGCTGGATGGCCCTTCCAGCTCTTATTCCTTGAAATTTCTCTGAAACAGTTATATCCCAAAGATGATGGCACCATTGATTTAGAGGCAACAAAGAGGTCTTATGGAGTTTGAAAATGATCCCACCTAAAAGTCATGCTTTTGTAAAATAAATAGTCCAGTGGGACTATTGTCAAGATAGACCCTTTTATGGTGCCTATTGTTTTGGGTTTTAAAAAACTTTAAACTAAAATTGAAATGGATGGTTCTTTACATGGATGAGGTCTTTGGGAGGATGTCTGTGGGAAAATTCATGGTAGACTGTTGTGGGAACAGAATGCTGAATTAGATACACCTTTGGTCTGAATCTGATCCAATAGTTTTTCTTTGTTCCTGTGTTCTCTGGGAGACTTTTAAATAGAAGATTGTCCTATGTAACATAAGGGACACAGTCATCCTAGTTCAACACCCATTCTGAACTATTTGACAGATTGTAATGTGATGCTGAAGCCAATCTGTGGTTCCCAAATCCTGTTTTTGTTTCCATGTGAAGAGCCAAGATGGTTTATGAGGAATGGGGTTGCTCCACCAGACCTCTGGGAGCAGAACAATTCCATGGCTCATCACCACTTTTTCAGTGTTCCATCAAAACAACAGAGAGAGGGAGAGAAAATTGCAAGACCCCACACATCTCAAGCCATCCAAACCCAGCAAAGAGCTAAAACAGTGGTTTTAAATGTCTTTGTGATTGCTGACACTCAAATAAGCCTTGCATAACTGTACAAAGCAATTTCAAATGTAATTGTATCTGTTGTGGAAGAGGAAAAGGAGAAAACTGAGCAATGATGCTCAAAAGATTTTTATTTAGGTGTCAAGGGGCCGAGTGGGCTAGGAACTGTTGTGGGACCATTTTTCACTCCGTCTTGGAAACAAGAGAGTCTGCAAAGAAGAGAAATGCTGTGTTGTGGAAACCTCTAGCCTACTGCCATGTTCAAAGGCACGACCTTCATCTGAAATGCTGCCAAAGCTTCCAAAACCACTTGGAAATGTCTACATTGCAATTTCCAACATGGCCTCTTTTCTTTGCACACAAAATGCCCCCAAGGATGTGGCAGTGGGGCAAGGGGGAGAGGAAAAGCAAAAGACATCAAGTCTCCTTTTAAGATTAGCATCTCCTTAAATTTTTAGCTGTTCAGAGAAATCTGGAGAGGCATTTTGGGCACTGTTGCAATTCTGGAGAGGCTGAAAGACATCACAAGGGACAAGAGACGACGTATCTTGCCTGCTCTACCAGTTTCATGTAAAGAAGCTACAGAGATTATTGGATGAACTTTAATTTAACAATGAGATGGGAACATGTTTTCTGTTCTGATGTCAACAGGACTGCTTAGGGGCCACAATCGCCAGAAACCCTCTGACCCGGCCAAACCAACTACAGGTTCCTGGGATCTATAGTTCTCCCATGCAACCTTTTCCTTAGCTCTGTTTACATAATGTATTTCTTTACCTGATGCAACACCTTCCAGAACCTACTTCTTTCCTCTGATGTTTATAGCTAAAAAAAAAACAACCAGCTGAAACATAAAAATATTTTGTAGCTTCCCAAACTGACACCCTTCCAACAGGTTTTCAAAATGTATCTGTATTAATCCCTTGCAGCATAAAAAAATCTTCTTTATGCTCCCTGTAGGTTGGATTACAGTTCCCACCATCCTCAAATGGATGCTTGCTGAGGATAATTGGAGCTGTAGTCAATGTAAATTGGAAGGTCAGTAAAAGCTGTTTTGCTACATCGATCCTTTCATTCAAGATTTCTCACAAGAGCAGGAAATCTTTAACTCACAGGATATGTATAGCCCCTGAGATCTTTGGCTGTTACCTCTGATCTGTTGTGAAAGATAGGAGAGTATCTGAAAGTGTTTAAACTGTATGGAAGCAAATTGTGCTTTGTCAACAGGAAAGCTGTTGCATGGAACAAGCAGAAAGGCTATTCTACTGGGATCTACCCCTCTGCGGACAGGCATTGAACTAAGCTGTGCTTTATACATCCAAATTGATATGAATTACATCTGCCCGTAACTTCTTTTTTGTTCCCTGCCTGTTGTCAGGGTGTCAAAACATTGTCATGGGTTTTTCATCAGAATGATGGGGCCTGCAGTGCTTCTGACTATGTTGTTATCTAATGCTTTAATGCTGGGTTGTTTATGGTATTGGAGTTGAGACTAATACACAACTGTGCCTGGCTAAGCCTGCTTCAAAGTCATTCCTGTGGGAAGGCTGTAATGGGAGAGAAGAGAAGAGTTGGGGAGAGTGAATGTTTTGCTCTTAGGGCTGCGAAAAGGCTTGAACTGCTTTATGCTTTTCAGTATGCTGTGTAGCTGAACAATTTTCAGTTCTGATATCAATGATGTGTTGTGATAAACTCTTGCTTCCAGAATCAAGCTATCTGAAACTTCTGAATGCTTCTGTTTCTGAACTGGAGTTTGTCAGTGCATTCCAGCACTGCATCTCCCAGGGTTGGATTGCACTTCTCTAAACTAAATTTGGAATTGAATCCTCAGCCCCTATATCTGCTTGTAAGCCTTGTTCTCACTAACAGAGTTAAGAGACACTTAGGGTTTGGCCAACCTCTTACCTTGAAGGAGACCAGAAGTCAAACTTGGATGTCCAGATAATGTCCAGGATTAAACAAGGCTGTGCTGGTTTAAGAGCACATTAAACAAAGATGAGAAATGCTCGACAGTTTCCATGTCAGATACTTACAGGAATACTTACAGGACTATCAAGCGATAGTCCAAAAGTGGTAGGCTAAAACTTGGAACCTCAATCCATGGGTGATACTGAATGAGAGAACGCCTGCCCCCCGGGCACACAGAAGACCGGGTGACTTGGAAGGCGCTGAACAGACTGCGCTCTGGCAGAGCCAACCTTAAGAAATGGGGCCACAAAGTGGAGCCCATGACATGCTAATGTGGAGAAGAGCAAACCACAAACCACCTATTACAATGCAATCTTGAGCCCTACCACATGCACAATGGAGGACCTTCTTATAGCAACACCAGAGGCACTCCAAGTGGCCAGCTTGTGATCAAAGGACATTTAGTATAATGCCAAGTTTTCAACTTTGTGTTTTTAAATCCATTACAACTGTACCCTCAATTTGCTTCTGCCACAATAAATAAAATGTTAGTAAAGGTGTGCAGTGATGGCTTGGGGCTCTCTGGAGCTCTGCATTTGGCTCCTGTGGTGATACAAAGAACAGAACAGGTAACATTGACAGTCCAATGGGGCCAAACTAGCATCTGGACTTTGCCAGTACTATGTGCATCTGAACAGCTCCACAGCATCCAGGATCAATCCTGAGGATTTCTGCTTCGTGCCCATTCCAGATTTTTGCATGGGTGTAGATGAGCCCTCTCTTTCAGATTAGCAGTGGAAGCTCATGTGTTAAAATGCATTTTCCTACCAAAAATTTAAAAAAGAAAGAGTAGCAGCAGTAAAATAGGAAAGCGATGCATAACTGTCATATATGCTCATGTATAAGTCAACCTCATTTATAAGTTGAGGGCATGTTTTGGGGCCAAAATTATGGATTTTGATATGACCTGTGAATAAGTCGAGGGTCATTCGACAGAGAGGAAAGCCCCAATGACACCCTGGCCACCACAGCCATTTCCACACCCAAGCATTCAAAAAGACCAGAAGTGGTGCCATGTTGGAGAGAAGAGAGGGGAGATGGTGCTTCTTTTGGGTTCTCCTGGGACATACTGAACTCTTGCATTTTGCCACTCTATTTAGAGAAAGATCGTTCCTTTTTTTGATAAGAATTTCAGGTATAGAATTCACATTTACGCATGGAGTTGAAACAAAAAAAATTGACAAAAATTCTAGACTTATTCGGGAGTATATAGCGTAGATATGACGAGGAAGGATTGTTGACAACGTTTGGCTCTGACCTGCTCATTTTTCTGTGTGTCTTTTAGAGGATTTTGTAGTCAGCATCCAGTTATCATCAGGCCACAATTCCAACATATACTTGTTACTTTATCTGTTTCTCAGCAATATAAAATGTCCTTTTAGCCACCCTGAAGAACTCCACAGGAACAAGCATAGCCATCTTCAAGGGGGGAAGGCCAGCTGTGTCAGGTGTTTAATAGCACAGGTATGTGATATTTAATGTATGGGTTGAGCATGCAATGGAAACTTGAAGCAGCAGGGCAGCAAGCAAACAGATAAATGTGATGGAATTATCATTTAAGGGAGGGGTCCTCAAACTAAGGCCCAAGAGCCCGATACGACCCTCCAAGGTCATTTACCCAGCCCTCACTCAGGGTCGACCTAAGTATGAAACGACTTCAAAGCACACAACAACAACAATCTTATCTCATCAGCCAAAAGCAGGCCCACACTTCCCATTGAAATACTAATACTTTTATATTTCTTTAAATTGTTTTTCATTTTAATTATTGTATTGTTTTTAAGTGCTTCTTGCACCTCAAATAAGATATGTGCAGTGTGCATAGGAATTCATTCATACTTTTTTCAAATTATAATCCAGCCCTCAAACCGTTTGAGGGATTGTGACCTGGCCCTTTGTTTAAAAAGTTTGAGGACCCCTGATTTAAGGACTTCTTGATTAATATGGACCATGGCATTGTGGGCAATACAAGATTTGGGAAAGATCTGTGATTTTATAATATTTGTAAGGTGGTGCCTACATAGGTGTAGTTACCAAGTGACAAATTTTGTAGCTTTGCAGTAACTTTGAGAAGAGCATTTGGAGATAGATATCCAAAGAAAAGGGACAGGCAAAGTGAGCAAGGGGGTGCAAATATAGAAAATATAAGAGAAGTGGCATTATTAGGGGTTGTGTCACTCAGTGCAGTAAACAATGGTGTCATAGATCATAGAATCATAGAATCAAAGAGTTGGAAGAGACCTCATGGGCCATCCAGTCCAACCCCCTGCCATGAAGCAGGAATATTGCATTCAAATCACCCCTGACAGATGGCCATCCAGCCTCTGTTTAAAAGCTTCCAAAGAAGGAGCCTCCACCACACTCCGGGGCAGAGAGTTCCACTGCTGAACGGCTCTCACAGTCAGGAAGTTCTTCCTCATGTTCAGATGGAATCTCCTTTCTTGTAGTTTGAAGCCATTGTTCCGCGTCCTAGTCTCCAGGGAAGCAGAAAACAAGCTTGCTCCCACTAGTGGTGAACTGCTTTCAATGTCTTACTCTCTACCATGCTCAAAATTTAGGGACTGAAGGAAAAATTCATAAAGAGGGAAGCAGAATTTTTATTTACAAGTGCAATGCTTTAATTTTGCTCCTACCCCCACAGCTACTCAACCAAATGCCTGTGGTTTTAAAGCCCACTGCCACCACTGTCTCTTTCCCATTGTAAAGGATGTGGTTATGTACAGGTGGTTGATCTTGTGTTGGAGTGGCAGCCTTCTGATGTTGTAACAGAGGTTAAGGAGTCCATTCCCCTCCAGGAAAGATGTTCTGCTTGGTGTCCTCTCTGGGCTTACTCATCCATATTGCCTGAATAGATGTCTCAGCAATGTTTGCCTAATGGCGGGAATCCAACAGTGAGTGATGGTGGAGGCTAGATTGCTACAGTAGCAGCATCCATTTGGGATCTGATATCCTGGTGTGAGTCACCACACCAAGCCTCAGCCAGCACCTCTGGGCATGCGTATGTGTTTGGACTTTCAAAGAAGAAAACCACAGACTGAATGGCGGTGTCTGATAGATCAGCACCTGGCTGGCGTTTTCTTCCCATATGAAGTAGTAGACTTCCCTTGCAATGGTGGAGCATGCCAGGAAGTGGAATTGATCACTTGCCCTGGGGCCTGTAGTGGGACTCTCTGCCCCAGAGTGTGGTATAGGCTCCTTCTTTGGAAGCTTTTAAACAGATGCTGGATGGCCATCTGTCGGGGGTGCTTTGAATGTAATTTTCCTGCTTCTTGGCAGGGGGTTGGACTGGATGGCCCATGAGGCCTCTTCCAACTCTATGATTCTATGATTCCAGTGCAACTACACTGGAGAATTGATGCAGCTTGACACCACTTTAACTGTGATGGCTCAGTGCTTTGGAATCCTGGAATTTATACTTTGGTGAAGCACCAGCACTCTTTGGCAGAGAAGGCTACATACCTTGAAAAACTTCCGTTCCTGTGATTTCATAACATTGAGTGATGGCAATTTAGCTAGGGTCAAACGGCACTAATTCTATAGATGTATCCTCCAAGATGGTTTGCTGCCTTTATCCATTTCAGACATCTGGGAGCAGGTGCCCTGCTATAAGACAGAGTGATACAACTACCTCTGGGAGATGCTGGGGCAACAATGGCAGACAAATTCCTTCTTCTTTAGTTCCCAGTCCAGCCATTTCCCTATCTTGGAAGACAAAATCATTGTGCACCTTCCTTTTATTCCTGAACTACTAAAATATCCTGCTCTCAGGTGTTGGAGAATACTGCTGAGTTACAAGTCCATTCAGTTGCCAGTTCCATTTGTTTCCGCAACTGAAATCAGATTTGAAACAGGAGTGCCAGTTTCTTCAAACTTTTATTGAAAAATTGATCCCCATCTTGATTGAAACTCAGACAAACAGAGATGAAGTAAATATGAATTTATTTTATTTTTCCTTTTTATCAATTTCACAATTTATCAATTTCAAAATGCTGCTCCGTCTCAGCTGTGGAGAGGAAGAGGTCTAAGCCCGTTAATGTATGCAAGGTTGGAGCCCCAGTCTCATTGATGGGATACCTATTGTTTATATGTAAACCACAACTCCCTTCCATCGTCAAACCTCTTCCCCACTGATAAATCCACTAATGTCTGCTGAGAAGCTCCCTGGATTCTACTGATTGGATTCAAACAGCATCGCTGTGGCCAAGGCTAGCCCTTGTTTCATCAAGTTATCTCAATCACCATTTTTGTGTTTTCTGGACTATTTCTTTCTATTTATCTGGGCTGGATATTAAGTCAATCATGAGACTGTTTGCATTTTACATCAATACATTCCTGGACATACATCCATCACATCTTTAAATGGACTTGAACTTTCAATCTACCAACCAAAGCTCTTCCTTTTTCCTGCCACAGGGAAACCTCCAGCTAGATGTCAGGAGTATTCCACAGCCAAAAGGAGCCTGGATCCAAAGCAGACTTGCTTTTCCATCAATCAGGAGAGGGCGCAGGCAGGCCCGTAGCCAGGATTTCGTTTCGGGGGGGGGGGTGTGAATTTTTTTTCAGGGGGGGTTTCGGGGGGGCTGAGTTTTGGGGGGGGCTGAGTCTGAGTGAAAGAGGGTCTAGCCTAGCAAACCTTTTGTATCATTACCCCAATACCCCCATGCATATGGGATATATTGAGTATGGTGATCAGATCATGATATGAATAAACATAACAGTTTAAATAATGCACCAATAAGGCCTTTTCACAAACCACCATGAAAATTTCGGGGGGGGGGGGGGGCTGAAGCCCCCCGAGGCCCCCCCCCCCCCCCCCCCCCCGGCTACATGCCTGGGCACAGGTATTTTGAATGGTTATCAAAGTGGATAAAATGCTCTGTACTTCTCTGTAAGCTTTATATCAGTTCTTTTTAGTGCAGATTCCATACTGATATCCGTTCTGGGCTGATTGAATAAACTTTTGTTTGTTGTCTTGATCTGGTCAATAGCAGAGCATAGGTAAAGGTAAAGGTTTTCCCCTGACATGAAGTCCAGTCATGTCCGACTCTGGGGTGTTGTGCTCATTTCCATTTCTAAGCCGAAGAGCTGGCGTTGTCCATATTTATTTATTATTTATTTACAGCATTTACAGAGTGGCTAACAAAGGCAGCAATTCGATTCCATAGACACCTCCAAGGTCATGTGGCCGGCTTGACTGCATGGAGCAGAGCATACTGAGCCACAAATCCTCGTCTCACAGTTAGCTGAAATCATAGAATCATAGAGTTGGAAAAGACCGCATGGGCAATCTAGTCCAACCCCCTGCCATACATGAAAAGCACAATCAAAGTACCCCTGACAGATGGCCATCCAGCCTTTGTTTAAATGCTTCCATCAAAATTGTCTTAGGCCAACTCTGTTGGATGCATTACTACCAACTTTCAGATTGTCTCTTTCAGTGACCTCAGAATGCAAACAATTGTGAAATAATGAAATCCTGCTTGAACCAAAAGTACTACCTTGAAACAGATGTAATGAGTAGAGGTAGGCTTGCTGTGCATGTGCTTTTGCTGAAATGAAATGTGCAGACTGGAGTGTGCATTTCTTATTGTTTCACTCACTCACTGGTAGAAGGATCTTATTCTCTCACCTCATTCCAAATGAATACAGTAAATCACATAGCAATTTTAATGAATGTTTTGTATACAGATGGAAAGTGACTGATGAGAAAAGTGAAACTGTGCCAAGTGTTGAGTTCCATGGAGCTTGTTATTTATCGGTACCTGTCTCTATCATAATGATGGTTTCTAGGTAGTTTTAATGCCACGAGGAAGCACCATATTACTTTTTAGTGGGAATCTCCTTTCCTAGGCTTTACTCATTGAACTGCTTTCTGACATGTATTTGATAAAGTCATATGTGTTTGGTAAAGAGAATGAGGGAGAGGGAATGGCAAACCAGAAGGGAGAAAGTAGCAGGTAATTGGTTTTTTTTTTTTTGTACCAATGAGAAATATTGAATGACACTAATTAAGTTATGGTGGTTCCAGACAGGACTTTAATGCACACCCAATCGGGTTTACAAAATCTGATAGGGCCTGCATTTTAGCCATACACGACCCAGAAAGTTCGTGCTTTTCTGGGGGGGGGGGGGGGAGGTGTTCAGATGCCCTGCCAGGCCTCTCAGAAGGGCATCCAGACACGAACTGCCAGCACAATGGCGTGGTCCAAAAGGGCTGTGTGAAGAAGTCCTTACCTTCTAGGTCTGGTTGGCCTTCAACCATCATTTACCCTAAACAGTAGGCCCAATAAGTCTTAAAAAGAGAAAATAACTTACCTGGCTAGCATTTCCCTGCTGCATTTCCCTGCTGCATAGAAATAGTGCATAGAAATGAAGTGGCAAAAGATGTAGGGTGGGAGCAATTTTCCTCCCCCCCCCCCCCCGCTTTCTCCTGGAGTGTCATTTCTATATACCAGGAGAGGGCCCACAGTGGGGAACTGCCAACTGCCAGCTGGGTAATTTTATCTTTTTAAGGGATTTTGGGAGGGGGTGGAGGCTGTTTTGGTTTTTTCAGGGTCCAGAAGCCCATAAATTCTGAGACAGCTGTGTGGAGTGGGACTGGAAGATGCGCAACACAATTCCCAGTCCCAATCCACACAGCACCCACAGCTGGAAAAACCCAGGTCTTCTGAAAGACACGGGTCTTTCTAACTGTCAAAGTACTTCAGGACAAAGCAGGGTTTTCCTGCTTTGTCCCAAATTAATTCATTTTTATCTGAGATATCATTTGAACACCCCACGTAAAAATATAGGAGGGCCCACGTTTTAGGTGCTGCGTGTATGTGCCCTTACAGAATGAAACATTATCTGAAAATGAAAGCTGGACTAACAATTCAGTAGTAAGGGATATTTTGCAGTTGCAACATCTAAAATTAACATTTCCCCAACATTCTGGAAGAAGCCGTAACATTTTGAAGAAAGAATACACATCAAAATAAAGTAATTTGGCTCCAGTGCAAATGGCAGCTAGTGTCCAATGAGAATTGCTGGGGGAAGAACAGGGTGGCTAACAATCTGGGAAGTCAAGAAAGTAAGCCAATTCATGATGGGTTTGGCCTCATCCTCTTCTTTTGCAATGATACTAAGAACAGTGAAGTGCTGCAAATTCCCTTATGCTTGCTTGCCATCTAAGTTTTTCCACTGGTTCAGTAGGTTTTCTGTTATCCCATTCGGAAATGAAGCAAACAGGACCATCCAATTGCCCCTCTTGTTTGACTACCACATCCTCCAAATGTTCTGATTTGACAGGGATAATCCTGATCAATCCTCTGCTGTCTCACTTTTTCAAACGCTTTTAAGACATCCCAGTTTCTCTCTCCTTCTCACACTTTCTCTTTTTGTTCTCAGTCTACTTCAAGAATAGTTGGAAGCTACTCTTAGAGGCAGAAGGACTGGCCAAGAAGAGAGCTGCTGCTGCTACTGCTGCTGGACCCCATTTTCTTCCTGGCAATTGAGTCTGCATTAGGCCTCTGTTTACAGATGTAACTCCCATTATTATACGTCTTGAATTTTATCTGTGGGTTGTTCTGACACTCACTGGCCATCCTTCTCATTCCCTTCCTTCCACTTGCTGTTGTTGTCAAGCCACAGCACCCCCCTCCCCAAAGGTTTATGGACAATGAAAATACAACAAGAAATATGAATTGTATTTATTTTTGAACATTTTCACTGTTTCAAAGTTGCAAATGTCAAAGCCGCTAGAGGCGCCAGAAGGACCTAGCAGCAGCTGTGCCCTAAAACTCTATACATCTAACGCTTTAATAAATGTATCAAATTGAGATTTTGTGTGTAACTTGTATTAGCTGTATACTGTGTCAATTCTTAAATGTAACAAATGTATCAAATGTGTCCCTGTACCCTCAGTTTGCATTATCCCTTGGGAACAGGCTAGGGTCTCTCCAGCTATTTCTCAAGTCAGATAGCATTAGAACCTTTGTGTGTGTGCGCGTGTGTGGTGTGTGTATGTATGCAAGACAGATGATCCTCTTTGTCACCTAGAAGAGCTCAGGATGTTTGTCCATTTAACTGAGGTTGAGAGATTGCTGCTCCAATGGAAGAGAAGGCTTAGCAAACATGAATTCATTAACTTCCTGAACAGGCAACCCAGGCCCTGTGATTCCTTGAAATGGTCACCTTTGTATTTTGAGTCTTGCACCTTTGTCTCTCATGGAACTGGACACTTGAGTTATTCAAGGAATCATCTGCATACCAACATCACCACTTCCCCCACTTTTTCCCAGGGGGCGTCTCTGCATTGGATTGGACTTTTAAACTGTCCAATGACCAGCTGTTCTCCTTCCTGCCATGGGAATCTCCTCCTTCTGTCTGTGACATCAAGGAAACTCCCAGGCAATCCCTGTGTAGATCCAAGCTTGTCTTTCTTTTTAGTCAAACAAAGGAGGGAGCAAGAAGTCTGAATAGCTATCAACTGCATAAAATGTCTGGTGTTTTTCAATGAATTTGTGCTTGTACTTTTGAAAGCATGCTGCTTGTACTTTCATCCTTTTTGGCTAAATTGTAATTAACCTCTGTAGATTTGCCTTCAGTCTGGAGTGCTTGTTATCTATCCTGGCTGATCTAGTTTCACGGAAGCTCACTAGGCCCAAACCTCCTTATCCGTGGTCCTAGAAACAATCACTACACTGTCAATATCCTTTGCTCATCTGTGGTTTTCTTTCCCTCACTTGGCCCTGAGTCTGACTGAGGGTGCATCTGCACTGTTGATTTCATGTAGTTTGACACCACTTTAACGACGATGGCTCAATGCTATGGAATCCTTGGCATTGCAGTTTGGTGAGACACCAGCACTCTCTGGCAGAGAAGACTAAAGATCTTGTAAAAATAGAACTTATATCTCATTTCTTGTAACTTGTATCTACTGGTTCAGGTCCTCTGGAGCAGCAGGAAACAAGTGTACATGGCACCTTCTACATGGCAGCCCTTCAGATATTTCTCCTCCCTTCCAGGATAAATGTACCTAACTCCCCTCACTATTTCTCACAAGACTTGATTTTTGGATTCTACTGTTTTGATTGTCCTTCTCTAGATATACCATCAAGGCAAGGTCTGATCAAGTGGAACAGATGGAATCACTGCTTTCCTTGATGTAGACACAGATTTGTGCTCATACAGACTAAAATTGCACTATTTTTTTTTCTGCAACAGCACACTGCTGATTCCTGTTTAGTTCGTTATATATTCAGATCTCCAGATTGTTTTCACATCTACTGCTTCCAAGCCAAGTGACATGCATCTCATATTTGTACATCTGATTTTACATTTATCCTTGTTGGAATTCATTTTGCTAGTTTTGACTCATTTGTTTGTTTCAAAGTCAATTTGTTTGTTGGAATTAATTTTATTTGTTGAGGTCATTTTGAATCCCCATTCTGTCTTCCTGTATATCTGCTACCTCTCCCAGTTTGGTGTCATCTGCAAATCCGGCAATCATCTCTTCTACTCTTTCATCTGAATTCTTTATAAAGATGTTGATCAATGTTGGGTTTAAGGGAAAACCCTGCCGCATCCCACTTATTATTTTTATCTAAGATGGCAGGGAACCATTGATGAGTATTTGGAGGATGATAATTTTTCATATGTGTTTTTGTTTCTTTAAATTATAATTATAATTATTTTATTGCCTGCCTCTCACTGCAGCTTTAATGATGTTTAATACATCATTAAAACAAGAGATAGAACACTATTAAGACATACAAGATTATACATAGAGTTAAAATACTGGTTAAAATCCACAGTGCAGATCAAATGTATCTGAATGTACAGTAAGAGTCCTATTACCATGGAAGTGATATGTGTAGTTTCACTTACCTTCACTGGGGGAAATTGTCTCTCTAGGAATTCGCCAAATCCTCCAGGAGCTTCTATGGAATGCTTTCCCTGAAAATTACTTGGAATTGTGTTGAAGGACATAGCAAATTTGAGTAATGAAAATGAGTTTTCTAGGATATACCTCATTAGGAATCTCTAGATCTTTCAACACAGCATTATAGTATACTGGGACTAGAGGTCAGGAAATGTAACAGTGTTTGGTTGATCCACAGTGCGGTCCAGTTAAGAATGTGTCCCCCGTGGACATGGGTATCATACTGCATCTTTTTATTCTTTATTTCCTGGTGGCACAGTAGGTTAAAACACTGAGCTGCTGAACTTGTTAACCAAAAGGTTGCAGGTTCGAATCTGAGGAGCGACGTGAGCTCGCGCTGTCAGCCCCAGCTTCTGCCAACCTAGCAGTTCAAAAACATGCAAATGCGAGTAGATCAATAGGTACCATTCTGGTGGGACGGTAACGGCACTCCATACAGTCATGCCAGTCACCTGACCTTGGAGGTGTATACGGACAACGCCAGCTCTTCAGCTTAGAAATTGAGATGAGCACCAACCCCCAGAATCAGATACGACTGGACATAATGTAAGGGGAAAACCTTTACCTTGCCTTCCAAATTTTAACCTGATGCAAGGCTAGGATCTGAACTGGACAGATTATTTTTTATAAAATTCACATAAATGGGACAAATCTTATTTGTTCATTCTCATTATCTTGCCAAGGGTTTTATAAAGTTATTCTTTTCAGCCAGAATGCCAGGAATATTGCAATTTATTAAGCCAATCAGACATGCACTTCCAGCTATGAAGCTGCTTGATCACTCCATCCCTTCTGCTCTCCTTAGCTTTTCCAAGCCAGGCCTGTCTACTGCCTTTACATCAACTCTGTAAGGTAGACCAATCCATTACATTCTCTTAATTGGCTGGTGGATTCTGACAGCCATGGTCTACAAGAGAGGACTTTCTAAGCTCTGCTTTTCTGCTATGATTTTTCACATTCTGAAGTTCACCCGGGCCCTTTTTGCAGAGTGCCAGAAACCTATTCTCAGACTTGTGGGACTCCACCTGCCAACATGCCTCTCAGGAGCAGATTGAGGGACAGAAGGAAAGGGGGGTGCTCATCAGAGATATAATTAGGGGAGCTATCTTTATAAGAGGGCGCCAGTGTCTGTGAAGCTCCCTTTAATTTTGCTGTGCAGCTTCTGAATGTAATTAGTGCCGCTGAGACGTTGCTGGTGGCACTACTATGGAGCTTTCTCTGGGCTCTTTGCATTCTGTGCCCACGACCTCCCTTCGCCACCTCCTCCTCTGTGCTGCTTGTCGCCATGGGGGATTTAGTCCTTGCTTGGGAGTTCTTTGTATTTAAAGGCTTAGCACAGAGTCGCCCAGTCTCAGCCAATTGAGAGCAGAGCACCATGCATGCCTGCCTTGAAAGCAGCCCCCTGAAAACATTGTCTGTTCTCTTAACTTAGAAAGAAAGGCACAATGGGAAGGTCCCACGCAGGCTACCCTTACCTCGTACTCAAGGGATTAAGCCTTGTCATTACAGGATTAAGACAAATATGGAGGGCTCTACAGAGCGTGTGTGCACACGGGCATATGCACCACAGCTTGGCAAAGTTCCTTTTGGGGGGACTACACTTGCAGAATAAAATCAGTATATGAGTGTGCATGTAAAGCTAGACCTCCTACCAGAAGATGTTTCAATTCTCAATAAGATCAGTGTTGCCATCTCTGTAAATTAGGCCACTCTGCAGTCTTAGGATAAATTCACCCCACTTTTTCACTTCACTCAATCCAAACTGAATTTGCAGCTGACATTGTCTCTTTACTTCACCAAAATCCATATCACCCTCAAATCACTTAGACCAGACTCCATATTGTGACCAGAGCCAACAGAATACATTTTTTTCATCTGGGACAAAGGATGAAATTATTCTTCCCTCACAAAGTTCCATCACTGTATACATAATATGGAAACCCCCAGTGTTGCAGTGGGTTAAACCACTAAGCTGCTGAACTTGCAGATCAAAAGGTCACAGATTCAAATCCGGGGAGCGGCATGAGCTCCTGCTGTTAACCCCAGCTTCTACCAATCTAGCAGTTCAAAAACATGCAAATGTGAGTAGGTACTGCTCTGGCAGGAAGGTAACAACTCCCCATGCAGTCATGACAGCCACATGACCTTGGAGGTATCTAAGTACAATGCTGGCTCTTTGTCTTACAAATGGAGATGAGCACCAACTCCCAAAGTCGGACACGACTGGACTTAATGTCAGGGGAAAACCTTTACCTTATCTATACACAATATATAGAAGAACTTGAATCTTATTCCAACACTGGCGGTGAGATTGGAGTCTTCCACCCTATTTGAGGACAGCCTTATTTCACTGTTCATTTTGTTTTGTGTATATTCTACATTTTACCCAAGGCTGGGATTAAGGCAGCTTACAAAACAAAAAGAAGTTTAAGGGAAAATACATCAAGATACAAACAGTAGTGCTTAAAATACTATAAAACGTGTATGGAACAAAAATAAACTTTTAACAAAGCAAATGTGGTACAGCACAGGTGTTCCAGGTAGACAATGCAAGGCAATGTGGTACATACATTTTTGTCCTCCAAGAGATGGGGCTCAGTAGGAACAACAAGGAAAAAAGGAAACTATTGTTTCATCCGTAGGCATCTGGTACTTAAAAGCATTGCCTCATGATGCCTCATGGACACCAATACTATGATTTTTAGACAATGAGTTCTTCTAGATTGCTCTAATGAATGTGGGGCCATTTCTGAAAGGTTACTCTTCCAAAAAAGTAATCAAAACTTATTTTAGGCTCAAATGGCCCCAGACACCCTGGAGATGGTTTTCAACATGTTTGGGGTCTCCCAGGAGAGGCCTTCTTTAACAAAAGGGAGTGAGCATTTGGGGGGGGGGGGGAGTTCACGTGGAAGCACCTAATGACCATTAGTTATAAACATAAATGTTTGGCCAATGCTGACTGAAGAGATAGCCCAGCTTTAAAAACAAAAGATGAAATTGTTGTGTGAATTGTTTCATCTTCTGTCTCCTTTGTTTCCCTTTGCCATGCTACTCATTCTGCCACCATGAAAGAAAACCTATTTTGCCATTTTGCAGAGGAATGGGCTGCATTGTGCATCTTCTGCTCAGAAATCACATCGCAGTAGCAGCCTGGAGATCCACCTAGAAGCAGATAATGCTAAGCAAAAAAAAATGAAATGGGAATCCTTCTGGAAGCTCTCTGCAGCTGCGTTGTGCAGCCACTGCCAAGTCTTGATGTTATTTCCATTTTGCTTGAAGAGAACAGAGGTTGGCTGCCTGAGCGGAAACCATTCATTGAAGCAGAAGATTAAGCAGCATCGCAGGAGGTGCTCCGACAACTTGGAAAAGTTACTTTTTTGAACTTCAGCTGCCAGAAATCCCCAGCTCGCTGTGTTCATGCTAGTTTCAATCATTCTAGACATGATAGCTCCTAGAAATTACTTTCCCAAGCTTTGGTTTCTTTGTGCTCCATTGGACTGATGGGAGTACAAGAAAGATCATCACCCATTTCTCCCATTTTTTTTCTTCTTCTTCATTAGTTTGAGCTGAAAATATCTGCACTACGAGTATCAACCTCATGGCTATGGTTAGCCACAAAGAACAAAGAAGCACAGAGAAGGGATTGGCAAAAAGTTGGATGCGCTGTGTATGTGTGAAGGGAGGAATAATCACATTCCTTTATTATTTGGTGAGTGTCCAGCAACACTTCCCTCTCATCCAACACTTCCACCGGGAAATAAAATTCCTTTCTGGCTCACACACCAGATTGTTTCTGTAGAAAGATGGACCTCTGCTTCCCACTTCTTCTAATACTTGTCCTTCCTTATTACCTGTTCCATGCTCTTGCCCTTTTCTATAAATTGTTCACTTGCTCGAATATCATTCCTTGCCTTTCCTGCTATTTTTCCCTCTCCCGCAGTGAAATCTGACAGAAGAAGTATAATTCTTGATTTTCACCTCTGGCGTGAATGACCCCTAGCCAGCTAGGACAAGAACAAAAGAGAGATAATGTATGGCTAGCAGCCAAAGGCAAATGAATTCAAGATGAGGAGTATTGTAATAGGATGAATACAGGAAGAAAACAGGAATTAAGGAACAGAAGACCACACCTCACTTACAGGCTGAAAGTACACTGTTCTTTATCACAGGATCTGATCTCAGATTATCTACTTATCCCAGATTATCATATAATCCAGTTCAAAGATAATTTGGAATCAGTTCCTGGATATAGGGTTGTTTAGATACAGCCTAAGACATCTCAGCATATTGCAATTCATATTCTTATTTATGTTGATGGACAGCATATTCCTGATTTGATACATTTATGAAGAAAATCAATCACTTTTTGATTTAAAGCTCATATATGCAAACACAATTAAAGATGTGATGTGTGACAGAAATTGATAACTGGGCAGATGGTGTTTTTAAACTTTGTTGGCACAGACTTTCACAGGCGGACAAAACAAAAGAGACTGGGCACACAATTTATTTAGACTGTGACACAGGTGTCTAGCAGCTTTTTTTGAAAATACATTGCCACACCATAAAATATGAAGTAAAGAATTAGATTGGTTTAGTATGATGAATTAGGTTGGGTTATTATGATGAGTTAGAGTTCAATAAAGTGTGTGTGTCTGTATAATGTACTGTATGTAGAAACATACTGAATGTCCAGAACTTAGACAATGGTCAATTTACCACAAAAACAGCAAAACTTGTAAATACATATGAGAAAGATCTGTCAAAAGACAGTCAGGGCAATCACTATAATTTATTATATGTGTATGTAAAGAGATAGACAGTTTCCATGACAGAACAGATTATCCAACAAATATTTGTTCAGCTACATGGTCCACTTGGGCTGAGAGATTGCAGGCCATGGAAACAGAGGCTCAGAATATGTATATTTATTTAGCCCAACCCTTGATTGCCAAAATCAGTCATCCTCAAACTGTGGCCCTCCAGCTGTTTGGGCCTTCAACTCTCAGAATTTCTGACAATTGAACAAACTCACTGGGGATTCTGGGAGTTGGAAGCCCAAACAGCTGGAGGGCCGCAGTTTGAGGATGCCTGGTCAAGATCATCACCTTTTGTCTCCAGAAACCCGCACCTTCGTTAAAGTTGGAACTGGACTGTTGAATCAAAGACTCATTAGCATTCCTTTGACAATTGTTTCCACAAAGGATGCCCCCTCCCAAGAGAGTGTCCCAACAGCTGATTGGATCCCTGACCAACAAATCCCAGACTGTCCTTTCCCTGCAAAAGGGAATCCTTGCCTGGAAGCAGCAACATCAGCGGTCCCCTCAATCAATGAAACCGGGCCCTCTCTCAGCCAGTCAGGAAGGAGAGCGGGAGTTTCAAATAGGTGTCATGTTGTATAAAGAAACATATTTTCTCTGTATGTTATGCTTGTACATTTTGAAGCATCTGCTTGTATTTGCATCCCTTTTGGTCAGACTGAAGAAACCTATCTGGTGTATCTTCAACCTGGTGAAGATCCTCCATTTAGTGTCCTTCTTCCCTCTCTTCCTTTTCCTCCTCTTCCTTTTTTTTCTCCTTCTTGTAGTCTTCTTCTTCCCCCTTTCCTCTTCTTCTTTTTCTTCCTCGTTCTTCTCTTCTCCATCTTTTCCCTCTACATCCTCATCTCCTCCTTCTCCTCCTCCTCTTCTGCTTCATCTTCCTCCTTTTGGTTTCCTTCCTTTTCCTCCTCCTCCTCCTCCTTTTCTTTCTCCCCCTTTCTTGCCCCATTCAGTTTAGCTTGTGCTCACCAGGCATAGATACTCTTTATCCACAGTCCTAGTTATCTATGACACTCTTGTAATTTTATGCATAAAAATAATTTAGCTAAGCAAGTTTATTTTACTGAAGTGATTGAAAAAATTGCATTGAACAAAGCTTGAAAATATAAATTTTGATAATATAATTTTGTACATTTTTATAATGTAAATCCATATATTTTTGTCAATATTTATATTGATTTTTAAATCTGAAATTGAAGTGATTCTCAACCATTGGTCCTCCAAGTGTTTTGGACTTCAGCACCTGCAATTCCTAACAGCTTGGATTTCTGAAAGTTGAAGTCCAAAACAATTGGATGGCCAATGGTTGAGAATAATTGCAGAGTATCACACTGCCCATCATCTTAGCAGTAGGTGGGGGGGGGGCTACCAAAGATCTTGACATGGCGGCTTCCTTCAGGATGTGGGGGCAATGCATCTCAGGGCCATTTTGATGCTGGAAACTACTATAAGGCAAGCCTGTCTCAAAAACTCTGTTTGAATACTGGAAGCATGTGAGTTGCCTGCAGCTTCAGATTCCAGAAGTTCCTCTCTCAAGAGAAGTTCCTGACAGAAAGTGTGTTTCATCTTGGAAAGAGGGAGGGGGCTGCCTGGTGTTCGATGACGCCAGTGCCTTCCCTGACTTCTTCTTGTCTTGCCTTTAGAATGAATGAGAATGGGGGAAGGGCTTGCAGTAGGTGCCTTATTTGCACCTGGCATGCTTTCGCTCTATTGAAGGTACTTGCTCTGCCTGGAGGCAGGATGGAGTGTTCCTTTCTAAACACAGCTACATGCATGAAGCCAATGGATGGAAAACAGTGATAAATTAATGAAGCCTCTCCGGTTTTATTTCCGGATAATGAAGCTTGCAATCCAAACTATGAAGAGTGCCCCATTTGGAGAAAGAGGCTTTATAATGTGGTAGAATGGGAAATATGCAATTATTTTCACATTAGCCTGCTTCTAATTGCTAATCACAGCTACCATCCATAAAATCAAAAACTTCATTATTTAATCCAACACTCATGTAAATTCCATTGATCAATGGGTCTGCTCAAGCTGGAGTGAAGTGTTGAATTTAGCCCATTGATTTCCCTTTCATGGAAAGCTTAGTCTTCTGTTCTTCCATTCAAAATCACCTACCCATTTCCAAGAAAGGTGGGATATAAATTTATAAAACAACAGCAACAAGGACTCCGGCCAGAATTTGTAAAAGTTGGCATCCTACATTCTGTTCCTTAACAGCAAAATGAAGATCCTCCGTTCAAGCAGTGATTTCAGTGAAAAGTTTTTTTGTTGCAACACCAGCCTCTTGCCCACAATTGTGGCTCTCCAAAACCATAAGTGCTGAGGTATGGTTAGCCTACAAAGTGCTGGAAAGTAGCCAAATACAAATTGATGGCTGCAAAGGCATGAGACTACATCTAGAACAAATTTGATGTCTTTTCCCACTAATTTCCAGAACAGAGTTATGATCAGGCATGACCACAACAGATTTTAGTTTTAATTTGACAGGCCTTTGTCAATGACTAGACATCAGCTAAACTAGAGGACCAGACAAATTGATAATTAGCACTTTAATGTTAATAATTTGGCTGTCTTAATGTGGTTGTATTGCCCATTTTAATAGTCAACTATTGCTGTGTTTTATTGAATTAACACAGTTTTATTTAAGCTGAGTTGGGCTTTTATCTCTTGTAAGTATTATGTTGTGTCAACTGATATTGTTATTGTTATAAATGCTGATGTAATTTATTTGTATTACGTGTGTTTCACAGCACTATTAAGTGCTTTCTGTAAGCTGCCCTGAATCCCATTTGGGAGATGGTGGTGGGAAATAAAGTTGTTGTTGTTGTTATCCTAACACTCAAAACTACTTTTATCACATTAGATCAGACTTTTATAGAATTCACATACAGAGCCATTTACATTGTTCAGGGAGCCATTCACACATTTCCTCAGTTTATTTCCTTCTAGCCAGTGCCCCTATATTGAGAGAAAGGGACAGTAAAAATAAAGTAAATAAATAACTAGATCACTTCATTCAAAGTCTATAGATTTTGGCTGACTTTGATACCTGCTCAGACATTTGTAATCACCGCTTCCCTTAGCCCTGTCTTGTCTTTCTGACCAACAGAACTAAAATGTTCAGTATTGTGGTTCTCTGCATGAATTTTGCAGATTTGACTTCTTTTTCATTCTCCCCAAATTTGCTTTGAGTTCAGATCTATATGATAAAATAAAGCTTTAATTGCAAGCACAAATTGCCTTTAAGAATTTTATCTGTCTGAGATCTGGGCCACAACAGAGTGAAAATTCTGCATTGCTTCTCTCTCTGAAGATCTGGATTTAGAACAGATTCCAATCAAGAGTCACGTATCCAAAGCTAGTAAAACCTAACCACCAGTCATTCTGGATTGCAGGGGAAGTCTAGGAGTTGTAGTTGTCATTATGACTTCAAATTATTGCTGACATATGACAAAACTAAGGCAAACCTATTGTAAAGGGCATTTGTGGCAAGATTTGTGTAGTGTCTCTACATTCCTCTGAGGTTGTGAGGATGTGATTTTCCAAGGTCACACCCAATGGGTTTCCATGGCCAAGCAGGGATTCAAACCCTGATCTCCAGTCATAATGCAATGCTCAAACGACTAGATCACAGTGTTCTTTTGAAGAGCTGTAGCCCATGAATGTATTTTTTAAATTTAATACATTAATTTATATTACTCAACAGCTGTACTTACATAATATCTCCAGGGAAATTCCTTTTAGGCATCCAAAGATGAGTCACAGTAGCTCAGGAAATACAAACCTATCAAATATAACTGTTCTAAATGTAAAGGATTTTCAGTATCTCTCTCTACAATGCTAGAAATTTGGGGATCGAGGGATAATTCCATTGGGAGGTCAAAACTTCTGATAAGGAGGGACAATGTTCACAATCCCCATTTCCATCATTGTTATACTCAGATCTATACCATCTTTGCCTTGTATAGCAGAGATCTGAATGAAGAGGCAGATGTATCGAAGCCCTTTCTATCAAATTTGTATTTGATGGCTTCGGATATGCTTTCCTCTCCCAAAGAATCAAATGCTCCCTCCAGCTCTAGGCCTGAGGCCAGATCCAAAACTCTTGGCAGTCTCACCCATTCCTTGTTTAATGAACTCCATTCATTTAATTGGGACAAGCTGCCCTTCCTTGATTAATCATGCTTTTGAGCAGCGCACTGTTTCAGTCGGAGTGACCGGTCGGAGGAAGGTGAAGGGGTCGGTTTGGTTATAGAACTGAGTATGGCATGTGCATGTGTGTGCTCTTATCTGTGTGGCTTTGTATACATATGTTTAATTGGCAATCTAGGCTGTAAGTAACTCTAAGCCTAGAATGCTGTAGAATAGGATTCTTCACTGATGTAAAAGATGGGCAGTAGTCCTAAACAACCAAGAGCTAATGAGGCAGTGGGTGAAGCTTTAAGTAAAGGGTTTTTACGCATGCTTTGGCCCCTCCCTTGCTTTTGCAATGGGAAAGCAAGAGCTCATCTGGAGACTGATCAAGTTACTTTGAGAAGCATCTCTGAACTTAGTAGAAGGTTGTGGGCAAACAACAGTGTCCAGCGTGAGTCACCCGGATACTCATCCCACAAGAATCATCCTTCAACCACCTGCCTTGAGACATCGGTCATTGTTTCCAGGTAAGGACTCTAAGATAAACCATGTACCTTGGGACATTGTTTCTCTGTTTGCATGCTGCTGACTGGAAGAAGGAATTCCATGTAGACAGACAGATAGTAGCACAATGTTGGCACCACTAGACCTGCTCACTGGGAAGCATTGCAGAAGCCTGAGCAAGCATTATTTGCTTTTCATTGTAATTCTTCAGAAATGAAGGGATGCAGCTCTAAAGCTGTGGTTTATTTAATTGGGGCATTCCTAGCACATATTTCAATAATTTCAGGTTGATTCAATTAAAAAAATACATGCAATGAAGGCAATTTTAAAAACCAAACATATGCTTCTAAACATTATAAACAGTGGGCATTTTTAGAAGAGTGAAATATTTTTTCCTAAAGAAAGAGTGAGTTATGATCTTGATGGAAGATGCCTCCACATTAAGGTAGCTCTCTGGGAATGTGTTTCACATCATAACTTCATGCACCTCTCTGCACAGTTTACTTGCCAATCTCAGTTGCTTGTGTCAGCACTAAATTTGCCTTCCCTTGAAGGTAAAGCTGCTGGGTATTTTAAGGGACAATCATTTAGGCTGCCTAATTGAAATGGATTTGTGCCCCTTGAAAATGTACTTTATTCATTTGTGTAATTGATTTCCCATCTTTCTCCCAACATGAGACCTAAATCAACTCACAATTTAAGTTAAAACAAGATGCAATTTTGGATAATATAAAGGGTTTTTTTAAACACATTTTATTCCAATTAAAAGACCTCTGCAACAAACAGTAAACAGTCAAAGGTCTGGGTAAACAAAAATATACTTTGCTACCAGAAGAAAGAAAAACGATGGGGAGGTCAGTCTAGCTTAAATCTAATGGGAAACAGAGCGGTCAGGAGGGTCAATTTAACTTCTTAAGAGAGAGAATTCTATAGTCTAGGAGCATCCACCGAGAAGCCTCTCTCCCTATATCTCACCAAATATGCCTGTTTTGGAAAAACTTGAGGAACATCATAATGGGAGATAATGATCTATCTTATTTTACTTTATCTAAGATGACCTAGTTGTCTTGCTACTTCTTTGTAAAAATAAAAGAAACCTTAACCGTGTATTGTCATTACACCTATCTCTTCCTCAGTAGTAGAGTTAAAGATGTTCTCCATTGTATAAGCACAAAGCTAAGCTTTTAGAAAGGAGCCCCTGGTGGCGCAGTGGGTTAAAGTCCTGAGCTGCTGAACTTGCTGACCAAAAGGTCACAGGTTTGAATCCGGGAAGTGGCTAGAGCTTCCACTGTTAGTCCCAGCTTCTGGCAACATAGCAGTTTGAAAACATGCAAATGTGAGTAGATAGATAGGTACCGTTCCAGCAGAAAGATAGCAGCACTCCATGCCAGCCACATGACCTTGGAGGTGTCTACAGACAACACTGGCTCTTTGGTTTAGAAATGAAGATGAACACCAACCCCCAGAGTCAGACCCGACAGGACTTCATGTCGGGAAAACCTTTACCTTTATCTAAACTTTTAGAATCATAGAGTTGAAATTGCCCATAAGGGCCATCCTGTTCAAACTTAATCCATTTCTCATTGCATGTTTGTTTTCTAGACTAACCAAACTAAGATGTTTCCAGGACTTGTAAGGAATAAACCTAAGTATGGGTCAGTTTTCAAATATCTCATTCAAAGGCTAATTCTATAAGGCTAATCACTGATAAAATCTTGTGGTTTTAGAGCTCACATGGTGGCTTTTTTCTGGTTGAATGTAAAATCTGGTAGGCTTATTGAATCTTAACTACAGAGCCTTATTTTCATGTCTTGAGAAAAAGCAATTTCCTAACCCCCTTGATCTCACTGAAAGACCAGAATGTGATTGCTTAAGTGCTTTAAAGCATGGGGGAAGGATGTTGGAGTTCTCTGAATACATGAGTGTTAGAACCATAAAGCTACTATATGGGACATCTGGTTCAAACCCCTGCCATGCAGAAATACACAACTAAACCACTGTTGAGAAATAACTAACCAACTTCTGTTTGAAAGCCTTCAAAGATGATGAATCCATCACATCCCAAGGCAGCCTATTCTACTGCTGAATATCTATTACAATCCTTAGGCTTAGGTAGAATTTCTTCTCCTCATTGAAATGTGTTGGTTGGCATACAAGTTTCTGGGGCAGAAGAAAACACATGTACTTCATCTTCCATGTGACATCTCTTCAGATATTTAAGGATGGCTATCAAGTTGCCTTCCCATCTTCTCTTCTCCAGACCCAATATACCGACTCCCTGAGCATTTCCTCATTGTGTTTGATTCACAGACCTTTTACCCATTATGTTCATCCTCCTTTGGACACACTCCAGCTTGTTAATATCCATCTTGAACAATGGTGCCCTGGACTGGACACAGGATTCAAGATGAAGCCTAACCAAATCAGAACAGAGCAGGCTTTTATTTCCTTCAGTCTGCACACTGTATTCCTCTTGATGAAGCCTAGAATTGCATTGGCTTTTTTGGCCACCACATCACGTGTAGACTCATCCTTCAGTTGTGTTCCGTTAAATGTACTTTGCCACCTAGCCTATATATTTTCCTGAATAAACGTGTCTTACCTTTATCTCAGTTGAAATTCCTTTTAGTTTTGATCCAGCTGTCCAATCTCTTGCAGTCTTTTTGAATCCTGACCCGTACTCTGGGATATTAACTATCCCTCATAATTTGGCATGATTGGTAAATTTGATAAGCTTGCCATCTAGCTGTAAATATGCACTCTTATTTAAAGAGCCCCCTTTTAAACATATTGCTGCTGTTGCAGTCTAAAGCATGGCACACTCTTGTATTAAGATGCATTTAAAACTGTTGTTAAGAGCAAAACTGTTATACCTTCACTCCACAATTTTTTGAGTGCTACGAATTCCAGAGTTACAAGGGTTACTTGAGATCTGTCTTCTTTGGATGAGTTTCATTATGACAAATAATGATGTCTAATAACTAAAAAGTCTGGCAGATTTTGACTTGAATGTGCCTTAAGGCCCTTTTCAGGGGGATGAAAAAAGAGAATATAAATAACAACATACAAATACATGCATATAAAAATATGATACCAATCTTCAGATTTTTATTTTTGGTTTCATATTGTCAATAAATAATGTTGGAAATCTTTTAACTGAAAAACCCCTCCCTGAATTCTCTAGCTCTTAATAATTACAGGCCAGTCTCTAACCTGGCCTGGTACCCTTCTGGAACATCTGGAGGGGCTGGGAATCGGAGGCACTGTGCTGCAGAGGTTCCAGTCATACCTCTCAGGTAGGTTTCAGATGGTGGTGCTTGGGGATATCTACTCCATAAAAACAGGAACTGTTATATGGCATCCCACAAGGAGTAATTCTATCTCTCACGCTTTTAAACATGTATATGAAACCACTGGGAGAAATCATCCATAGGGAGGGGTCTTATCAGTATGCTGATGACACCCAAATATATTTCTCCATGTCTTCAAAAACAGCTTCAGCTGCCATGAAGGGTCCTAAGCTGGGAATGGAGGTGTGTCAACCAGTTCTGAATGGGGTTACTCTCCCTCTGTGTTCACAGCTTCGGAGTACTCTTGGTTCCATCTCTCCAGATGTCAGCCCATGTAAACGAGACACTCAGAAGTGCTGCTTACTATCAGCTTTGGCTGATCCACCAGCTGCGCCCCTTGCTAGGTTTGGAGGACCTTAAGATGGTAGTGCACACAATGGTAACCTCAATGTTGGACTTCTGCAATGCACTTTACATTGAGCTATCTTTGTACCAAGTTCAGAAACTCCAGTTGGTTCAAAATACAGCAGCCAGATTGGTTACAGGAACACTTAGGAGTGAGCATATTACACCTATCCTAAAGCAACTCCACTGGCTGCCAATTAGTTTCTGGGCAAAGTACAAAGTGTTGGTTTTGACCTTTAAGGCCCTTAGCAGGCTGAAAGTGTTGGGCATTTTAGCAATTTGACATCATGTCTCAGCATCTTGAGGTATGCCCCCCCCTTCTCCCCCCCCCCCTTTTTTGTTTTTGTTTTCTCTTTCTGTTTCTCTCTCTCTTTGAAATGAGATCACTGAATGTTTAGGGCATTTTGTAGTGTATTATTAATTGTGATATATGATATATTATTGACACACAGATCTGAGAATCAATGCAGGCTACAGCATTCACGAGCTTCTACTTTCTGGGAATGGAAGGAAACTACCATTTAGAATCATTACAGAGCACAATGCAGATCTCTCTTTCAGCTCCACCCCAAAATTGTAGACTTGTTCCTGCAGACTTTGAGCTTACCAACAATAGTATTCCTCTTTTTATTGTTTAGTACGAGTGGATTAATATCACATCACTGATGTCTCCTTAGTGTGTTTGGTCTCTCTTACCCTTTGTCAGGTCTTAAAAGCATTGCTTCAGAGAAATGCACATCAAAATGTCTACCCAAAAAATCTTAAAAGCACCACAAAGCTGGAACTGGACCTAAGGTACCATTCAAACTGATCCCCCGATAATGCAATGAGTTAAACTGTTATGCCGGTAGGACTGCTGACCAAAAGCTCAGTGGTTCAAATCAAGGGAGAGCAGGTTGAGCTCTCTCTGTCAGCTCCAGCTCCCCATGTGGGAACATGAGAGAAGCCTCCCACAAGGATGGTAAAACATCAAACATCCAGGTGTCCCCTGGGCACGTCCTTGCAGATGGCCAATTCTCTCACATCAGAAGCAACTTGAAGTTTCTCAAGTCACTCCTGACACACACAAAAAATTGCACTGTCTTTCAACTCTTACACTATATATCAACTCTCTGAAGCTAATATAATTTTTCTTGTAACATCATGCCCCCTCCTTTCACGTGGGTACAGCATTCTCTGTATCTTTCTGCTCAGTTATCACCCTAAAAGGTTTTGTGCATCACAGAAAAAACAAAGACAACATTCCTAATCCATCCCAAATATAAATAAAAATGTATACATATAATAAACATGCCAACTTATGACAACAATTGACAAAACTGCCTGACTTCATATGATTTTTTTCTTGTAACATCCAAATGTGGAGGTTTTTGGATGCAGAAATTGAGATGATTTTAAAATAAATGTAATCACATCCAAATGATACTAATCTTTCTTTCTTTTGAGCTTTAGTGTTATCATATCTTGTTGCACAGTGTTCCACAGTGCATGAGGATGTGCTTTTTCTTGTTATTTTTCCATAAACAGTTGTTTGCTCATTCTCCTACTGGAGAATGTGGCAAGGAAAAAGAAACTCCTGGTTTCCTCCCCTTTATACACACTGCTTTCTTTCAGGTCACATTACAAACCAAAGCATTCCAAGAATCTTAATGTCATGTCCTTCTGTTTGTGTATGTGCTTCCTTGTTAGCTGGCTTGGGATTCATTTCCTTTGTATTTGTTTATTGAAGACATTTCCTTGGTCTCTGACTTTTTAACATATTTCACAGTGAAATTTGACCTTGGCTATGCCCCCCAGATCCCATCACAAAATGCACGGGGACCGGCCAGACAAGCAGGGCCAGTCCCCTTTTGGCCACTTTCATCTCAGTTTCTCGACATTCTCTTTTCATGGTTTTGAATGTGTAGTCAAGACAAATGGCAGAAAAGGGGTTTTTTAATTGTTTTTATTTTTACCTTTTCAAAGTAAAAATAAATGAGGGGAGAACATATTGGATGTAAAGGAAAGTAGGAAAGAATAGTGGAGTGGTGGGATGTGCTCAGGGCCGTGGACAGATTTTTTTTTTTTTTTGGGAAGGGTTGAAATTTGGGGGGGGGGGGTGTTGAAACCTGCCTCCTAGTGCACGCTGAAGTAAAGAGCACAACAGGGGGCAGAGCAGCCTTCATTAGGCTGCAGCTCCACCCCTGTCAACCACCTCCACCAAGTCTGGCCTCCTTAATGAGAGCATTCAACACCCCCCCCCCCCCCAACTTGGTTGCTTCGGTACATCGGCTATTGCTGCAAGTAATGACAGTGTGAATAAATTGTCAATGTTTGCTTGAGATAGTGTTTGCAGTTCTGGAGGGACTCTTAATTTTTTGCATCTCATAGACTTAGCATGGGGATTTGGTTAACCAGTTAAAATTCATGAGTAAACCAGGTTTTGTTTTTAACTTGAAAAATTTCAGGTGGGTTGAACCCCTAACACCAACACCCCCCCCCCCCCCCCGGCTACAGGCCTGGATGTGCTAAGATGGGTAGTGAGGGTTGCGGAGGGGGTGGGTTAGGTAGGGCTGGTGGGTGGGGAAATTGGGGTTTGAGGACTTCCAGTGCATTCCACACAGAGATGATCTTTCAGAATTGCATTTATTTCTTTGAGTTCCACTACCTAATTGTCTCTGGTAACTTTTAGTATTGTTTATACATTCTTTTTTTTTTTTACTTATTCAATTTCATTTTCTCCTGTAGATACATTCTCAATTATTTCCAGTTTGTTTTACTTGCCTTGTTCTGATATTAATAGCTGCATCAATGTGTCCATGTTCATATATTCTACTATTTTAATAAGCCAATCCTCAATTGATGGAGGATCTTTTTCTCTCCATTTCTGTACTATTACTATTTGTGCCATTGCTGTCAAATAGAATAAAATCTTCTCTTTGTTTTTTTCCACCTCAAAGTCTATTATATTCAGCAAGTAGTACTCAGGTTTCAGGCCATATTTTTAACTTGATAATATTTTGTGTGTGTTTATGAATTATTTTCCAATACTTTTTGATTATTTCGCAGTCCCACCATAAAGGATAATAGGTCCCAAGTTCTTTCCCACATTTCCAACACTGGTATTTGTAGTTTTTATAATACTTTGCTAATTGCTGTGGCATTAGATGCCAGCAATGGAACATTTTATAGCAGTTTTCTATTATGTTGACAGATCTTGTATACCTTAGTTTTTCCTTCCATATTTGTTCCCACTCTTTAGAGTGTCCAATATCTATTGACCATTTTATCAGCAGAATAAAGTTTTAATCTGTCCAGCTCTGTTTGTATCTCTGTTCCACAACTCATTTAATTTCTATCCAGATTTCCCTATCCAGGCAACTATTTCATGTGACAGCCATAAGCACTTCCCTTCTACATCCACAAATACCACATTTATTAGGATCCTGTCTCATACTAGATTCTGCTCCCAGAGGTCATAGAATATATTGGATCTTTTATTTGCAAAGTGGAGAGAAATATTAATGCTTGGAGATGGAGATCTTGAGCTTAAGAATGTACCCCCCTTCAATAATTGGAGAAACATCCAAAGCCAATCCTTCTCCTCAAATGAGATCATCTGAAGTTTGAAGAAAAGGAAAGGAGATATGCTGGAATCTGCATCTACTGAGAGAATCCACAGCTCCATTTCCCTCTTCATGGCCACCAAGCAGAAGTTCATCTATGCCATGCCTGGAGCTGACATGGATCAATTCCATCCTTTTGGTTTCAGTGGAAGGAAAGAAGGAAGGAAGAGGAAGGAGGGAGGGAGGGAGGGAGGGAGGGAGGGAGGGAGGGAGGGAGGGAGGAAGGAGGGAGGGAAAGAAGGAAGGAAGGGAAGGGGGGAAGGAAGGAAGCAAGGCAGGAAGGAAGGAAGGAGGAAGGAAGGAAGGAAGGAAGGAAGGAAGGAAGGAAGGAAGGAAATAGATAAATAAATAAATCACAGAGGGGAAGCTTGTCCCTAATATTAATCCCAATCTTCTCAGATCACACTATCTAACACGATTTTTGTTCCTGGGTTATAAATGCGATTTTCTAATTGGTTTTATCATAAAAACATGGAAAAGGTTTATTAAACTGAAAAAACTTTGTTTTTGCGGGACATCCTGGAGCATATTTTGCTATAGTTTTTCAATAAATATCTTGTGGAGTCTCAACCAATTCAACATAGTTTGTGGAAGACACAAAATCCAAATTTCTGGAGTATAACAACTATTTTCAAAGTATTTACCACACAATTAAACAAGAAACAACACTTTCAAACCAGGAACAGAGAATTTTTTCAAATTTTGTTACATAGTGTCATCAGTCAGCACTTAGCACCCATTCAGAATACACCCACTGCAACTAATGAAACTTAAGCTTCGCTTGGCGGACTTAAGCCTCATTCATGTCAATGGGTCTAGACTGTGACTAACTCTGAGTCTTAGCCATTATTCACAATGCATGGTGACTGACTCAGAAAGAAGATGCAAAGTCTCCAGATGCAAAGTTGCCCAGGTGTACTAGTCTACATGTGTGTGTCTGTGTGAATGTGCCTTCAAGTTACACATCAACTTATGGTGACCCTATTAATTTCATAGAATTTTCTTAGGCAAAGAATACTTAGACATATTCCTCTGAATATTCCTCTGAGTATCCACAGTGATTTGATTCCAAAACCCCTGTGGTTGCCAAAAACCATGGATACTCAAATCTCATGACCCACAACAATGTATCAAAACTACATCTCTTATATAAAATAACAAAATCAAGGTTTGCTTTTCACAATATTTGGGGGGGGGGGAGATGTTTTCAAGCTGTGGAAGGTGGGATTTCTTGGATGCAGAATCTGTAGATACAGAGGGCCAACAGTAATCAATATGTATTGAAAACACTAACAGGTGGAATAATCACATCTTTCCAAGTTAACACCAAAACAGTGCAATATTAATTGTAATGTTCTAGGCACTAAATATCTCAGGTTGTGGAATAAATGGGTTATGGTTATGCTTTTATAGTATAAAAACTTTGTATATTAAGACAGAGAGTCAACTGAAACAAGAGAAGTTTTTGAGGTAGTAGGTAAAATATTAAGATTCATCTTCTAATTGAGATGTGAGTTAAGCATTATGAAGGAGAAATAATGCTGTAGATACTGAATGCAAGACCTAACAGCCTCTACTGGTGTACTACACTGGAATTGCCTTCGTCCATGACATAAGAAGTGGAGATTGGGAAATTTCCTCCTTTGGACATCTAACAAGACTTTCCTATCCAGCATGTCCTTTTACCATGCTGGCAGAGGCATTCTGGAAGTTATAATGCAAAAATTGTAACATTTCCATGTTCTGACAAAGAGGATGGGCTGCCATACCTCTGAACCCAAAAGAGTCACCACCAAAACCAAACAACCCAAACCCTGTATTTGGGGGCTAAGTATTTAACTTTAAAGCAGACGTACCCAAAATGTGGCCCACCAAACTGAATGGAATCTCTTCTCATGACTTGTAGGCAGTGTTGGCAAGTTCACAAGTTATGCAGGGATGAAATAGAGCTGAGTCTTGCAAATCTTACTCCCTTTTTTTGGAAAGCAACGCTCAGATTCCCCCTCTATAGGAACTGTAAGCTTCACTGCTTACAAAGTAGATTTTAGGGGAAAACATTGAGAGATGTAGCAACAGAGGCAGAGCTACATGATACACACGTCTCCAGATAAACAAACATATGTCTCTAGGATTCCAGCCCATATATAACACACACACACATACATTGCACTGCCCATTCTTTAGAAATAATTGTTGCCTCACATCATCATCGTGAATGAACCATCTCATATTTATCTATTGATCGATTAATCAATCAGTTAATTCACCTATCCACCACTGTACCTATAATTATTCATATATACTGATTCAGTAATTATAACATTGTCCTATCCTTTGTCCAAAAAATATTTTGATTATATTTGCTTGCCACCATCTCACTTTGATTTTACCAGATCAGGACTAAAGGATTCAAGTCCAAACTTTATTTATTTATTTATTTATTTACTATTTAAAACATTTATATTCTGCCCTTCTCACCCCGAAGGGGACTCAGGGCATATACATGGCAAACATTCAATGCTGGGACACAAATTCACATACAATACATAAACATTAAAAAACATTTATCAAAATATTAAAATACACCATTTAAAACCATCCTAGTCATCCGCATCAAATCTAATTGGCCTGGTCATCTTTCCTATTGCCGCTTTATTGCCCTGTCTTAAATGTTTGGTCCCACAACCAAGTTTTTACCATCCTTCTAAAGGACAGGAGGGAGGGGGCTGACCTGATCTCACCAGAAAGGGAGTTCCATAGCCGGGGAGCAATCACTGAGAAGGCCCTGTCTCTCGTCCCCACCAATCATGCCTGTGACAATGGCGGGATGGAAAGCAGGGCCTCCCCGGAGGATCTTAATCTCCACGATGGTTCATAGCGGGAGATGCATTCAGACAAGTAATTTGGAATCCAACACTGATATAAAGTTGGTTTAACTCATTTTATCTTCAACAAAAACCTAAGAAAGATACAGACTGGGGTAGGATGGTTATAATGAAAGGGCTGCACAGAAATGCCTAATTTACACATGGTTTCATAAATGTAAGCCTTCACTGGCATGCCAAGGCAAAACGCTTTTGTTCTTTGAATTATCTTAGCAACAAGTTAAACCACTACTTACTTTCCATTTCAAAGCTCTTTCCTGTAGAAGTTTACTGTTACTCTTCTCATATGGATTTGCAAATGTAGATGCACACCTTCTCCCTGTAAAAGCATTTATGGTCATAACTGAAAAAAATTGATATTGAAAAAAAAGATATCTCTATGGAGCATATAGATTAACATATTTTCTTTGTTATTTCTGACAGTCTGAAAGCTAGTATAAACCTAATTTAAGCAGAGCAGTTATCATGGAGTTTTCAAGGGCTGGGCTTGTGTGACTTGTCTAAGATCATCCAGTGGCTTTTCATAGCCCAGTGGACATTTGAACCCTGTTCCCCAGAGTCCTAGTCCAATGCTGAAAATACTGCTCCTTGCTGTTTTAGCACCACACAAAGCCACTACACAAGTGGTGCTTTGGCTCCATCTACACTGCCATATGATGCTCAATGTAGACCAGTGGTTCTTAACTTGTGGGCCCAGGACCACCAGTGAGCCACGAGGATGAAAATCTGGTCTGCAAGCCTCCTTCCTCTTTAATTTATTTAATTTGTTTTGTTTTGTTTTCACTCCTTTCGTGCAGCCTGCCACTCCTTCCCTGTTGCTGACCATGGCATATGTTCTGTATCAGAAACTAGAGTTGATGTGGTCTATCCAATGCAATTTTCTGAATCAGGGCCCCAAATATTATTATTTCTTAATTATTATTTCAAACATTTGTACTCTGTCCTTCTCAATCCCTGAGGAGGGACACTGGGCAGCTTACAATTGGCAGTAATTCGATACCAACACATACACCATAACCAAACCAAATCTAAAGTTGACCAAAGACTGTAACCCTTTTGGTACTAATGTTGGAGAGTGGTCCCTGGTCAAAGTGTTCCCTGGTCAAAGTGCTCCATGGTCAAGTGGCCCCTGGTCAAAGTGGTCCCTGGTCAAAGTGGCCCTTGGTCAAAGTGGCCCCTGGTCAAAGTGGCCCTTGGTCAAAGTGACCCCTGGTCAAAGTGTTCCCTGGTCAAAGTGCTCCATAGTCAAGTTGTTCCTGGTCAAAGTGTTCCCTGGTCAAGTGTTCCCTCATCAAAGTGGTCCCTAGTCAAGTGGTCCCTGGTCAAAGTGCTCCATGGTCAAGTTGTTCCTGGTCAAATTGTTCCCTGGTCAAGTGTTCCCTCATCATAGTGGTCCCCGGTCAAAGTGTTCCCTAGTCAAAGTGGTCCCAGATCAAGTGGTCCCTGGTTAAGTGTTCCCTGGTCAAAGTGGCCCCTGGTCAAAGTGGTTCCTGGTTTAAAAAAAAAGGTTGGGAACCACTGATGTACACCAAGCATGGGCTAACTTGGGCCCTCCAGGTGTTTTGAACTTCAACTCCCAGCATTCCTAACAGCCTTGCTTCCCCCCTCAGTCGCTTAAGCAGATATTGTGGCATTTTCTGCCTTGATAACTGCCTCAGGCCCCTTCCTTTTCCCCCTCAGCCTCTTAAGGAAAGCGGCCGGGACTGTTAGGAATGGTGGGAGTTGAAGTCCAAAACACCTGGAGGGCCAAAGATGCCCATGGCTGGTGTAGACTCACATAATGCACTGAACTGCATTCAACCCTGAGTCTACTCTGCCATACAGTCTAGTTCAAGGCACTTCAGCTCCATTCTGGAACAAAGCAACCCTCCCAGCACACGGAAAGGAAACGAAGGCTCTCTGGAAGTCCCGGGTGTGGCTGCCTCCTTTGCGGCGCCCCGGTTCCCCCACCTGAGCGGCCCATTGGCTGCAAGGGCTGGGCGGGCGGGAGGGGCGGCCTTCCTCCTCCTCCTCCTCCTCCTCTTGGCTTGCTCTCGGTGGGCCTCCCCACAGGCAAGGCGGCTCCCTCCCCCGGCTGCATTTGGGGGAAAGCACAGCCCTCCCACCTCCCTCTCTCGGCCTCTGTGGCGCGTCCCTTCCTCGTGGAAGGGGAGAAGAGCAGGAAGAGAGGACAGCTCCGAAAGGCCAGGCGCGCCGGTGATTATGCCCTCCCGCTGCAACAGGTAACTCGCCAACTCCCGCCTTCCGACGGAGAGAGTCGGGCCCTGCTCATTGCTCCCCTCTCGCTTCTTCTTTTCAGCTCCAAAGCCCGGCCAGCATGTGGCTTAACTGCAGCTCCCATGACCCCACACTGTTGCTGGCTGGGGCCCATGGGAACTGTAGTATCAAGAAGTGGCCAATCCCCAGGTTGCCAACAGTTTTGGAGTCAACATGCCTCAGGGTGCCTCTTAATGGAGCTTGCCAGCACTTTAACTGTCATTGCTCAAGGCTATGGAATTCAGGGAGTTGTGGTTTTATAAGGCCTTTAGCCCAAAAGTGCTGGTGCTTCACCAAACTACAGATCTCATGATTCTGTAGCCTTGAGCCATGGCAGTGAAAGTGGTGTGAAACTGCATTCTTTTTTACAGTCTGGATGCACCCACTGCTTCTGCAGCTGGTGCTATGGGTGGGATTCTGGAATATTGTTTTTATATGGTTAATACTATATGTTAATGTTTAAACTATATTTGATGTTGTTGGGGGCATTGAATTATGCCGATTGTAAACCACCTTGAGTCACCTTCAGGCTGAGAAAAGGGGTATATAAATATGGTAAATAAATGAATAAATAAATAATATGGCCATACAGTCCAAAAAACCTACAACAACCCAGTGATTGCAGCCATGAAAGCTTTTGACAATACATGGGTGAGATTGTTTAGCTGCCTCCTTTCAGTGGAAGAGGAAATCAACCTGCGGCCACTGGTTCAGTGGAGTGAATGGAAAGCTCCTCTGCACATATTCCCACAATTTGGATCTTGGTCCTGATGACAGAAGCTTCCCAGCTTATGCTTCCACAAGTTCAAAGGAACTTTTGTATTCGTCTACCATCTTTCCTGAGATGCTTCTAAATTTAATCTGGTTTTATGCTCACCTATATGCTGGATTAGTGTTCTTAGTGTCTTTATATGCACTTCTTCATGCAACTAGGATAGGGGTCAAACTGCCCAGGTTATAGAGCAGTGTGTCTGCCTCCTGGGTTCCTTACAGTGGTTGGAAGGTTGCTGGCCAGCAGCTGAGAAGCATAGGAAATGCTCCCTGGACATGCTGTTTGTGACCATTTCCAGACAGGCTGTCCCCATGGGCAGAGGAAACAGAACTGGACTACTTGCATGGGAATTGATTATAGATTTAAAAAGCATTTCTGAAAGCTGAATATCCATTTCCATGTATGTTGTGAGACTTCTAGGTGTGCAACACACCTCCATACTCACTGCCTCCTTTATATGTGTGTGTGTGTAAGTTATATATGTCTCTGTGTTAGAAGTGACTTGAGAAACTGCAAGTTGCTTCTGGTGTGAGAGAATTGGGTGTCTGCAAGGACATTGCCCAGCAGACGCCTGAATGTTTGACAATCCTGTGGGAGGCTTCTCTCATGTCCCCACATGAGAAGCTGGAACTGACAGATGGGAGCTCACCCTGCTCCCCAGATTCAAATCGCCAACCTTTTGGTCAGCAGTCCTGCCGGTTGTGCAAGAGTTTAACCCACTGCACCACCAGGTGCTCCTTCTTATATAACATACTCCCCATGGATATAGGATTGGTACTGTGTTTAAAAGAAAAGTGTGAGATTGAAGTGGGAGGTAAATTGATGAGTGGGTGGGATTAGAAATATATTTGTCCAGGTAGCCTATTACTGTCTACGCTGATTGGCATTGGCTCAGG
Organism: Anolis sagrei; assembly: GCF_037176765.1. Classification (NCBI taxonomy): domain Eukaryota; kingdom Metazoa; phylum Chordata; class Lepidosauria; order Squamata; family Anolidae; genus Anolis; species Anolis sagrei. The sequence goes on along the minus strand of NC_090022.1, from coordinate 56,621,011 downwards.
AAGTGACCTTTCTTACTGCCCACTCCCCAACTTTCTATGGGAATGCTGGGTACTTTCCCATTTAAAGATTGGACATGGGGCTTTCAGCATGCAATGCCTGTGCTGCTCTGAAGCTGAGTTATGGTCTTATCCCCCTTGCTCTTATGGTAGGGAGCAATTTAGACAGTGCTGAATGAGGTAAAAAAATGAGTACATACAGAGGTGGGTGTTTAACTGAGGAAATGCAATAATTATGGAGCAAAATTATTCACTGGAAAGCTGTGTGCATCCCATCCCCAATGCCAGCAACAGTTGCCTTGCAGAAGGGACCCGAAGAGGCAGAAACTTGTCCAGATAATCTAAGCAGTTTTTTGTTGCAATTGGGATTTTAATCGTAGTCTTTGGTATGAAATGACACATAAAATATCAAAAGCACATTACCCCTGATTCACCCCAAGGTTTTTGGGAACATGGGTTTTCTAGCAGCAGTCTGTGTTAGCTATCATTCATGCAACGGAGATGGTTAGACTCTCAGGGGATGACCTGAGAGTTTACGTGGTTATGTTCTAGAAGCTTTGATTCACTCAGGCAAGCCTTCATTCAACCCAGAAGGGCTCTCACCATTGAATGCCAGGCTTCTTGCCTACTTTGGAGAGTGTAACAAAACCAAAGCAGCATCCATGGAACAAGAACTATCCAATGTTTACATAACAGAATGTAGATTAGATAGGGAAGCTTTAGATGTCAGCTTCTGCAGCTGCAGCCAGCATGACCAATGGTAAGAGATTGTGGAAGTTGCTGCTGAAAACATCCAGAGAATTCTTTTAGTGTGTGTCAGGAGCAACTTGAGAAACTGCAAGTCGCTTCTGGTGTGAGAGAATTGGCCATCTGCAAGGACGTTGCCCAGGATGTTTTGATGTTTTACAATTCTTGTGGGAGGCTTCTCTCCTGTTCCCACATGGGGAGCTGAAGCTGACAGAAGGAGCTCATTCACACTCTCCCTGGATTTGAACCTCCGATCTATTGGTCTTCAGTCCTGCCGGCAAAAGGGTTTATCCCATTTCACCACTGGGGGCTTCTATCCAGGGAACTAAAGGCCTCACACGCCAGCATAATTAAAATCAGTGTCTAAGGATGCTCAGAAGCAAAGGAAAAAGAACACCCAAGTAACCAGATAATCCTGGCACTTTGGTCTGGAAGTAAGAGTGAGAAAAAGAAGATGAGAAAATGAATAGCTGCAGGAGAGGAACTGTGGAGGGTTGGGCAGCATTGCTTGGGATGATGGATTTTACTGCTTGTACACACCTTCTGCCCTTAGGCAGAAAACTTTTCTCTATAGCTCATTCTTCTTGCCAAGCCCTTTAAAGACACTTTTCCCCAGACTATGTTTGTCTTTTATGGGGGCTGCAGAAAGCAACTCTGGATAACAGCAACCCTCAGAAAAATAGAAAATGAACGCAGGAGGCTGCTTCAGGGGACATGGGGGAATAGTTCCTCAAACAAGGAGCTTCCCCCTCCCAATGCCCTTGCATTTTTTTCCTGAGTGCTTTCAGAAAAGGAGTAGGAAATAAAACTTGGCCTGTTTGTTTACCTCTGCATAACTATGTCAACTCAATCCTTACTGTGCATATATACATCATCTTTTAGATAAGGAGGAAGAGGTCCTTTAGCTCTCCAAAAATTTTGGATAAAACTTCCTGAGTCTTTCCATATTGGGCATGTTGACTGGGGCCAAGGATTCACCACCCTTGATTTGCATTGCTTCATGCCACCCAATTTACCTTCATTAAACCTCCAGACACACCATTTTATGACATCTGGTATGATTAAAATTATACCATAATAGGTCTCATAAAGCTTCCCTTAGCATTTTTCAGAAGAACTTTAAAGCTCTAGGACCACAGCTGAAATACATTGTGGAAGAAAATGGTGTTTGCTATGTGATTAGTGTTTTTTGTTTTCGGCTCTGAGCTAATGTGATGTAAGGGCTAATCTTTCGGCATGACAGCAATACTTGACAGGATGAGGCAGTTCCAGGACTGGATCATTCAACTTTTTTTCTTTTTTCTAGAGACTAGTATGAGTCAGTGTGTATTGGATATTATTGAGTTATTGGGGTAGTGGCTTGGACCATTGGCTCAGGGAAGGGAGCCAATGGTCTCTCCTTTCAGAAGCTTCTGTTGACTTCTATTATACAGGGTTCCCTCCCTCGCGTATCATGGGATTTCATTCCAGGACCACCCGCAATAAGTGAAAATCCGCAAAGTAGGGACACCATATTCATTTTAATATTTATACATTAATAGCTGTCTCCTGCCATGCATCGCTGTGGCCCAGTCTGAGTATATGTGTTTTTGTGTATATATATGTGTGTATGTGTGTGTATATATTTGTGTATATATATGTGTATATATGTGTGTTTGTATATATATGTGTGTGTGTGTGTGTGTGTGTGTGTGTCTGTGTCTGTGTCTGTGTCTGTGTGTGTGTGTGGTTTTGTGCATGCATTTAATGTATTTGGGGGGGGGGTTGGCTTTTAAAGTCTCTTCTGCTGTGTTTTTCAGTGTTTTAATGAGTGATGGTCGCTCGTTGGCCTGATAGGTGTATTGTGTCCAAATTCAGTGTTAATTCACCCAGTGGTTTTTGAGTTATGTTAATCCCACAAACAAACAATACATTTTTATTTATATAGATTTTAGAATGATAGAATCATAGAGTTGAAAGAGATCTCATGGGCCATCCAGCCCAACCTCCTGCTAAGAAGCAGGAAAATTGCATTCAGAGAACTCCCGACAGATGGCTATCCAGCCTCTGTTTAAAAGCTTCCAAAGAAGGAGCCTCCACCAAACTCTTGGGGCAGAGAGTTCACCTGCTGAACAGCTCTCACAGTCAGGAAGTTCTTCCTAATGTTCACATGGAATCTCCTTTCTTGTAGTTTGAAGCCATTGTTCCACATCCTAGTCTCCATTTTATATATTTTATATATTATTTTCTTACCTGCACTTCCTTACCCGCCTCCCAGACCATCCCAAGGGCACCTTCCTGCCTCCCTGGCCTCTCCAGAGCCACGCAGGCAACAGCAGGCCAGGGAAGCAGGCCTTCCCCACTGTGACTCAGGCCGCTGCACTTTTGGGGTCCCTGACCTTCCTGGCCTCCACTAGACATAAATATTTAATATTTTATTTTTTAATTAAAAATTTTCAAAAACCCCCAAAACAGCAAGGCCGCTAAAAGTGAACCATGAAGTAGCGAGGGAACACCGTACTCCCTTTGTTCCCATTCAGTCCATTACCCAGGAACAGTTCCTAAACTTTGGTTATTCAAATCTTTTGGATTTTAGCTCCCAGAATTTGTGATGGTTGGCTAAAGTGAAGGTCCACAATTTGGGAATCACTGCATGACTTATCTCTTAATCTACAAATGCTTCCTCAATCATAGGTAAAGGTAAAGATTTCCCCTGACATATATATAAGGTAAAGATTTCCCCTGACATTAAGTCTAGCCATGTCCAACTCCTAGGGGTGGTGCTCATCTCCATTTCTAAGCTGAAGAGCCGGCATTGTCCATAGACACCTCAAGGTCATGTGGCCAGCATGACTGCAAGGAGCGCCCTTACCTTCCTGCAGAAGCAGTACCTATTGATCTCCTCATATTTGCATGTTTTTGAACTGCTAGGTTGGCAGAAGCTAGGCCTAACAGCAGGAACTCACCCCACTCCTCAGATTTGAACTGCCAACCTTTAATCAGTAAGTTCAGCAGTTCAGTGGTTTAACCTGCTGTGCCATCATACTACAAAGCAAAAATATGGATGCTATGAATCCAGCACCATCACTTTCCTTCTACGCATGCTTTTTAAAAGCAATCTTTGCCGGTTGAAGAGGCCTGCTAGTTTCCAAAGGTAGTATGATGTATTTTGTAATTTTTCAGCAGAACAAAGTCAAACAAATAATTATAGAAGGGGTGACGATTTGTCTGTCCCAAGTTCATACTGTATCTGCTGTAATTATCTTTTTTCTTTTCTCACATGAATTGCTCTCAACTGTGTTACCCCGTGGCTGCATTGTCTCCTACTCAGGCTCAACATCAACTTCAAATTTCTGGCCAATTGTTCTTAAAGCTCTCCACTTTCACGCTTCACAAAGGATGAATTCAGTCTTCCAAGAGCAGCCCATGGCTTGGTCTAAAACCTGTTCACTGGGTAACAGCAGCTACAGGGAGATCTAGTTGTTTGTAATGAACTGTTGCCCTGGGAAAACATAATAATGCTCATATATTCAGTCAGTTGTAAGGTGCAATAAAGTGTGTATTATAGTGTGGCTAGAATCTAAAAATGACAACCTGTGCATACATTCGTAGTCACCATAGAGTGAACCAGTGTAGTGAATTTGATTCATTTGGGGATCTGAGAATTTTTACATTAATGGCTAATTCTAAAGGCCATTAATTTGAGGAAAGCAGCCCCTGGTTTCAATTTTCTTCTGCCCTTATCAGAATGATAAGGAGTCATAGCATTTTGTGGAAATTAGGTTGCTTTCTCTTATTTTAATTGATGTATTCACAAATTTGATTATTATCCAAATACCATATATACCAAGTATAAACTGACTCGAATATAAGCCGAGGCACCTAATTTTACCACAAAAAACTGGGAAAACCAATTGACTTGAGTATAAGCCGAGGATGGGAAATGCAGCAGCTACTGGTAAATTTCAAAATAAAAACAGATACCAATGCAATTACATTAATTGAGGTATCAATAGGTTAAATGTTTTAGAATATTTACATAAAACTGTAATTTAAGATAGGACTGTCCAGCTCTGATTAAACCATTATTCTAACCTTTTTCATTGTAAATGTGCTTATGTATCCTTCCAATAATAATACAGTAAAATAATAATAATAATAATAATAATAATAATAATAATAATAGAGTAAAAAATGGAAATGTAATAATAACAGTAATAATAGAGTAAAATAATAAATATAATAATAACAATAATACATAGAGTAAAATAATAAATGTAATAATTATTATAATAATAGTGTAAAATAATAAATAGCCATGGCCCATGGCTATTTATTAGCCAAGGAGGACTTTTTCAGCCTAAAAAAAAGGGCAGAACAACTAGGCTTATATTGGAGTATATACAGTATATGTATTTATGTCATTATTTATTTACGCATATAAGTCTTATATCAAAAGACTTCTAAACTGCATCTCCAAACAAGTTCTCCAGCTGGTTCTTAAACTGGTCAATAAAACATTAATATTCAAAGAGCTGTTGATTTACTTGATATCCCCTTGGACCATATCTGAACCATAGATATTGGCTGTTTTCCTAGTCATTACTTCATTGCCTGAAGTGAGTAAGACAATGTCCTTTTTCTGTTCTACCTATGGAACCTGACCCCTCCCCCAACCTCACTGATTTATAGTTCTCCAAGGACACCAGGATAAAGATACAATTTTTATTTGACTGAACCTACAAAATTCCAGCAGAGAACAATACTGGAAGGCAGACCAGCAACCTCTACTCTCCCCTAAAGACTATTTTTTTATTAAATGTCTGCAGATATGGACTCATATAAAGACTCCAACCCTTTAATAAAATACTTTTTCTTATAACTTTCTGTCTACCTTGTATCCTTTATCCTACTCTTATATTATCAAATATGTATCAAGTATATGATTTTTGCCCAGGCAAGCCACAGGGGTCTTTGCCTTCTTGCTGACCCTGCTGACGAATTTCCTAGACATATGGGACTGGGCACATTCCCCCAACTACCTAGAGAAAGGTGACAATCGGGACCCGTTGTGTACATACATGGATCAGCAGGCAGTTTCTGCTCCTAATCTGATAGCTCCAGCCGATATTTGTCCAGCTGATTGTCTCAATTACACTGAGAGATTGTTGGCTGAGGAAACAGACTCCAAGTATGTGCACTCATTAAAATCCTTTATTTGACATCCAAGTCTTGATTGAAGAAGATCATCACCTTTTGTTCCAAAATCCCTCTCCCTTATTTTTCCCAGGACACTTCCTCATTATCAGAAACAATTAAACTAAATCAAAAACTCATTAGCATTTCCCAATATGGACATGGACTTTCCGGGGTTTGCCTCCTCCCTGGAGAGCCACCTCTCCACAGCTGATTGGCTCTCCCCAGTCCAATCTCTCATCATCTCCTCCCTGCAAGGGAATCCCCACTTGAAGGAGCAACTTCACCGGAGTACCGGCCAATCAGGGCACAGATTCAGACTGGCAGAGCGGGAAGTTTGAATAGCTGTCATGTGTATAAACTTCATGTCTCTGTATTTTGTGTTATACTTGTACATTTTGTCATCAGCCATACAGGCATCTTTTATGGCTGAATTAAAATAAACCTTCGTGGCTTGTCTTTACCTGGTGTGGTGTTCTTAGATATGATCTGGAACTTTGGGCTTTAGTGTAAACACTCACCAGGCATAGATCTTCCTTATCCTCAGTCCTAACTTAAATTTTACCTCAACCACACTGGTACATGAGTCTGTGTTGACATAGATGGTGGGACAGCTTCCTCCCCGACATCGTAGGTCAACCAGTCAGCTAAACTTAGGGAATGCAGGTTTCCTGGAGGATTTCTCTGGGAAAGAGGAGCAGTTTCAGAGCCCTCACTGCTGACTCATCCCTTCTGGGCTTCTGCCTAACACTGCCTAAAAAGTAGGTATGGCACTGCTAAGGATCCTTGTTTGGATGTATGTTTCATTGAACTCAGTGGTAAATGTGGGCAGGATCAACTGTTGAAGTAATTCAGCAGATGTCTCATTCCAACTGAAGGTGGCAATGCTTAGAAATGCCTATAAAATGGGATTTAGAATTGAAATGGGCAGGAATAAGTTAGACACATCTGAATTTTGTGTAGCTGGAAACTTTATCCATTTGCTTTTCCAGTTTTGGTATTACAGTTGCTTTGCATGTTATCTTTTAGATATTATTTAAAATGTGTGTATTTGATAACAGAACTCAATGTTGTTGAACATTATAGTGTTACCATGCACTTGAAGGTGGATGCTTATTTACTCTCCAGTTGAATTATGGATTGAAAGTAATTCTTCTGAAGCAACTTGACAGTGGTCTTCTTTTGAGATTCATGTCTCTTTTTGCCTCAGCTGAACCAGCCATTTTCTCTTGTTTTCTCTTGCAGACACTCACAATGAGAGGGGACGTGCTGTTCCTCACTGCGCTCCATGCCACGTTTCTTGCTTCATCACAAGTTGCAGCTCAGAAAAGGGGGAGATGTAGGTGGATCCTTATTGACATAATGTTATGGGATTGACTGTCATTCAGAACAAATGCTTTGCAGGCTTAAGATCATGAAACACATTTCGTTGAATGGATCTGAGATGTTGTCAGAGAGAAAACTCTGCTTGGGAATATGGAGACCCATGTACAGTCTTAGGATCATAGGAAGCTTCCTGGAGCATACCATTTTCATAGCACTGGTGCATGCCTAACTGGAAAAAGTTATTTGGGACTACAGTTCCCAGAATCCACCAGTTAGCATGACCATAATCATGGTGACTGGGGATTCTGAGGGTTGCAGTCCTAAACGGTAATCTTTCCCAGATTCCAACAGACCTCTACCTCTGAGGATGCTTGCCATAGATGCAGGCGAAACGTCAGGAGAAATGCCTCTAGAACATGGCCATATAGCCCGAAAAAACCCACAAGAACTGAGTGATTCCGGCCATGAAAGCCTTCGACAATACATTTTCCCAGCTCTGTCCATGTAGTTCAGTGTTTTCAGCACTGGCTTACAGTGGCTCTTCTAGGTTTCTAAAACGGAGCTTTCTGAACCTTACCTGGACAGTCCAGTCACTGTTCCTCCAACAATCTGAATACAAAACCCATATTCTGAATACAAAATCCAAAGGTGCCTGGCCTGACGCTGAATTAAATTTTGAACTGGTTCATGATACTTAATGAAGTGAGATTGAAATGCACACATATCAGCCAGGTGCCTGCCCTGAAAGAATATAGTATAATTATCAAGAGGAAAAAGAAAAGCATAGCTGACAAATGCTTGCACAGACTGTAAATATGACCCAAAGTGTCTGGAGACAAGTATTCTACAAGAAGCAATGCTGTGCTGATCATTTTGATGCAAACACACATGTGTAACAGTTTTCATAATGTTACAGAGATTTAACACTTTAGGAGCCCTTTTGAAATAGTCATGTTATAGCACTTAAAAGGCATGATGATGATACTTTATTTATAACCCGCTCTATCTCCCCGAGGATTGCAGTGATTTTTTCAAAAAGTAATAGCCTCTTTGCTGCCTTTTTAGTTACAAGTCTTCCACACTTCTAGCTTTTAATTATTATTTTTTTACAATTTCTGAGTTTCCAAGAAATGAGTTTTTTGGTGCAAAATAAAAATTTAAAAATTCCTTGTATATGTTTTACTGAAATAGTCACTCAGGTGAAATGCCCATTCCTGTCCTACACAATTTCCCATCATTCCAAAATGCAGACAGATAGTGTGAAAAATCAATTGCAATTTCATTAGTAAACATACAGTGAAAGAGGAGTAACTGACAAACATGATTTTGCCCATCTCGGTGGACCTAGAAACTAAAGATAAAAATGCTTCTTGTAGGTTTTCTGCAATGATGTTTATATTTTGCTGGGGAAAGGCCACTGCAGTGACTTTCTCTGCCATTGCATTTTTAAAAGTGTCTTCTCTGGCCCATGTTTCCAGACCAAATTCAGTATGATATCAGGAGTCCCGTTGTTCCTTCATGTTTCATGCAATATCTCATGGTTGTAGACAGAGCCACTTTTTCCCGTACATTCTCCAGAAGGGGAAAGCCCATGGCTTGATGCATTTGTTTCCTTGTAGCAGTAAAATCTCTTGTAGCTCCACTGAGATAGAGTAGGCAACTTCAGTGCATCTGGATCCCATCCCAAGTTCTGCCTCTCAGATCCCATCATTGACGGTGCATGCTTGCCAATACACATTGACAAACTTCAGTGCCAAACAACAATGATTTTCATGATTTCCAAGTAAAACAACGCATGTGAGGAATAAATGCATTGTGATGCAGTGCTACTCCAAGGTTTCTGCCAGTGGTAGTTAGTGAGATGAGGTCAGTAGAAGGGTGAATCTGCTCTAGATGTTACTCTGAATGTTAAAGGAACTATCCAAGGTTCTGAACCCTATTTCCAATAGATTTTCATCACCTTAGATAGGTCCTTAAATATATCTTTTGAAATATTGGCTAAAACCCAAAACCATGTGGAAGCCACCAGACCTTGTTGCTTTTGGCATTGTGGTTCTAGTTAAAATGAGATATGCGTCTCTTGTTTTAACAAGAAAATGTCAACTTTAAAATCATAGTACTAGTGGCATTTGGTGATGCAGCATTGAATTTTTTTTAATGGTAGCAAATGTTTTGTAGGCTAAAAAAATGACTTCCATTGAGATATTGAGATTAGATATCAAGATTTTTGAACTTTTGGAGAGGCCTGCACTTCTCTTTAGGACTGGGGAAATGAAATCTTTAATGTCTATGTGTAAATGAAGTCTCCCTCTCACTGAAGAACAGAATTTCCCGATCCATCATTTTGTCTATAGTAAAGTATTTAAGGAAAGTTGCATATATCTTACTGTAGCGAGCCTTCTAAATTTTCCTGTTTTCTCAGATCTCAATAGTTCTTCATAGTACATTTTTTTCATCTTCAAGATCACCCATTAATCCAGGGCTCCTATCTTTTCTAAATAGTGGAGATTGGAGATCAAACTATAGCTCTAATGTGTGATAATTGGGAAGGAGCCCAGATAGCCTGTTGGAATGGAAATGTTTCTCCTTACCTCAGTTAGAGTTGGAGCCCCATGCCAGCTCTTTCTGATTATTTAACTTCAAAGGAATGTAATATAAATGAGGCACTGAAGATATCTTACTTTAAAGGATATTTCAATGACATATGTACATTTGTCATTGAAATATCAGTTACATTTGTGTGTAACTGAAAACAGAATCAGAAAATGTCACACTAGTCTGAGAGTATACACAACCTTTGCTAAAAAGAACATATGAGATAGGATGTGAGTCCTGGTACATGACGTAAGTTGTGGTGATGACTCTTGACTGTTTCTTTGCAGCAATATGCACCAATGTTTATTTGGCTGACATTGTATTCCTGGTGGATGGATCCTCTAGCATTGGAAGAGCAAACTTCCGCATGGTCCGGTCCTTCATGGAAGGGCTGGTTGTTCCGTTTGTCAATGTGGTGGGTGAGAACAGGGTGCGTTTTGGAGCTGTGCAGTACAGTGATGACCCCAGGTGAGTCCCATTTTCTTTTGCTTACAATGCTAATCATATTAGAAAAATCTGGAGGTCATGCAGGGAAAACTCCTGCCTGAAATCCTGGAGAGAAACAGTCAAGGCCAACAATCCTAAACTAGATGAAGTTGATATATAGCAGATTCCTGTTTTCTGATGTCCTTATCCAGCATAGCTTTCAAATGTTAGGCTACAGTATTTTGGGCTGCCCAAAATTTCCAGGAGAATGAAAACAATGTCTAGGATATCAAACCATTTTAAAGCTGGCAAGTGGCTGGCTTTGGGGCTGCTTGTTAAGCACCAGAAACTGGCTCCCAAAAGAATGTGATGTGTTTATTTTCAGGTCCAAGTCCTCTAGGAACTTTATATTATTCTTTTAAAATATATTAACAAGAGATCTGCCAGAGATCTAACTATTCCATTCATAATGTAAGAAAATTCCTCAAGATCCTCCACTAAGAATCCACCTATAAGTCATCCTGTAGATACGAGAAATCCACCTATAAGATGATGTCATAATGTAAATTCTGAAGCAGAGATAGATTTAAAATATTAGATTTTCTGGTTCAATTCCCCTTTTATCTCATTTCATTTTGATCTCAGGACGGAGTTCACATTCTCCGACTTCCTCAATGGGACAGATGTGATGAGAGCTGTTCGAGAGATGGCCTACAAGGGTGGAAATACACGTACTGGTGCAGGCCTCCGTTTTGTGGCAGACAACTTCTTTGGATCCAATCAGCTGAGACCAGAGGTTCCAAAGGTACCACCAGAGAATCATTTTTTGAGGCACATCAGAGACAGATAAGTGTTATCAAGGTCATAAGCTTACAGGGTTTCTCAGCTCTGTGAATCTGTCAGACACCAGCTTTTACTTACTTACTTACTCATTTGTTTATTTAATGAATGATATAGGGACTCAAGATAGCCAATGTAATGAAATGAAAGTATTCACTGTTAGTATTTCTGGGGAGGTTGACAAAGAGAGAACTCTAAAATTGTCAAGATCTAAGTGCCCTCTGTGCATATCCTGTTCAGACACTGTCGTGCTCAGTCAGGCAACACTCAATAAATGCAGGAAGACTAAATATTATTCTTTATCAACTTGGAATCCTCCAGATGTTTTGGGAGGCATCCCTAGTCAAAATATCTCTTAAAACATCCTAAGTAGGCAGGATCAGTAGCCAATTTTTTCCTGATAGTCAGTGACTTAAATTAAGCCAGAATCATTCTCCAGAGAAAAATCCATGGATATTTTTGCACAAAACTTCCTGTTTTCTCCACTAGTGAATGTGGGAGCAGAGAGAGTACTGCGAAGGAGGGAGAAAAAGTACTTTAATGGCTTGCAAGAGAGAATAAAACAATTAAGGATTTTCATCTCTAATTGACAAACTGTCTTTCCAGGCTAGCAAACAAGCAACTTCTGCTGTTTTGGGGCCTTTCCACACAGCCACACTCAGATAATGGCATATCTGAGTCCACACTCAGATAATGTGGGATTTTCTGCCTCAATATTCTGGGATATAGGGCTGTGTGGAAGGGCCTGTAAATTCAGACCTCTTCCACACAGCTGAATAAAACCCCACATTTTCTGCTTTGAACTGGAATACATAGCAGTGTGGACTCAAATAACCCAGATCAAAGCAGATATTGTGAATTTTCTTCCTTGACATTCTAGGTTATATAACTGGGTGGAAGGGCCCTCAAAAAGAGGGACTAGGTGTGCTGGGTGTGCTTGTTGAGGTGTCTCCACATCTTACCTTTTTGTTTTTTACCCTTCAGATATGTATCCTCATAACAGATGGAAAGTCTCAGGATGAAGTTGATCAGGCAGCATTGAAGCTGAAGAATCAAGGGATTAAAGTCTTTGCTGTGGGTAAGTAACCTCTGCACTCAGTATTGGGACCCAGCTAGACTTGCCAGGTCAGGACTATTCAGACCCTGAGATTTAAAGGTACAAACCTGACATCCAGGAATATCTGACAACCATAGATTCCACACAGCCATATAACCCAGAATATCAAGGCAGAAAATCCCACAATATCTGATTTGAACTGGTAGGACACTTATCTGAGTTCACACTACCATGTATTCCAGTTCAAAGCAAATAATGTGGGATTTTATTCAGCTGTGTGGAAGGGGCCCCAGCCAAGAACAATATTATCAAGGCATTTCCCTTTTGTACAACTCTGATACGGGCATATCTTCCCTCAGTCCCTCCTTTCTACCACTTCTCCCCTCATTCTGTTGTTGATGTTGTCCTGAGAGGAAACAGAGCTGAATGGGTGGAACAGATTCATGTCTGCACCAGTCCCTGCTTGCCACAATAGAGTTAGGTGGGGAATGGGAACATTGAAAGCTTGTGATAGGCCTACTATGTTAGTTAACTCTGGAAATCTTCCTCTCTCATAAGTTTGTGCCCGAGGGCAAAGCAGTGGAAATGTACAGCTGAAAATGTGGGTCAGCTGTGGTGCAGCTCTAATGAAGATCTTTGTAGGAAAAGCCCACAGTAACTTCTCTAATGCATTGCATAAACTGTTTTTGTTGCATGCCAGATGGACTGATCCTTTTCCAAGACCACTCTCCCGGTTTTTGAAACTGTTACTTGCAGATACCATTAATTTTAAAACCTTAGCAGCAACCGGATTTTTTCAGCTGTATGCAAGTGCTATACATAAAAGATGAATTGATAGTTGACATCTGGCGTTGTAAGACAAACATGTGGAATTATCTCTTCAATAACAATGAAAGGCTTTCAGTGCTGGCTACAGCATCATGAAAGAAAAGAGAAGGAAAATACCTCATTAGAACAAAAGGAGAGTATACTGTACCAGATTTGTCAAATCCAGAATTTGGTCTACACAGTGACCAGTTGGTTGTCCATGGGAATCCCAGGAGCCTGAAAAGAGAACAACTGTAGCTTCCTGCTTGTGTTTTCCATACACTGACAGGATGGCATTGTTTCTGGGACTCCATCCATTGTGATTAGGGGCCTATTATTGTTGTACTGGCCTTATGAGACTGTTTGGATTCATGATGCAGGTTGAGTGTTATTTGAAATATGTTTGGGGACTGTGGTGTTCTGTATTTTGATTTTTTGCAGATTTTGGAATATTGCATGTACATAATGGAGATGGGACCAAGTCTAAACATGACATTCATTGATTTCATAAAGACCAAATACACATAGACTGAAGATAATTTGCTATTGGTATAGATGTTGTGCATGACACAAACTCTCACTGTCTCAGCCACTCATGTGAACAATCTGGGAGTATTCTGGATTGCAGAATTCCAAATACTTAATCTGTAATTAGAATGTCGATAAAGCTTTTTAATTGGCTTGCAGTCATTTCGTCTCTATATTGCTCACTGGATGTAGTTAAGTTGCGAGAAGGCTTATTTTAGCCAGTGAATGGCACCATTTTCCACCCAGATTTGAGTGAAGAGGATCCAGCACATAGTTATATTTCCTTCAGGAATGGCCTGTTTTGACGATGGCCCTCCCTTCTTTATTTCTCTTCTCTTCCCCAATTTAGGCATCAAGAATGCAGACCGCAAGGAGATTGACAGAGTTGCCTCCACACCCACGGAAGATTATTCCTTCTATGTCAATGATTTTAAAATCCTGTCCACTCTGCTGCCATTGGTGTCCCGGAAGGTGTGTTCCAGCACAGGGGGCATACTACAGATTCCAGGTAAAAAGCATTGGAGAGGGACAAATGGCATCTGTTCTTACATGGCTTAGCTTTTTTGTCTCTCCCTCTGGCAGTTGTCAGGGGAGGGTTCAGCCCTGCCTGGCCCTGTTTCCATGGAAATCTCTCAACTCTGAGTGGTCCTAGAAGAAAGTCTTAATCTAATCAGTGTTGATACTCTGGGAAGATGACTGGTTTTGACCTAACCCCGCTGTTGGTTTAACCTTGCCCTGCGGGTTGGGTGGTCACCATTCAATCCCATTCCTTTTCAGGGGTTGTTGCTAGTGTCACCATTCTTCACGCCCTTTCAGCTTTCTGAAAATCTGAGGCTTTGTCCTCTCTCCGTATCAGGCCTGTGGTGAGCTGTCAAGAAGGAGCCTAATTTCCCCCTCTCTGCTTGGGTTTTTCCTCTAAAGGCACACAGGCGTATGTTGGCCCTTCCAACCTGGTCTTTTTGGATCAGCGCCCTGACATGCTGAGAATCCGCTGGACTGCGGCCGGGGGCCCTGTCACAGGCTACAAGGTGCAGTACGTCCCTCTCACGGGCCTGGGGCAAGAAGTCACGGCCGAGAGGCAGGAGGTGAGCCCTGCTCCTATTGCAGTCTTCTGAGGGTTTATGCAAATAGGTGATGGAAAAGATTTGACCCAAGTTACAATTCTTGCTGAAAATATCCCCCTTTCCATCTCCTTGTCCTTGGAAATTTTGTTCATTTTGAGGTTCACAGTACATTTTGGAGAATTAAGATCTGCACAAGTCCAAACGATAAAAACTAAAGATAAAATGAAAATGCAAATAAGCTTCAGAGAAATAGCACAAAAGTCAGTCTATTTTTGTTGCTTCAGATAACCCGGAGTTTTCACAGCTTTCTGCAACTGCCTCATTAGCAAACATTCATACTCCTGAATAGGCTTGTGTGACCTCTCGTGTCACACTAGCTTCTCTTATATCTCCTGACTTTGGCAATGAATTGGTAATAAAAACAAAACTAATGCAGTTTGGATAGTCATGATCTTTTTTGACAGTAGTATAGACTGTCATGGGAGCTGTTGGGCTCTTCTTCATTGGAGGTATTTAAATGGAGATTAGATTACAATCTATCAGTGATGCTGTTATTTGCATCGAATAAGGAAACAGGCTAATTGAACTCCAAGGTACCTACCATGTTTTTCTATCCTATATCAAGACCTTTGAAATAGCAATTCTTTCTTTCGTAGTGAAAGCATCAGTTTGGTGCAAATTAGGGAGAGAAGGCAACACTGTTTGTTAAGTGAGATTTTTACCTGACTTAGTCTGAATTTTTGAAAGTTATTGTGAGAAGGGCTTGCTTTTGCTCTTCAGCTTGCACTCTACCTTTCTAATAAAAGACAGTGTGGTATGGAGGTTAGAATGTTAAATCTGGAAAATCCCCGTGCATGCACCCACATAACCATTACATTCACTGAGTTCTCAAAACTAATTTGTTATTGTTAGCATGACTGCTTATTATGTAAATATAATGGAAATTATTACTTTTTAAAGCAATCAAGAGTGGTCTGAAAATTAGGATTCTTATCTCATGTAAAATCTTCCAGCCTGCAAAAAAGAGATAATTTCAGTGCAAAAACCTTACTAGGCTTCAAATGATCTCTTATCACTGATTGAAGGTAAAGAATTTACCAAAAATTGGAAAATCATTTCATTCTTCCCGTTGTTGCTTCCTCACGTTTCATTGTTGTTATGTGCCTTCATGTCACTTCTGACTTATGATAACCCCAAGGAACTCCTATCATAGAGTTTTCTGGAGCTGACTGTGTATGACTCACCTCAGATGAGTGGGAAATCAAACCCTGGTCTCCAGAGTTGTAGTAGAAGGCTACGTCATGCTGTCTCTCTCCCATGTATGTGCATAAAATGGATACATGTGCAGGTGGAATAGAAGGTATTAATTGTAATATCTGATTGGAAAAACAGATCTCATTTTTCTCTTGAACAGATTAGTTTGGGACCTGATGAGACTAGTACTGTGCTCAGTGGTTTGAGGGCAGGGACAGATTACCAGGTCACTGTTATTGCCCAGTATACCAACATCATTGGAGAATCAGTTACTGGGAAAGGACGCACACGTGAGTAATAACTACTTTTTAACAACACTATTTGAGACTTGTTTGAAATTACCTGATATGTCTATGTCTGGAGACACCACACAAGAGCCTAATTTAGCTTGCCCTGTTGGAGTGTCCTCTTTTTGGTATAGACTACAAGTACCATCATGCACAGACAGCATGAGTGATAGACACATTAGCCAGGGATGATGCCTGGGATGATGAAGTTGTCTGAAGCTATTGCTGCTGCCCTCCTAGATTTTGTAACTTGACTGCAGTGATTTGTGTGTCCACTGGAACTCCTAGTTCTTGTTACAAGTGACGGTATAGTAGCATGAATATTCCTCTTTACAGTGTTCATGATTTTACCAAGGCTGGGAAACCTTTGTTTCTTCAGATGTTTTGGACTTCAGCTTCCATAATTCCTCTCCGATGGCCATGTTGTCTGAGGCTGCCTGTAAGCCAAAATATTTGGGAGGCCAAAAGCCACAAATGCCATTTTATAGATTATACAAGCAGTGAAAGTTTAATTTGTTTTGGATTATTTGATTGTTAACAATCCCAATGCTATTTGCCAGTTGGGCACTATATAAATCCAATAAATACTTAGCTTCCCTTCAGCTTTATATGACTATTTATTTCATTAGTATTTTATATGAGAACGAGAAAGATTTCCAGGGAAGGAAGGAGAAAGAGAAGAGGCAGTCATCAAGAGTAGTTAAAAGATAGGCTTGTACTGGTGTATGTTTGTATGTGCCTAAATGGATTGAAAGTGAGTCCCCTTGGTGCAGTTTGGGATTAAAGAAGAATTCTAGTTCAGCAAAACTTTGTTACTAATCTGCAAAACAGATCTGAAATCAAAAGGTTAGCACTCATGCAAAACATATAAATTTATTTCTTTCCAGAGCAATGCATTTCCAATAGCTCTTGTTCTTACATCTTTATGCCTTCTGTGAGTCTCCTAGTGAAACTCTGAAAAAATCTGAAGAAGTTTTAAATAATCTGAGACAAGAACAGTAGTGACTGTGATAAGCAAAATACATTGAAATTCTCCCACTATTTTTCTTTCCATTCCTACTTTCTTTTACAGAGGTGCTATCTGGAGTGACAAATTTTCGAGTGTTAGAAGCAGGACCATCCTTCCTTCGACTCTCTTGGGCAGGTGATCTGGGCGCCATACAGGGCTACAGGCTCACATATGCAGCAAGAGGTTAGTGAAGAGATAGGAAGGTAGAAGGCTGAGTTTAAAAAATACTGGGCATGGAAGAGGACCCAGGTCTCATACCCCCAGCTTCCTGAAATAACTGGATCCCGTTATCAAGCAAGCAAGCAAGCAATCTTTCAAGATTCCCATGCCATTTCCTGTGCTGTGCCTGTTTTGAATTGGCACCTGGAGCTGCCCCTCCCCAGCCTGCAGTCATCCCAGTGCTTATTGCCCTGGCAGCTCTCCCAGAGCCTCACCCTCTGCCTGGCCGCACCTGCTGCCATAGCAAGAGAATGTGGGCCCCTGGGCACCAAAAGGGTGCTGAGCTCAGCAGAACCAAGCACTACTCTCTGATGCTTTCTTCTGCCTGACTGTAAAAAATTGCAGCACTAGTCACAGCATAGCATATGCCCACCGTCCTATTCAACATCCCATCCATTTTGTCTGCCTACCAATGTTAGCCAGTTACCACCGTGCTCATTCTGAGAATAACTGAAATAGGCTATGTTTTCTGCTTGCAGTAATTTAGCTTCTTACTACGCAAAGGCCTTGGTCCCAGATATACCCAGTGCTGCATTTTCGGAAAAGATCTACATGGACAAATGGGAGAAATGCAGTAGCCTCCTCTACTTTCTTCTAAAAACACAAACATATACTGTCATTTACACATGCATATACTTGTAGGCAAGGGATTATGAGAATTGTTCATACCATTTGGAAGGTTCCCCGCCATTGCTCCAAGTGACTTTTGATCTTTGAATACCAACCATTCTTCTACAGAGCTAGATTATGTCTAAGTTGAGTGTTCATATATGCATTAATTGACTTCTGACTCCCCTGGGAAATTGTTGAAAAACCACATAGACAAGTGGTTCTCAACCTGTGGGTTCCCAGATGTTTTTGGCCTTCAACTCCCAGAAATCCTAATAGCTGGTAAACTGGCGGGGATTCCTGGGAGTTGTAGGCCAAAACACCTGGCGACCCATAGGTTGAGAACCACTGCTCTAACAGGTTCACTAAAAAAATAGTTTATGTTATATCATGAAGTTTGGACATGCACCACGTGAGGTGTCAAAGACTCTGAAATAAAAGATTAAGCTATTAAAATAAATATTATCTGGTAGCAGAAAACAAATCAATTCAACACAAGAAGGTCCTGAAATATTTATTGAAAGCTACATTGTTTTAGTCCTGAAGTCTGAAGTCTGCATTTTTATCCTGACTTCCTATACTTGGCTAACAGACTAGACTTTTCAGTTAATCTTTTAAATTGTACACTCTGACAAACATACTTCATATTTACTTTTAGTTTGCACACTATAGAGTAGCTTTTCCCTACCTAGTTCCCTCCAGGTGTATTCAACTATATATTGTTTTCGGGGGGAGGGGGAGGATTTGATAGGAATGGGGTTGATCAGAGTTCTCTTCAAATCCAACTAGAGATCAATAATTCCCTGCAGTTGAAATCACTTATCTCCTGTACTGAATTCAAAATGTTGTGTGTTCCACTCAGAATGTTATGGTGACTTTCCTATAAGGCAGAAAAGTTTACTGTTCTGGATTGCAGCTTTCATAATTCTTCAGCCAGCATGAGTTCTGACTAAGTAGCAGAATCCTTTATTTGGGGGATTCTGGGAGTTGTGATCCAAAACAAGAGGGTGAGGATCTTGTTCCCCAGAAGCATTTCTCTTCCTGTTTTAGAGGTTCTAACTTTTAGGCTTTCTCCTGTTTTTGACCACTCTGTATTCATTAGATGCAAATCTGAAAACTTCAGACATTCCTATGATGTTGCAGGATAAGAGGCATCTTTTATAACCATCAGTTTTATTCATATAACAGGGGTGGGGGAGACTTATATAACCATCATAGTTCTGTTAAGTGTGTCTCTGAAAACATTTTTTTAAAATTTCTCTTTCAAGGTGAAGCTCAAGCAGAAGAGGTGAATCTTGGGGCAAGAGTTACATCATTCTTGCTCAGCAACCTTCGCCCGAACACTGACTATGTGATCACTCTCTATCCCATCTCCCCACGTCAGACGGTAGCACCTGCTGTAGTGAGTGGCCGAACATGTAAGTCTCATTTGAGCTAAGACAGTCAGAACCTGGAGATTTAGAAAGTTTAATATTAATATTACTATCTAATATTAGTAATGGTAGTTCTAAATGAATAGCTTGTGACCACTTTGCAAAAAGCCAGCCACTCTTTTTTCAGCTTTGAGGACCCTCTTCAAATGATGAAGAGTTAACTCAAGTGGCTTAACACATGCATCATGGGTGGGCCTGTCTAATAGTGCATAGTAAATTGTATGCAGTGTAAAATTAAGCAAAAGTGAAGTACAGTTGGAGGAACTGGCATCCAGTTTCATTTGAACACTGATACAGAGTCATGGCTGTAAACAGGTGAAATTATCTGACATCCAAGGCTTTGTGCAGCCCATAATGGAGCTTCCACTGGCAGTAAGAGGCTGATCCTTTGTGATGTTGCAGTTGAGTAACATAGTTGTGTGTGAGGCAGACACAGCTTCTCAGATAGTGTCGTAACTTTGCTTAAAAGGTAATGTATGAAGGAAGATCTTTGAATAATCATGGAATGTAAATAAACGAATGTCCTAGATCATTTCTTACAGTTTGATGTAAGCAGAAACAGACAATAGGTTGCCAGATAGTACTCTATTTTGCACTTCACACACTTCTCTGGTACGCTGTTTGCACTATCCCTTGCTCTGCTCTTTTATAGCTTGGTCATGCCTATTTTAGTAATCCTGATCATTGGTTTTTGGTGAATCTTGTCTAATGGAGCTTCAGAGCAATCTGTTTTTTTTACTTTTATGTTTAGTGTGTTTTTACCTTGGTTGTATTTTATAATGCTGCTATTTTAATGTTTTTTGTTTTATGGATTGTTTTTTTCCTCTTATGTTTTGTGGACTTTCTGCCCCATATGTAAGCCTCCTCAAGTCCCTTCGGGGAGATGGTGGCAGGGTATAAGAATAAACTTATTATTATTATTATTATTATTATTATTATTAGTTGCGTTTCTAATGTAAGGGAATGGCAGTCAGTATATGCTTTCTGCCATTAACTTTTATCCTGTGGGAAATCACAAAGAGAGGCTTGTACATTATTCGTTCTTTCTCTCACTCATCTCTGGTTTGAGAGAGCGCACCATTCCCTTTGGCTTAATCCAGGAAAGCCTAGGTTCTGAACCATGTATTTCCTACCAAGCTTTTCTTTCCTCCAAACTCCCCCAACAACCCTTTTATTGGTTTCCAGAAACAAAGATTTGCCATTTAGATAAGCTGCTGGGACACTCCTGTTCTTTTGAACATGGAAAAAACCCTTATTTTTCAAAAAACAGAAATTGCTTTTATCCAAATCCAAGTTGTTGGGGTTTTCTGGCATTATTGCCAGTGTGCGCGGCCCTAGAAGGTTACAGGAGCTAAAATTGGCCCCCAGGATGAATTAAAGTTGCCTATATCGGCTTAATATAGTATGATTGCTATGAGTCTCGGTTCAATGCAGTTTTACTTGGCAGTAAGTCATCCTGAGTTCAGTGAGATTTACTTCCAAGTCAGAGTCCACTAGACAGTTTCAGCACAGGGAACTAATAGCTTATTTGAAGCAAAAGTGAGGGTGCTGGGTTTGTTTTCTTTTCCAGTTACTATGAACATTTATAGGATATGTGATCTTTGACTCTTATCATCATACTTTTCTATTTTAAAAGTATTTAACGGGCCTATTTTGCAACAAATAAAGAGTACAAAAATATCAAATGAACAAATAGAGGATTAAAAATCTTACTAAAATTAGAGATGACATACCTTAGTTTGTTTAGACTGGCAAATAGCAAGAAATTTAAGTAAATCCATGTTTAACTGGTATTTGGATAAAAGCAGATACATTTCCAATGAAGAAAATGAAAAGGAGCTACTGAATGAAGATAAAATGAATATTTTGATTTTTCTTTTCCTTACAGCAATGATGTTTAACCTTTGCCGTTCTAGTTTTTCTCAGAAGCCCCATTTAATATAATCAATGCTCTGGGATCATTGGCATGGAAGTGGTAAATATTAGAAAGCACTGCTTTAAAGAACAGGTGGGAATTGTGTGACCAGCAACCTACATATGCACTTCCTGAGCTGCATGCAGCCTTCCAAGGTTGAAGGTTCCCACTGCCCATGTCTCCTCAAAATTTTCGTTCAAGGAATAGTTGGAGCCTTAGAATCCTGCAGAAGACACTATTTGCCTTCCATCTGTATTCAACTAGAAATAGATTTGTTTTTCAAAAGTGATCTATGGAGAGTGAAAATTGGACAGGTTTGGGACCCTTGATAGCCACTCATCCCTGTCTTAGAGGGTCAGATCTGATATCTTATGTCCCCTCTCCATTATTGTTTCCTTCAGACTGGTGTTCTGGGGTACCAGGACATCCATGTGTAGAAGAGATTAGAAGATATTCAGTGTTCTGCTACATGAAACCAGGCTGAATTTAAGCTGGAGAGATAAGATCTTAGAGAAGTTCATTCAGGTCATCTTCGAAAACACAAGCAGTTTGAGTTCATTTGTTCTGTTATTCAGTTATGTTGAAGTATCTTCTTTATCAGCTTCCTCCATCAGTGTCAGATGTATGATTAGGCTAAAGTTACTGCCTTTTCTTTATACAGCCTCTGGATACCTAGAGTTCATATTGAATTTGTAGACTGTTTCACATCTCTTCTGCACAACCTCCATTTTTAAGATTGTTCTTGATCTTTGTCTTTAGCAACAAGTATTTCAGTTTAAATAAGGGACCATGCAGTTGACGCTAGTTACCCACAAGTTTTAATCCTTAATGTTCCACTGTATCTATATTGTTGTATTATCAAAGAATGTCACATTACATGGATGTAATGTGACATCATCTTAAATATCATTTGTTTTGACTTTCACCTTTGTTTCCACAGTGGGTCTGACAGGGGTACAACAACTGTCTGCCCAGAACATCTCCTCCCAGGGCATGCTGGTGACCTGGCGGGGTGTGAGTGGAGCAACAGGATACCGTATTACCTGGGGACTCCTCTCAGGTAAGTGTGTTTACTGATCAGTTTTCTTCCATGGATCTAGCATCAAGATGGTAGAGCAAGTGTAGCCACTTTGGTTAACATGATCTTTTAGATCACTTGACTGGGCCATAGCAGCGTCTAGATACACTTCTTATATGACCAATGCCCTTGTATTTTCAGAATAGTAAATAGAATTTTTAGTTCCCAATTTTTGCACATTGCAGATGCTTTGTGAGATATCTGAGCTTTGGTCATCCTAAAAGAGGAAGACAAATCTTTAATTGAGCATGTATGTTTGAAGGTTTTCCTTAATGCAATTATAAGAAGAGGGGTGTAAAGAATGAGGTTTGAAATCACCCTTAGCCATCCAGAACTAGATTCCAAAGTATTGACCCAATCTAAATGACGTGACAGCAAATACATCACTTAGAACACAGGATAGACTTGCATAAAAATACACTTGGCATTCATCAAAAAGAATTAAAATGCTAAACTATTATATAAAGATCACGTACTATATAATAAATTAGGAGAAAATAACTTGATAATCCTGTTATGCTGTCTTAATTTCTAAAGGTAATATTACTGGCATATTTAAAGATCCCACTATTTATTGATTCAGCAAAGGATCAATGTGAGATGATCAGATTACTTAGATAGATTAAAATTAGATAGTGTCATGTGCTTAAATCTTTATTTGATTTGGTGGGAAGCTAGTCTGTTCAGCTGAGATAATCCTGCAAAGTATTCAGTTTTTCAATAACCTGTCATAACTTTGCAAAGTTCCCTGTTCAAATAAACTGTCAAAATTAACCCCTGCTTCTATTCAAATATAACATATTTTATATGTTAATACTATATATTTTAAAGGGGGTAATAAACAAGTGATTTATATCTGAAACAAAGGATTACTTTGTAGGCAAAAAAGATCACCACTGCTCTATAATTTCAGTGAACGAAGAATAATCCAGTCATGATTGTAGGATCTTACATCTCAACTGACAGTTCACTAGTTATTCATTCTGCACATTGACAGTAGATATTCCATGTTCTATGAGAGCCCATTGTGATTTAGCTGACAGAGTATTGCCATAAAACCCATCAGACTTCCTCACTAAATGCATTCATTCATTCATTTCTATTTTGAACGTAATAGAAGCTGCATGCAGCTGGGAACCCTGTTTTAATTAATAATTTTATAAATTTTCTAGATATGATTATAAACATTTTTGTCCAGTTTTGAAGAATTTATTTTCCATTAAATGTTTATTTTCAACACCCCAAAATTTCATAAAACGTAATTTTTCTGTGCATATAATGCAGTGGTTTGTGCTAATGTTTGTGTGTGTGTAGTAAGTTTATTTTATTCTCCAAAAAAACAAGTTTTTACGAATGAACTTTTCTCAAAGAGTCGCATAATAATAATAATAATAATAATAATAATAATAATAATGGATTATAGCATTTACATACACAACATTCAATGCCTTTATAATTACCGCATATACAATGAGACACACAAACACAAACAAAGGCAGAGGCTTCTCCTTTCATTTCCGGCTTCTGGAGGCAGTGCCCATCTCTGGCTCTGGGAGGTGTTTTTCTCCATTTTCAAGCTGAGGAGCCTATGTTGTTCCCTTCTGGTTATGTGGCTGGCAAATTTTTTTGGAGTGTCTCTTTGCCTTTTCCCGCCAAAGCGGTACCTATTTATCAATCCACATTTACATATTTTCGAACTGCTAGTTTGGCAGGAACTGGAGCTTACCTTTGGGAGCTCACCCCGTTTTGTGGAGTCAAACTGCCAACCTTCAGATCAGCAGTTCAGCCAACCTTTAGGTCAGTAGTTCAGCAGCACAAGGGTTTAACCCACTGCACCACTGTGAAATAATGGGGGGGGGGGGATCTTTCAGTGACTGGCCTTTTCTCAGGTTCTCAGAAATAATAAAATGTGTTAGTGCTTTTTGCATCATTAATGGTCACACATAGGCTTTTGTTCATTTTTAAATGATTATGAGTATAAATATTAATCAGGCCTCTCTGAAGAACAATTGAAGGGCAGGAAGGGGGGCACTGGATTGTGGGACTGGCTCTACCCTTATGGCTTTTGTTCTTATATTCTGTTCAGATGTAATGTCTGACTAGGGATAGAGTCCTATATATCCTCTGTCGAACCTACCATAGTAAACAGCCTTGTGTTTTTTCTCTCTGAATGAGATGTATGTGGTGGACAGACTATTATAAAGCATCCATGGGCAGTCCCATCGTGAGCATGTATTTGTCCATAAAATATATCTTTGCTACCAGGTTTAAAATATTGTATATTTTCTTAGGTCAGGATATTCAAACAGCTGACGTGGACCCTAGCAAAAATTCTTACTTATTGACTGGACTGCAGCCCAACACTGATTACCTGGTGACTGTTGCTCCACTCTACGGACAAGTAGAAGGGCCGAAAGCTTCCATTAGAAGGAGAACTGGTATGTTCCCAATGAAGTTGCTATTGTCATTAGAAGCAGCAGAATCAGAAGTGGTAGTAGTAATATTGGTAATACTTGTACAGTACAACTCATGTGCAGGAAATATGTTCCTGAACTAAGAGGAAACTGTGGATAGTAGTGAACCTTAGTGAAATTATTTATTTCTCCCAGAAGTTATCCTAAAGTAACCCTGGGGGGCCTAAAATATTTCTAGAGATAATATTATGTTGGATGTGAGAGTCTCACTGCTTTAATTGGGCAAAATGAGACTATCAATAAATTCAGCATTCTATTTGTAACCTGATTTGCAATGTGATAACTTAGTTAAACATTGAGATATAAAAATGAAATTTGAGGTGTATTTTCAGGACACAGTTCTGTGTTTCATGGCCAAAGGCTAACACATTTTCCTAACACTGTATTCTCAAGTGGGAAATGAATGCAGAATAGAAAGCAATGGTAATGAGGGTGCAACAGTGCTTTCCATGATAGAATTGGCCACTGAGTGGCTATCTTTTACCCCATATATGTTCTTCTCCAACACTCAATTCTGATGTGTATTTATGAGTGTTTGTCAAAGGCTTTTCTAGGAATCACGATTTTTCTGATCCCTTGTCTTTATTTTGTGTAGAAATAGTTCAAACTTTAAGAACAGTCACTATTGACCCAACATCAATTCAGGTGGCCTGGAATATCATCCCTAATGCCCGCGGCTATCGGCTGGAGTGGAAAAAAGCAACAGGTAGGCTGGTTAACTTACTTAAAATGTGGTGCTGCAGATACTTAGACTCTTAGTCAAAGCCAAAATTATTAAACAGAGATGCTATATAGGGTGTTTGGAAAAGAAGAGCCAAATTTGAAATCCCTATATTTCTGCAACTGTGAGCCACCCAAGGATAAAACTCTTACCACTTGAAAGAATGGGGCATGGAGTTTCCAATGATTACCACAAGAGGCCTCTCCCAGTGCACAAACAACCCCTAGCCTCAGCCGACCACAACATAAGGCCTAATGAGATATTCTCAATTTGCAGGGTTGTTTTTTTTAGATTTGCTTCTGACTCAGAATGATTAATAAAATGTATAAACATTTGTAACTTTTTGTGTAATTGTAACATGTTGCCATTGAGAAATATACCATTTTGAAATTGGGTCCATCATTTTGAAATACCCAGTATTTTGAACATATTAAAAGACGTGACTCCCTAGAAAACAAGGCAATAAGATAAATAGTAGACCATATTATTGGTGGATAGAGCTGAGCAGGGCTGTTGATCTCAAAGTAACTTGGAGGTTTCTGGGAGTCAAGAACTACAAAGGCTTTTCAGTTTTCTGCACTGAATGGAAGTAGACCTTAGAAACATTATCTTTTAAACCCATTAGAATTTATAAAGATGTGTCAAAGGTATGTGAAAAGTATTAAGAGCATGAAAGGATATTTTATCATATGTGATAGGCATGAGAAAAGCTAGAAAGATTTGCATCCAAATATATATAACTTAATACATAAAATTCTGGAGGTTAATATTCAGTTAAAACCTTGACTTTTTTCTCATTGAAATGATGGATGAACAATTGAGAAGGAAGTATAGAAGACGATGATAGTATATTATCTCGGCAGCAAGATGGATATACATGCCATGATGGAAGACTACCATAATACCCTCAGAAGATGACAACTGTTACAATTGAGGGAATTGGCTGAAATGGACAAACTATCAACTTTAACAAGAGAAAAATCATTACAATCATGTTTGAAGGACTAGGAATTCCTAATTGTCTTTTTTCAGATAAAAGAAAATGATTGGGTTTTTATGATGCACATCCCTCACTGTTTTCTTCCCCCTTGTTCTGAACTGCAGGTGTGGAGCCCCCCAAGACTGTGTCCCTTCCTACCAATGAGAACAGCTATACTCTGACAGGCCTGCAGCCAGGCACTGAATATTACATCACTCTCTATACCTTGTATGATGGCAAGGAAGTGGCCACTCCAGTTACCATCTCACAGACTGGTGAGTAAAAGATTTATATATGAAGTGTTCATATATTTACTCCACAGTATTTCTAAAAGCTAGGTAGCAAGTAGACTTGTATAAGACTATTTACAGTAGATCATACCCTCACAATTCCTGGTTTTAGTTTCTTTTTCTCCATTCCTTTTTGTGTGAAAGGGTGATTTATGTCTGCTTGGCACTTTGGAGGATGAGAGAAGCCAAAAATAATTTTCTTTGTTTTGCTAGCCTTTGTGGTTTTTTCTCTTTTTGTTGTTGTTTTTTTGACTGCTTCTCATAAACTGTCTTGGCACTTTGAAGAGCTAGAAGAGCCAAAATAATTTGCTTTGCAAGCATTGATTGCTTCTTCTGTTTTTCACCGTGTTTGTTTTTTGCCTACTTCTCAAAAGCAAAGAGGTATTATCTAGTACATATGAATCTTAAAGGTCAGGATGTTGTAGCTCCATTTGTAACAATAACATTTTTAAAAGTGAGTAAAATTTGTAAATATTTTCTGAATCAACAATACTTCTAATTTGTCAAATATGTGTCTTTTAATCCAAGAGAAACAATACACAATGTATTTTGGGTTCTAAAGTAACAAAATCATGTTCATCTGTAAAAGGAGTTAGTATTTCATTTGTTTTCAATTTTTGCAAAATTCTCACTTTTTTTCTGGTACAAAACAGGAAAGACAATCTGTTTTCTTCCCCATAGATTCAAACTTTCTAGAAATATTACATCACTACTTGCCAGAAGTTTAACCCTTATGTAAAGGGTGACCTTGTTTAGATAATGCATTTTTTTTATAACTGGAGAGACTGAAGGATATAAGCTGAACAGATGCCAGGTTTAGAAAATTAGAACATAAATTAATTCTTTCCTTTTCTGAATCTTATGGCGTTTTGGTGAACTGGTTGTCTTTAAGGCAAATTCACATTCTTGGAAACAAGTTCATTTTCCAGCAGTAAATACCTCCTGAACATTTTGAGATGAGTTGCTCTTCCCTCCCTGACCAGTAGGAATGATACAGACCTTTAAGAAGGACCCTCTAGTGAGCGACTCCTGGTAAAACCAGTCTTCATTCCTGCCTCAAGTACCACCACAACCACAGAAACAACCATGGACCCATCTACATACTGAACATTTAAAGCAGTTTTAAATCAGTATTGAAGAAGGTGGATTTACTGTGCAGATAATTACATAGAAAAATTTGGAACTAGTTTGAGGTCCAGATAGTGATATCACTAACCACAGAGTATTGATACACATTAAGGTCTTTCTTTCATGCTATTTTGTGGGAGTCTATTGTCTTGCTGCCACAGTTTGAAGCTAGCTTTGAACTGTGTCAAATGTTCAGTGTTGGTCAGTATAGATGGAAACTTATGCTCCCATTTTCTAAATTATTTCCTAACATCCTGCATCGATTTACATAGTCGTATTCCAGGTTAACATAATGTCTTTGTATTCATTGTCAGAAAGGCCAGAAATCAAATGTACATTTTTTTCTCCTGCTTCCGTTTTTTGTTGTTCTTTTTCTCTTTCTCTCTCAATCTCAATATCTCTCTTTTTCTTTTTATATATTATTTCTTTTTATTGTAATATACTCTATTGGAATATATATAGACTTTGATATAGACCTAAAAACAAATACATTGTGTAAAGAAACCTTAGAATTAGCCTCCATCCTGACCACAAAAAATCAATTTCCTTTCACCCACACATAAAGAGATTTTGAGAGACACTTCCCTCATTGGCCCTCCAACTGTTTGTCATTTTATCGTCTGGGATCTCCATTATGTTACTTAAACCCCTCACAAAACCACCTTTTGAACCCTTACATATGATTTCCAGCAAGCGTTTTCCCTCATTGTAGCCATTATCTCAGGGATCAAGTGTCTGAATTAACTGTTTCATTGATGGCTCTTTTCTGCTGATGTGATATAGATCAGGTTTCTTTTTGTCTTTTTGTCTAGTTTTCTTTTTTGTCCAGCGTAACCTCACAATTTACAATTCACAACCAATCACTCTACCATCATATTGCCCATGTTCTGTTTATCCACTTTAAAAACAGTGGCACAAGCTAGACATTAAAAAGGCAATAAAGAAATCCTTAGGGTTTTCTAAACCTCAAAATGTCACGACCAAATCGGCAGCCTCATCAGCATTAGAGGAAACCTGGAGATCTACAGCCTTGACTATTGCTAAGCACCAAAAAATAGATGCCCCATATATACTCAAATATAAGCTGACCCGAATATAAGCCGAGGCACCTAATTTTACCACAACAAACTGGGGAAACTTATTGATTTGAGTATAAGCCTAGGGTGGGAAATGCAGCAGCTATTGGTAAATTTCAAAATAAAAATAGATACCAATAAAATTACATTAATTGAGCAATGGAGCTTCTCCTCTCCTCTTGGCACAGCAACCCAGGTGTGTTGCTGTGCCAAGAGGAGAGGCTACACACCTTCCACTCCTTCTCGAGAATAAGCTGAGGGGGGCTTTTTCAGCATAAATAATGTGCTGAAAAGCTAGGCTTATACTCGAGTATATACAGTAAATGTGTTTCGGCAAGAATCCCCTTTGACCACAGTATTCTACAATAGGTCCTTACAACATAATGTTTTCACTTACCTCCTGTAGGCCAAAACACCTAGGGACCCACAGGTTGAGAACCACTCTGCTAGAGTAAGGCTCCTTCTCTTCAGCTAGAATGGACTGTCCTGTTTAAATCCTCCAATATGCCAGTTTCTGGGTATTTCCCCCCTTCCCCTGCCATGCTTTCCATCAATTAAACCAGTATATTCAAAGTGGTGTCCATGGGTAAGTGCCAGTCTCTGAACCATCAGTAGCTTAGTCCTGGGATATTTTCCAGGAAAGAACGTTGTAGCCAATAGACACAAATATGATACTAGTCTCTGGCCTATGGTGAGGAGGAGGCAGGGAGATAGCTTAAGAAGCACGTCCTTACTTTTGCAACCCTTTCCCTGAACTATAGCTGGTTCTGTTACTTTTCATTCCCAGAACTGGCACCTTTGCTCCCCTTATTGGGCTCACTTTGTGCTGCCATTTGTTTTCCAGAGGTGGCCACTGTGGGCAGTGTCTCTGACTTAAGGATCCTTGAGACCTCAGGAAACAGAGTCCAGTTGGCATGGACGGGTGTTCAAGGAGCCACAGGGTATAAGATTGTGCTACGCAATACCCAGGGTGAGTATCTGAAGGTGAGAAAGCAAGTGTTTGGGGCTAGCTTAAGTATGTGGGCCAGTTGAAATCCAGAGACATTCACAGTTATTAGTGTCTAAGACAGGCATGGGCAAACTTTGGCCCTCCAGGTGTTTTGGACTTCAACTCCCACAATTCCTAACAGCTGGTCTAAGAGAGGAGAAAATAAAGCCTTTTTCATTGACAATAAATAGCATTGCCCTACCCAGATATAATTCTTCAGTTGGTTCTAGAAATTCTGTCATGTTTCTAGGCTGGCTCTACTCCACAGATACACAATATAAGAGCTAGGAGCCTTCCCTTTTAAAAAGAGAGAGAATCTTGATTATATACTCTCAAAGTAAATCTAATAATAATAATATAAATTTGTTATCCACCTCTCCTCACAGCTCGAGGCAGGGTACAACACAGTCAAAACACATCAACATACATAGCTATAGCAAAGGTTCTCTGGGTGGTGGTTGCCAGTCACTTTTGGGCTGGTTGGAGTAAATGCCTCCCAGAGGACCTTAGTGTCCTAAGGGGCAGATTATATGGAAGAAGGCGATCCATTGGGTAATAATCTATTTACAACTTTGGGCATGCACATATGATTCCTAGGGTTTCTGTTACAGATGGCACGGAGAAGGTTCGACGTATCCCAGGCTCCCAGACAACTGAGGACCTATTTGATCTGAGAGAAGATGTCTCCTATGTGGTGCGTGTGTCAGCTCTTATTGGAAGTCGTGAGGGCAGTGCTGTTCCTCTCACCATCCGAATCCGTAAGTGTCAACTGGCCAGGTTAATCTGTACTAGCACTATTTATTTATTTATTTATTTATTTGCAGTATTTCTATTCTGCCCTTCTCACCCCACAGGGGACTCAGGGTGGATTACAATGTACATATACATGGCAAACATTCAATGGCATAGACACAACATATATAGACAGACACACAGAGGCTATTTAACATTCCAGCTTTTGATGAAGGTATTCTGGCCACCAGGGGAGCTGTCGCTTCACTGTCCATTTGTGACACTGATGAAGTACTTCCTCATTCTTTGCATGCTTGCTGGAGATTTTTATGGTGTTGTAAATTAATTAAATTAGCCTCCCCGCATACGTGATACCTAAATTTCCTACTTGACAGATGTAACTGTCTTTCAGGCTGCAAAGGTCAACAGCAAGCTATACAACTTGGTCAGAAGCTCACTCTGACCCGGGCTGGCTTCGAACTCATGACCTTTCGGTCAATAGTGTTCTTAATGCAGCTGACTCCCAGCCAGCTGTGTCACAGTCCAGGTGCCATTTATTTATGCATTAATGT
This sequence comes from Anolis sagrei, assembly GCF_037176765.1. Lineage (NCBI taxonomy): Eukaryota > Metazoa > Chordata > Lepidosauria > Squamata > Anolidae > Anolis > Anolis sagrei. The sequence goes on along the minus strand of NC_090022.1, from coordinate 56,589,685 downwards.
TTCATTCATACATCTTTTTATGCTTAATATTATTTTAAATAGGTAGAGCTGAGATAAAGTCAATAAACTGAGCAAATGAGTTTGTTGTTTAGCAATTCAATGAAGCTGTATCAAAAAAGAAGAAAATTTACTTCTGACCATAGCTTCTTTTTGTTTGTTTTGTTTGGAGGATGTTGGGAATTATGGTCTCAAGGGTATTTCTTCTCAGGTGTTGTATCTCAGGCTAAGATTCACCTTGCTATCTCTGACAAACCAGCCAAAATTGTGAGGTAGAAAGTTTATTGTGAGGTTTTCAAACAAAGCATCAGCAATGAGAAGATCAGTAATACAGGGTAAAAATCCAATATAATCCCTTTGAGTCAAAGCAGGAGACTTGAAGCATAGAAGCAGAGTAAAAGTCCAGGAAATAGCGTGAAGCAGGCTTTCCCCCAAGCCCCAGAGCCGAAGGCCAGCAAGCCATTTAGCAACGTTGGAACTGACACAGAACCAGCTCCAAGGCAGTTTACTTATAGGTAAAACATCAAAACATTGAACATCAAACAGGCAGCTAACAAGCAGTTTTCCCACCAACGGATGAGCTCAACACTTGGCCGCAATTCGTAAACTCCGTCTCAACACCTGCTGGGCAGCCTGACCTTGAACCCCACCAACTGCCTTATCAGCTACATTCCGTTCCTGTGAGAAAAGCGGCTTGTCTCTAGCTATAGATTTTGACTGAGAAAACTGAAAGCCCACACCTGCATCTGTACTCTCATTTCCATCATGCTCATCTGCACTCTCAGTCCCATCATGCTGGTTGCTGCTGAATCATGCTCATCTGCACTCTCAGTCCCATCATGCTGTTGCTGCTGAACCACAACATCAGGCTCCAATTCTGGCTCATAATAATTTCACATGGGGAGTAGGGATGAAGAAAGTGGAATTCCTTTTATCAGGACATTATTCATTAGGTTTCCAATGTCTTCTTTTTGCAATCCCCGACCAGCTCCTCTGCTGGAGCAAAGCAAATGATTGCTTAACCAGTTTGGTAGAATGTATCTGCAATTTCCCAGTTTGGACAAAATGGAAAATTATAGTTTAACAGACTTGGCACTTGTAGGCTTATAGCATGACAGGAAGCGTTAACAGCAAAAGGATGTTTTTATTCTAGTTTATTAGACACAGACATTGGTGAGTCAGCTTGAATAATTCCATGTGAGGCTTTTCCTTTCGGATAGCTTCTTAATTATTATTAATTAATTATCACATTTACCTATCTAAATTATATTGTGGTTCCTTCAGCTGGGGCTTCCTTGCTGACTTTCCCCCCTGTTCTCAACCGCATTTTCTTATTGTGTTTTAATATTATTTTTCTCATTTTAAACATTTAATCTTCATGGGCTTTTAATGAACAGAGGAAAGAAATTTTAAATTAGTATCAACCAATCTAAATAAATGGAAATGAAGAAAAATCTTATATTAAGTAAATCCTTTGACACTAAATTTATAGAGTGTACTGTTCAATGGTGGTTTGTTTCCTTTAAGCTCTAGTGTGATGCTGCTAAGAAGTATTTCTGTAAATTCTGGCAGCAGCACTCAGAAGATACTCATCCAAGATGAAACTTGACTTCTTTCCTCTGTTCAGAGCTTTCTTGCAATCTTGCCAGGCTTTTGCTGTAATGATGGAGCTTTCCGTCCTTCCTTTCGGCAGGCCCATCAGTCATAGGCAGTGTGTCTAACTTGCGCATGGTGCCAGGGGGACCAGGTCGTGTCCGACTGCTGTGGACCCCCATTCCCAGGGCCACTGGTTACAGAGTAGTGATTGTCAACACTCAGGGTAAGGATTCATGTTTGTGCATGTGGGTTTGTGGCTTTCAGAAATAATAGATTGTTTAGCAAAATACTATAATTTACTTCAACTAATTGTTGGACTTTTAAATGAGTGTTATATCTGAAATTGCATTTAAACAGTTAAAAACTATTCAGTGCAGAATAAGATATGATTTTATGTATATAGTGACTAAACTGTCCGTAAGATCAATATAGCAAACTGGGAAGATTTGCAATCATTTTGTCTGCAATGCACACCAAAAGGAAAAATGTTGTAGTAGGGGGAGAATATTTCACATCCCAAGTTCCACTTATATTAAATGCCCAGTTCTGAATGACTTTAAGGTGGACCTCCAGAACATGTGACACCGCTCAGCTACTGAGATCCTATGTTGTTTTATGAAATTAACCCCTAAACCTGTCCCAGTTACAAATAGTCATCCAGTACAATTCCTTTACAGATGTGTGATGAAATGTTGGTAAGTCACCCCACTTGGGAGGTGAGATGAAACATTCAACACCTACTGACACTTGTAAACCAGCCTTATGTGCAGCACCAGCTAGAGAATAAAGCTATAGTCCCACCTGGAGATTAGCAATATCTGAATTACTATGATCCTGTCTACATATAATTAAACTGTATTGTATAAATCTATATTGACCACATAATACAATTTCAAACTGCATTATATGGCAGTGTAGATGGGGCCTCTAACAGAGCTGTTTCATTTGTAACCTTTGACATTTATGAACATGAATGAAAACAGACAAGTCTTGTGGAGAAAAGAACTGAGAATGAACAGGGATGTTCTAATGTTTTGAAAACCATACCAGTATAAAAGAATCCAGATGTATGAGGTGTAGAAGTTTTTTACATCTAACTAATCTGAAGAGACATGGATATTGTATACAGATTGAGTAAAGTGACAGGGATTTATTCTGTTTCCTTTGCACACTTCTCCAGATGGCTCTGAGACTATCAGACAAATCTCTGGTGACCAAAATTCTTTGGAACTGCAAGATCTGAAGGATGGTATTGTTTACTTGATACGAATGACAACACTATCGGGCAGCCAAGAGAGCACCCCTGCCACCATCCGTTTCCAAGTGGGTATGTTCTTTTCGGAGGGCCTAGGCCACTCGTTCCTTCCTGATCTTTCTTGGCTAGGCCACAAACATTTCTATCCTTACAATTTTTGTTCAGTGTTACCATTCTGTTTAATGCTCTGCAGGAATTTTTGACATGTGGAAAGCATTGAGATGGGGGAGGCAAATAAACTCAGCTGGGGACTTTAGACAGGACAATATATCTCAATTTCAGCACTCCATCTAGTGTGCAAGCAATCCTTACCTTAGAGATTCATTATCTAGAAATATTGTATATGAAAAACCCAGGTTACCAGAGGTAGTACATATAAATACATACAAGCGCTGCCCTGCTCGGTTCAATGCAGTACCAGTGCTTTATGATGGAACTGATTTCTGTGTTTTAAAACATTTTTATGATCTTCACTCCCAATATATATAGAGCCTCCATCTGTGGGCACCATCACTAGTGTGGAGGCAACTGCAGTGGGACCCAATCAATTGCGAGTGACATGGAATCCAGTTCCCGGAGCAACAGGCTATAAAGTGACATGGCGAACGAGAGATGGTAAGACTTTAGCTTACCACAAAAATAATGTATTTTGACTCTAACATTTAACAAAACTTTAGCCTGGAATTTTATTTTGTTGAAAAACTAGTGAGTAACACAGTTCTGACCTCATGAAGTGTGTGTGTGTGCGTGAATATGTGTGTGTGCATACAATACATACTGTAATCAATTACCTGATTATAGTATGTGACAACCACTGGAACACTATAGATGAAAAAATATTTTGTAAAATTGTTGTGATAGTGGCCAGCAGGTCTTCTGACCCTGAAAAGATTGGAATGTCAGTTGCAAAACAGCAATAGCAACAGCAACAATAGCAACAAAATATTGTGCATTTGTTTCCCAAATGTAACTAATGAAATCTATGGAGCAGTAAACTATGGAGCAGTAAACTAATTACTGGTCAAACACCCACATTTTGTGGTAATTTGACTCATAATGTATTGTTGAGTCTGTGAGCAATATGATTCATCTGTTCCCCAGCAGAGAAAACGTTATGGTCTGGAAAAAAAGTAGTTGTACTTCCATTCCCTGGGGACATGGCATGCACCATACTCCTCCCCTAAATGCTCATCCATTTTTTATTCACATGTCTTCTCCCTTCACTATTGTTCTGGTTTGCCATTTGCATTTTTGGGACAAAAAATGTCTTCTCCCCATTTCCCCAACCCAGAGCTTTTCAAACTGTGTGTTGGCTATAGTATGTAGGTGCAACACAAAAATAACAATAAATCTATCTGAAATAAGCAATAGATTTTTTTTTTAAATGAAGGAAAGGTTTTCATGAGACAGTTATGTATTTATGTATGCATCTGTATGTCTTATATGGTTTAACCTCTGGCTTGCTAATAAAACTGAATTACGGTTTAGCAAAATAATGTATGTCTAAAACTTGTGTCACTAACATGAAATTTTTGAAAAGCTCTGCCCCAGGCAGATCCAGTCTTGTAAAATATTTTGTTGCTCTTGTAAAAGTCTGTGTCTTGGAATAATACAATCATTTATATGGCATAGAGTTAACTTGTAGTATGTGTGGAGGCAATTACTTGATTGGAGATACAGCTTATGGGCTCTCACTTGATGTGTGAAGCAAAAAGAGCTATACAAAGCTGTTCTCTGGTGGCTCTAAGCTGTAAAATGTTTTGCTGTCATTGCTCTTTTTGTTTTCATCCCTGCTTTTGAAATGTACTGTTTCCCATTTGCTGTACTCAATCCCACCCCCTCCACCCTCAGGTCAAGAGATCTTTCGAGTCCGCCCTGCTGATGCAAACTCCTACACTATTGAGGGCCTGATGCCTGGGGTGGTGTATATTGTTGGGGTCTCAGCCTTGGTTGGCAGCAGAGAAGGGAATCCAGTCACCACCACAGCTGCAACAGGTGAGACCAGATCTAATTACTAGGCACTGCTTCTCTCCACTATAAAACCACCGTGACAGCAACATTCTTAATTGTCTTTTTATTCCCTTTACATTGCAGCTCCTTCTCAAGTTGGCATGGTCACCAGCCTTAGAGTCCTTGAGTCCCAAAACAACGTGGTACGAGTCACGTGGATCGGTGTGCCTGGAGTTACAGCATACAGAGTGGTTTGGAGCCGGCGTGATGGTAAAGTTGTGGCCTCATTTTACTAGATGGCTGTCTTTCTATGAACATTGAATTATGTTGCTGGAAAACCCCTGTGATTGCTGTAGAACATGCTCTTTGCAAATCCCCCAGAAATGTACAGAATATGCTAAGAGGATGACTTTGTGTAACTAGTAAAACTATCAAAATCCCAGGGTACGATTGACGCATACTTTTAAGTTTCAGCAATCTGCAGTTTCTGAAGTAAGACTTTTGACAGATGCCTAGTGAGGATGCAGTTTGTTAAGGTTGAGGTTTTTGCAGGGTCTTAAGCCCTAGCAAAGAATAATAGATGCAGGATAGTTCTGGTGAGGATGTTGATTAGACCTAATAGTTAATACTAAAAAGGATTATTTTAGAGATGGAATCATATGACCTCTTTTTTTGTCGTCCGCTTCCACCTCCAAGAGGAGAAATTTAGACTCATAGTTGGAAGGGATTGCAAGGGCCATCTATTCCAACTCCACACGGTACAGAAGAAGACAAGTAAAGTACTCCTGACAGAGGGCCATTCTACCTTGGTTTAAAGACCTCTGAGGGCATATCCAAACAACTCACAAAATGCATGAGCTCCTATGTTTTTACCTGAGGTGTCCAAATAATGCCTCAGGTAAGAACAAATTAATTTGACACAACTGCTTTGTGTCAAACTAATTTGATACCTGGAAAGACCTGTGTCTTTCAGAGATAAACATGAACACATTTTCTCTGTACCTTGGGGTATGTCTTTTTCCTGTTTTGGGTTTTTTTTTAACTTTTAAGGTAACAATCTCTTCCTTTGAAGGTGGACCTGAAAACAGCCAGATGGTCTCAGGAAACACAAATTCTTTTGACCTTGTGAACCTAGAAGGAGGAGTTAGTTACACAGTGAAGGTCACAGCACTGATTGGCAACCGTGAAGGGGATCCTGTCTCCATCATTGTCACGACACGTAAGATTAATATATTTGTGTCTATCATGTGTCACATCTATATTCCACTGCTTTTTCAAGGAGTCCTGGGTGGTTTTTCAACCTCAATACAAGTCTATGAGCCTGTGGGTGAAGATGGAGAAATTATAAATATTTTTTCTGTGGCCTACAATTTTCAAATGAAGGCTAAGGGTTGAGTGTCGTCATTATAAAAAAACAGTGTTTTTTGCGGTTTGATTGCCTGAAAGGTGATGGTTTTTCCAAGGCCACCAGTCAGTGTCATAGGCAAGTGAACTGAGCTTTGAACTTATACTTCTTAGCCCAATGCTTTGGGGAACATGCCTGTCTCTTTTTTGAAGCATTTGGTTTCTTGAATTGGGAAGTTGGCCACCAAGTGGTTATCACTGTGTGATAGAAATTGTGAAGATGGTGGTGTGAAATAGTTGCAATTTGCATCAATGAAAGGTTTACTGCCATAGATGAAATCTTCAAAGTATTAAGGGTAAAAGTATGGTCTTGGCATGCTTTATGGGATGAATCAAGATGTCTCCTTAGTCACCCTCATTCAAATTCATGCCCCTCATCCAGGTTGATTCAGAGAAATAGTTTCTTCTGCAGTGCCTTCTCCTACTGAGCTATCATCAGAGATCCTGCACTCTTGTTCTTTGCTAATACTCCCACCTTTCCCTTTAGCAACAGTCCCAGTTCAGCCAGTTGGGAATCTACGTGTGACTGACTCCTCAGAAAGGCGTATCCGCGTAGTATGGAGCCCAGCACCTGGTAGCACAGGCTATCGGCTCACCTGGAGGCTAGCCGGTGGTGAGTATCTCTGACATCTCTTCCTCGTCTTTCACTTCCATCAACTACACAGAAGATTAACTGTTTCTCCACGTGGTGCAGGTGGACCAGAGAGCAGCCAGCTGCTGCCAGCCAACATCAACACCTATGACATTGAAGACTTGCAGCCGGGAGGGCGATACGAAATCCGCATCACCAGCTTGGCAGGAAACAGGGAGAGTGAAGCTGTGGCTATTGTTGCCAACACAGGTATTTTAGTCATAGCTTCTTATCTATGGTTTCCCCAAACATAACACTCCATGAGACTGAAGTCCCTTGAATGTCAGCTGTTCATGCAGAGAATATGTTTTATAAAGCCTGTCAGAAACCAGCACTCTTATTGCTTCTCCTGGTATGATCCAATGGACCATTAAGTTTACTGTATCCTGTTGCTATTTGAATGTTAAGAGCCAGTTCAAACATATATATTCTGCTTACATGCTTATATATCCTTTTTGTGCGTTTTCAAATGCACACATCTCTACACACACACACACCAGATATGGTGGTTTTCTCTTCAGCTTCCCCTAATATACACATTTGTGTGCATGTTTTGTATGGTGAACAATAAGAAAAGTGAATTTTGATTTTGGAATACAAATTAGTTAAGTTTGATCAAGATGTTTTACATAAAAATATTTATCAGTGATGCTTGAATTTACCTCAGACTAAGGTCTGCTTGGAGCAAAGATGCCACCTACTGGTAAGACCATCAAACCGCATTTCCTAGGACCTGAAAGCCTTAGTGTTTTGTTGGTGTTCTTGTACCCGGTTGTATACTTAACCACCAGAGAGATAAATTAGAATAATTGTAATTTAACCTACCATGTGGTAATAACATTATCTTCCTAAGATGTTATCACATATATTCCTATGACACAAACCCCTTCAATTTTTCCCCATATGCTGTATTTCAGCTCCATTTTAAAATAATTTTATATCTATATTTACAGAACAACAGCAACAGATACACAATTGGCCACTTGTGCTTTATTGCAGTCATATATCACAACTTGAGCTCTATATTCAGTAATAGCAACCCAGACATATGTACAATAAGTAAGTATATCTAAACAATGCTGGGGATACATAGATCCCCAGCATTGTTTACATATACTTACTTATTGTACATATGTCTAGGTTGCCTTTACTGAATATAGAGCTCAAGTTGTGATATGTGACTGCAATAAAGCACAAGTGGCCAATTGTGTATCTGTTGCTGTTATTCTGCTCACAGTTGTATCTTTGTAATGAAAAATATATCTCACTTGTACTTCGATAACAGAGTCTTTATGACTTGTGCTAATTATTTAGCAACACTAAATTGGCTGGTGAATACTTTCCAGGAGAGGATGGATCCCACATACTGTAATGACTGGCAGTTGTCATGGTTGCTTCTTAAAGTGGAGGCAGAGGTTAGTCTTCAGTCTCAAGGAACAAAAGATCAGTCTCATCTTTACCTCTTTCTTCCCAGCTGCCACAGGACGTGTATCCAATTTCAGGGTGACAGACACTCAAAAGGACTCTGTGACCTTGTCTTGGACTCCAGTTCCTGGGGTCTCTGGCTATCTCCTCACATGGAAGTCTCTAAGAGGTAATGGATCTATAGCCAATGTAGAAGGACCAAGTTGGGATACTGAAGATTTGGGAAGTGTTGTGAATGTGCCATAGACCTTTGAGACCTAGATTTTGTGCAGATGAAGACAGGAGTGAGGAAATGCAGTCTTCACTTAACAAGGACAATCCCAATTTTTATTTATGTATCAATTTGTATGATGCTTTTCTCCCAGAGTGGGAGCCAGGGCAGCTCCCAGAAAGAATTTTTTTTTTAAATCCTTCATGATAAAATTAAAAACTATTAAAATCACCTCATTTTGTTTGCCAGCATTGCAAACAAAATGAGGTGATTTTCAGTTCTCCATGTTGCTTAGGGCAGCAGAGATAGTTCTCCTCCCAGTCACCACCCCGGTATCCACACAATAACCCATTCAGTAGATTAGATTGGATGATCTTGACTAGGCCAAGGACACCCAGGGAGTTTTCCCATAGAAGAGTAAGCAATCATAGAATCATAGAATAATAGAGTTGGAAGCGACCTCATGAGTCATCTAGTCCAATCCTCTACTATGCAGGAAAAGCACAATCCAAGCACCCTTGACAGATGGCCATCCAGCCTCTGTTTAAAAGCTTCCAAGGAAGAAGCTTTCACCACACTCCGAGGCACAGAGTTCCACTGCTGAACAGCTCTTACAGTCAGGAAGTTCTTCCTAATGTTCAGATGGAATTTCCTTTCCTGTAATTCGAACCCATTGCTCTGAGTCCTAGTCCCCAGGGCAGCAGAAAACAAGCGTACCCCCTCTTCCTTGTGACATCCTTTCACACCATCAAAGGTCTAGTTTAGTTCTCTTCGCATTTAACCATGATATCTGTATGTGTTGCTCAGCAAGGATTATTCTTTGCTGTGCTGGTATGACCTGCTCCCCTGCTGCTTGACAAGAACAGTTGGGTGACGCTGCACCCTATATGGCATATATCTGGTCACCACACAGTTTGTGACTTCCCATAAGTTTGAGATGTGATTCAGAGTGGGCTTCAGTATCTGCATTGGATTTCTCATTCACACTAAAATTCCTTTTGTAAGCACCATTCATATTCCTCCTATGTTTCAGATGGAAGAGAGACACAAAGGACACTGCCAGGGACAGCAACATCCCACCAAGTTTCTGGGCTGCGCCTGGGTGAGAGATACACCTTTACTATCCGCCCGCTGTTTGGGAGTGTTACAGGTGCTGAGGCTTCTATTACTGACCGCACAGGTGAGGTTTTGCTTGTGAGAAGGATATATGAGGTCTCTCTTCTTTTAGTGCCCAGGGTCTTTAAATATCATCTCCTATATGAGTTATCTTGGCCATGGGATGTGTAACACAGGTGGGCTAGAACTGCTTTTTTCCCTTTCCTGAACCATTGCCAAGGAGATCACACAGAGCTACCTTGTGTTCAGTTTTGCTCAGAATAATTTCCAAACCCTGGCTTTCCAAACTCTGAATCAGATCTATTTGGGCTTAACAGCGGAAGTAGACACACATACCAGTTGGGTTTTTCATCATTTATCTCTCTGTATTTGAAGATGGCTGGAGGGTATGTATTTTGTGTTATGTCACCTGCATTATGCAGGCTATTCCAATTCATTTTGGTTCTTTCTGCAGTTTGCCGAGACGGCCGCAGTGACATTGTTTTTCTTGTACATGCAACTCGAGACAATGCCTACAATGCAGAGGCTGTGCGAAGTTTCCTCTCCAACACTGTCTCTGCAATGGGCCAACTGGGCCCTGGGGGCAACAAGGTAACAAGTGGCCTTTGGGGTCTGCCCTCATTTGCAAGCGCTGTGTGCATGAGTGCAAAGAATACCAAAGATGTTCATTTTGGCAAGCCTTCATGGTGAAATTTCTCGGGTGTTATTCTTTGTAATATTCACAATACCTGTGTAAAACTTGGTTTTATTTGGCTTACGGTAGTGAGGTGAAAAATGTATGAGATGACAGGGGAAACTACTATGAAATTATTTCTATTTTGTGTTTCTCCTGTGTTGTTTTGCTTCATACGCTGACCTGATTGTGCCATGTGCCAATTAATTCCTGCATCTGAGTTTCTAATAGTCAGGAAGATGAAGTCTTTATTTCACATATTTCCTGTCCTGCTTCTGTACTTCCTCAGATGTACCTTCCTTTTTCTTATGGCAATTTTACTGTGTTTCTCCAGGTAGGCATTGTGCTTTACAGCAACAGAGCCCTCCCACTTCTTCTGCTCAACCGCTCTAGTGACTTAGAAACTGTCCTGCAGAATATCCGCTCTTTCCGCTACGAGGAACCAAGTGGCAATAATGTTGGTAAGAAGACACTGAACATGGAGACAGTGGTTAAATTTGAGGAATAAAAAGAGAAATGCTGTTTGCGTTGTAAGAACATGGAATGTATTCTCCTATTGAAAACCTTCATGTCTACATGGAGCTGGGAAGCCAGGGGCTGCAGTAAGGCTCAAAGTGAGCACTATGCAAGTTCACAAAGGTTGTTGCTACTGCCCGTATAATAACTCTCTTCACCCTTTTGTCTTTTGTTGCTGATTCTCTTCATTGTGCCTTTGTACTTTATTTGTGCTCTGCAGGAGCTGCCATTACTTTTGCCAGGAACTACATGCTGAGTGCCAGTGCAGGACACAGGCCTGGTGTACCAGGAACACTGGTGATATTGGCAGATGGGCCATCTGGTGATGATGCCATTGGACCAGCCAGAGAAATTAAGGCAGCTGGTAAGGCACAAGTGACTGGAAACCAGAGTGTGAACAGCGTAATGTGGAGAACCTGCCCTGAGTGCTAGTTTTGGGCTCTTCTATAATGCCTCTCTATCCATTTTATTTCTGTCTCTTTTCAGCCAGGAAGTATCAAAGCACCAAAAAAAATGCACTGTGGCCTTAAGTGGGTTGGGAATTCTACCAGCTATCCATCTTTTTGGCTTATTGGAGTCAACTGTTACAAAGTTTGTTGATTAAGCTGTTTTTATTGAGCGGCTTTGACTGAAGTTTGCTTTTAAAGCATTGAGCTGAGCTGCCCACATCCTGAATCACTTTCTATTATTTGTCATGCTCCATTCTCAGGGAGCAAGCCACATGAAACCCCTTGATTTGCTTACCTCCTCTGCCCTTTGCAGGGATCCAGGTGCTGGCAGTGGGCATGGATGGGGCCAATCGTGAGCAACTGCGCCGCCTGGTAACCAATGAAGATCCACGCAATGTTTTCTTTGTGAGAGACTCAAGGAGTTTGCCAGAGGTGGAAGAGGGACTTGCCAGTGCCCTCTGCAGGTTATCTGGCACTGAAGGGGTAAGGGACTGCTTGTGGGTGCATGAAAGGAGTTACCCGATTTTTTAAAGTAGAGTCAACTGGTGGAGAGAAATGTATGAGGCAATGATTGTAGAACAGTGCTTTGCTTCACACATTTAGTAGTAGCTATGCAGCAGGAAGTATTGTAAAGGGTAAAGGGGACACTGATTCCCTAATTCAGACTGGCCTGAATTACTCATAGAATGGGATGAAAATATACTGTCAGTCATCAAGTGGGAACTTCCTAGAATATGCATATATGACTGTGTGGAAAGGCAAGTCAATTGTCACATCTAGTGAGGAGAACTTTCCGACTCCATTAGATTTCTATTCATGTGCCTGTGGTAAATTCTCTTCATTTCTTGGCACAATATCACAAACAATTAGCTTACTTGGTAGTTACATAAGCACCATAATAAATTGCCATTTGGCACAGATTGCACAATGTCTGTTTTGGATAACAGTGCTGTAGCTATTTTAATGATGACCTTTTTGTTCTCTTTGTCTTTTCTTCTCAGCCTAGACCAGAGCCATGTGTAGTGCAGTGTCCAAGGGTAAGTCACTGACATTCACCTCAGCTGTAATAAACGTTTCCCCTCCTAATGAGTAACAGTTGTTCCCTCAGGCCACCCTCTAGATGTAGTTGGCCAAAACTTCCATTATACCCAAATCATTCTGAGTGGGGCTGATACAGGCTGTATTCTTAACTCAGAAGGTGGGTGCCAAACTAGAAAGGTTGGATTAAGCCATTGTGAGAGACAACGGTTTTGCTTGTCAAAGTTTCTCCCTACTTTTAATGCTCAAGGATTTGAATATGACAACACAATGGATTAAGTTTCATGTCTTGGTGAGTTCCAACATCACAAACAAAAACTGAATCAATTTAATATCTGGGCAAATTGCTAATAGCTTTATTAAACTTATATTTTAGATTCATGCTTCAGACAGTGGAAGAGAACCTTAGAGTTTGGATTCTGGAGAAGTTCACATGTCATATTGCATGTCAATAAATTGCTTGAAAGTGTTATGGTCACGCTTGCTCTTCTTCCATCATCTGAACATCTGGGGAATGTGGAAAATCATATTGAGTATTTTTTACGTATGGCATTCTGAATGTGGAGCCTGAATCACCCAGGATAACCTATTCCTCTACACAGATACATTAGCATCCAAAATGTAGACAGGTTTCCACTGAATCCCAGGTAGTAATAGATGTGCCTACAGTGCACATAAAAAGTAGGAGTGAAGGCTAGCTTCTGTGATCCCACTAAGATTTTTTTTTCAATGTGAGAAAAAGCTCTCACATTGGAAGTGCAGAGATCTTAGACTCCGTTTTAGCACACAGAGACGCCATGAGACTTTGGACTGGTAAGAGCAAACTCATGTTACTGTTGATTGTAAGAAAGATGCCCTGTGTTATCTGCACAGAGAAACTACTTCAAATCCTATCTGTAACTTGATTGACAAGTTATATACATGTATGCTAAATACATGAAGGTTATGAGTAAACTAGATGTGTTACTTTTAATGAAGTCTACTTTATTTTTGTCTCTTGAGAGCATGATATAGAAACATGGAAGAGTAGATTTTTGGGGCACTGAAGAACTGATATATTTTGTGCACTGGCATAATTTCTGTTCCTAACAGGTCGGAGACAATCAGGTTATCAGTCTAACAGCTGAAAACCAAATTGCCTTGCATAAGTACATTGTGTATATAGCACTGAAGAGAAGATTTTACTCAAATGAGTTTTTGCCTCTCCTCTGAAAGATCATCCTTTTACAAAAGGTTATGATTTTCAAATAGTTGTTAATGCCATTTTCTCCAAAAGGTTATGGAGATTCTGGTTTTCCAAAAAGTTATGGTATCTAAAATGTCGTGCCTTTCCAAAAGAAGTGGATGGTTCAACCTACAATAAGTAAGAACAAGTTGAATAAAAAGCTATGAGAAGAGTTATAAGAGGGCTGGCTCTTCCTTGCCATGCTGGCTGGCTTTCTTACCTGTTGCAAGAGATCTAAAACTGACATAGAATGACATATGTGCAAAGATTCAAGATGAAGAGGAGCTTTGGATACCACCTGTAATTCATACAGTTTTGTAACTCAGTGTTACTCAAAAGTGGTGGTCTATGAAACAATGCCAGTTTGCAAGCCTCTGGCCTCTGGCCTGCAGCATGTTTCCAAGAAAGAAACCACATATTGGAGAAAAACACCCCACCAGTCCTCACATAGGCAGCTTTACTAGCTCTTTCCTAAAGGATAAGACCTTTGGTGGGCATTGCGGAACAACAGTAACTTTATTTGAGTGTTGGCTCAGTGCTGCCATTCTCTGTAGCTGTAAGGTAAAACCATAACTACCTTTACATTTACTTAGAAAAAATATGATTAATTTCCAAAGATGTAACCGAGGTTATGCAGAAAGATACTTACTGTAACTTGCTGCTTACAAAGCAGGCTGTCATCAAATTATTCTTTTTTTCCTGCAGGGTGAGAAAGGCGAGCCTGGAGAACCTGTGAGTATTGGAAGTTTAATAAGGAAAAAGATCTCACATTGAGTTACTTTCAGGGATATTCTGGAGTTTTGCTATGGAAAGACAATTAATCTCTCTGGTCATTTTTGCAGGGGCAGAGAGGACTCCCGGGGCTTTCTGGCTCTCCTGGAAATCCGGTAATGTCTACTCTTCTTATGGCTTGGAATAGAATTTATTTTGCTTGTTAAGCCCCATTGGTTTGATTTGAGGCTTTTATTTTGATATTAATTTGTGTCAGGCCCTTTTACAGGATTTCTGTATTTTAGACAGACTACTGTTCTCAATAACAACCCTTCCCCCCCCCTTTTTTTTTTTTTTGGCAAATAGAGCAAATAGTTTCTAAATGTACAATTAACGTGATCATTTATTACCCTCACTAGCTTCAGATTTTTATAGAGTGGGATTAAAGAAAACAAACAATTGCCAATGATAACACTACTTATCAAATCCTTATCAGAAATATCAGTAATGCCTATAATACACAGTGTGGCAAAAAAATGACTGGATTCTTTCCAAGATTCACTGTTTCCAGATGGTGCTTGTTGATTTTTACTCTTTGTTTTTCCTATTCCATTTAAATAACTTTATATATCCACATTTCTTCTTTTCATAACATTCATCTAATTTATATATCCAATAGTTGAAATTTGTCCCTGTCTTTGCTGTTAAAAAAATGATAAATACGTCCCAGTCTTTCTTAAGGTTGGTCAAGCATTGCTCTTTAATTAGCGTCATCAGTTTGTCCATCTCAACTAGTTCTCAAATTTCATCAGCCATTCCATCAGCTATGGAAGGATGACTAGTTCTTTCCGTATATCTGCACAGATGATTCACATGGGTGAAGATCCCAAGCTTTAAGAACTCAGCTTTAATTTTGTTGCCAAATGCTCTATGTAGTGAGGACATACGTGCATCATTTCTTTTTTCGAATTATCTTTATTGCAAGGATTTTTATAACTTACATTAAAAGTACTTGGGATTGAGTGGGTAGAGAGTTGGGTAAAGGAGAGAAGGTGAAGGGGGGGGGGGGAGGACCAACAAGAGAAGTGGAAATGATACATAAGTATTGGGGGTAATGGTGTCTTCCACGGGGAGTTTAATTTCCTTTTTCCTCTTTTCTTTTCTTCTTCTTCTTCTTCTGAACTTGCTCACAGCTCTCACCATTTTTTTCTCTATTAAAATACGAACTGGTTATTTATCTATTTGTTTAATTTGATTTTTTCCCCTTTTTCTTTTTTCCTTCTTCGCCTTCTTTTTAATGGGTCTCCTGTCAGTCCTACTCTCTCTGTACAAAATTGATAATTTTCATTGTCTGGAGATACTATTTCAGCAGTGTCCGATCTGTTTTTTGTCTTTCCATCTGGTCTTGAAGCAGGAATGTTAGGGAGTCCATGTCCATGTAGTCTATAAGTTTTGTAAACCATGAGTCAATTGTCCGGAATTCTTTCTCACGCCATTTCTGCACTAATAGTGTTCTTGCTGCGGAAGCTAAATAAAAGTATATTTTATCTCTATTTTTGCCTATCTCAAAGTCTGTTAGGTTTAGTAAATAGTATTCCAGTTTTAACTTAAACTTTAGTTTTAAAATTTTGGGGGCGTGTTCATGTATTTTTTCCCTATTTCTTTTTTTAATTTGCTATATATCTTTTTTTTTACTTTTTCAGAGGTTATATTACTTAGGAGCGATGTGGATGTAATGACTATAAAAGTGCCTTTGCCTTTGATTCTGGTACTAAACAATAAATGCACCAATACATTTTTCTTAATTTGTTTAGGGACGCAATGGACTCCCCGGTCCTCCAGGCCCAGTCGGACCTCGTGGGCCTCCTGGAGAGCTCACTGATGGGCGAGCTGAGAAGGGAGAAAGGGTGAGTACTCCCAGCATCTCATGAACTCTTGAATTATTAAGGAGAAAAGCAAGCATTGGGTTTCACAGAGCTTCACTGAGATGCATCTCTGCTCTTCTACAGTTACTTATTTAGGTTTTACATCATAGACATTATGATTTTTTTAAACTAGATCTCCCAGTTTCTCTAGTCATTATGTCAGTGGCCAAGGATGTTGGGACCTGTATTGTAAAGCAAATGCAGGTACTAGCTTGGGGAAGATTCCTTTAGAAAACCAAGTACTCATTTAACATAGCTATATAGAAAGATGCTTTCATTCTGTTTGAAAGCCTAAATGAAGAAACTGAAGCTATCATATTTTATATATGTCATAAGAAGACATGGCTCATTGAAAAAAACAAAGCAGAATGTTACAGAAAAAAAGGAAGACCACATGACCAGTGGACTGATTCAATCAAGGAAGCCACTGCCCTGAATTTGCAAGGCCTGAGCAGGGCTGTTCTTCACGAGATACGTTCTTCATAAAATTGCCATAAGTTGAGACAATATAACTACAGTATATTTAGTGATGAAATCAAGTTCCTTAAAAAAAAAGGAGACATTGCAAGCTCCAAGTTTTTTTCTGGAATATGTGACTTACCTCTTCTACCTGAGGCTAAGTCACTGATAAAGAAATAGATTACATTTTGAAGCTGTCATTTGTAGTTTCCTGCCATCATGCTTGCAAATAACTACATTTTCTCCCAAAACGAGTGACTAAATGTCAGCTTTTACCTATGTGGAATATTTAATTGTCCCATAAGCAAATTATTCATTGTAGGAATCCCATGTGAGGAAGCCCATTTATTGTAGGAAGCCCATGAGATAGGAAGCCCATGTCTATATCATATGATTTTGAGTTTCAAATAAGACTCAATCAAAACAAAACAAAATCCATCATGTAAGAAGATACTGTCTCAATTGAAGCTAGAGGCAAGCAAAGTACAGCCTGAGAACCACTTTGGGAGACTCCCATTATTATTATTTTTATTTTCTAGTTTAATTTTTTTTGAAAAGTATGCTCCACTTCTTTGGGGATAGGGACCAAATCTGCCATTTGCTGGCTCCCTAAGCATTGGTTGGGGAAAAGGCCTCTTCTTGACCTAGAATAGATCAGGTTCTACGTGTAGTATCCTGACTGCTCACTCAAAGAAGCTGTCACATCACTGAAAGCCTGAAGCCAGTTTATACCCTCTGAACTTGCTCCAGCATAGCAGTCCTATCACACTGCCAAATCCAAATTAAGGAGGCCTTTGAATGTGGATTCATTCATACAAATACATCACCTGATCTCATTAGTTGATTAATTCAGCTCTTTATGACTCTTAGCCAAACTTGTTAAATGTATCCACTAAAAGTAATACATTTTTGAGCTGACAGTGGGTTACAAGAAAGCAGCGCTGATTATTTTTGTGATGATTAGTCCATGTGTGAAATAATGAATCACAATATTCAAGTAAAAAAATATGTGTGAACGATCTCTGTGAAAATCCTGATTCTCTACTTGTTACTCAGTAATCTATGGAGGTAATAGTCATACAATTAGTCAAGGAGCAGATTCTTTGTCAAGAAAGAGTTGGTCAAAGACTCTTCCAAGGGCTTTCATAAGTGAAGGATGATCAACTTCCACATTGATGTCAGTAGGCATCCAGTAGTAGATTAAATCTCACCGCTACTGGGAGAGGCAGGGATCGCATGAGCAGGCAGAGATCTCTGTCATGACATGTTGATGATCCTCCCCTAGTTTGTGCTTCACACAAAATAATGCTACTTCTGCTCTAGCATATTTGATTAATTATGTATATGCTTTTACAGTTCTTCAATGTTAAATGCATCTTCCCAAAGAGTGTTCTGAATTTCTTCCTTTTCTTTCAGGGATTACCAGGAGCAAATGGCTTACCAGGGAATCCTGGCCGAACTGGTCCTCCTGGTCCTCCTGGGCAACCTGTAATTAGCACCTTTATTACCTTGCTACCTATAGTTGCACACATAAGCATTGCTATCTCCCACTATGATGTACTGTATTATATTATTCAACTATATCTGTTAGGGCCCTTTCAGACAGGCCCTTGATCCCATGATCTGATCCCAGGTTTTCTGTTTATCCCAGATTATCTGGCAGTGCGGACTCATATAATCAATTTTAAAGCAGAAAACCTGGGATCAGATCCTGGGATATGGGGCCTTTCTGGAAGGGCCCAGAGTTGAACTCAGAACAAAGAAGGTGTCTTCCTAGCTAAATTTGCTAACCGCACCTTGAATCGTGTACTAACTACATCCATAGTCTTACCATCCTAACCTACTCTGACACATTTAGGGCTTTATTTCCTCATACTATTCTCTAAATATTGTGATTTTCATCCGAACTGAAAAATAAAAACAAAACAATGCCAATTATTGTCTTAACGTGTTTTCCTACAGGGTGACCCTGGCCTTCCTGGTCTCAGAGGAATCCAGGTAAGTAAAAGGAATTACCCCTATAGTTCCTTGACTGCCAGCTAAGGAGATTAGATCTTATTCATTCTTAAATTTGTCTTCTAGGGAGAGCGTGGATTAATTGGCCCAATTGGTCCAAGGGGAGAGAAGGGTGAGCCGGTAAGTGGATAGATTTTTTATTTAGCTTTGAATGGCCATTGAGAAGTTGAGATAGGAAAGCAAAATTCTGATGGTGGTGGCAATGAAATTCTGTGCCCAGAACAATGTTTCCCACAGTTAGACTGATTTTTAAGAACTGATTAAAATGTGCCTCATAGTGCCAAGCACCACTTCAGGTGATACTACCATGCCAAAGATGCTGGTGTGAATTGCAGTATTGGACAGGGGAAACTATGCCCACTTTAACCCAAAACTTCATGTTTGGCCCTAGCCATTGTCCTTGGAAAATGAATCAAAATAGTGAACAGTCCATTTTTCATACAGTAAATGACACAGAGCCAGTTTGGAGAGAATCAAAGACAAGGCACAGTCTTCACTTCCTTTCCCTTGGGCAATCTGCTGTTTGGATTACAAGACCTGAGGAATGGTCATGTCATCCACAGGTGCATGGAAGAATATTTTATTGTCTTTACCCAGAACTCAAATAGCAGCATTTAGCTGGATATAGGAAGTGATGGCCAAAATCCATTGTGAGAGTGATCTCCTGTTTAACATGGATGTTCAGACAGGCCTTTGACCTTGAGTAGGCTGAATGGGCCAATATGACGCTGACACTTGGCACCTGTGAATTCTTAAAGCACTTCAAAATCCAGATTGATTCTGGATCACCATTTTATTGGCTTTATTTGGTGGTATTTAAGACATTATTATGCTGCACTTTCTGTTCTGTGCTTTTGTTTAACATTTTCTGTGGAATATATAGCTGTGCTTCTATCCAAAGACAATGAGGCAGCTTCCCATTCAGTCCCTGAACTGTCAAGTGACGTTGAGCCTTTTGTTCTGGGCAGGGGGATCCTGGAGAGATTGTTGGTGGAGGAGATGGGATTCCTGGCCGGAAGGGAGAGCCTGGCAACCCAGTAAGTCGCATCCTGTAGTTCATAAACTAATAGTAGGGGGGGGGGGGGAGAAGATTGAAAGAGGGAGGAGCCTTATAGGAGGGCCACAATGGTTGTACTGTGTATAGTCTGACTCATGTATGCTTCAAGCTTTGTACTAACTGCCACATATGGTCTCCCAATTGTAACACTATACAACTCTTTAGCATATCTTGTCCTCTCAGAAACATTGATTCCAGACTTGTGGATGTTGTTGTTCATTCATTCAGTCCCTTCCAACTCTTCGTGATCTCATGGACCATCCCACGCCAGAGCGTCCTGTTGGCCGTCACCTCCCCGAACTCCTTCAGAGTCAAGCCAGTCACTTCAACGATACCATCCATCCATCTTTCCCTTTGTTGGCCCCTCTTCCTTTTTCCCTGCATCATTGTCTTCTCTAAGCTTTCCTTTCTTCTCATGATGTGGCCAAAGTACTTCATCTTTGCCTCTACTATCCTTCCCTCCAATGAGCAGTTGGGCTTTATTTCCTGAAGTATAGACTGGTTGGATATTCTGGCGGTCCAAGGCACTCTCAGAACTTTCCTCCAACACCACAGTTCAAAAGCATCTATCTTCTTTCGCTCAGCCTTCCCTAAGGTCCAGCTCTCACATCCATAGGTTACTACAGGGAAACCATTGCTTTGACTATGTGGATCTTTGTTGCCAGTGTGATGTCTCTACTCTTCACTATTTTATTGAGATTGGACATTGCTCTCCTCCCAAGAAGTAAGCGTCTTCTGATTTCCTGGATGCAGTCTGTGTCTGCAGTAATCTTTGCAACTAGAAATAAATAGTCTTTCACGGCCTCCACATTTTCTCCCTCTATTTGCCAGTTATCAATCAAACCAGTTGCCATAATCTTGGGTTTTTTATGTTTAACTGCAACCCAGCTTTTGCACTTTCTTCTTTCACCTTGATTAGAAGGCTCCTCAGCTCCTCCTCGCTTTTGGCCATCAAAGTTGAATCATCTGCATATCTAAGGTTATTAATGTTTCTTTCAGCAATTTTAACCCCAGCCTTGCATTCATCAAGCCCCGCACATCGCACGATGTGTTCTGCATACAAGTTGAATAGGTTGGGTGAGAGTATATAACCCTGCCTTTCCCAATCTTGAACCAGTCTGTTGTTCCATGGTCAATTCTTACTGTTGCTACTTGGTCCTTATACAGATTCCTCAGGAGAGAGACAAGGTGGCTTGGTATCCCCATACCACCAAGAACTTGCCATAATTTATTATGATCCACACAGTCAAAGACTTTAGAATAGTCAATAAAACAGAAATAGATGTGGATGTTATTTAATAGTAAACCCGGGATATTTATTTCTGTGTAGATGTGTGTGCATTTTAGTCCCTAACTGTGTAATTTATACACTGCTGACTAAGAGGGCTCATTGAGTTCTTGAGGGCATCTGCTGGAGTGTGTCCCCTTTCAATCAGATAATACCTTTCTGTCTGTATCAAGGGAAACCCTGGACCTCCTGGAAATCCAGGGCCTAGGGGACCATTTGGTGATCCTGGCCCCCCTGGACCTGTGGGACCCTCTGGGGCAAGAGGACCTCCTGGCGAGTTTGTCAAGGTATGTTCTCCATTGCAAGATTGTATGTTTGAAATGTCTTTTATCAAACACTTCATATATGTTTTTTTTTCTTTTTGTCCTCTGCTGAGTTTATACGTAAGCTTTACAGCAGTATCTGTGTTCGTGTACATACATATGCACACAGACCCTTTCTCACATGCTTCCAAGTACACAAATATTCCTTTCCCAGCAGACTGCCCTAGCCCTGTATAATGGGCCTTGCCACTAATTTGTCACCTTCCTCCTTCTTGCAATGATATTTCTTCTAGGAACATATATTATTTCTTTTATCATACCCATATCACTAAAAAGATATGTGAGGTTAGCCAGACAAGGAAAGAATGCGAGTGGCAATATGATTTAGAAATAGCCGTAAAACAGTAAGCACTATAAGAGATATACCCCAACACACACACACACACCCCCGACATGTCTCTAATAGTATAGTTTTTTAAAGACATAAGCCCTAGAGGTATGCCTTAGTTGTATGCCTCCCCCACCCCACCCCACTACATCAGCTCCACTGGCTGCCAGTTTGCCACCAAGCACAATTCAATATGCTGGCATTAGCCTATAAAGCCCTAAACAGTTCTGGTCCAAGTTACCTGTCCAAACATATCTTCCTCTATGAACCAGTTAGAGCGCTAAGATCTGCTGTGGAGGCCCTGCTCTTGGTCTCGCCCCCTTTGGGGATGAGAGACAGGGCCTTCTCAGTGATGGCCCCTTGGCTATTGAACTCCCTCCCCAGTGACTGCCCCCCTCCCTCCTGGTCTTTGGGAAAAAGTTAAAGACCTGGCTTTGGAACCAAGTATTTGTGAAGTAGTGCAATTTGGAATGTGACTTAAATGTAGCAGCACAAACAATGACTATGGGACTACGCACTATATTTTAATTCTGTTTTAATTGTATTTGTTTTATCTGTTTTTATTGCTCAACGTGTTGTGTACTTGTATTTGTAATGTGCCACTGAATTTTGCCATAACTGTAAGCTGCTCTGTCCCCTTCTGAGTGAGAAGAGCAAGGTTGAAATATAGTAAATATATAAATAATAAAATATCCCTGTGTTCACTGTAAGCCCTGTACCTCCAGTGTTGTCTATGATTATTTGGCCCAACAGTTGCCTTGTCTCTCCCTTTCTGTGAGGTGTGTGTGTATGTGCACATGAATGTGTGCATGCATATGTATTTCACTCCTATAAATGCTTATTTATTTGTGTTTAACAGCAGGAGCATTTCAACATACTAAGTAGAAACATTTGTTGACATGTGGGTAATTCTTCTTACAGGGCGATAAGGGCGAGCGAGGTGAACGAGTAAGTGATCCTTCTTTTTCCTTGACTGTTGTCTTTTCTCATAACACATTTCAACCTGAGAGATCAATCACTGGTTGTCCAACACCCGATTTGTGAGGTGTGGGGAGATCTAAAGGCAATCTCCTCCCTATCCTTGTGCAGATACAGAAGATACTCTGTCTGTCAGTCTAGAGGGACATAAATTGTAGCGCAGTTTTACAAATCACTAATCACTAAGTGTATAGAACTGAGCAATATTGTTGTCCATTTTTACAGATTCAGCTAACATGTTTAATATAAACCATTTACATTGTAAAGTGTGAACAGTTGTAAATGAGGTTGCATTTGCAGTCTTACATTATACTTATACATTTATTTGGCTTCTGGCTGTGACTGTGAATCTGTGCTGAGTGTGCTGCCAGAAAGGTGTTTTAAAAAAACACCCTCTAGGGCACCAGTAGAAAATGAAAGCACATCTCAGTTATCCCTCTGCTTGGCCCTGGTTATGAACATCAGTGGCATTATCATAGTGTTTTCCCAGAACCCCGGGTGACTAACCTTGGGCTGCTCAATGGGCTCATAGGACAGTATGAGGCACTAACTTCTTGCATGGTCCACATGTGATTTACAGTCCTTTAATTACTTTGCTTTGTGTCTTCCTATGGTTTTCAAAGTGTCTTGTATAATAATAAATCAGTTGAATATAATAAGCATTGAAATCTAATTCTTCTTTACAATTATTTGCCTCAGTTTTATGTTTGCTATTAAAAATAAATGGAAAAGGATGCAAAGCCAGGTGCTTCTTGGTTGCCAAAGACGTTTGCTATTTGCTGCTATATGTATCTCATACCTCTGCTCCTACTGCTGAATACAAACCTAACTTGTAGGATTTTTACTGATTTTTTTTTTGTATTAGTTTTAATTTTGCTTTCTTGTTTTGGTGCCCCCCGCTGCTATTTGTGTTGTGCCTGGAATTAATAGACTGTTGTGTGCATTTCAGTCTTGAATGTTTATGAGGTATATTTTTCCACTTAGTTACATCTTAGTCCATCATAAAACTGACTAAAAGTCAATTTTAGAAAGAAATTCTGGCTCCTTGGGTTATAATTTTTTAAGATGTTTATTTGTTCTAACACTTTAACCCCTAATTGTCATTAATTCCTAAATATTAGTGGATGGACATCTTATTGACATGAAGTCATAGGTATAGATAGATATAGATATACACTCATGTTTTGCCCATTTTTCCTGTCTTTTAAGGAGTGCATCAAAACATGCATTTACATAACATAGCTGACTCTTCCAGTCCTAAGCTCTTCTCTTATTTCTGTTCTTTTTATAATTCCATGGTGAATATAGTTTTTCCCCTATGGCAGAAGTACCCCCCCCCCCCCATCCCTTTTGTTACAGATAAGATTAGTTTGATACTTGGGAGGGAGCTAGATATTAACAACAATGGGCTGAGTGCAGCACTGCCACAGGTTCACAAATCTGGTCCAAACTAACTTTTACTTTATTTTATAATAGTCTACAGTGCAGCAATGAGGACTAAAATAATTCTTCCTTTTATCCATTACAATTTGAATGCTCTTGTTAACATCCTGGTCCAAAAGTGGTGTAGATATCCTTGCCTTTGTTATATACAGAATTATGATCATCATGAAGTACAATGATGAATGGTCAGCCTCCAAACTGCATGTATTGGGTTGAAATGAACATTACTGATTGTGATGACTATGTTCATACTTCCAAGTCAGATTTTAGAACAGGGTGAGAGTTGACAATGATTGTCTCTTTAGGGCCCTCCTGGACCAGGTGATGGGTCTGCAGCCGGAGGAGAACCAGGCCTCCCAGTGAGTACATACTTTGCCATGCTTTCCCTGGGGAGTTGCACAGGAGATTGGAGTGCATATATGTATGGTATTACTTTATGGAAAAATCACCTGATTTTCTTACAGAAGATATTCAATAATGGTAGATGATCTCTAACTTGCCAAAGCCTGACTGGCAACCACTACCCAGAGGACCTTATCATTGGCCTCTCCATAACTGTGGAATGACCTGCCAGTAGAGCCCTGACAGCTGGATCAGCTGTTGGAATTTAAGATACAAGTGAAGACCTATCTCTTCCAGCAGGCCTACCCAGACAGTTTTATTTATTTATTTATTTATTTATTTACAGTTCTTATATTCCGCCCTTCTCACCCCGCAGGGGACTCAGGGCGGATTACAGTAAACACATATATGGCAAACATTCAATGCCAGTTTGACAAACAACATTTAACACACAAAGGCTATTTAACTTTTTTCTGGCCGCCAGGGGAGCTGCTGCTTTTCATCGTCCATCAACGACACCGATGAAGTTCTTCCGCATTCCACATTCCCCGGAGTCTTCTTTCTTTATGGCCTCATAAATTAGTTAAATTTAGCCTCCCACACAAGGTGGTCCCTTTTTTTCCTACTTGACAGATGCAACTGTCTTTCGGGTTGCAAAGGTCGACAATGGGCTACACAATGGCTGGACACCCACTCCAGCCCGGGCTGGCTTCGAACTCATGACCTTTTGGTCAGAGTGATCTTTAATGCAGCTGACACTCAGCCAGCTGCGCCACAATCCCGGTACAGTTTTAACTGTATGCCTAATTTTTGTTTTGTGTATTTTAATGTGTATTTTATGTAAATATGTTTTAATATATGTATTTAACGGAGTGTTTTATAATGATTATGTGTTTGTTTGTGGCGCAGCTGTCTGAGTGGCAGCTGCATTAAGATCACTTCTGACCACAAGGTCATGAGTTCGAAGCCAGCCTGGGTCGGAGTGACATTCTGACCAATTGTGTAGCTTGTTGTCAACCTTTGCAACCCGAAAGACAGTTGCATCTGTCAAGTAGGAAAATTAGGTGCCACCTGTGTGTGGGGAGGCTAATTTAACAAAATTTATGAGGCCATTAAAAAAACTCCACAAAGCACTGCAGCAAAAAGCATACGGGGAATGCAGAAGTACCTCATCAGTGTTGCAGATGGACGATAGATTTGTTTATGTTTTAGTAATGCTGTAACCCGCCTTGAGCCATGAAGAGAGGCGGGCAAGAAATAAAACGATGATGATGATGATGATGATGATAATGATGATGATGATGATGATGATGATGATGATGGTGATCTATTTAACTTCAAAGAACCAAAACTCTCCATGTTGTGTTAATTCTGTTTTCTCTATTTTAATCTCTAGGGTGTGCCAGGAGATCCTGGGCCCAGAGGACCAGTTGGTCCACCAGGACCAAAAGGTGACAAGGTAAGACATGGATTTGTCCATACAATTGAAGAACAAACATAAATCCCAAAAACCAAAGTATACCCCATTTAAGCCTCATGCCCAGAGTATAAGCTTCCTGTTCTGCTTTTGCTTTGTAGAGGAATCTGAAACCAAATTAACCTGTGTTTGCAGGTACTAGTGTGGTTTTACTTCTGCTTTTAGTCACAGGACTAACTGCCCTCTACTTAAATTCTTAAATTTAACTTTGCTTTAAACCCAAAGGGGGATGGAGAAGAAGGTTTTCCTGGACCACCTGGACGTACTGGAGACCCAGGAGATCGGGTGAGTCTTTAAGAAGGTAATCCCCACTCTTCTCTCATTTGTCCTAGTGGGATTTCAAGTCTATACTAATTTAGGCCATTTTTGTTCTCATTGCAAGTAAATGCCCACAGTCTTTCTCTGGGTTTTTTTTTGTTTTGTTTTTTGTTTTTTTGGCAATTGATTTTTTTTCTTGGCAAATCTCTGTGAAATATCAAAAAAATTCTCTACTAAAAGCCTCAGTGAAAACACAATGTTTTTATTGTTGTATTTAGGGCCCTAGAGGACCTCCAGGTGAACAAGGAGGCAAGGTAGGTACTGGGTTGTTGTAGGTTTTTTGGGCTAAGGTCTAAGGTGGGTACTACTAAACTGCTAAATTATGGCCTTAGTATGGCAGAACATTTTCAATATTAACTTTTTAGTACCTTTTGTGAACAGTTCTTTTTTTCCACTCAAACGCAAAATGTAGCAGCCAATTGATGGAGTGTTTTTCCAGTCCTTTGTAATATCTAGTATTTTGCGGGGCATTTTCCCTTCATATGATTTATGTGCATGGAAAAGATGCTATGCTCGTAGTCCTTATGATGAGTCTGAAATGTTCCATAGACATCCTGCCTAAGTTTGAATCTTGAGCTCTAAAGCTTGGGACAGGGCTACATACATAGATCAGGTGCCCTGTTTCAGATCTATTCATTGATTCTCTCTATATATCTGTCTTTCACTCACTCACTCACGGATGCATACA
Organism: Anolis sagrei; assembly: GCF_037176765.1. Classification (NCBI taxonomy): domain Eukaryota; kingdom Metazoa; phylum Chordata; class Lepidosauria; order Squamata; family Anolidae; genus Anolis; species Anolis sagrei. The sequence goes on along the minus strand of NC_090022.1, from coordinate 56,562,846 downwards.
TCATGAAAGATTATGGGGTTTAACAGGAATGTGATTATGAGAGTAGAAGTTGCAAGTTGATCCATTCTTATTTGTAGGACTGTAATAATTTTAAAAGCTTAGTGGCCCCTGGATGCCATGCATACAATTCTCAGTTGTTTCAAGACTTGATTGTAATGGGAAAGTGTTTTGTAGCCTTTTTGAGCACCATGGAACACAGTCCCCTTTAGCAGACGTGGTCTTAAGGAAATTGTAAGAACCTGGAAACCAGTGGGGAGCTTTATCCCCATTATGCACTGCCATTTGAACTGAATTATATGGCAGTGTAGACTCATATAATCCAATTCAAAGTAGATAATGTGGATTTTCTGCTTTGATAATCTGGATTATATGGCAGTGTAGAAGGGGCATCAATGAGCAAGGAGAGTGAGCAATGAGTAAGAACAGTAATTCAGAGGAGAGAACAGCCACTGCCTTTTGCCTTTCCATAGTTATCCAGCATTGCTGCATAACTAACCATATAACAGATAATGAGACTACAGCCATCATCCAGTCCACCACTTTGTAGCTAAGCACAAACTTAAGAAACAATTTCTCACCTGTAGAGTTACTAAACTTCATCCATGCCTACTTTATTGCCCAGAGACTTTCATCTCAGGCCCCTTTCACACAGCTGAATAAAATCCCACATTATCTGCTTTGAACAGGGATATATGACAGTGTGGACTCAGATATTCCAGTTCAAAGCAGATATTGTGAGTCATTCTGCCTTGATATTCTGGGTTATATGTCTATGTGGAAGGGCCCTAAGTTCTTCCAACTTCCTCTCCTCTGTAAAATATCTTACCTATAAAATCTAGGAATTTTTAAAATTAAGATGAACCCCGTTTTTCCTGCTTCCACAAATGTGGAGAGGACAGGAATAAATAACTGTAGGCACCAGGCACTCTTTTGGAGCCCCAGTTCTTTACCCCGTCCTTCTGCCCCATGTCCGTTTTCACTCAGGTCTTGTGATTCTCTCTAAAAGGAGAAAGAAAAGTGGGATTATATGTTATTTTTAAAGTAAGAACGATTGTTCATATGCCACTAATTCTGTGTTACTCAGAAGTGTTACACAGTGCTATCCTGTTCTTGCAAATGTCTTACCTATCTACAAAGGGCAAATGTATTAATTGGATATTCCTGTTTGCTACTATCCATTTTGGAAAAAAACATCTACAGAAGACCCAGCCTTGCCCCTTGATATATAAGGGATTATTCCCCTTTACTGAGAATCCTAACTCAATCCCATTGTTCATTGGTAGAGATTAGAAGTTCTTTAGCTTCTTTGTGACGGCGCTTCCCTTCTATCCTTATATCTTTATACCCTGACGAATCACGATTCTAACACATCTGTTCTTTGTGTGACAGGGAGACCGTGGGCAGCCTGGTGAAGTTGGGCCATCAGGAGAGAAGGTGAGGACTGACAAGAAGAGACACTTATATCAAACAGGTCAAAGGCAAAGTCTTGTTGATCCACCCTTCATTTATTTGTTGTTGTGAGAGACAGAAAGTATAACAGTCCACTTGCTTGGGCCAGGTCATCAATTATTTAGTCATCAACTGTTTCAACTATCTGTATACTACATTACTTGATGTCTTATCACTTAATATGTAGCACTTGAGAACTGAATGATGAATCTCCTTTCAAATGGATTTGTGTGTGTGTGTGTGTGTGTGTGTGTGTTTGTGTTTGTGTGTGTTTGTGTGAGAAGCGACTTGAGAAATGGCAAGTCGCTTCTGGTGTGAGAGAATTGGCTGTCTGTATAAGGTTTAACCCATTGTGCCACTAGGGGCTCCTTCAAATGGCATGATATGACTGCAGTCTTCATGGCGTATATGATTTGCAGTGCCCTTTTCACATATATGTATCCTCCCTTAGTGCCTTTGAAACCAGGAAGGAACCTCAACAGCCAGCAGTTTCTACCTTTGCACTCTGGTTGCAGGAGAGAGGGGCAAGAAGGGTGGGTGATGAAAGAGGTAGGAAGAGTAAGCAACCCCCTGAGGACCACAGAAAGGGTGGTGGCACCCCATCTCCCCTCCCTAGTCCCTTGCCACCCCTGAGATGATCCTGCAGATATTCACAGATTTTCCACATTCACAGAAGTTCTCTGTATTTGAAATTTATAATTTTATCATTTTCTTTTAAACCAAGTTTAATATTATGGTTTTGTAAATGATGATAAGGAACCTGAAATAAGTGAGCAGTAGCTGGATCAAGAGATAATAGATCTGGCTCCAGTAAATAGTCCTGGCAATACTTTTTCATGGGCAGTCACAGTTATTTTTCCAAAACAGGAAAGATGTACTGGTGGCATGTGAGTAAAACGGTAAGTGTTTTCTGTAAGGAGTTTAGTTTATAGACATCCCTGACACAGCCTTTCCCAGCTTGCTCTCCTCCTAAGGTGTTAGACTATAGCTTCCACGACCCCAGAAGCAATATGCTTCTTGTTGTGGGAAAGACTGTTCTGTTACATTATTTATGTTCAATCCTCTGATTCATTTTCAATGTGTAGAGACTTAGACTTGAGTTGAATATTCTTCTTAACCAGAAACATGCTCAGTTTTATGCTGTTTCTCTTGTGTTTCTAAGTGAAAACAAAATATATAACATTTCTTGGTTCTTATGGAAAATATTTCCCAAATATAAATAGATATTGGCTTGGGTCAGGAGAAAAATATTTAGAACATAATGCATTTTTTCGTTTTCCATGTAGGGAGAGCGTGGATCACCTGGACCTGAAGGAGAGAAGGTACGTTCGTATCAGCCTAAACCAGTTATATCTAAAGGCTAACTGGACTATGAACCAAGAGCAGGCCTCCCTGAGAGAGAAATTTGGTGTAGTTGATAAAGTGTTGGATTTGGACCAAGGAGATGTGGGTTCAAACACTTATTAAATCAATATCCATAACTAACCCATACATATTAGGGTCAAATCTTATGCTGCAGAACTATTCAACCTTTCAATTTCTCCACTACTTATTGAGGTAAGTGGAGCAAAACCCCAAACTCTGACCATGCATTGTGGCTATGAAACTTGGTGATTTGCTGGTGGGTATTGGCAGGCATCAGATTATACCTAGCAATACTTTCTTGGATGAAAAAGCGATGGCTTATTTCATTTTCTGAGAACATAGAAGTTTACTGTAATGGAAATTTGTGTGTGTGTGTGTGTAATGGGCTAATTTTGGTGGTAATTTTTTTAAAAAAACCTATGTGTAGTATCCTTGGCAACAGATAAAAAGGAGTTATCTGGGATGTGGTTCAATTCTTAGCTCTCAGTAGTGTATATGTTCATACCCAGACACTCTTCTTGGTCCTGCTAAACTTGTAATTTTTCTTTTTGTTCTAGGGAGAACAAGGACCTGCAGGTCGCACTGGTCCAGCAGGCAGAGATGTGAGTGTGGAATTTCACTTCGGTCAAATATGTGGTGATGCCCAAAAAGCTAAATAAGAGCGAACTGCAACTCTGCAAGATCTTTATAGACAGCATGTTTACTGGTTGGGAACAACCTACCCACTTCTTTTAATTTGAACAGCCCAGAGGATTTTTGTGAGCCAAATAATATTTAAAATATTCAGAAAATGAGTAAGTCTACTGTCATAACATTTTACAGTTGCTATGTCATTAGTTTGGTTTGATATTTATATGCCATACTAAAGGTGGGAAGTAACTCTATATTTGGTATGGACTTGAATCTGGAAAGAAGGTCTCCACTCAGCAGCTACAAAATATTTTGGACAGAGCATTATTTGAAATGAATAAGTGGGACATGGGAGATGACCTAGTTGGTGGGTTTCTCTGTGAGCCTCTTCTTCCCACCTCAGATTCCAATCATATACTTGTTTGTTTTCTTGCCCATTGTATTTCATTTATACCTGCCCTTTGTCTGCCTTTGATTTTTTGAACAGGCCTTGCCAGGACCACCTGGGCCTCGAGGGGAAAGGGTAAGGACTCTTTAATATATACCACATATATATGCATAGTCTGAATTTTGATGCTGAAGGAAACTGAGAATGGGACCAGCCCTTTATTTATGAAAATTGTCTGACAGTGATGTGTCTGTTTCTAACTAATTCCAACAGCATTATCACTCATGTACAGCTCTAATTGCTGTGAACTCAAGTGGACTGACAGCAGATCATTATGAAAATTCTCACGTTCACGGTACATTGGCATGTACTGAAAATGCCACTATTCCATAGGACATCCCTAGAGTTGGCAAATCTTGGTTTCTCAATCTGGATTTCTAGACTGGAAAGTGTACTGAGGAGGAAATTGTGAAACATGATTTCCAGTTCTACATAATTTCCAACCTCTCTCCCAATATAGAACTTAAGACTGCTTACAATATAACTTTGAGAAAACTTAGGTGTTATACTTCATTTTGTGGGACAATTAGTCACAGGACTACATTATTTACGTGAAATTGAATATAATGTTTGGCATTCATCATTGTTTTCAGCTGGCCTATATCATTTGTGGTTTGCCAAGCTGTCACAGTGCCAAGCTGTCACAGTTAGCTGTTGAATTATGCTTCATGAGCTTCAAATGGTGCTGCTTTGGCCCACAGGATTCAGAATGGTTATGCCAGTCATGCCAGTCAGTCATGCCAGTCAAAAAAGGCTGACAAAGCTAAAAGCAGTAGCTCGTTCCTCTTTTAAAATCCAAAAGTGAGTTGCGTCCTTATTCCAGTAACAACTTCTGAGACCATGAGTTAAATTATAGCTTCACCGACAGCTTCATTTATTTAGCCCCTATCCGTTAGCTAGGGTCCTGATCCTATTAGTGAGGGAGGGACTCTAAAATTGCTATGTAATCTGATAGTAGGTAAGCTAATGAAGTCTGTGGTTATTCTTCTGTGGTTTCGTTGGAGTCTCTGAGCCTTCTTCTTGTGTCACTTCTTTCTACAGGGAGAGCAAGGAGAGCCTGGAGTACCTGGTAAACCAGTAAGTATCTCTTAGCCAAGCCAGCACAGAAAGAACTACCAGAGAGGCACACTGATGGTTGCATGACTGGATAACTGTCCAAAGTTTGTTGCCCCATCACTTTCACCACCATCATCCTCTTATTCTCTCCATGCTGAACTGGGGAGACCCTGATATCACTTGTGTTTCCATACAGCTGTAATCATGCATATTATTATTTATTTCACAAGGCAATAATATCAGTGTATGAACAGAAAAGGTCTAAGCAGCTTTTTCAAATGTGTCTCTTCTAGGCTACCAGTCTTTCAGGAATCAAAGGAGACAAGGTAATTGCATGGCGACAAATCTGTCCCAAGTAGGGATTTGATGGAACAGATAGTATAATAATGTCCACATATGGTGATTATTTGCGTAAGAGAAATTCCTTGATTGAATGATCCCAATCCCATTCTGGTTCTCCTTTTTCTAGTGGATTCATGTCTGTATTTTTGTAGCACCCCAGAAGCAGCGATACTTACCTTGTATTAATAGGAACCAAGGATGTTGGAGTACTGAAGCTGTGGTCTTGTTCTCCTTCTCAGGGGGAAAGGGGCTCTGAAGGACCAGAGGGGCCACCTGGGCCAAGAGGGGACACTGGAAACAAAGGAGAACGCGTGAGTGCCTTTGCAAATCAAGACTATCAACAAATGCCTCAGCACTGATTGTGAAGATGTAACATGCAAAACTTGTTTCTTTCTGGTTTTTAGTACAAACTGAGATGTTGCTTCTGCAGCTTTTGGGACAGTTGCTTAGGCACTGGTTTGTAATTATTAGGATCCTAGAAGTGCTTTTTCAACAGTGGTCTAAGCACTCTTCTTTTAAACAGGATGGAAAATTCTCCTCCCTGAGATATGCATTAATAATGTGTTGTATTTGAAATTACATCTCCTCTCTGGATGACAAGCCAAGAAAGGCCCACATTAACAGTATTCATCCATTGAAAAGGATCCAATGTTATCCCACTCACAGAGTTGCTGGACATTCATTACTGACTTCTGCTCAAATGTTGGCATCTAGGTCGACTCTTAAGCGATTTTATCTGCAAAATGGTCATTAAATCCTTTGTTGGTCTTTTTTAGGGACTTCCAGGACTCAGTGCACCTGGTCCACCTGGTCCAAAAGGAGAACAAGGAGACAGGGTAAGGATTTTTTTTCTTGTTTCCTGACTGCAGCCAAGTGGCTAGATGTGTACCCTGAAGATTATGTTGATCTCCCCATTTTCCTTGAGGGGGAGGGACTGGCTCTGTCTCTGCTGTGTAGTGGTAACCTTTCCCAATAGAGTTTTAACCTAGTGAACTGGCAAGAATATAGTATTCTGGCCCACAGCTCTAGCAAAGTCATCATGGGCAGCATCAGAGCTTACCGATGTGAAGCAAATCTTAGCATCATCCTAAATGCTGACATGTAGGAAGTTGGCTCATTCCAGCCCATGGATAGCTAGGATCCTTTACTTTTTTCATGAAGCTACTTCACGTCTATGAGTGTTTTGTTTTCCTGATGCAAAACTGTAATAGAGTCTATCTCTTCTTAACAACCAGGGCATTGTTGGACTAACTGGCAAAGCTGGCCCAAAGGTAAGTGCTGCAGATAGAATTATTTATTTATTTACTTACTGTATTTATACCTCAGGGCAGCTTACATGTAGGCAAAAATTAGATGCCAAAAACACACAATAAAAACATAAACATTAAAACAATCAATTAAAACATATAAAACCTTAAAACAAATTATTTGAAATCACACAATCCTATATCGTAGTCCACGGCCATTCCGGTTTGTCGTTCCACTATGTCATCTTTCCTTATTGTAGTGATAGATTACTCACTGAATGCTTGATCAAACATCCACATTTTTAGCCTTTTCCTAAAGGACAGGAGGGAGGACCCAATCAAATTTCACTTAAGAGGGAGTTTCATAGCTGAAGGGCCACCACTTTCTCTCATCCCAACAAACGACACCTGCAAAGGAGGCATGATTGAGAGCAGGGCCTCCCCAGAAGTTCTTAATCTTCTTGCCTTCTCATAGAGAGAGATACAATCAGACAGGTAAACTGGGCCGGAACCATTTAGAATGAAAGGATGTTGTTGGGGTCCTAGTTTCGTAGATGGGGTTTGCTTGGGTGTCATATTATGTGATACTGTATGGTTAATATTACAAGAATGTGATATAGTATGGGTTTGATTTCAAGTATGCTATAGAAAACTTGCTTGCACATAATTTTTTTAAAAAGTGTATTATGAATTACAAAAAGTACAATAAGATAGATGGATAGAAAGAAATACAATCATAAACTTCAAGAAATATAAGAAATAAAGACTGCAGGCTACTCACTCATAAAATATATGTTTCATATTTAATCCAGCTATGAGCCAAGGCATTAGATCAAGTAGAAAAGGTTCAGGTTCAGACACATGGGATACAATTATGATCTTCCAGAAAAAAAAGGGGGGGTGGGAATGCAGAAAAGTGTATTATCTTATCTTCTTTTATGAGAAGATAGTGCTGTGTTGAAAGATAATGATGGTCAAAGATCAGCCAATAAACATCATAGTTGAGCCTGAATGTGATCCCAAACGTCCCATCCATAACTGTCATTTACATGACATGTCATTTCTGGCAGTGGTTCTCAACAGCTTGGGTACAGGTGATTAGTAGAAGACTGTAAACAAGTAGTTTTTGTCTCCTAGGGTGTTTTCGAACTGACAATATTGACTTTCCATTGGAATATATTTCTCTTCCTTAGGGTGACCCAGGAGACCCCGGGGAGAGGGGAGAGCCAGGAAGACCGGGCCCTACAGGACAGACTGGCCCACGAGGAAAAGATGTGAGTGAGAGGGGAAGGACTATCCTCATGATTCTAGTCCATAATTAATTTTTGCACACCAAACCTAATCATTAATTTAATGAAATTTAGGACATTAAATTCATTTTATTGTCAAAGGCTTTTATGGCCGGAATCACTGGATTGTTGTAGGTTTTTCCGGGTTATATGGCCATGTTCTAGAGGCATTTTCTCCTGATGTTTCGCCTGCATCTATGGCAAGCATCCTCAGAGGTAGTGAGGTCTGTTGGAAGTAGGAAAATGGGTTTATATATCTGTGGAATGACCAGGGTGGGACAAAGGACTCTTGTCTGCTGGAGTTAGGTGTGAATGTTTCATCACTCAACAAAAGTTTCCCCCAGGCAGTGCCAAGCCATCAAATGCTAATTAAGGTGGTCTTTTGGCCCCATATGTTGGAACCAATGTCCTTGATAAATTTACAACATTCAGATCAGTTACCATAAGTTGCACTAATTACATAAGCCAACAAGTATTTTTCATCAAATATAATTTTAGGTCATTCTTACAGAGTTTTTTGTGCTGAATTCAGATCTGGGTTTATTTTTTTTCTTATCACATATAGTTTTTGCAATGAGGCTAATCAAATAATTAATGCATTTACACACTGATATCAATAGAATATAACTGATATCAATGGGTAAATGTATTAATTATTCAATTAGCCTCATCACAAAAATTGCACGTGATATTGAAAACATAAACAGATCTGAATTCAGCACACAAAAACTCTATAAGAATGACTTAAAATTATATCTGATGAAAAATACTTGTTGGCTTGTGTTACACAGATATGATGTGAAATGTGCTGACTTTACAGTAGTTCGCTGTAATGTGTAGTTCGCTGTATTGATTAAAATTGTAATACTCTCATTTCTGATGATTACAAAAAGTTTGATTTTGTTGCTTTGTGTTATGGAAAACAGGCTCCAATTGTGGTTGTACTTCCCCTAACCATTTGCTTTGCTGGTTGGGCCTGGTCATTCTCTGCATCAATATCATTGGAAACACCATTACCTTCATGAACCTCATTGTCATCATTCCCCACATCCAAAGCACCCTGATCCTTAAAAACAATCACAGGCTGAGCTCCAACAGCTCTTATGTTTAACAAAACACTTTTCTTTGTTTCCTTGCTGAGCAAAACACTTTTTCTATCCTGTCTTTTACACAGAGAATTAAATATCATATTTACTTGATTGTAATGCTCACCTTTTTTTCCTTCCCAAAATTAGGGTGCACATTAGATTTGTGTAATATGGTTATATACTTTTTTGAGTTTCAGAGTTTTGAAAATTGAAGTGTGCATTAGATTTGATGGTGCATTAGACTCAAGTAAATAGGGTAGTTACAATGAGACAAAACTGTATTTTAGATTATTGGATCTAAAGTGCATGGCATGAAATAAAACCAGTATTTCATCGTTATCATCATTATCAATGAAAAGTTATAATGGATTCCTCAAGCACTCCAAGTTGCCTTCCAATTAATTCTTTCAAACAAGATGGCAGAGATGTGTTTGCAGCATGCACAGTGCCTTTGAAATATCAATGCCTTCGGCTGCACAGAGTAAAGACATCACATTATCTAACAAGAATATTAATTTGGGGTTCTGAGAGTTGAAATATGGGGCCTGTTGAAAGTGTTTTGTTGAAGTGATAACAGCAATGATGGAAGCATGGTTTTCTGCCAGGGATGGGAACGGGGTGGCGGTGTGGAGGAGTTGTCCATCTCTCCGTTGCCATGGACCGACCACTTCCTGATCAGATTTAGGCTCACTGCGCCCCCTAACCTCTGCAAAGGTGGAGGACCCATTAAGATGGTCCGCCCCAGGAGGCTGATGGATCCGAATGGATTCCTGAGGGCTCTTGGAGAGTTTCCCGCCACCTCGGTAGGTGACCATGTCGAGGCCTTGGTCGCTCTCTGGAATGGGGAGATGCCAGGGCAATTGACATGATCGCTCCGGAGCGTCCCCTCTCAAGTAGCCGAGCTAAACCAGCTCCTTGGTTTACTGAGGAGCTGGCAGTGATGAAGCGAAGGAAGAGGGAACTAGAGAGCGTGTGGCGTTCTGATCCGAACGAGTCAAATCGAGCACGGTTTGTGTCCTTTCTTAGGGCATATGCCGCGGCAATAAAGGCCGCAAAGAAAACTTTCTTTGCGGCCACTATTGCGTCTGCAAAGAACCGTCCGGCGGAGTTGTTTCGGATTGTCAGAGGTCTTTTAACTCCCGCCACCTCTGGCGGGAGCCCTGACAATTCGGTCACGCGCTGTGAAGCATTTGCTCGGTTCTTTGCAGACAAAGTCGCCTTGATCCGTTCTGGGCTGGACGCCGTGTTAAATGCAGTCTCTGGGGATGTAACAAGAGCACCTGCTTGTCCTATTTTGATGGATTCTTTTCAGTTTGTGAAACCCGAAGATGTGGACAAGATACTTGGAGGAATGAGGCCCACCACGTCCATCCTAGACCCCTGCCCATCCTGGCTTCTGAGGGAGGCCAGAGGGGGATTGGCTGAGTGGGTAACAGTGGTGGTTAATGCCTCCCTTCGGGAAGGCAAGATTCCAGCGAGCCTAAAACAGGCTATTATAAAGCCGCTGTTGAAGAAACCATCACTAGACCCCACTAATTTGGACAACTTTCGGCCTGTTTCCAATCTCCCCTTTTTGGGCAAAGTCATGGAAAGCGTGGTGGCCTCACAACTCCAGGTATTCTTGAGAGACACGGATTATCTGGATTCGGCACAGTCTGGTTTCAGACCGGGACATGGTACCGAGACGGTCTTGGTCGCCTTAGTGGATGATCTGCGCCGGGAGCTAGACAGGGGGAGTGTGTCCCTGTTGGTGCTCCTGGACCTCTCAGCGGCCTTCGATACCGTCGACCACGGTATCCTTCTGGGGCGCCTTGCGGAAATGGGCCTTGGGGGCACTGCCTTGCAGTGGCTCCAGTCATTCCTGGAGGGCCGCACCCAGAAGGTGGTATTGGGGGGACTCCTGTTCTACACCACAACCTTTGACTTGTGGGGTTCCACAGGGTTCTATACTGTCCCCCATGCTGTTTAATATCTACATGAAGCCGCTGGGTGAGATCATCCGGAGTTTCGGGGTGCGGTGTCATCTGTACGCAGATGATGTCCAACTCTGTCACTCCTTTCCACCTGCTACTAAGGAGGCTGTCGAGGTCCTGAACCGGTGCCTGGCCGCTGTAACGGTCTGGATGAGGGCGAACAAACTGAAATTAAATCCAGACAAGACAGAGGTACTCCTGATCAGTCGCAAGGCCGAACGGGGTATAGGGTTACAGCCTGTGCTGGACGGGGTCGCACTCCCCTTGAAGGCGCAGGTTCGCAGCTTGGGTGTGACCCTGGACTCATCATTGAGCCTGGACCCCCAGGTTTCAGCGGTGACCAGGGGAGCATTTGCACAGCTCAGGCTCGTGCGCCAGCTGCGCCCGTATCTCGGGAAGTCTGACTTGGCCACGGTGGTACACGCTCTTGTCACATCCCGCCTTGACTACTGCAACGCTCTCTACGTGGGGCTGCCCTTGAAGACGGCCCGGAAGCTTCAGCTGGTTCAGCGTGCGGCAGCCATGTTACTAACTGGAGCAGGATGCAGGGAGCACACAACGCCCTTGTTGTCCCAGCTCCACTGGCTGCCGATCTGCTACCGGGCCCAATTTAAGGTGCTGGTTTTGGCCTACAAAGCCCTAAACGGCTCCGGCCCAAAATACCTTTCGAACCGCATCTTGGCCTATGAGCCCACGAGGACCTTGAGATCGTCTGGGGAGGCCCTTCTCTCGATCCCGCCTGCCTCTCAGGCACGTCTGGCGGGGACGAGAGAGAGGGCCTTCTCGGTGGTGGCCCCCCGGCTGTGGAACACTCTCCCTGCAGACATCAGACAGGTGCCCTCCCTCATGTCCTTCCGAAAAAGCCTTAAGACATGGCTGTTCGAGAAGGCATTTAATTAAGTGCTATAACAATGTGGTAAAGATGATTGGAATGGAACAAGGAATATGAGATTGGTTATGATTCCACTATGAGACGAAGCGGATTATTTAGTGTAACTTTATAATTGTTGTATTGTTAATATATTGTTCTGTAATTGCCTTTTGTTAATTGCTTTTTATGTATGTTGTACACCGCCATGAGTCGCCCTAAAGGGCTGAGAATGGCGGTTAACAAATGCACCAAATAAATAAATTTATTTCTCCTGTGAATTCTTCCTTCTAGGGGGAAAGAGGTGACAAGGGAGATGAAGGGACTCCAGTAAGTAACAGTCTCTGTTTGCTTGTTACGAATGCTGGTCTGCTGGAGCATTCTCTCACTGCACTCTTTCTCTTACTTCCTCAAGGGAGAACCAGGTCCAATTGGCAAACCAGGAGAGAGGGGACTACGGGTAAGTGCAATGGAGGCAACACCTATGTTGTGATTCACAAAGAATAGGAATGACTGGAAATAATTATGTTCCATATGAGTGGAAATATGGTCATGTGGTTAGCATGTTTTACAGTGCTGGATTTTGTAATCCACTCCTATAAAAACTCACTGGTCTGGATGAAGGCTTTGGAGATGCATATTGTTTCTTTCTTCCCACCACTTGTCTGGTCCCAACCTGAATGGTCATTTGCCTCAGCCATTGACTGGTATTGCTTACTGGGAATGGAATTTATAATTTGAAATATTTTGATATACAGATGATCTGTATCCTTGGGCAAATCTGGTAACTATTAGTTTGAATGACTATCAGCATTACATTTTGCAATTCTCTGGGGTTTGAGCCTTTGTTGTTATGTTGCTACTTTGAACTGATTGCATCCAGTTTTTCCTTAGCATTCCCATAAGACTTTGCTCCTAGCTTTCCCCTCCCCCCTTGAATTTGACTTGATTGCATATTTACTTTCTGTTTTGTCTTTCATATTTCAGGGTCTACCAGGGAACCGAGGGCCCCTTGGTGAGAAGGGCGACCAAGGAGACCCAGGTGAAGATGGGAGAAATGTAAGATTACATTTTGCTCCTCAGACTCTGTTGCCATTCCTTGTTATCTAGCCCTGTCTTTACCATGTTGTTTCCCCTTCTTACAGGGCAGTCCTGGAGCAACAGGCCCAAAAGGAGATCGAGGAGAACCTGTAAGTAGCCATTCCAGTCTTACTGTTATGCACATTACACTAGTATGCTAATTATGGTAAAGGGATGTTAAATACTATTTGTGTTGCTTCTGGAGTTGACATCCAGACTCTAGGAAAATGTAGTGGTCTGAAGACCCCTTGTGCAGCAACCTGGCAGCTCTGAGTTCGGTCAACATAATTTGAGACTTCTCTGTTCTGCCATTTTAAAAGGCAGGGTATAGATGTTATAGATGTTATAAATCAAATCGAAAAGATTAATCTAGGTGGACATGTCTGTGTCTTGGCTTTCATCTTCTGCAAAATGCTCTAAAGGAGACCTAGAGCCAACACAGTTCCTGGTGGATATGTTTGAAAGCGCACACATATACAGCGTTCATCAGGAACACTTCTTCTTGCAGAAAAACATGTATTATAGTCCTTTGCTCTTGCTTAGCTATATCCCAAGTACTACAGAGTCCCCAGCTAGTGTTTTAATCCGTACTATTCTCTCTCACTTCTTCCCTGCAGGGACTACCAGGACCTCCAGGCCAGGGAGTAAGTTATGTGTTTTTCTCTCCTATGTTTTGTTTTGATTTCACAATAGCAAGAGCCTGACGTGGTACTCTCCTTTTCTGCTCTTCAGGTTGGTGTGGGAGCTGTAGGAGGAGGGCAAAAAGGCGAGAAGGTAATCCTGCGTTGAGATCCCAGTATCATGTAGTGATCGTTGGATTGTGTCCTCTTTGAAAGACTGGAAAAATAGCATGCCCTACAAAAATAAGGCTTTTCAGGGTCAAATTAGATGTGGCAGTCAGTATTTCTTTGTACATAATATATAGAGTGGATATTTTAAAATGCAAATACCATTATCAGCATCATAGTAGGTGTAATCATAGAGGAGGAATTCAACTCGTTCCTCCCATGCTGTCTTCCTAAAGAAAGTTCCTCCTCTTCTCTTTATAATGAGAAGAAGTCCTCCATTGGCACCTGTACAGTCTTCCTGCCTTTGGTATTGGGGGTAATATATTGCCATCATCACTAGTAATTACCAATAGTTTTATCCTCCATGAATTTGATTAATCCTGTTTCAACACTGTCCATGTTAGTGATCATTACTGTAGTATCACTGCATGACTGTTTCTATTTCAGGGGGAGGTAGGAGACCCTGGAGAGGATGGGATGAAAGGTGTGAAAGGAGAGGCTGGTTTACCTGGACTGACAGGAGAACGGGTAAGTTCTTTTCTGGAGGGCATCTTAATAGGTCCAACAAGGCATTTTAAAGTAAAGGGATATATATCGAATGAAATGTGGGCTAATGGACACAAGTAGAGCTTAGAGAAGAAATGTTTTGGATGTGGTAAGACAGCAAGCAGATGCTGGAGTTTAGAATGAGTTTGATATGGTTTCATTTTAAATTATTTATTTATTTATTTATTTCATACACTTGAACCCCACCCTTCTCACCCTTGAGGGGGGACTCAGGGTGGCCTCACAGCAAGCACCATTTGGTGCCATCACAATCATGAAAACATTCAACAAATTCATTAAATCATAAAGGATAACATCTAGATAGAAAGGCAGACAGTTAAATCACCACAACCACTATCATTCTGATTCTTTCAAATGAATGGTGCATAGCAGTGGTTTATGCTCTTTGATTAAGAAATTTACTAGTAAATAGTGAGTACAGGCAAGGTTTGATTATGGGGTAAATTGAGGGGAGATGGAAAAGAGGCATAATGAGGAAAGGTGAGTGTATAAGGCATAAAACAATGAGTTCAGATAGCCTTGACATGATGTAGGACTGTCTGCATAGGAAACAGGGGTGCAGTATTTTTTTCTCACCACATATTAAAGAGACCTCTTTTTGTCCATTCTTGCAGGGAATTGAAGGCTCCAGAGGTCTCCCTGGAGTTCGTGTAAGTCTTTTCCCGTCCATCAACAATATATCTCACTTCCCCAGTGGTTCTTAAAAACACACCGCTCACTTCTAATAAGACATTTTTGAATAAGACATGTACTTCATTTTACAGGGTGACACTGGAGATCGAGGCCCAGTAGGAGAGAAGGTAAGAAGCTTTCACTTAAAGTCATATGTCAGAAAATGTGAGGAAAGAAAGGACAGTGTCGTGGAAAGAACTATGGAAATATACTGATTGTGTATATCAAGTTGCCTTTATGATTTTCCTGTATAAATGCACGGTTTGTTACCTAATGTAAAATTGTGGTATATATTTTGAAAAATGTAAACTCCCGCAGGGACATGCATGTTACTTTAGACAGGGGATGGGTGTGGGATGGAGGTCTGTGTAAGAAACATTAGCTTGAAAGAATATGATGAAATTGCTAATATAATGTTAGATCTCTGACAATTTGCATACACTGTGAAAGCCAAAACCACACATGAGGAGGGGCAACTGTATGTCTATTGTAATGAAATATTGTAAGAGAATATTAAGGTGCTTGCTCATTCCCCCATGTTAAAAACTCTGAAAGTCCAATACTTTCAAGTGCTGAACTCAGGATTAGGCAAAGTGAGTTAGGCATTTTTTTCAAGGAGAAAAAATGTCCTATATGCCCTCTAGATAACGTGAGCAACTGGGTGGTGCAAAAGGAGTACTCAGGCATTTGGGACTTTAAATGTTTTTTTAATTGACTTATCTTTGCAGGAAGGAGGGGTGGGAGTGTTTGAGGGACTAACATTTCTGCTGAAGGGTATACCAGCAAGGAGTATTTACAACAAGGATCTATTTAATCACATTGAGCCATCAGGATTAAGAGCAGGGATTCAAGCAAGAAGGGATGGAGTGTGGGATAGGAACATTTGAAAATAACCAGCGAGATTTTTGAAAAAGTAAGTTGAGCAAAGAGGATTTAAAGGAGGAATCAACTGAATGGGCATGAGCAATGAGTATTTAAACAGTGATTCACAAAAAGGGGGGTGTAAGGAAGGATGGGAGCATTTGGAGAGGCTAAAGATTCCAAAATGCTTCTGAAGTGATCTTTTTAGTTTTTCATTATAGTTCTTGTCTCAAGACTTTCGATTATTTTGTTGCAAAATATTGGATAGTTTTTGTTTTCAAATGTTGTCTAGATCTTTCATACTTTTTATTTGACATCTCCCAAAGGTGCAGAACAGAAAGTCCTCTCTTCTTTACTTTCTAATTCTCCTTTAGGGTGACCGAGGCCCTCCAGGTTTAGATGGACGGAATGGGCTAGATGGCAAGCCTGGGCAAACGGGTCCTGCAGGCCAAAGGGTAAGAATGAAGGATAACAGTGTATGACCATAATGACAAATTTTTGCTAAAACACTGCCACTTTATTTTTACACCCAGTCAATTATTCTTGTGAGCTTCTGCCAAAATACTACACGGAACAACTGAGCAACTGCACTGGGCACTAAAAGTGCTCCAATCTTCTCCAAGCTGGAAGCATTTCTTGTTCCCTAGTTTCATGAGCATTCAAAGCAAACATACTAGTATACCAAAAAGTTCATTTCATTTGTTATCACAGCAGTTGGGGTGTTCTTTAGCAAATGTTGCTTGAAGTCACCTTGCTACAATTGTAAACTGCATAGTTCTTATATCTGTTTAAGACACTGATGGATGAGACAGGCTGGATTTCTAGACATAAGTGCAACTCACTCTGTATTCATCCGTGTGAACACCTGACTCTAAACACAAGATCTGAACACTTATGATGCCTTCCTCTTGAGAGTTCAAATTTCTTTTATTATGGTTTTGTGCAGTATTTTATTGTGTGAGTCTTCGTGTCTCTCAAAATAATTAACTTGTGCTGCCCTAAGAGGCACAATGCTTACAAACATGTAATTGGAGGCTGCAGGCATGAGAATGGGGCAATGTCTCATTTCTGATCAGTTATATATATTCTTCTCTTTTCTTAGGGTGACCAAGGAAAGCAGGGTGACCCTGGCCGAGATGTAAGTATGGCAGCCCTCCAATATGAAGTTATTCCTCCCCCTCCAATGCTGTTTTAGGAGTCAAGCTCTGCTTGAAAATTAACATTTTGCAGTGTTGCACTGGCACATTCTTTATTGTTTGAGCTACTTCTGGGTGTCATTAAATAAATTTCTGGTAATGATTTGAAAGTTTTATGTTAACTGTTGAAAAGTCTGGATAAGATGGAGTTGATCTCCCTCTCTCTTCTTTGAGTTGATTTCTCTAGAAAGTCTACCAGAAGCCAAATTATCCATTCATCTTTCTCATGCCATTTTCCATGACATTTACTTTCTATACTAACATTACAAATGGGCTTTGAGAATAATGCATTCAAATGCCAAATTTCACCTTACCTGTTCTTTTCTTTAATCTGGCAGTCCAATTTTCTCTCACACACCAAGAAAACACTCTTACTTCTATACCTCCCATTGCTACCATTCATTGTAAGCTATTACCAAACATACTTTTGACATTGGTAGGTATGGAGTGGAGATGTCAAAAATATGTTTGGTGATAGCTTTTGTTCTTGGCGCAATCATCTCTTCCAATGAGTGCCAGAATAGCAGTATTCTCCATTCATCCAGGCCCCTTTGGAGCAGGGCTCAATGATCTTGACCTTGATCTGAGATTTCCTTCATAAGATTCACACTATTTTCTACTGCTCTCAAATTATTTCTTTTACATTTTTTCTGTTCACATCCTTTCCACACTTCTGAAAAGGATTTATACATGCCATAGACTCAGTACTTCCAGGACTCATGAAACCTTATTCATTTCCATCATATCCATCCTCCCTTTGAAATAAAAAAAAGAACAAGCCTACCAGCTTAGCTTGAGGGATAAGAGCTATCCATTTTCATGCCATATGAGTCCTTGGGGCTGCCTAAGCCATCCCATGTTACTGTTCCTTCTACCAGATCTACAACCATATCTGTGGCCTTCTTGACTAATGCTCTCTGCTGGGTAGCGGTCAAGTGAAATCTTTCTGCGTTCCCCAGGCATTATAAATTGAACAAGTTTGCCTCTGCAGAGTGTTTGAGTGCTTTAAGAGGTTCCTCTATTCCTAAAGTGCCACTACTTGCCTCCTTCTGGTTTGCTGTACATAAGAACAGGCAGAGGAGCTGGGGATTACGCATACAATCCAACTCTTCCTTTCCTATGGTCCTATCTAGCCTGGATAGTGGCAGAAGACAGCACAATCTGAGATATCTCTATCTTTCATGTAAAATAATAATTTTTACAGTAAATAACAATTATGACATTCTCTTCTGCTATACTTCTTCAGGGTCTTCTTCACACTGATTTTTGTCTTCTTACAGGGTCTCCCAGGTCTACGTGGTGAGCAGGGTCCTCCTGGAGCAGTTGGCCCACCAGGACCACCAGGTCTACCTGTGAGTCATGCGGTTAAAGTCACTGGATATCTTCCTGTATCATAATGTGGAGCAATAGCTTTTGTCAATTTTATTTTTCACATATAGACTTTCACTACAAATATGATTCTGTTTTATGTCTTACCTGGAATATTCAAATTATGTTTTATTAATACGAGTAGGAACAGTGCATTGGCATGAACGTTATTGAGAAACAGCCTTATTGTTTGCAAAGATCATTGGTAGTTGGTGTATTTAAGGCGGGCCTTCTGCTTTGCTGCTGGTACTCCAAAGAGGCAGAAGACTGGGGTGCATAGCTTTCTGTGATAGTAGGCATGGCTCATATTGTGTTGCCATTGTTAGAGATCTCAGCCTTCTGCAACATTTAATGTTAGACTGCTGTTGTTAAGTGGCACAATCACAATGAATAGCTACTATGTTTTGGTGTATCTGGCATAGATTGTTACTATGTTAGAACACAACCAGTGTTGAACTAACTCACAGATTTACACTGTAAGTCACAGGTGTAAATGCAATTCTGTGGCCACTTGGGTTAGAGATGACCAAAGAAACTAGGCACAAGAAAACCAAATAATCTGTCAGATGAAAAGTTCTTTATCTTATGTCATTATCCAAAATAAATAAATCCAGATGGAAGCTAAGGAAGAAAGAAGTATTTTGTGAGAACATGTCTAGCACATGTGCTACTCCACATGGAGCTAAGCGTGTTCTCTGGTACAGTAGAGTTTTGCTTATCCAATGTAAATGGGCCGGCAGAACGTTGGATAAGCAAAAATATTGGATAATAAGAAGGGATCAAGGAAAAGCCTATTAAATGTCAAATTATGTTATGATTTTACAAATTAATTACCAAAACATCGCAATGTATTGAAACAGCTATGGATCCAGGAGGGAGGCAGACAGTGTTGGCTAATGCAGAACGTTGGATGAGTGAAGGTTGGATAAGCGAGATTCAACTGTAACTATACTTGTGCAGCCTCTATGAATCTTGCTATTTTCTCTTCACAGGAAAGATTCTTTTCTATGGCTAATGTCTGTGGTTAATGTCTTTTCTAGGGAAAGGCTGGCGATGATGGCAAACCAGGCCTGAATGGGAAGAATGTGAGTGATGGGTTACATTCTGCCACCCCCTCCCCATGATCCCTGCTGGAGAACTGAGGTTTCAGGCCTCATGGGCAAGGGAGTGTATTCCTTGAATCTCATAGCAGTTGAGGGAGTTAGAACTATGCTTGTAAGTAGAACATAGGATACATAAGGAAATGTTCCCTTTTATTTTTCAGGGTGAAGATGGAACACCTGGTGAAGACGGGAGGAAGGTAAATGGCCTACATGCTCTTCAAGTATTTCAAGTATTTTATACAATCTTCCAGCAGTCTAGCAGAACATGGGGTCAGTCCTCAAGCTAAGCCTACCAGCTTATGGGTCTCCTACCTGCACTTGTTTATTTCCGCTAATTTTATTTTTAAACATGTTATTGCAAACCTTGGAGTTCTGCCAAGTTTTAGTACATAAAGATCCACACTCAGAGGACAAGTTTATTGTTAGTATATAGAATATATAGTTACCTCAGGGCCCCTCCACACAGCCATATAACCCAGAATATCAAGACAGAAAATCCCACACTATCTGCTTTGAGCTGGGTTTTCTGAGTACACACTGCCATATATTCCAGTTCAAATCAGATATTGTGGGATTTTATTCAGCTATGCAGAAGGAGCCTCAGTGGCATGAGTCATTGGCACATTTGCTACAATCCAGACAAAGAAGTTAAGACACATAGAAAACTGTCTCTTTCTCCGTACACAAAATCAAACTATTATAGATGCCTTCTATACTTCATATCCAGTGGACTGTTAAAGAATACAGTTTCTGTTCCAAGTACAAGAGTTATTGTTCATTGCTGTTGTAACACCAGTGGGACATAGGATCTTACCCAGTCCAATGAGCATCACATTCAGTTTAACCCATAGACAGCAGATTCTAAAAGATATACTATTTAGCAGATAATGGAGCATGATAAGAATGCCACTTTCACATTTAACTTCTGATGAAAAATGCTTGAGGTTGTAGCTTTACTACTATTGACCTGGAATATCAGATGAAGCATGAAAGGATAACCGTAGAGTTACTTATATTGAATGACACATTTTGTTTTCCTTGTTTTGGCTAGGGGGACAGAGGTGAACCTGGAACACCTGGAAGAGATGTAAGTACCACTGCTTGGCCAAGTGCATGTGCAACCAAGTTATTCGACAGATATGCCTCATTTGTCGCTCCCATATTTAAACTACTAACAATATTAAATAGAGAGCAAGGCCTTCAAATTACAAGTAGCAATCCAAATCACAGTAATCTTATTACCATAGCTAGAAAGTTAGCTAAGAAAATTGTTGTTATTGTTATTATTATTATGTTTATTATTATGTTTATTTACACCCTGATTTTTCTCTCCACAAGGTGACTGTCTAAAATGATAAATACATGTTCTGGCTTCTATATTGGGAAAATGTATTCTTCCTAAGAATATGATGCCTTCCCCTTAGGAGAGGTTATTTGAATAACACGCAATACTTACACAGTAGTTTTTTATGTCTTTATATGAGAATATCACAGTTTAGATCAGGGTTTCTTAAACTTTTCCACTCAAGAACCCTTTTGACCCAATAGATGTATACGTGACTCCAGGTATATAGTTATATAAAATAGGTATAAAAACTAAACATTTACTGATAACAAATCAGCATTTGCAAGGCTTGCTAAACAGACTGGTTTTCTTTTCTTCTTTTCTTCTTTCTTTTTTTCTTCTTTTTTTTTTTTTTGAAGTACAGCTGAAGCATCTTCTGCAGAGACCACTGTAAAAAATGCACAACAGTTAGTGTAAATGTCTAAAACAACAATTTGGTGGTGTTTAGAAAACTTTCACTGTTACCAATTTTTTAGAACTCCAACATTGAGCCAAGGGGACACCATTTGAGGTTGAGATCCACAGTTTAAGATGCAGTGGTCTAGAAAATCCCTATGATTGATACTGGTTGTAGGAATAACAGTGGGGAGAAGGCTGTTTACAGCTCATCCTCTCTGGGCTGAGGAAGACAGTAAGCTCGACTGCCTTTCTGGCAAAACCTATGAAATGGGCTTCCACAGCCTGGTGTCCTCCACGTGTATGGCAGTTCCCCAGCCAGGAAAGGTTAACCAAAGCTTTTATAAAGGGAGCACTAGATTCATATTGCAGGGTTTCTGACACCTTAAGAGGGGTTGTAGCTGATTTTAGCATTTCATGTATAGAAGGATGCATTTTCAATCTATTGCATGTCTAGTTATAAAGGATCTCAAATAACAGGAATTGGAAACAGCTTTGCCTCAATCTTTGTTAAGCATCGGCTAGATGGATCTCTTCTAAGACAGCTGTTTATATGTTACATATAATTCTGTTTGTTCTTCTTTTTTGGCAGGGACGGGAAGGTATTAAAGGAGAGCGAGGGACTAGTGGGCCCCCTGGTCCTCCCGGACCCCCTGGTGCCCCTGGTGCCCCTGGAGTCGTTGGTCCACCAGGACAGGTGGGTAGCCTCTGCCTCTCAAATTTACCTGCTATCAGATGTGTCTTTACTGTCTTTGTCACCAGAAATGGACAAACTATTCTGGGAAATGGAACTGAAAGAAGAATTAGTTCTCTAGGTCATAATAGGGGACATTTTAGACTCCTAGAATATACTTTGTTATTTGCCTTTTAAAAAATCCCCAAATATGCCTAAATGCCTTCTAGGGGGCTCTGGGCCAAATTAGGCCCAGAAAGAAATTTCCTGGGGGGAAAAATCACTTCTGCTTATTTCCTATATAAAAGGGCCACTCCTGGATCTAGAATACCTAGGGTATTTTGAGTATTTTTGCAGAGAGTGAGATGTGAAGGGCAGCCCTATTAAGTCTCCAGGGTGGGGGTGATGCTGTAATGCCCTTAGCCTCCAGGGTATATAAACCAAATCTTAACAAAGGCAACAGACTGATGCAAAGTGTGATGAAAATTGCAACCCTAAGCACATTTGACTGAAATTAAATTATATTAAGTTCTGTGTAATTTGTTTCCAGATAGAAGTGAATAGAGTGGGTTATGAGATATGGATATCAGTGCTGTAAACAAATCTTAGCGCAAATTGCTTAGAATGTTTCATGAACCTAGAACTCTAAATAGCTTTTTATTTGGTTTTAGCAGAGAAGAGAGCTTAAATCATACTTCAGATACACATGGGAAACCTTAATCTACAAATCTTAGCAAAACCCACATGAATAGGGTCTGATTTAATTATTATTTCCTTACTTACTGCTCTTGTTTTTTTTATTCAAATTGAAAAAATGCACAATTTTTGACTTTGCATGCATTATCCTTTAATGTCTTCATTTTGTCTAATACTGTATTCCTCATCAAAATAAACAATAGTGGGGAGTAATCATGTCTTGCTCCCTTCTGGATTTTGCATGAGTTTTTAAAATCTCCATTCACTTTTTGCATATTGAGTGCTGTAAATTGATTTTATCCATTATATATAATTGGCACCAAAATCCATCTTTATCAATTATGGATGTAAAGAACTCCCAATTCAGTTTTTCAAAGGTTTTTTCATCATCCAGGAAGATTAATGCTGCTTGCTTTTCATATTGATTGCTCTAAATATTCTATGATGTTTATGACTTACTGGCCTTGTTTTGTCTGATTGTTTTCAGAGTTTGCCAGGCCTCCCTGGGACACCTGGACCAAAGGTAAAGATATTCTTCTGCTGCAGCTTTGTCCTTCAATAGTTGTAGAAGGAAGGCCACTAATGCAGTGATGCTCTCACCTCCTTGGGGACCGAAATCTTCCCGTGTGTGCTAGATTTCTGAGATCCCCCAAAAGGTTGAGTTTTCACATTATTTTTAGGAAATACAGTGAGAAAAAATTGCCCTTGGACCAATTTTACCAGAAAATAAAATAGAAAATAATGCCTATAGAGAATTCATGCTGCTGTCTCAGTATATAGTATCGAGAGCACCATACACCTATGGTGACATGACATGTCTTTTTGAATAGTCCTCTTCATCCAGTAGGACTCTGGCACCTAGGGCTCTTTATCTGGAGTCAAAAATTGGATTTCTTCCTGGCATACTGCACACTAGCTTTTCATTCTCATTCTGTTTTCAGGGAGACAGAGGGGATTCTGGAGCCAGAGGAGAGAAAGTGAGTATTTTTCCATGTTTCATCATATAGTTAAGAATTAATTCCTCTTCACAACATTGGTGTTCTCTATAGAAGGATCATTCATTAGGCAACATTTCATTTTGTGACAGCCTTACTTTTTGTGACTGTAATTTTTAATAAGCCTATTATCAGCAGTGATATATGTTTCACACCCCTCTTCCCTTTTTTCATGTCCAACAGTGCAAATGTGCAGTTTAACTTAAGGTAAACTGGCCTTTGGTGGAATATAATGCATATTAGAATCCGAGATTACTGAAAACCGCTAGTAGTCCAAGTGGGTTATGAACCAATCCACTGCACCAAGTCTTTTGACATGTAATTTAGTAAATCAAATTTTTAATTTTGTGGATGTGACCAATAAAGCACTTATTCGTTGCACATAAACCATGCATCATGATGCAAGATAGTAGTCTTCCATCTGTGGACCTTGAGGTGTTGACAGAATTCCTAATCTTTATGTTGAGTGGGTCTTCAGTAACCAAAGCCCCAAACCTTTAGAAGACCTCAGTTTTGAGAACCCCTGATGTAATGTACTTAAAAGACTTCTAAACTCTAGATAGTCCATTGGGAAATAGATTTTTAAAATCCTGTTAACTGAAGATTTTACGAGAGAGAAGAATAGGAGGTCTTGAATGGTTACTGCTAGATTTATTTGACCCTTTGAATTACGTCTTAGCACTGTAAAACGTATTTCCTTTCCTGCTTTTACACTGTGAGAGGCAACCAAAAGATTTTGTAGCTACACATAAGTCACTCACTCTGTTTTGGTTTCCTTAGGGGCTAATGGGTGAACCTGGGCCACGAGGAGACCCTGGCACAGCACAGGTGAGCTTCTTTCTCCTGAGAAAGAAAGAGCCCAGGCTGGTGTTTTACTGCAGGCTGAATTGGCTGGGACCGTGAGGGATGGTGGTGGCAGAGACTGACCACTTGTAAGTAGTTAGCGTGGCTTGAGTCCTATAGATATATGCTTTGCAGCTATGGAAACTGGACAGAGGACAGTAGCATAGTCAGAACACTGGCAAAAAGGCATATTGTAGATGGCGATGATGATGACAATGACAGCAGTGATTGCAATTATTTATTTATTTATTTCTTGTGCTTCTACCCCGCCCTTCTCAACCCCCGAGGGGAGACTCAGGGTGGCTTACAAACAGGCACAATTTGATGCCTACACAATAATACAAAAACGCATTAAAACAGCAGTTAAACAGTTATAACAATTAAAACAATCAATATATATCACAGTCAATAACCAATCTCATGCTCAGCGTTCGCCAACTCAGAGTCCATACTTCGTTCCATATTGTCTATTCCTATAATAGCCGCCATCATGTAGCTTCTGGAGTGAGAGAATTGGCCGTCTGCAAGGACGTTGCCCAGGGACGCCAGGATGATTTGATGTTTTTATCATCCTTCTGGGAGGCTTCTCTCATGTCCCCGCATGAGGAGCTGGAGCTGATAGAGGGAGCTCATCCATCTCTCCCCGGACTTGAACCTGCGACCTGTTGGTCTTCAGTCCTGCCGGCATAGGGGTTTAACCCACTGCGCCGCCAGGGGCTCCAGAAGCGACTTGCAGTTTCTCAGGTCGCTCCTGACACGACAAAAAAAAAAGCCATCATGTAAGACAAGCACTAGATATGATTATGTTTAATCTTTATTTTTCATTCTTCTTCTAAAGTTTTTGTTGATTGTGTTTTTCCTCCTTTTATCTAGAATGTTGAACGTGCCCTAGAAACCTATGGTATCAAGGTATGAATTAGTAGTTGCATTTATCCAGATGTTATTTGCTCATTTGAGTATTTATACACTCCCTTCAGCAAAAGATTCCTATAGCAACTTACAAAGTATTGATCTGAAAGTTCCTTGCTCTCAGATTTATGATCTAAATAAGACAGAACAGATAAGAAAAAGAGAGTGGCAGAGAAGAGGATTAGATTCAGCATGTACTCCCTGCACTTCTGTCCCTAAGGCCAGAACAATGGCAGTTGGGACATCAAGGAGGATCTTCTCACCAGCCACTGAGGCAAGCACATGATAAAGTGCTGACTGCTCTTCTCTTTCTCAGAGGCCAGTGTGGAATTTTGGGAGTTGTAAATTGCTACTCTTTTCCCTATTTCAACAGATTTCCTCACTGCGTGAGATCACTGGTGCTTATGATGGGAGCTCTGACCAATTGCTCCCTGATCGTCGGAAAGGCTTGAAAGGTGACAGAGGAGATCCAGGTGATAGAGGACCACCAGGCAAAGATGTAGGTTGAGCTTTCCACATAAAAATTGCAGCCCCTGCTCTTACCTTTTAATCTGTATCAAGGAAGGTTCTTAACATAAATGGTCAATAGGAAAAATTCCAAAATAAGTACAGCTAAGCCTTGCCGCATAATAGTCCAATGTTGATATTGACACAATTAAACTAGAGTCAAATTGATTTAGAAAAAAATTCCAATAAATTTTGAAATGGTTAAATTATGTTATTATTAACTTTATATTATTTATACATTAGTTCACTGAGTGCATGCTTGGAAAGGTTTGTTGCTTTTGCAACAAGAAACTTTGATATGTTTTCCTACATTAAAAGCAGCCTTTGAGGAATGAAGCATGGAATAATGGGATGAGGTAGAACTATGGATATACCTCTGTTTGTTCATTGGATACTTTCCTGTGCATTACTTGTTTGGTGCCAAAATTACATGGAAAGAAAGAGTAATTCAATGTGTTTCAGCAAACCCTTTAACAATATGTTCCTGTGAAGTGAAAAATACAGGTCAGGAAAGCCTTGCAAACATAATGAAAACTATATTTAATTGTCTAGAGTCCACCTGAATGCTTCTTTTAAATTGCATCCAGGGATCGATCTTCCTTCTTGCCTTCCTTTCTCTAATCTCTAGTTTACTGATTATTTCTATTTTGTGGCCAAACATATAGATCAATTTTTATTTGTTAGCAAGCTAGCATAGTTGATGAGGCATGTTTATCTTTTTTATCCTTTTCTCTCTTTTTTTCTGTTTTGAATTTTTGAATTTAGACATTAGGGTGAGCATTTAATAGTGATTAATATGTCATGTTGGAAGTATATTTTACCAGAAGATGATCAAAACCACAATTTTGAATATGCACTGAGTCTTTTCAATCCATGTATGATTTGTTCTTTTGTTTTTCAGTTGACAATTGTAAACACGACAAATTAAATATTAAAATCAAATTCAGTCTGGCAACCTGTTTTTCCATTTCATATTTTTGATCCAAGTCTAAAATTGGCATAATGAAAACACTGCCTTTTTCGCTTTTAAATAATAATTATAATTATAACTTTATTTATATCCCGCCACCATCTCACCGGAGGAACTCGGGTGGCTAAAACATATAAAACATAAAATACAGGCAGATATTTGCAATAAAAATATCTTGCAATAAAACAATTCTGATTCAAAATCAAATAACATGCTTTTGTTTTTTATATATTTGATGGTTAATGGTTAATTGGAAACTGAAAGAACAAGTGATACACAGATGGCCCTCAATGTTTTGCACTTCTGAATAAGATAACTGTTAGTGTTATTTTCCTTTTCACATGTTTTGAATTTTTGAATTTAGAAGTTAGGGTGAGCATTTAATAGTGATTAATATGTCATGTTTCAAATGAGCCTAGATACGTTTAATCTTCCAGACTTTTTCTTCAGTTTATGTGGTCTTAAAATATGAAAGGCAGAGTGATTATTGTAAAAACTTATTTAGATTTATTTGTTTTCTGCATGAAGAAATGAAATTTTTCAAAATTTCATTAAATAGTTCATTTGCATTTAATGTTAATGGTTCAAAGAATGTCAGGCTGAATGGTTGGCCCCTACACATTTACACCTCACCAAATATTCTTATGTTTCCTACAGGGGCTCATTGGCTTCCCTGGAGAAAGGGGGGCCAAGGGAGAGAAGGGAGACCAAGGCCAACCAGGCCCCCAAGGCCCAACGGGACGTGCCATTGGAGAAAGAGGACCAGAAGGACCATCTGGTCAACCAGGGGAGCCTGGGAAACCAGGAATTCCAGGTGTGCCAGGCCGTGCAGGTGAACTTGGAGAAGCTGGCAGGCCTGGAGAGAAGGTATTGTCAAAGAGAGAATGGGAAAGAATGCTCATCAGTTGGGAAGGCACCAAATGGGACAAGGAGCTCTAAAGGCCCAAGTACTATTGGCCTACTCCCCCACTGACTTCATCATGTCCTGACTTCATGTTTCAGACTTCATCATGTCGTTGTGGTCTTGGCATGAGATCATACTAAGGTCATCCCACTCGGAGAACCCTTCTTGCTGTGCTTCCATTGAGTGGGATGATCTGGGAAAACTATGTCTAAATATATATTTGTTTTGAAACTAAAATGTTATAGGATTGCACATTGTCTTCAAAGTCCATGGGAAACTTACTAGTTTTCTTGCTTCCAACACTTGGCCCCCATTTTACACTTTATTTTCCTGATACTTAGTAGAGAGATATATGTATTAGATATGTCACCACTATGCTGAAAATGTTTTCATTGTTTTAAACATATTCTTTCCTTATTCCAGGGTGATCGGGGTGAAAAGGGTGCACAAGGGGAACCGGTGAGTGGTGTTTTGTGATCATTAGGGTTGTGTTGATCATATTTATTTGGAAGTTTACAGCTAGTTATCATGGTATGCTACAAGTCAAACAGTGTCATGATATCTGTAACTATGGGTGTGTACATTTTTATGTGTACAACAGCACAAGCATATATTCATTTACCTGATAACTCAAGGCTGAAACTACCAAACACAGGCACTTTGTTAGAAAACAGAGCCAAGTTTTTAATGCAAACATAAGAGTCAAGACTTTTGCTCCTGCACTGTGGTTAATATAGTTCTGTGGGCTTATTTTCTTTGTGATCAGTACTCCTGGGACAGTGGATGTTTCATGGAGGTTACTTTGGTGGGAAAAATATTTCCGATGACACTACTGGCATTCCCAATGGGGGGGGGGGGATGTTGAAAACTTATTTGCTTGTGAAGTCTTATCTATTTTGAAAAACTGTGTGGAAAAGAAAAAAAATCCGTTTCTGACTTCTATTTAATGCATGATGGACAGCTGACACTGTGCCAAGTAACTAACCATTTCAGTTTGGTTTGTTAGATAAAGCAGATAATTCTTGTATTTGGAATAGAAAAACAACAAAGTACATGGGTGCCTATTCCTTTCATATCCATGATTATTCTGCTTTGATTCCATTTACTACACTGTAAGGCAATGGAGATGAGTGAGATGGTTTTCCTGGGCTCAAGAGGGGCAGGTGTTAAAAGGGAGAGGCAATTTGCCAGGGTATGGTATGAGAGGTACATGGTTGAGCTAAGCCTTAAAGACAGCTTCACGCCTCAATCTTGCTCTTTGATTATTATTTTTTGCCACCCTTCCACCTCTCTCACAGTGTAATTTAAGTGGTCATTTCGGGGTTGGATAGGAATTCCCTCCCCCTTTATGTGTGTGTGTGTGTGTGTTTAAACCTACTCTACGTTGTTACATAGATGTATATAATTGGCTACGGGTGGTGCCATTTAAATGGGTTTTCCTGGAAGGTGTTGTGGGTTGCTGCATTTGGCAATATATCTTCTGGCACATATTGTGTTGGATGAGAACTTAGAGTTGTTCCTGTGTATCATGCAGTGTTGAGGTTGGGAAAAAATCTCCTGTCTTTGGGGCCAAGCAGGGTTCCAAATTTGTTCTTCCTAGTTGGTTTGTGTATCACCAAAAAAACATTTAAATAGGTCACAGTTAATAAAGTTGGCAATAGTTCATTCCACTTCTTCTGACTGGTCTTTTTATTTATTTATTTATTTAGTTGGTCAGTAAATACTGTTCTGTGGGTTCCCTCTTCCATAGGGGCTTCACTATTTATTTATATATATTAAATATTTATGAGTTACTTTTCTAATAAATATTCAGAGTGATATACAATCACTAAACAACACCAAAGTACACAGAAATATCATTAAAAGTAAAACCTTTACTACGAAGCTCTGGGCAGATTTGGAACCGTGCTCAGAGGGAATTCACTTGGCAAAACTGGAGAAACTTGGCAAAACTTATCCACTACATTAAAAGTGTCTTTAGAACGTTGTCTGTTGTGACTTATGGAGAAAGAGTTTACAAAAAGGATTGGATCAGACCTTTGACAAATTGTTGATGTATCTTGTTCTGTATCTCTTGTCTCAGGGCAGAGATGGCCTCACTGGGCCACCAGGACCCCCAGGACCCAAGGTGAGGACCTTGAATGCCCCTTTCTACACCTTTCTCTGAATGTGGAACTAATAATCAAAAACCATAACAGAGTGCTATTCCAGCACTGATCTAAATTACATTCAAAAATTTGAAAGAGTTACTAGTTAGTTTTAAATTATAGGTTTCTGAATCCCTCATATAACACAATAGGATTCTAACGCTTTCCCTCCCCCTCACCAGTTCTCACTATAATTAAAAGAAAAAAGAGAGAAAAAATTATATTCTGCTATTACAGATCCGGCAAATAATTCAATTAGAGTAAACCCTCTGTTATCTAGAACTGAAGCAACTAGAACTCACAGGCAACCAGAAGATAAAATAGAAGAAATAATACTTTAACTAAAAATTAAAATGAAATCAATTTTAGCAGAAATGTTAAAGTAAGTTTGTCATTATTTGCTTTTAGTTACATTATTTCAGCATTAATATCAAGTCAAAACAGAGTTTATGGTATGCTATGGTGTGGGGTGTAGTATTAGTTAGGTCTGTTTTTCATAGTAACTCCCAAGCAACCAAAAAGCACATTTATTCTAGCATCTACCAATCACGGTGAGTGTCCACGAACCAGGATCCTTCCACATAGCCATATAACCTGGAATATCAAAGCAGAAAATCCCACAACATCTGCTTTGAACTGGGATATATGATATATCCCAGTTCAAAGCCGATAATGTGGAATTTTATTCAGCTTTGTGGAAGGGAAGTGCCCTGAGAGTCTGTTGTATAATTACTTACAACTGTAGTCACTGATTTTTTACCTTGTTAGGTTTCTTATTGCTCCAACAATCCATAAATGGTTTCCAGTCTTTCAAAAATATTCCATAAACTTATCCTTCTATCCCCCCCCCCCCCCCCCCCAATAATTTGGGCTGATTCAGCCACCGTAACAATCCATTCTTCTATTGTCAGTGTTTCAACCCATTTCCACTTTTGAGCAAGCAATAGTTTTGCTGCTGTTGTCATGGATAAAAAAGGGAATCCATATTTACTATTCATTTCTTTATCCACAATGCTTCCTTCTTCCATTTCTTATACATGTCTCTTTAAAATCTCAGGTTCTCTGAAAGTTCTTTGTGAATCCACTATCGTTTCTTTAGACACCTCCCACTTTTCTTAATCATGGCAATTGTTGCAACTGTAACTTGTTAGTTGTTGGTTTTTAAAATTCCCATCAGAATAATCAATTCTGAAATTTTGATATAGGAAAACTAGCAGATCTATATCAATCTGTCAGGTATTTCCCAGTTAACAGAACAAACAGATGTCAGGTATAAAATCTTTATGATTCAGGAAAATATGAGTGGATTTATGTATTTATGGCTAATACATTTATGTGTTTCCAGGTAGATATGATGGATGGAAGCACCTCAGGCTTTCCAGGGGAACGTGGTCCACCAGGACCCAGAGGAAGCAAGGTTAGTATCTAGTATTATTTGCTTTCCTTGAATGAATGCCAAACGTAATGTGAATAAATAATTCACTTTTGCTCATTTCCTCCCATTTTTTTGTTAGACTGTGTAATTCTCAAAGGGAACCTAAACTCACAGCAGTTAGTTACTGAGGCCCAGTCTACACTGCCATATGAAATCCAGATTATCTGCTTTGAACTGGATTATATGGTAGTGTAGACTCATATAATCCAGTTCAAAGCAGATAATCTGGATGATCTGAGGCTGCATCTACACTGACCTATATCTGAGGATCTGATCCCAGATTTTCTGCATTGAATGGGAATTTTTGAGTCTGCATTGCCAGATAATCTATAATATTAATTATATTTATTTATACCTCGGAGGAGACTCAAAGCGTCTTGACATAAAAGCATTAGCATACAATTTAAAATATACAAATATGCAAACATTAAAACATTAATACAAACAGCAAAAAAAAATTACAGTTAAAGTCCATATTCCATCAAATCCATAAAAACATATTCAAATTAAAAACTACAGTAGATAATCTGGAATAAGATTCTGAGATATAGGGCAGTATAGATCCAGCCTACGTTTATCAAAGCAGATAATCTACAGTATCTGCTTTGAACTGGATTATATGAATCTACACTGCCATATAATCCAGTTCAAATCGGATAATCTGGATTTTAAGTGGCAGTGCAGATGGGGCCTAAATTAAAAAATATAAGAGCAGTCTGAATCTTTGATAGTGTGGATTATAATGTTGGATGACAAGACTCTTGTAATTGCTACTATTTTCTCATTTGAACAGAGTTGAACTACACTGCCTAGTCTAGTAGTTGTCCCCTTCTACACTGCCATATAAAATCCAGATTATCTGGTTTGAACTGGATTATCTGGCAGTATAGACTCATATATCCAATTCAAAGCAGATAATCTGGATTATATGCTTTGATAACCTGGATTATATGGCAGTGTAGAAGGGGCCTAAATCTTGTCTACTTTTTTTCATCATGAGTGATATCAGAAGTTCACTACTTCCAAATCATGGCACCAGAACAATTGAAACATAACATAATCTGATGTCACTGTATTGTTAACACTCTCCTTTTTGGGACATTTAATGAGTAGGCCATCTGATTATGTAACTATTCAATTCAATACAAATAATTTAATACAGTGCAAAGTGAATTTTCACATTTGAACACCAATTCAAACCCTGGGATCTAGAGTCGTAGTTCAGTGCTGCAACCACTACACCATGATGGCTCTTTTGCTACTGTTTACCTATTGGAGCAAAGGGGATGTAGATGAAAATGTGATGTGTTCTGTCCCTTGGAAGAAGCCAACTAATTATTCATTTTCTCTTTTGCAGGGAGAGCCAGGCGAAGATGGCGAGAAAGGCTCTAGAGGCGATAAGGTCTGAGTGTAGTAAGTCTCCCACCCCTGCATCTCTCCAGCTTTTCCTGTGTCTATTCTGTGCCTTCGCTTGCAAGAGGGGAAGCTCTTCTTTCCTGAAAGTGTATCTTGCTTTTTAAATTCTTTTTCTCTGTCCCTTTCATTGGCTTAATACTTACTTGAATGGACCGGAGCCAAAAGAGAGGCTTTATTGGCCCAGATTGAAGCTGGGGTGCAGTGCAAGTTGGGATTATGAGGAAGGTACTCCACTCCAGCAGTGTCCCAATAGCCAATATCATCCCTACCGTGGAGTATTCTGCAGGAATTTTCTATTCTCAGGTTAACCCTGGTCATAAAAGCATTCCTACAAAATTCAGTTTATATTATATTTATTTCTATCCAGCTTTCATCTCTTCACTGAGACATAAAGTGGCTCACAGCATGAAAAAGAGCATTGCAATTTAAAATCCACAATATGCAAATATTAAAACAGAATAAAACATAACATCACTTAAAACCACTAAACACTTAAATCTTTTAAAATAATTAATACAGCCCTAGTTCAGTAGCTTTGCTTGCTTCTTATCCAAAGTTAGGCAATGTCAGCTTTTTTATATGAGAATTCAGTAAAGTTAGGATCTGGCGAGATGAAAAACATGGTATATTCTTCCCAGCTCAATGGCTTATGTTAAATCTAGAAATCTCTCAGGGTTTTGAGTTTTAAACATCCTTTGGAATAACTGTACAATGGGGCAATGATGTGGGAGTCTAGTATAGAGCTTGAAATTAGAGTTACAAGTGGTGCAATTGTCTGTCACACATTACTTTTCTTGATACAAAGCAATGTAATCAAGTTGCTCATCAAATGTAATGGAATATATTCTGGTAGTTGTGGGAATGAAGTCACTATTGTGTCTAGTTACTTCTCTAAATTATTTTTTAGATAACTGCTTAGGAGAATTTGACAAGAATTTTTCAAGTTTAAACCATCCCTTTAGGAATACTAAGTGCTTTCTGATATAGTTGTGAAAAGCAATGAGAAACAAATGAGTGACATAGGAAGTTGCTTTTTAAATAGTGTCATAATACCAATTGATTCTTTGCAAATGCTTTTTGAACAACTGAAACAAATTGCTCTTTAAAGGTTAATTATTTAACCTTCAGTGGTTCCCAACCTTTGGGTCTCCAGATGTTTTGGACTTCAACTCCCACAAATCCTAACAGCTGGTAAGATGGCTGGGATTTCTGGGAGTTGAAGTCCAAAATACCTGGTGAGCCAAAGGTTGGGAACCACTGGCCAAGGAAAACATAACATTTTAAGAACCCAAAAGACACTTCTCTTATATTGTTTTGTTGCTTGATAAGGGGAAAAGGTTAGATGTTTTATAAAAATAATCATTCTCAGTGGAAAGTAAATGAATTTCAGGTGAAATTTAAACTGGGACATATAGTGTGCTTACTAAAACCAGTGTGCATTTCAACAATAAAGCTTAGTTTGTTCAAACCTAAGCTTCATATAATTAATCACTGCTATGGTTGAGTGAAGGGAGTTCAACTGGAGATCTTCTAGAAAGATGGCCTGTTCTTGGTTGGACTGATCCCAGGGAAAACAAAGCAAACATCAGTCTGCATCATAATAAACATTGAAAGACCTGAATGTGAATTGGTGATTGGGATGGAAGAATGGCACAATGTTGATGCCTGATTGCCTTTGTGACATTGGAATAACACTTTGAATTGCAGGGTGAAACTGGGCAGAAGGGAGAAAGAGGTGAAGCTGGTGAGAGAGGCAGGGATGGCTCTCCAGTGAGTATTGCTGATGGACCACTCTGGCTTTAGAGATTGTGTTGAATTCCTGTTGCTATTCTCCTTACTCTCACTGTCCTTTTTTGTTATGATTGCAGGGCCTTCCAGGAGAGAGAGGCCTTGCAGGCCCAGAAGGGAAAGCAGTAAGTAAAAGTAGAGAAATGTGAATATTAAAGTGGAAGATGAATAAGGGGTAGTGCTGATTAGAGGAAATAAAGAGTGAAGGGAAAGGATCCATTCTCAATTATTAGAAGGAAAATACCTAGCTCTTGGCATATTCATCCATCCCAGTTTCAGCCATATGTTGCTCCTCATAGATGCCCAAAAAAAGAGTGCCATCACAAAAGGCAAGAGAGATAATCTCTATTTCTAACACTGTAAAGGATTTGTACACAAAGTCTAGTCTGACTGAAATGGTTGTGAAAGAAGGCATCAGTGGGAAAACCTGAATATCTGCAGAAACCAACAGTTCAGGAAAATGGTCTCCTACCTGCTATACAAAGCATAGCAAGCAGGTAGGAGACCATTTTCCTGAACTGTTGGTTTCTGCAGATATTCAGGTTTTCTGCAGATATTCAGGTTTTCTGCAGATATTCAGGTGTGTGTGTAGCCCTTCAGTTCTGCCGTCCAGTATAGACTCTATTACCCTGGGCACAGTGATGCTTGTTATAGTGATAGATAGATAGATAGATAGATAGATAGATAGATAGATAGATAGATAGATAGAGAGTCAGTGAGTCAGTGAGTCGGTTCATGCTTGGATGGTAGGTATAGCAATCTACCCCCACCGAATGGGTGACTATAAAAAGAGAGCGGTAAGGGGAGAAAGAGAGAGGCAGGTGGGGAGGTATAGGTTCTTTGAGGCAAGGTTTTAAACGTAAACAAGTGAAGAAGAAAATAGAGTCAATGGACATAATATAACAAAGATTTTGGAGCCCTGCATAGTCAGCTGGCATGTAGGGAATAATCTAACTGTGTGCTGATTGCTCCCGCTGCCATCAAGGAATGAACATTCATGGTAAGTTCTGACCTCCCATTCTGTTCACAATATATTTTGCTTTCATGCCTGGCAATGAACTGAATTTATTGTCCCCTTGTGTCCCTCAAAGGGGGTAATCATGTCATTTATAATCTCGGGGAGTGAAGGAGAAATTTTCAGGACAAAGATTCAAGGATGAAATGGGTTGTATTCTAGTCAAAATATATTTTCCTTTCATGTCTGGCTATAATTGTTTCAGTTGTCACCATGTGCCCCTTGACACAGTAATGGTGTCATTTATGATCTAGGATCCTCAGACAAGTTACCTTGGGAACACAATGGACTTTTGCATGTTCAGATCTGTTGTGCCTTGTAACTACCATTCATGCTGTGCGGTGGGGTTCATGTTCCATCTGAGGAGACCCTAGTAAAAGGACCTTCCTAGTTTCCATCACTTGGAGGGATGGTTGTTTGATATTTTTTCCCAGTTCTTCAACTAGGCAGGGCAAACCTACTCCATCAAGAGTGAAGTAACTATGTTGTATTCCAGGTTGAAAAACTGTGCTCTCTCTCTCTCTCTCTGTAGTTTGTCTTGGAATCTGAAATAAATTGATAGTGTTCCTGCAAAAAAAATAAGAAGAAGAAAGACTCCATACCCCATCTTTTGTCATGTAGGGTTTCTCCAAGCTAATAGTACTGCAGCAATTTAAGATGTCAGAAAGGAATCTCCACATCTGTTCCTTGTTATATTTTATGTTACGGGTTCATGCATGTCTGTTTTACTCTCTGTGTGTGTCATTCCCTTCCTATCTAGGGCCTTCAGGGTGTTAGAGGGCCACCCGGCCCAGCTGTAAGTAATCTTCCTTGGTAGACTTCAGTAGACCTGAATCATTGTCTATAGTTGCCTTCCTCTGCTTGCTTGCTCACTCTCTTTTTAGTGCAGTAGGAGTGGCTCTGCCTTGGCACTGAAGGAAACAAGGACCAAACAAGGCTTGCTTATGGGATTGCTCAGGGTCTCGCTAACTCTCTGGATATTTGAATTGGATCTTTGCAGGGCTTGCCAGGCTTCCCTGGAGTTCTGGGCAGACCGGTAGGTGCTCCCCTTCCGTTTCTCTTTTCTGTATCTTGTCTTTGCATGCAGCGGTTTGCCACTTGCTGATTATAAGCTATGGTGGGTTTCCATTGTTGTATTGTGTTTACCTTTGCATTGTTGCTCTTACGCTTTGCAAGAAGAAAATGGGGTCATTGCTTTGGCGCAATGGTCAAAACACAATTTTGAGATTTAGAATAAATGTAACTTCTCTCTTCATATGTCAAATGAAATTTACTGTATATTCTCGGGTATGCACCTAGAAATTTTAGTAAAAAATGGGTCAACTTATCTATGAATCAGTGTCAGTACTGTAACTTAACTCTTATCAAAAAAGGAACCACCCCCTTCTCTGTGCATGAAGGCAAAATGTGAGGTCTGAAACTATCCCAGAAGCACCTAAAAGAAGCCCTGACCCCTCTGGCCTCTCCACTGTGGCATTGCTTTTGGCCTTTATGAAAGCCTGGTGAGAAATTGAAGCAATGGCAGCCAGGAGCAGCTGGCCCACAGAGGTGGCTCTGACACTTTCCCTTCACCACAGAATGACCGTCAATGTATCTGCGGGACATATCAAAATATAATTTTGGTTTCAAAACCTGCTTTCAGCTTATACATGAGGTCAACTTATGCATGAGTATATCTGGTAGATTTAAATATTTGTAATGTATTTTGATGTCCTGGGAATAGCTATATAAGGAGGAATCCATAATTATTGTGATGAGGAGGTTATTTATTTATTTATTTATTTATTTTCTAGTCTGCCATTTTCCTGAATAGGACCCAATTAGAATTATTTTCCATTGCGTATTTATTTATTTGCTTGATTTAGACCCAGCTGTTCTCTCCAAGGGGATTCACGGTGGCTAACAGCCACACACTTTGATCAATTTAAAACAAAGTGAATACATTTTAAAAAAACAATTATTACTATGTTGTGTTAGGTTAAAAAAGTAAAGATAAAGGTTTCCCCGTGACATTGAGTCTAGACGTGTCTGATCCTGGGGGGTGGTGATCGTCTCCATTTCTAAGCGAAGAGTCAGTTTTGTCTGTAGACACCTCCAAGGTCATGTGGCCGGCATGAGTGCATGGAGCGCCATTACCTTCCCACTAGAGCAGTACCTATTGATCTACTCACATTTGCATGTTTTCAAACTACTAGATTGGCAGGAGCTAGGGCTAACAGTGGGAGCTCACCCCACTCCCTGGATTTGGACCACTGACCTTTTGGTCAGCAAGTTCAGCATTTCAGTGCTTTAACTTGCTGTGCCACCAGGGGTTATATTAGACTACTGTTAAAATATAATAAATACAATTTAAATGCCTTTTAAAACACACAATCCCCTCCTGCAAATTGCAGCATGTTGTAGTGTACTGTAGTAAGGTCCTCAGCTTTCATTTCAATTAGGCCTCACTGGGTTCATTCCATCACTCAGAAATCTGTAACTTAGAGAGCATGCAAATAAACCGTTTGTTACCAACAAGCGAATAAATATTTTCCTCTCTATGTGAACCATTCCAAATCTCCAGAAATGTGTTGTGCACGTTTGAGTTGTAGCTGTAATTTTTATATAACATATTGCTATTAGCTACTCGGAGTAGTATGTAAACACCAGAATGGTGGGCTATAAGGTCATTTTAATAAATATAGAGCAGTAATATCCACAACTCTTTCCTTCCATTTAACATAATATTTCCTCCACCTTCCTGGGTGTATGCAAACACTCAAGGAAGATTGCATAGAGGAAATAGGGTGACAAAATCACAGTGGATTGATTCTAGGTTGGCCATTCACCAGGATGGCAGAGTGGAGAATCTCATATGTTGAGTTATTCCATGGGCTTGTGGCAGTCTCCCATGAAATATTTTGACAAATTTGCATTTCATCTGTATCAAGGCTTCTAGTATAGCTAATAGATGCTGAGAGACAAATCAAATACTCATCCACCACTGATGATGCACCTATTTATTCATACAGGGTAACCAAGGAGATCCTGGACCACCAGGCCCTGCTGTAAGTCAAACTGACCTTTTCCTGAGCAGTATTTCACTTAAAATCGGTTACATGAGTATGCATTAAAATCTGTGCGACTATGAAGCAGAACAGACAACTCCGCATCAGTATGCTTGCCTGCAATGTCCTGCCTCATGCACAGAAGAAGAATTGTTTGAGGCTACAGGCAATGCGGTCACTGTGGCCCATTTTGGTCAAAAGATATTTAGCCACTTGTGCTCCTTCTATTTTTATCAGTTTTATACTAATTTATGCAATGCTTTGATACAAAATAAATAAAATTGGCTAAATCATATCTCTTCATTCCTCGCAGGGTCCTGTTGGCCCTCCAGGCACTCAAGGTCTCCCCGGGATAAAGGTATGTGTCCTGTTTTAAATGCTAAAGAAGGTAGAGAATTCTGAGGTTACTGAATCTTCATTCTCCCCAAACCAATGACAGTTCGAGATGTACATGCTTAGCT
The DNA here is from genome assembly GCF_037176765.1 of Anolis sagrei. Classification (NCBI taxonomy): domain Eukaryota; kingdom Metazoa; phylum Chordata; class Lepidosauria; order Squamata; family Anolidae; genus Anolis; species Anolis sagrei. The sequence continues at coordinate 56,523,909 of NC_090022.1, read as the reverse complement.
TTCCTGTAGGTAAAACACTCCAGTCTGGTTCACTCCATATGTGCAACACTGTTTCATAAATGCACCTCTGAATCCACTTGTTTTCTAAACCTATGGTGCAACAACTCTATTATGGTGCCAGATGATTTGCCCACATGGATTTTTGCAGAAATTTGTCTGAAATACTGAGAAGGGTTTTTTGCCCTTTGTTTACAGGGAGATGTTGGAGAACCTGGTTCCGGCATACGGGTAAGTATCTATTATCTATACTCCTAAGCATATATATCCTGCTTTATACTGACCATTTTATGGCTTTTCTTCATTGCTAAAGAGGTACTCGTGAACTTCATGGGATCTTGACTTTCTGTGAAAAGTATGAGTATGGGGGCTGGGGATGTCGACTTCTTTAATGTGACAAACTGTTAATTTCACATATGACTGTATTTTATGTTATGTAATCTGTCTTTATTATGTTACTATTTATTATTTATTAAGAGCATTTCTATCCCATGCTTCTCGCCTCCGAAGAGGGACTCAGGATGGCTACCAGCAGGCACCAATCAGTGCCAAACAATATACAGCATAAATATATTTAACCTACATTAAAAACAGTTATAAATACATTAAAACAATATACCATTTCATGTCATCCTCCAAATCAATCCACAGCTGTCCGTTCAAACAGTCCATTAAAACCATCTTCAATCCATTGCCGTCAACTAAAGAGAAGTCCGTTAAAACCATCTATCCTTGGGAAGTGGGATCCAATACAAAAGCCAGTATAGTGATCTTGTTTGCTGTGTACTAATTTTGTTTCGTATCTAATAATAATAATAATAATAATAATAATAATAATAATAATAATAATTGCCAATACATCACACAGTCCTAGACACTTGGGAAGTGTCAGACGTGTGATCAAATACAAAAGCTAGCATAGTGATCTTATTTGCTTTGTACTAATCATGTTAGCTATCAAATAATAATACCAAGATCATGGAAGGGTGCCATGTATGCTTTTTGGGCATTACTTGGGACTTCTGGTCAACTTTTTGTTCTCTTACTTGCAGGGCTTGCCAGGTCCTCCAGGGACTATTGGGTTCCCAGGACCACAAGGACCGCCAGGAATTGTGGTAGGTGATCGATACGCTTCTCTAGTATAGGACCTATGACAAAATACAGTTGCTAAATTTGCAATTCCTTCCTGTCATTCATTATCAGGATGCTATGTTTGGGATGCCTTTCTCATTGTATTTTACTTGTTTGTGCTTTTTTCAGGGTCCACAAGGACCTCCGGGGTTACCAGGACAAGTGGTGCGTTTGTTTTTCCATTTTCTGTCTGGCAATATTTACAGCTTTTACACTGACAAAACTTAATGAACCAAGCTTTTGCACACACTGATTCTAACAATTTTCCCCCTCTTTTCATAGGGTGAGCCTGGGAAACCAGGTGTACCGGGCAGAGATGGAACGGCAGGGAAAGATGGAGAAGCTGGACTGCCTGGAAAAATGGTACAATTTGCAGCATGAGATTGCATGTAATGGGGAATTGCACTAAGACTCATGCCGGATGACCTCACTTGGATTGCCTGGGTGGGACAATGGAGTCCAAATAGTCCTTAATTGTCATTTCCTATACTTCTTAATACCTAACTGCCTTTGTTAAATGTTTTCTAGGGTATTCAGGGACCTGTAGGACCTGCTGGTCCCAAAGGAGATCCTGGGGATGCTGGGCCTCCAGGACAGGTGAGAAATAACTGCATTCCAAACACACAAGAAGAGATGTGTAAAATAGCATCTAGTCTCCATTATTGTTGTTCACTCGTTCAGTCGTCTCCGACTCTTCGTGACCTCATGGACCAGTCCACACCAGAGCTCCCTGTCGGCCGTTACCACCCCCAGCTCCCTCAAGGTCAGTCCAGTCACTTCAAGGATGCCATCCATCCATCTTGCCCTTGGTCGGCCCCTCTTCCTTTTGCCTTCCACTTTCCCCAGCATAATTGTCTTCTCTAGGCTTTCCTGTCTCCTCATGATGTGGCCAAAGTACTTCAACTTTGTCTCTAGTATCTTTCCCTCCAGTGAGCAGTCGAGTCTCCATTATTAGAAAGTCTGAAAGATTAAAATATTTCTGAAATCACATCGTTGCTTCTTTCATCATCTGTAAAGTCTTTCTTCTTTATGATTTTTTTCTTATTTTGTTTTGTTAAGAGAAATGCCTGTATTTTACACAGATAACTAAGGAAAGGGCAGAGAAACACTCATTTGAAAAAAAAAAGATTTTTTAAAGGAATAGAGGAGCCTTATCCAAACTGTTACTCTCTAGATGTGTTAGACCATAATTTCTCAAATCCCAGTTAACATGCCCAGGTTTATTGATAGGGATCGAACCTGCAGTTCCATGTGAAGGGCACCATGTTGTAGAAGGACAGAACAGAACAGAAGATAAGGCAAAGGTCTAAATAAGGGAAAGTGTTTTTCTCCAATCCACATTCAACCAAATGTTTAAATCCAGGATATTGACTGTTTGATCATAATGATTCTCTGCTGTCTCTCATTTCACTTGACACGATTTACAAACACTATAAAATATTAAAATTAAATGCATGCCTGTTGAAAACCAAAAGCATTTTTTCCCAATAAGACATACAAGCTTTAAAGAGTGATGTACTGCAGAGAGGCCAATAATCTCATGAGTTGGTGCCCATCTCTGTGAACATTAGGCCCTATCTTGAGGATTGTAGGCCTTTGGTATAAGGCTTCTATAGTTGAATATCAATTATCCGTGTTGCTCAAATTGTATTTTTTCTCCCATGACAATATTCATTTCCAACGTTTTGAAGTATAGTTAGAACCACATAAGTGACAGATGTCCCAGTATCTCTCTATATAAAACTCAAAGTATGTATGTATGTATGTATACTTGTTATATATATAGAAGATATAACTTGACATACATGATTTGACTTATGTATGTATGTATGTATGTATGTATGTATGTATGTATGTATTTGTCCATTTGTACCACAAAATGTGTTGCTAGGTGAAGTGTCCCTCAGTGATCTCACTTGTTTGGCTGTTGCTAGGTGAAGTGGTCCTCTGTAAAATCACTTGGAAGTAAAGGTAATGTGTATGAAAGGGAGAGAGGAAAAAAAGAAAGAAAAAGAAGGGGAAAGGAAAGGAAAAGGAAAGAAGGAAAGAAGAGAATGGAAAGGGGGAAATGTATGAGTGGAAGGGAGGAAAGAAAAAGAAAGAAGAAAAGAAAGAAAAGAGAAGGAGAATGTGTACAAAGGAAATGGAGGAAGAAAAGAAAGAGCCACAAAGAGATCTTGCCCATCATTGCCAGAGTGTTGCCATGGAGACATTTTGAGGTAGTCCTTCTCAGTAGGTGGGCAGCACTCAGATAACATTGAGTGTATATGCTAGTAACTAGATTTCAATACAAATAGAACAAAAGAGATCAATGCTCCCACTTCTTCAGTTTCAGAAAATACCATCTTACATTTTTATATAACTAACTACTTGCATTTGTTTTACAAGGATTCATCATAGGAAGCATTTCTTTTATTTATTTATTTATTTCTTGCATTTATTGACCGCCCCTCTCAGCCCGAGGGCGGTCAATTAATGCCTCATGTTGATATTAAGCTTTCCTCTCTCTTCTTCCCCAATTGGCTTCCTGCAGAGTGTTGCTGGGCCTCCAGGAATAAAAGGCGAGAAGGTAGGCCCAAATTTTACATAGATCAATGTGTAAATGTGTATAATATATTCTGATGGGAGTAGGAACTGGAATGCAACATCACTGGTTCTTTCATAGCTTGGGAAAGATTGTAGAAGAAGCCTCAAGGCCCAGATTCAGTGTGCAAAAGTGGCATCTGCTGTAAATCCTAATTAATTTGACTGGAAACAGGATGTTTGAGATGCTGGCAGAATTTGAAGGAGGGCTTCTATCATGCTGAACATCTACATCATCTTTTTTAGGGTACACCAGGTGATTTTGATGGGGAAATTTTTGGAAAACCGGTGAGCTGGACTTTTCATATTTCTTTACTTAGTAATTTTTCAGACCCATTCTCCAAACCAGGTCTCAGGGCTAATTTTTATGCTTTTAGGGTGTCAAAGGTGACCGAGGTCTACCAGGCCCTCGAGGAGAGAAGGTGAGGATCGTTCCTCAAGGCATGACCCTTGGGCATTTTTTCTTTGACAACTTTGGTCTTGATTTCTTTTCAGTGTAAATCTGATTAAATGATATTAATTTTACTGATGTAGGGGGACCCAGGCAGTGAGGGGGAACCTGGCGATCCTGGAGAAGATGTAAGTATTGTGTAGGATCATGCACTTGGTCCATTCATCACCTATGCATAGATAGCACAGAACTGACTTGTCAAAGTGTTTGTGGTTGGTTATTGGAAGGCTAAGCATAGATAATCTGAATTCATGCTTCCCTAAGTGAGATGCTTAACTCTCTAGAAATTCTAGATATATCAATACTTGTGTTTGATAAATATTGATAAATGGAGAATTAAGACTGTATGGTGCAAAAGGTTACAAGGCAAGGTTGACCATTTTCTCCCCTATTTATATTAGTATTCAAAGTACTCATGTGAAAAATAAAAAACAATGAAAATCAAGAACGAAATCTATAAACTAAAAGTGTTTGCCAATGACTTACTAATAATTATTGAAGACCCAATAGAAAATATCAGATAAGTATTTTCAACACTAGAAACTTTGGGAAAGGGTCAGGATTAAAAATAAACAGAAAACAAAAATCCTAACCAAAATTTGTTTAAAAAAAGACAAAATTGAAGTACAGGAAATTTCAGGTCTACAAATAACAAAAAAAGTAAAATACTTTGAGTTAACTTTATCAAATAAAAACAACACTTTCCCAAGACAAGGAAAAGACTTGGAAAAAAATAAAATGGATTTGCAAAAATGGAATAAACTAAACTCTTAGAAAGAATTGCAAACATCAAATGAATATTCTATCCAAAATATTGTATTTATTCCAAAATATTCCAGTTATAACCAATGATAATCTATTGGAGAGATATCTGGATTTGTATATCAAGGCATTTTTTTCTGTGTCAAGAGTGACTTGAGAAACTAGCCATCTTCAAAGATGTTGCCCAGGGGACGCTCGGATGTTTTACCATTCTGTAGGAGGCTTCTCTCCTGTCCCTGCATGAGAAGCTGGAACTGGCAGATGGGAGGTCACCCTGCTTCCTGGATTCAAACCACCAACCTTTCGGTCAGCAGTCCTGCCAGCACAGAGGCTCGACCCATTGCGCCACTGGGGGCTTCTATGGCAAAAAATGAAAGCCTAAAATAAGATTTAAACTTCTCCAAGATGATCAATAACGAGGTGGCCTAGCATTGCCAGATCTGATCATTGTTTTTTCTTTTCTTTTTCCATAACTTTTTTAAAAAAAGTATTTGAAATCTATCAGTATGCATTCCCTGATTGCCATCATCTTTAGGATCAGTACCAGCAATGAATAAAATAAATTTCCCTTATCTTATTTTCCATTTCCTGTCTTTGGATATTAATAGGGAGCTAAAGGATCTCCTGGGATCAAAGGAGAGAAGGTATGTCTGTTTCTGTTGGTCACAGTAAAAGAATTTGTTCAGGTCTTTTGGGTGTGCTTCTTCCTTCCATAAGAATATATGCTTACAAGCTATCTGCAATCTTCTGTCTTCTGTATATATAAAAGTTTTTATTCTTGTATGAATGTTGGTTGGTAGGTTCATTCATTTGTACCAAAGGCTCCTATGTGGTGTGATGGATCTGGACCAAACCTGGCACACATATGCCTTATTGTCCAACTTGAAATAATTGAGGGCTTTGAATTATAAGAACCACCTCTTTCAGACCCAGAGTAGAGGGGAAGAAAAGGAAAAAAGTTGACTAGCTGTTGCTAAGTGAAGTGGGCCTCTGTGAAATCTCTGGGAAAGAAAAGGAGTGAAATGGCTTGGCTGCTGCTTGGTGACATGTGCATGAGGGGAAGGGAAGAAAAAAGAAAAGGAAGGATGGGAAGAAATGTGGAAGAGAAGGGAGAGAAAAGATAGGGGAAGGGAGGGAATAAAGAGAAAGAAGGGAAGAGAAACAGAGGGAGGCAAAGGAAAAACAGGGGGGTGTATCTGGGTAAACAAAGGAAGAATAAAATGAAGAAAAGCAAGGGGTCAAAAGGAAAAAGAAAAGAAAGAGCCACAAAGAGAGTCTGCTCACTGTTGCCATGGAGACATTGTGAGGTAGGCTTTCTCAGAGCTGGAGAAGGGAGAAAGTAGGCAAGCAGCGGTTCCAATGACACCTTGGCAATGGTGGGTATACACTAGCATAGATATATATGTATGTGAATATGTGTGAAAGAGAGAGAGAGCAAGAAGAGAATTAAGTAGAAAGGACCTGATATCAGGAGATGAGCAGAATTCGCAGATGGGTCTGGCCCCCTGAGGCAGTCCTGGCATAGGTTATATTTAAAAAAAAAACATAATTTTGGTCCCGAAATCAGGTCTCAACTGATTTTATAGTTCACTGATACACAAGTATATATGGTAATTATTTTTTTGTTATGTACTTTTTTTCTTTTCTGTCTCCACCATGTAGGGTTCAGTTGGGGTTGGCCTTCAAGGACCACCAGGTCAGACTGGACCTCCAGGCTTGAAGGTATTTTTTTCATATTTTTTCTATCAAGCCATAGCTTATCTTCCTGGAACCATCACATTCTTGTAAATGTACTCATTTCCACAGCCATTGCATAGATGTCAAACTCTATTCCTCTTTTCCATATAGTTTAAAGGAAGCAGTTTTAGTGACGAACCAATGCCTCCTGTCAGTAATGGACTGGATGAGTGTGGATAAATAATCTTAAACCAGACATGACTGCTTCTAATCAATTGAAAGGCAGATCAAGAATAGGAATTTATTCTGTGAATGCCAAGGACACAGCTCTTGAAATTGCAGGTTCCCAGATTGGGCATACTCATGAATTTAGACGTGAGCTAGCTGTCAGAGTTTTGCAGAGGTAAAACTAATGTTCCCATTGCATTTGTTCCTGAAGATGTCAGGTCCTGTTATAGTGATCTATGCTATCATTATATCCCATTTTGGATTACTATTATATGGAGTTGCCTTTTGAAGCTGTTTTAAAAATACCAACTGCTTCAAAATGCTATGGTTACACAGCTTACCAAGGCTGGTTACAAAGGAACACATAATTCCTCTGTTTCAACAGGTTCATTGGCTACTGATCCATTTTTGTGTAGAATGGAAAGATCTAGCTGTAATCTATAAAGTCATCTACAATTTGGCCTGTGATTATCTCTAAGACCTTTGTATGTGGCTTCACCCATGTACAATCCTCAGAAAGGGTTTTTTGTGACAGTTATTACAGGAACATTTGGTGAGGACATTGGAATGAGTCTTCTCCGTGGTTCCTCCTAACATGTGGAATTCTCTCTCTTGGGAGGTTTTCTGTGCTATATTTTCTGCTATATTTCCACATACTGGCAAAGACATTTTCATTTAGACTAGCCCTTGACTGGGACCTGATTGTAGCAGAATGATCTCTGAATGATATATGCTGTTTATGTCCCCTGTTATGTTTTAAATGTGATTTAGACTGTTTAAAATTACTATTATCGGTAGGATTGTTTGCTTAATGTTTTTAAAAAAGCTTTTTAATAACACGTTTCAAGTGTCATTTATTTAAATCTGTATTATAATCATCCCCAAGTCCCATGCTGGAAGAAAGGCAGGATGTGAACTAAATCTATCAAATAAATAGTTTCAGAATACAGAAGTCTGTTCATATTTCAGCACTGCTGCTGGTGGACAGCTCCTGCTTAACCAGGGGTATAACTCTTGTTTTGGTATGTAAATCAACAGGGGAGGGGGTTTGCAGAGGCATCAAATCGACAGTTTTATCTTAGACTTAAAAAACTAAATAAGTAGATGAGACCATCATTCAGTACCGTATTATAAACTGTATCCTGATGCTGTGGTGTTTTGGTCTGATGAAGATGTTATTTCAAAGAGACATCATCAGCAGTATTACCAAAGTGTATTAACTAAATCTATTGGAATCACTCAAAACTGTGGATGATTTTTGAAATTAACTCTCAATTTCTCCCTAATGTCAGAGGAAGGGTATGATCATTTGGTTTTCTTTTTGCTGGATCTGTCAGCTATCTTGTGGCTTCTTTTCAGGGAGATCCTGGATTACCTGGTCCACCAGGACCCCCAGGTTTGCGAGGTGAGGCTGGAATTCCAGGCCAGCCAGGCCTGAGAGGAGAGAATGGGCTGAGTGGTCAGACAGGACCTCCAGGGGAGAGGGTAAGAGAGATAACCCCATCAGCTTTTAAATTCCCTTGCTCTGACTTCCTTTGTTGCCAAAATAAATGTGTGGTAGTATTTGGGACCCCCAAATAATTGCTGCACCATATCAGTGTATGGCTGCTCTCCAGCTAAGAATTATCATCTTGAAAGATGCTTTGATTTCCATAAGGAGGAGTAATGGCCTGGTTTGTTTGAATTTCTTTAGCTGTCCTTTAGCGACTCTATTTCAATAGGAGAGAAAAGAGATCCTATTATTTAAAGCTTTTACTTTATATGAATGCATGGGTAATGTCTATCATTAAGACTTCTAGGAGGACCTCTAGGCAATTTACTCTGAATCTCCATGCTCTCCCTAGACTACTACATCCCTTCACTGGCACTGTTCTGGATTACTGACAGAATCCCAATCTGTTATCTCTGACTTGGGTGATGAAGTAAAACTTGCAAAGGTTGGGGCTGTGGCGCAGTTGGCTAGGAGTCGGCTGCATTAAATCACCACTGACTGAAACATCATGAGTTCAAAGCCAGCCTGGGACGGAGTAAACTCCCGACCATTATCTACATTGCTATCAACCTTTGCAGCCCAAAAGACAGTTGCATCTGTAGGAAATTTAGGTACCGCGTATGTGGGGAGGCTAATTTAACTAATTTACGACACCATAAAAATCTCCAGCAGTGGGCAAAAGAATGAGGAAGTACTCCATCAAGGACTCGATGTCACAAATGGACCATGAAGTGACAGCTCCCCCGGTGGCCGGAATTTGAGCATACGCTCCTGAATTTTAAATTGCCTCAGTGTTTGTCTATATATGTTGTGTGTCTATGACATTGAATGTTTGACATGTATATGTGCACTGTAATCCGCCCTGAGCTCCCTGCGGGTGAGAAGGGCGGAATATAAATAATGTAAGTAATAAATAAATAAATCTTGGTGCAAATGTCTTTCCTCACCTAGTATGTGAAACAAAATTAAGAACTCTATCTGTAACCCCACCCAGCTTTGACCGTGAGTCCATTCACTGTGTCCATTATTGGAATGCAGATTTTGTGAAGCTGGTTTGGATCTCTAAACTGAAAAATCTTTTTCATACCAGGGTCTTATTGGCTTCCCTGGGAGAGATGGCACCGCAGGATCTCCAGGGCCCCCTGGGCCACCAGGACCAGGAGTAAGTACTGTGGTGTTTGGAACATAGGCTATTTAATCATCATGCCTACCCCTAGCCTATTTGAATTCTGATCCCTCTAGCAAAGTGTTACCTCTGTGTATTCTTGCACTGTGTTGTTGATAACATGATTTTTTTTTCTCTCAAAATAATTTTATTTTAGGGTGCACAAGGCATTGCAGGAGTGAAAGGTGACAAGGTGAGACCCAGCTTTTGTCCATACCACCCAGAAGTTGCAAAATGCAATAAAAAGGCATATGTTGCCTCTGCCAACTTATTGAAAGCCCCAATTGGTGTAATGGTTGGAGTGTTGATCTAGGATCCCTGCTCAACTATGGAATTGTCGTGGGTGAACCCCCACCTGAACAAATCTTCCCAAGATAACCTAATGATAGATTCAAGTTTGAAACTACTTGAAGACATGCAACAACAACAGCTTAACATCTTTGCTTGCTTACAATTTATATTTTCTTAGGGCTGCTAGTGCTCAGGCATCATTTTCCCTAGACTTCTTTAAATAATTTGATAAAAGCTTCCAACTGGTTGAAAAATATAAAAACTTTCAGCTTTCTGTAAATTAAAAGGGAATTTTGGTCCCTGTAATTTCAGGTTCCTATAGAAAATCATACAGGAACTTGATTTCTTCACAAGTTGATGCTATATATAGCTGTGGTAATGGGAGACTTTATTTTTACGCTACTAATTGAGTCATTTTTAAAGTATTGCTGTAATATTTTATTGCAATTGGTTATCTGTATCCAGAATCAACCATCAATGGCTTGAAAATATCCCTCTCTCCCCGCCCACTCCCAAAAATCAACAACATACACCATTGTATATCATGGACCTGAGCATCCATTGATTTTGACATTCACTGAACAGGGTACTGTGAGGTCCTGGAACCAAACCCCATGGGATCATTGTGCAGTGCTCTCGTGTTAAGTCTGCATTTTCTGGTTAAAAAATCATTCTCAAGTTCAAGAAGTTTGAAGTAGTTTAAAGGTTTTATTACATTTCTACTTCCTTAAATTCATTGAAGAGGTGCTTTAGATAGCAACAGTGTTCTTGATTCCATTTTCCTGCATTATAGGGGGATACAGGCATTGGACTACCCGGTGCTAGAGGAGAGCGAGGAGATCCAGGGCCACGGGTATGTATCTCAGTCTGTTTCCAGTGCCCAAATATAAAAATGAACTGCTAGTCATCCCATAGTGGGATGTGTTTGTTCCAGTATTATTAAGATCTAACTCTCTAATCAAAAGCTAGCATGGTACAATGGTTTAAGTGTTCGATTAGGAGTCTGGAGATCCAGGTTGGAATCCTCGCTTAGCCATGGAAACCCACCAGGTGACCTTGGACAAGTCACATTCTCTCAGCCTCAAAGGAAGGCAGTGGCAAGCTTCCTCTGAACAAACCTTGTCAAGAAAACCCTTTGATAGTTTACTTCTGGGTCCCCACCAGGAATGTCAGTGTGCTGGAGATAGCAAAGACCACCACTGGACTGGCCATGTTGTCTGAATGCCCGATCACCATCTCCCAAATACTTCCAACTCAAGAAGGGAAAATAGAATGTTGGTAGACAGAAAAAAGAGATTTAAAGATGGGCTTAAAGCTAACCTTAAAAACTGTGGCATAAACACAGAGAACTGGGAAACCTTGGCCCTTGAGCGCATTAACTGGAGGTCAGCTGTGACCGGCAGTGTTGTGGAAATTGAAGACGCACTAATGGAGGGCGAAAGGGAGACACATGCCAAGAGGAAGGTGCATCAAGCCAACCCTGACTGAGACCACCTTCCACCTAGAAACCGATGCCCTCAGTGCGGAAGAAATGTGGATCAAGAATAGGGCTCCACAGTCACCTACATATCTACCACCAAGGCACTACACTTGGAAGGCCATCATACTCGGACAACAAGGGATTGCTTAAGTCTGCGTCTTGATAATGCAGAAGTGATTTGAAGACACACAACAACAACAACAACAACAACAACAACAACAACAACAAACTCTCTAACCAACAGCAAGCAATTGTGATACAGCAACTGGCTGTGAAGAAATTAATTTGGCTTGAAAGATAACAAGATGTATTGGACTGCAACCTGAGCATCTCTAGAAGCAGGGCATTCTGGGAATAACAATCCAACACATCAATCCAATAGCTCTAAAATAAGCCATTGCCAAAATATGAAGAAGCCATAGTTGAACACATTCTGAAGACTCAACATAGTCTAATTATGACATAGTTACTTATAGATTCATCTCGTTCATCCCTTTCGCCCCTTCCTTACCTTGTTTCTTGAAATACACTCTAATTCCTAAGGAGGGAATAACAAACTACAAGTTGAAAATAAAAACTCAACAAAAAATAAAATAAAAACATTCTAAAACACAATAGTGAAAGAAGTAACACACAACCATTTTTTTAAAAAAAATTGCAAGAAGTCACCTTATCAACCCTGTCCGAATAAAAATCTTGTTGCTGGATTTTATGAAAATCCACCACTCTCAGTTTAGCCATACAACAGCCCAAAGCCATCCATCTTCCTCCAAATATTATTTTCTTTGTTCTCTCCCTAAACACATCCTTCTTTTTTTTTCCTCTTAGGGTGAAGATGGGCGCCCAGGGCTGGAGGGAGACCGTGGTCCTGCAGTAAGTATCCGCTGTTTTACTTTCTTCTATCTCTCAAACCTAAGCATAAGCACTGGTTGCCATTCTGAAATGATCTCTTTTCTGTTTTGTCTTTAGGGGCCTCCAGGAAACAGAGGGGAGAGAGGTGATAAAGTAAGTTAGGCATTGATTGTGGGGACTTGGACTTAGAAAAAGACAAAAGGAAGGGGTCTTCTGCTTAGCATGTGGCCTGCTGTGCCACAAATCCTGGATAATGAGCAAAAGCAGACATTTTTGGGAGAGACTAAATGTTAATATCTAAAATACACAGAGGAGTAGTACATCCCATACTTCACATTTCTTATGCATTCCTGCATTCAACTTCAATTTTAACAGACTCCCAAGTCTCAGATTGTCAAGTTCCACAACTTATAAATACATTCAGTTCCCAAATAACAAACAAGATAGGTTCTGTAGGTTTGTTCTTGAGCTTAATTTACATGTAAGTGTAACCTCTATATATTTTGCTTGCTTTGGATAGCATAGGAAGGGTTAACACTCCTGTGGTGCTTGTTTTGTTGTCTGTGCAATTCAGAAGATTTCACCTCACTTTCTGTCCCTGTGATAACTGGATTTTGAAAACGTCACTTGTTGGTGATAAAACTTCAGTGGAGACACCTTTTCCCCAAGATAACTTTTTCAGGAGTGAATTTCCTGTTCTAGAGTTAGATTTCTCTCATTTCCTGATGTCTCAGTCCCATTCTTAACAGTCCCATTCAAACATAAATTGGATGTTTGTAACTTGGGAATAATAACAAAATTTCCCTAAGTATGATTTCAGTCAGACTAGTTGCAGCTATTTGGAGTAGAAATAACCCAAACTATGCCAAAATCTTGACAATTACACATTTTGTTTTAACCTATACTTCCTTCATTTCTAGGGAGATGCTGGCCCTATGGGGCTAAAGGGAGACAAAGTGAGTAAACAAAGTGAGGAATACAAATGATGTGTGGACTTTAAATGCAACTTTGTTCTGAGCTGTATGTCTAACAAACCCCTTCCAATGATGCAGGATTAAAACAGTGTATACAGTTGATGTACATTAGACTTTCCTTGGAAAAGGAGAAATGAGGCTGTTTACCTGAAGAGCTTTTATTCCACACATCCCATGTCTTAAGATGTTCTGCTTATGCCATGCATGAACAAACTTTGGCCCTCCAGGTGTTTTGGAACAACTCCCACAATTCTGAATTGTGGGAGTTGAAATCAAAACACCTGGAGGGCTGAATTTTGACCATGCCTGGCTTATGGGAAGTTGGACTGAGTCTATAGGACCAAGACCCATAGTTCAGTTATAAACAAAGTATTTTTCAGGCAGCTTCAGAATTCAGTCTCTGTAGGTAGAGAAGGGAAAGACTCCTTTCAAAATTTCTGCAGACACTCTTAGTATTTACAGACATGATGTAGCTAAGTAGATCTAAGTCTAGCACTGTTGTAACATCTCTCTGTGAAGTAACCTTGTGCTTTCCTTGCAATTATTTTGTGCCTTGACTTTTGTCATGTTATAGTGAAAACCTTGGTTAGTACTTATTGACTTGCTTGGATCTGCTCAAGAGAAAATATTTCCTTGCGATACCGATAGGAACTTGTGCTGTTGACAAATGAAATGCTTTGATTTCTTATTGGTTGTCATATTTTCTCAATTCTAGGGTGATACTGCCATTGTGGAAGGCCCACCAGGTGCTCGGGGAAACAAAGGAGAGCCAGTAAGTATCGTGGCAGCATCAAAAATTAAAAATTATATCCTTGAGAGTTTGCATTTTTCCATTTTTCAGAAGCTTTCACTTTATGCGCTATTTGATATCTAGTCCCATGCCCTATAATTTTGGCATTTCATGTCTATTCTTCTGATTTCACTTTTGGTGATTTAGTGAGAATTCTTTTTTTTTCACCCTTCTCTAGGGAGACCGTGGCCTTAAAGGGATGGAAGGGGACAAAGGGGACAAAGGAGACCAGGGTGTCCCTGGAGAGAAGGTAACACAGCAAATTCCAGAGCAGCTGGGGAAGAAATTGGGCTGCATGCCTTTGTCCAAAGTAAAGGAACAGACTTGATGTAGACCCATAGTACTGTTGGATTTCACACAAACAACTTGATGGGACTCAGCATACACACCAAGAACACACCAGAGTTTAGTGGCATTGAATGGTTGATCATAAATTCCTCAATACTAAATCTTATTCCTGAGTTAGGGAAGTACCTACAATAGAAATAGGTTTATTTCTTTGGTTGAGGGTAAGTCTGTTTTTAGTTTGCAAACGCTTGTGTTTTGTATTTGCCTCTTCAGCAGCAGTTGGACAGCCACTTGTGCTTAAGTTTTTTAATTCCCCGTTGTGACAGATTCCCTTTCCAGATTGGCACTGTCCTTGTCACCCTACCTTGCGTCACACTTAATCTTTTCCAGGTTTGGGTACTTTGGTCTCAAGGCGGTTCCTTCTATGTGGGCCTGTGGTTATATTGTTGTGGTGGTTTCACTGTAGTTAGCATGACCAGTCTCAATGAAACTTAATAAGGATAGAGACAATGGTAAAACAAAAACAAATGTATTAAGATACACATAATTAATATAATAACAATGGAACCCCCCTCCACAATATTTCATAAGCTGTATTTGGTTGCCTTCATCCAGGTTTGTTTCTTCACACTCATGTTTTCAGTAACAGAAGTTTATGTTTTCAGTAACCAGAAGTTTTATCCTGCAGGGAGCAAGAGGTGAACAGGGAGAAAAAGGTTCAACAGGATTTCCAGGTGCACGAGGTCCTGGCGGGCAGAAGGTAACAGTTTAGTGTATGGGTTGTTGTAGGATTTTCAGGTTGTATGGCCATGTTCTAGAAGCATTCTCTGCTGACGTTTCACCTGCATCTGTGGCAAGTATCCTCAGAGGTTGTGAACCTCACAATCTCTGAGGATGCTTGCCACAGATGCAGGCAAAACGTCACCAGAGAATGCTTCTAGAATATGGCCATATAACCTGAAACACTTACAACAACCCAGTGATTCAATAATACAGCCTTCAATAATACAGTTTAGAGTGTCATTCATGTTATACATCTGTTTTTGTTGTGTTTTAACATTTGTTGTAAGAGTTGTTTAATTCTCTTGTGCTTTTATAACATTGTATGTCACCTTAAAATAAAGTAAACAAATCAAATAGTTCTCTGACAAAGCTTCATGTGAAGGAAGCCACTCATGTTGGTGGATATATAGTTGCAACTCACCAACACTTGTCAGTGAAGACTTTTAGATGTCACCATTTCAAGTTCAGTCCACTCCTTCTGCCACCAACTTCTTGCCTTCTTTTTAGATATTACGTTAAAAGTTGTGCTGCAGTCTTAGAATGGCTCATTCATGTGGGAGAACTCAAAGATAATGAATAGAATTTGTGACTTCAAGATAAATATTTTTTAAAGTCTTCATAGTTTGGAGATAATCTTCCTGACACTGAGAAACATTCAAACTTGAGTCCTTCTTCAGCCTTGCTCAGGGAGGGCTTCTAGAAAATTGTATACAGTAATTTAAAAACTGGAATGATAAAGCATCCATTCCTAACTTTGTTGTTTGCAGGACACTTGATTTTTCAACTTCCTATGGTGTTTTCACGTTGTGTGTTTGCCTTTGCACAGGGAGAAGTTGGTGCATCTGGGGAGCCAGGAGAGCCGGTGAGGACTTTATTTTTTTTACTTATATTTCTACCCAGATGTGTTCAAGTAGAAGT
Source organism: Anolis sagrei (assembly GCF_037176765.1). Lineage (NCBI taxonomy): Eukaryota > Metazoa > Chordata > Lepidosauria > Squamata > Anolidae > Anolis > Anolis sagrei. Next base: position 56,508,047 of record NC_090022.1, on the reverse strand, counting down.
CTGAAAGTATAAGTCTGAAAGTCACATTTCTTTGCCCTCTTTTTATCTCTCCCAGGGTCAACCTGGGAAGGATGGTTTTCCAGGAACCAGAGGGGAAAAAGGAGAGACGGGATCCTTTGGAATGCGAGGCCCAAAGGTTTGGCATGATGGGATTTCTCTTCCTTGGTTCATTTTCCTGTGTTCTTCACAATTTTTCTGTATATTCAAGTGTTTACTATGTTTCAGCCTCTTAGAATGATTTGTATTTTTTCACTTTTTTATTTTACGCGATATTAAATAGGGTTTTTTTTTTAAAAAAAATTACAGACTGTCCTAAGATAGAAGTCAGGATATAAATATTGTTAGGAATAATAAATAAATAAATAAATAAATAAATAAATATAAATGTCACAACGTAGGGATCTTTCAAATAGGAAAAGTAGTTTGTTTGCCAGCTCTTTGGGGAAATAATGCTCTTCTCAACTATATAATTGACTTGTGAGAATATTCTCAAAAACAGGTCTGATGGCTAACATCCAATAACTCTTCATTATCAAAGACAGACTTGTCTCAGAAGTTGATCAGAAATTAGCATAATTATCCTTGGATCAAATGAAAAAGATGTCTCCTGTGCTTGTATGGCATGGTGGAGGAGGCTTTTGGTTGAATGTGAAAAACATACATTCAAATTCTTCTTCGATCATAACATATACTGGAGGTTTAAGAAATTCTTTTAGCCTAGCCAGATTCACCGGGTCACACAGAGGCTAAAAACTCGCAGAGCATGGGTTCTATTAGTGTATCTTTTTAGTAGACATAGGAGACTGATTTTAGAAAAAATGTTTCAAAAGTCATTACAAAATTAGAGGGTGCTGGTATTTTGCTACTAAAGTGTTTCTAAAGTATAATTAGTGAAAATTTTGTTACTATAACGAGAGTAACGACATTTTGTTACTTTTTAGTTATAGTAATTGTGCATGTGGGGAAACTTCAGGGGCTCCTTTCTCCCTCATTTTTACAGCTATTGGCATGAAACCTACTACAATGGTACAACATATTTACCACTGTTAGCCCATCAAGTGTCAGAATGTCTCACTTATCCACTGATTTTGGGAGAATTTTCTAAGTTTTTATAAACAACTTTTAAAAATAAAACTACGAGAGCTATCTTCTTGAATTTTCTATACAATAACACAGGATAACAGATCACCCCCCCCCCCAAATTTTCAGAAATATTCATACATTTACTAATTTTAGGGACATTTAAAAAAACATTTTTAAAAGCCACAACAGCTATCTCATTTAATGTCTTTCATATTAACCAATAAAACTTCCTTTTAGGGATTTCTTTCCAGCCCAGCATAGAGTTTTACTTACTCGAAGTATCAGTCACTCTTTGCAGATTCAATAATTTATTGGAACTCTGGCTGGTTGCTGCTACAGTGGGACCAAATCTCTCCCCTATCCTGATTGGGGCTTTCTGATTCTGAGCTGAATTCTGGGAAATGTAGTTTAGGGCAGGGCCTTTTCAATTCTCTAGCTTAGGGCTCCTTGCCTTCCTAAACTACATTTTCCAGAATTCTGTGCTTTCTTTGTCTCTTTCCCAGCAAACTCTACTTTCTCCCTACTGCTTACCTCTCCTAATGGCGAGAGGCCATTAATTTAAAGAGGAAAAGTAGCATTTTTGGCTTTGCTTTACTTCTTTACATTGAAAATGAAACTGGGTTTGGGAGGCTTCCAAGATTTACAAAATTAAAATGAAAATGTATTGGGTTAAGTTTTGATTCTTAAGTTTTTGGCACGGACCATGCCCACGCATCAGATAGCACATCGTAAGTATGAGTCTAACGAATTTGATACGATTTATGACAACTAATGAAAAAATGCACACTCCTGCTGTTTAGATTTGTTTATGTTGTGCTGAGGTGTTTTGTTTATGCTATATTTTTTAATGTTCTTAGTGGATGACATGTCTAATAGAGTTTCCTTACAGAAACACTAATAGATGTAAATACAAATGCAGACATATCACTGAATACATCAGAAATAGTTAATCTAAGGTGGTATTTTTGTCTAATTGTAGGGAGAAAGGGGAATGAAAGGAGCCTGTGGCCAGGATGGAGATAAAGGTGAAAAGGTGAGTGCTAGAATTTCTTTCCAGTCTCTTTAACTTAGGCGATTTCTGATATATTGGTGTGCAATCATGTCTGTGACTACACAGACATATTAAGAAAACTGGGAAGCCTGAGATTTGTCAAACCTTTTTAAAGGAAACTGGTGTCCTTGCTAAAAGGTATATGTATCAGCACTCATCTCATCCCTTGTCTTTTTTATACCAGGGCTGGGAAAAGTGATGATTTGCCAACTTTGCCATGGGGAGCTAGTTTAGGTTCACAGAAGCCTTTTTTGTCAACAAAAGGGGGGTTCAGAAATCAAGGTCAAAACCTGGAAATATTCCCCCATAGTTCCTAATGGGTTTTTTTTAGGCAATTATTTTAAAAAACAATAACATAGTGTTGTCGAAGGCTTTCATGGCCGGAATCACTCAGTTTTTGTGGGTTTTTTCGGGCTATATGGCCATGTTCTAGAGGCATCTAGAGGTTCAAGCAGGCCTTCAAATGCTAATGAAGGTGATTAGCCAAACACTCACACCTAATTGCAGCAGGGAAGAGCTCCTTGCCCCACCCCAGCCATTCCACAGATATATAAACCCATTTGTCCTAATTCCAACAGACCTCTGAGGATGCTTGCCATAGATGCAGGCGAAACGTCAGGAGAAATGCCTCTAGAACATGGCCATATAGCCCGAAAAAACCCACAAGAACTGAATAACATAGTGATGGGTAGGAGGTGGTTCTCTATGATCTCCTGATAGCCCAGTGCACTTCCCTAATGCAGGTCAGTTACCCACTCTGGTTTTAGTTTCTTTCTGTGTCTCTTCTAGGGAGAGCCAGGTCTGCCAGGCCGAATGGGAACTGCTGGAAGGAAAGGAGACGCTGTAAGTACTCCCAGCATATAAAGAAACAAATAAAATAATACCTTTGGAAAGGTCAGCTTCACTTCTGCTTTGTTTTCCTAGGGGGAGATGGGCATGCCTGGATCCCCAGGAATCCCTGGGAAAGAAGGTCTCATAGGACCCAAGGTATGGTCTAAATATAAATAACACTAAGAAAATGTGTGTGGCTTTGTATCTTTCTCCACTCAGTCCCAAGATTATGAATACTATGGATACTAAAGGGACCCTGAAGGAGTTGTTTTTTAATATATATATTAATTTTAGTTAATTAAAATATTCCGTATCTTGTCGTACTATTTCATTCATTAAGTGGCAGACCACCTTAATCTTTAGAGATGAAGCTTCGCACAGACCTGGAACAGTTAGTTCTATAGAAGTCCTCTTGGTCTTGCCACACATTCCTTCTCTCTGTAGACCTCCTGAGCACTACAAAGACAGCAGAGAAACAGGGAAGGTTCTTGCTGCCTGGTAAACATGGGAGGAGAGAGAGCGGATGAGAAGGGTGGTGTCTCTATCCTTGCCTTTGCTGTGCCAATGGCTGCAAATGCTTAATAACTTTTTAGAAATAACCGCTATTAAATCCTAGTGTTTCTCTGTTTCATTTCACTAGAAAGGTCTGTTCAGTTTTCTATATGACTATAGAAGGAATAACAGATTTCATCAATACTGGTTCCACAGATACCAGGGATATATGAAGTTATTTTGCCTATGCTTGCTGTGCCAATGGCATGAAATGGGAGGCTTGTCTTTACTAAACTAAAAGTGCTCCCTCCACAGCCCTTAGAAGGCATAGGACCATTTTTTTGTATATTGGTAAGCCAAGTTGTTTTAGACCCAGAAGGAAAAGTAAACTGGAGCTACTGAAGAAAGGCATATTTGCCTTATGGGGTGTGGGGTTAGGGTTAGGGTTAATTATGCCCCCCACACTCACAAATAGGGGGAAAGGCCAAGGTTCTTTGGAAACTCAAAGCAACTTCAGGGCCTCAGAAGCATGTGTCGCCATAAAGTAGTTAGTCAGAGATACAGCTCTGTTCACTGGACAGCCTCATAATAATTTTCTACAAAATATAAATAATAATAATAATAATAATAATAATAATAATAATAACTCTTTTTTACATAGAGTTAAAGTGAGACTTCTTCCTTCAATGTGAGATTATGATCATCCAACCAAATGAGCAGCAAGTGAATTCTTGAAACTGCTCTCTTACCTGTATCTGAGTGCAATATACAGCTTGTCACGCTCTGAAAGATAAACCAGTCTTGAAAAATAATTCTGTTTATTAATCATTATAATCAGTGTGCTGATTTTTCCATAGGGTGACAGAGGATTTGATGGCCAGCAAGGAGCCAAAGGAGACCAAGGAGAAAAAGGGGACAGGGTATGTTATGAAGAACAGAGAAGTTTGCTGCTTCACCGGAATTTTAAAAGAGTGCTATTATGCTCTTAACTAGATAGACATTTTATTTTATCTATAACGACTCTTCTTATGTTATTATGGCTAATTTCAACATTCAAATTAGTTTTTTCATGTGACTCTGTGTAAACACAGTGCTCCACCCTTATCTACTAGCTTAGATACTTGGTGCCGCTTCGGTGTCAGAGGGGCCACTGTCCCCATGTTTTCATCCCTTCTTTCTCTCTCTTTCCTTTCCTTCCCTACCCTCATATCTTTCCCCTTTTCCTTTCTCTTCCTTCCTTTCTTCATTCCTTCCTTTTCCCTTCTTCTTTCCTTTCTTTCTCTTTCTCTTTCTTTCATTTCTTTCTTTGTTCTTTCCCTCCTTCCTCTCATATACTTGTCATCTTTCTTCCCCAGTGATATGACAGAGGGCCAGTTCACCTAGCAACAGCCTTCATGTTATGAACAGAGAAACATATATAAAAATATACATAAATATGTTGACTTTTTATATTTATAGAAGATTTGTCTATCTGGAAGAGCTACAGTATGTATGTTTATTTGTTTGTTTGTGATAAGTGAAATGGCTCTGTGTGAGGTCACTGGATTGGCTGTTACTAGATGAACTAGCCCTCTATGATGTCACTGGGAAGAAAATATGACATCACTATTATGTCACTGGGAAGGAAAGGGGAAGGAAGGCAAAGAGAGAAAAAGAAGGGAAAGAAAAGAAAGGAGAAAGGGAGGGACTGAAGGTGGAATTTCAAGAAAGGAGGAAAGAAAGGATGAAATGGAAAGGAAAGGAAAATCTGACCAATTGTTTAAATGAGTATTTGCATATAGAACCTTTACTAAAAAAGAAATTTGATATCTGTATTAGATTGAGAAAATTGTTCCAAATAGTGTTCCAGAAAATGTACTAAAACAAAAACATTTGAAAAGTCTACCAGGAACAGTCCTTGTCAAATATTTTTCCAAAAAAAATTGAAAAAGCAAAAGCCATTATTTAAAGTAAATTCTTCAAACTGAAAATTGGGCTTTTGCTCTAAACATTTGTGAAGCTCTAATATTCTGCTATAAACCAATGCAGAAACTGGTGAAATGCTACTGATAATAGGAGGACTGTTATTTTCTGCATCAAACATTTTCCCAGTGAATGAAGGGGAACTATGGTAGACAGGGTATGGATAAATTGCTTTTTTGTGATGGAAGTGCCCAGGATTCCTCACCTAGATTACTGGTGGTTATAGTTCCTAAAAGTAAGAGTAACAAATGTTTTCCCACTGCTATTTATAGGTGCAAACAATTTCAGTGAAATAGTTTTTCGGGAAGAGTTGATCCAATATAGCAGGCTATTAGTAGTTTTATTTTCAAGTTTGCAGAGTTGCAATTAATGCTTCTCTCTTTTTTTCTTAGGGTGCTCCAGGCATTATTGGCTCTCCAGGACCAAGAGGAAATGATGGACCTCCTGGGCCTATTGGGGCTCCTGGCAGCATTGGACCAAAAGGCCCAGAAGGCATGCAGGGGCAGAAAGTAAGTAATAATCATTTGGTAATTTGATTATTTATTTTGTTGTTTGGTGTTGTTATGTTTATGTTTGTTTATATCCCGCTTTTTCTCCCCACAAGGAGACTCAAAGCAATGTGTGTTGATGGCTTTCATGGCCAGAATCATTGGGTTGCTGTGAGTTTTCCAGGCTGTATGGCCATGTTCCAGAAGCATTCACTCATCTATTCCTGCCATTAGATGTGGGCAAAAGGTCAGGAGAGAATGCTTCTGGAACATGACCGTACAGCCCGGAAAACTCACAGCAACCAAGACTCAAAGCAGCTAGGATCTGCTATTCTGGGCATCATCACTTAGGAGAAGCTTTTGTCCTCTGTTGTCTCTTGAAATTCATATCACAGCAAATGCATTTTAATTGTATTTATTGTATTTTAACTGTATTTTTAACACAATACACACAATGCTGTTTAATTTTTTTTATTTTTTGTATTTGATTTGTTTTAAAGTGATCAAAGTGCATGACTGTTAGCCACCTTGAGTCTCCCCTTGAGGGAGGAAGGTATAAATAAAGTAAATAATAATTCAAAATAATAATAATAATAATAATAATAATAATAATAATAATATAATAAACTTTATTTACATCCCTCCTCCTCTTCAAACAGGACTTAGGGTGGCTTACAGAAAATCAAGCACAGTCCAAAAACTAAAGCAAAAATAAAACATAGTAAATAAACTGCAATCTCAAAAACCTAACAGAAAATAAAAGGCAAGACAAAAACCAAGACAAAAATAAAAATGTAATACATAAACGACAATCTCAAAACCTAACAGAGTAACATAACAATAACACAGTAGAAAATAACATGAATTAATTTTTTTGCTGGATTTAAAAATGTCTTGAATCTGCTCTGCTGTTTGTGTCAGATAACCTGTGTGAAGTCACTATAGTGCTTTGTCTATATGAATATAGCTAAATATGTTGAATTTCTCATTGCAGGGGGAAAGAGGGCCCCCAGGAGAGTCAGTGGCAGGACCACGAGGAGTTCCAGGTATGGCAGGAGAAAGAGGAGAACAGGTTTGTAAATAGATTTTTAACTATTTGGTGTGATACAGATGCCATCAGGTTTTACTTTTCTTGAAATTAAATTGGGATGTGGAATCACTATTATTTATTATATTTATTTATTTACAACATTTCTACCCCACCTTTCTCCAACCTGGAGATGACTCAAGGCAGCTTTACAGCCAAGCAGTCATTCAATGCTTTCGACAATATGCAACTAAAAACAACATTTAAAACAGAATTATAAAATACATAAAATATGGAATTTATTTGGTTTTATATTATATAGTATTTTTTCATGTCTGGATAATTTGTTTTAAAATTGTATAATTTGATATTCTTCTTTTATATGATTCTATCATTCCCTCTGTGTGTGTGTGTATGCACAAATATTTTTTAAATTATACACCTCTGACTGGACTTCTTTTGTAAAGCATAATTTTCGTTGATGATGTATATAAATAAATGGTGGTAATAATAATAATAATAATAATAATAATAATAATAATAATAGCAATAGCAATAGCAAAAAAATCTAGGTGGGGTGCTTCAAAAGGCATCCTCAAAATCTAATATCCTCAAAATCACCAGATGAAGGGGAAAATTCCAATTTCCTAAATACACTAAATATTCTTTAGTATAAAAATATTTACAATTTTGCTTATATAAGCCAATTTTCTATGCTAACTAGATTATCGATTAAGCATCTTACATTGCTAAGGTACTAAAATAAAAACTGGATCTGATATGAAATTAAGTATTGCTTATATTTTCCTCCTGCAAAATTCTCCGTCCCATCCATAAATTTTATTTATTTATTTATTTATTTATTTATTTATTTCATTTATATGCTGCTTTTTTCTCCCAACACGAGTCCCAAGATGGCCTCTAAACAGAGCCAATTTTAAATTACAGTAGATTTTTTAATCAACATTTTAAAAACAAAAGTTTAAAAATATAAGTTATACCCTCCACCTACTTATACATGAAGAATCTACTTGAAAAAATATATATTTGCCTGCCGTCAAAAAGAAAGCAGGGAAGGGGCCAGCCTAGCCTCTTGTTTAAATGTGTTCCAGAGGATGGAAGAAACCACCAAGAAGGCTCTCTACGAAATCTGCTATGCATCTCATCTGCACTAGGCTTATGTCACAGGAGTGTGTGAAACTGAATTTCTCATCCAAAATGCTCTTATTGACTGTATTCAGCTACTTTATTTTTTTCTGTTTGATAACAGGGAAGCCCAGGGCTTGATGGCCCCAGAGGAGAGAAAGGAGAGCCTAGCATGACGGTGAGTGGAAAGGGAAGGAGAGAGAGAGAGACTTTTCCATCTTTGGCTCACAAAGTTCTGAATCAGACCCCTGGCATAAAATAAGAAGTTACATATTGCTTGCCATCTATGTCCATTGGCTAGGGTACTACACAAGAATTGGACAGTGAAAATCTTCTCATGTGAAGTTACCCCTTGCTGAAACCACAGATCTCTTCTAGAATCATAGAGTTGGAAGAGATTTCGAGGGCCATCAAGTTCAACCCCCCTGCCAAGAAGCAGGAAAATCACATTCAAAGTACCCCTGACAGATGGCCATCCAGCCTCTGCTTAAAAGCCTCCAAAGGAGCCGCCGCCACACTCCAAGGCGGAGAGTTCCACTGCTGAACAGCTCTCACAGTCAGGAAGTTCTTCCTAGTGTTCAGGTGGAATCTTCTTTCCTGTAATCCCTGTTTTCATTTTGCCTTGGCACTTGTACTGAAATATTTAGATCAGAGAAGTCTGCTAGTTACTCCTCAGAGATTTCATGTTATTTGCTCATCCTTGGGAAAATAATAGCACTGAAATAGATCTCAGTTTATATTTGTGTTGACATGTTTCTGCAGGAAGAAGAGATCCGACTGTATGTCAGGCAGGAGATGAGTCAGCACTGTGGTAAGGCACCAGCCACCACTAACCTGTGACCTCTTGTGCTTTCATTGTGTCATTTTCTGGATTAAAATTCTGTCTTTTCTGTATCTTTACATATTCATTTCCTACTTTTGTAAAGGGTGCTTCAGTTGTGTTGCTCTGGCTGAGCTTGAATCTTAGGTGCTGTTCCACAATGATAGTTACCAATGTGTTTTGTTTTATTTGGAGTGTTCATTAAGATTGCTCTTTCTAAGCCAAAGTGTTCTCTTACATAAAAGTTCTGCTACTGAAGTATCTGTAGACTACAGTATTGAGGAAGTTGCCAATCTCTGCATCTTTGTTAGCAGTTATTTCCCCCACTTCCATATTTCCAATTGAAATAGAACACCCTTTACTGCCAGCTTGCCACAGGGGAAATGTGTAAGTATATGTATATTTCCCTCATAAGGAAAATATCAACTGGAAAGGCAGTTACCACTTCAACTTTTTTCCATCCTTCTTGCTGTTGTCAAGACATTGGCAGCCTCTACAGTATTCAGTTTAAAAACTGTTGAGAGGTCAGCTCACAAATAATTCAGGCAATCTGTAGTTGCACCTTATGCTTCCAGTCTGGGTGCTTGGATGAATTAATCACTACGCCATTTTTCTTTTCAGCTTGTGGAGGCCAGTTCTCCCCTCCCGAACGACGTGAGTATTTTGCATATTGCTAACTGCCTTTTCCTCCACAGTATCATAATCCCAGCGAGTGGCAAAGAGTAGAACCAGCGTGTTACTGAAAAACCGACACTGAGATTATGAGTACAGTTTGTGCTCTTACACTTGCAGAAACACAAAACTGCATTAAGAGTTGAGACATCACACTGGCAACGAAGATCTGCATAGTTAAAGCAATGGTATTCCCCGTAGTTACCTATGGATGTGAGAGCTGGACCATAAGGAAGGCTGAGCAAAGGAAGATAGATGCTTTTGAACTGTGGTGTTGGAGGAAAGTTCTGAGTACCTCGGACCGTAAGATGATCTAACCAGTCCATACTTCAAGAAATAAAGCCCAAGAAATAACTGCTCACTGGAGGGAAGGATGTTAGAAGCAAAGATGAAGTGCTTTGGCCACATAATGAGAAAACAGGAAAGCTTGGAGAAGACAACAATGTGGGGAAAATGGAAGGAAAAAGGAGGAGGGGGAAATGAAGGGCAAAATGAATGGATGGTATTGTTGAAGTAACTGGCTTGATCTTGAAGGAGCTGGGGGTGGCGATGGCCCACAGGGAGTTCTGGCGTGGGCTGGTCCATGAGGTCACAAAGAGTCCAAAAGGACTGAACAAATAAAGACAACAAAACTGCCAGGAATATGGAAGTAGTGCCATAAGAAAGGAAATAAATTCCCTGATGACTTCATTAATTCCAATAGAACAGCAAAGCTATTCTTGAAGACACACCTATCTATTCTTGTAAAACTGTTATTTAGAAGGTCTACCTTCTTTTTAATCTTCAAAGGAGATTTTTAAAATAATCTTGTTCAGTATCACAAGTCTGTAAAAGTAAAGGAAAAAGTAGGAGATGAATTATACTCTCTTGAGGCTAAATTAGATGCCTTGATGCACCGGTTTTCACAGAACATATGAAAAGTGATGGGAGAGTGCCATGGTCTGGAGGAGAGAAATAGCATTTACAAGAAGGGTGCTAACCAATATCCAGCCAACCATTTCTCCCTACATTCTTTCCAGTTGAGCCAAATGTGTAAGTAAGAGGAAAATGCCTGAATGAAGGGGAAAAGGGGAAGTGACCAGTAAAGGGATGTCAGCTACTTATATTGCCATACCAATATTTTCTTTGAAATCTTGTACCTCCCTATCACCTCTGCTTTTTAGATGTTTATCAGAGAGCTATACTCTCAGTTTAAGTAATTTCAGGCTCAATATACTTACAGTTCTGCTGGGAGCTGGTTCTTCATTTTCCAAGTTAAAATGTAAGACTACATCCATTGACTGGATCACACATATTTGCAAACCTGATTGGAAATTAGCAAACTGGACATCTATCCTCTAGGAACATCAGTCCTCCAGATATTCAGGACTTCAGATTCTATAATTTCTGACTATTAGTCAAGATGACTGGAGTTTGTGGGAATTGGAGTTCAGAACACCTGGAGGACCAAAGTTTCAGAACTGCTTCTCTACATTGATATTACCTAAATCATAACTAACTTTTCCAAAAAGGAGAATAGTGTGTGGTGCAGTAGAGAAATTTATAAAGAGAAGATAATATTTCAGAGACAATCAGGATCTCAACAGCAAGGTGGCAAAGAGTGCCCAACAACAGAAAGCATCCAAGTAGATTCCAGGAACTTGTCTAATGGAAGGAAAGGGTATTTTTTAAAGATTAAGTCCACCTAATTTCATATAGCAGGGAGCATCCATTAATGGAATTGGATTGCAGTAGTATAGGATGTATTTACAGGATTCTTAGTGCTTATGTTTGTGTTTGTGTGAATTCAACATTATTTCGTTCCACTAGTGGCACATGCTGCATACACAAGAGCCTCAAATACTGTGTGTGGTTTTTTGTTTTTGTTTTTTGTTTTCTTGGCTTACATGTTCTATTCATGTTTGACTACTTGCTTCTCATGTTGTGTATTGCTGAACGTTTGATCCACTAAGACAAGCCAGTGCCCAAGACCACTCCACATGCCTCATCTCAGGTAGGATGACCCAGTACATAACAATGGCCTTCTGCCATTAAGAATGTGGGCATCTAAGTGAATGAGTAACGGAATGGAACTAGATTGACACAATCAAAAAGAGTTTGACTGTAACAGTCCCAATTGGCCAGGATTACTTGCATTGTATTCAATGTCTAACATTTATGGAAGGCGAGCTCTTGAACTCTGGCTGGTGGACTGTCTATGTTTATGTCTAGCATAGAGGAACAAGCAACGTGTCTATTATTCTAATGTGCTTGATGATGTGTGCATTGTGCCTTACCCCTCCCAGGTCTTGTACCCAACTATCCATCCACCCAAACGCTTCCGTCTGTTAATGCTCAAATAGTCCCTGTGCTTAAGTTGTTCCATACTGAGGAAGAGGAAGGTGAGTCTTTGTTGCATAGTCCTTTCCTGTGCAGCCTTGGTTAGGATGTATAGTATTTATATAATCACCATCACCCTATTTTCTTATGACACAAAACAGTTCCAACTGTATTTTCACTCTTTGTTATAAGACTAAGTGTAGGTAATATGTGAACTGTTTAGAAAGCAGGATTAAGTATAGTTTCATTATATTTAATGCAGGCCTATGTCTGGCTGAGGTCAATGTACAATGAGCTTAATTACATTAATATAAAAAAGTTCTTGAAGACTAAAGATGGAAGGACTATGCAGGCAGTCCCCAAGTTATAAACATATAACTTACAAATGATTCATAGTCAAGAATGGGACTGAGACAACAAGAGCCCCTGGTGGTGCAATGGTTTAAACCCTTGTGCTGGCAGGACTGGTCAACCAATAGATTGGTGGTTTGAATCCATGGAGCGGTACAAGCTCCTGTCTGTCGAGCTCTAGCTTCTCATGCGGGGACATGAGAGAAGCCTTCCACAGGATGGTAAAACATCAATCATCCAGGCGTCCCCTGGGCAACATCCTTGCAGACAGCTAATTCTCTCACACCAGACTTGCAGTTTCTCAAGTCGCTTCTATCATGAAAAAAAATCAGGAAGTGAGATAAATCTATCCCTCGGAAAGGAAATTCACTCTTGGAAGAGTTATCATGGGGAAAAGGTATCTCCACTGAAGCTTTCTCACCAACTCTTCTTTCCACAACAAGCCAATTTTTTCAAAAAAAACGATCATCACAGGGAAAGAAAGTGAAGTGAAATCTTCTGAAAAGGGGCACATATGGCAAATTGAACACCACAGGCTAGAGTTTCAACTTACGTACAAATTCAACTCAGGAACAAACCTACAGAACCTAACTTGTTCGTAACTTGGGGACTGCCTGTACATAGTACTGTGGTAATTGTCTTCTGGCAATTGAACAGTCTGGCACAGATTAACAGCTGTATATTTCTAGCACTTCATCCCAAATAAAAGTCATAGCAGCAGTGCTCTTTTTATCTGTTAGCAGATGTCGCATTTTAATCAGTCATGTTCTAAAGATGGAAGAATAAACTATCTCAAATAGATGCAGTCCACCCATTTGTTGTTCTTTCCTTGACATTTGGTTGTTTTCATTCTTGGAGATATTCTGAACCAGCCATTCCTGTTTCGTAGGGGGCCAGGTGCAAAAAATAATGGAGACAGGTGAGCCTGAGTATGAGTACTTCTATACAGAGGAGGAGGAGGACTACAACCAGGGCCTGGGAGCAGATGGGACAGAGAGCCCTATGCTGAGGGATGGTGAGCTGCGCAAAGCATGTTTGGAGACATTTGGGAGTGAAAACACACACATGGGAATCAATAGCAGCAGGGTAGAGCACTGGGCTTCTGTTCAAATCCAATCAAAGTGACTAGCAAACATATATTACTATGAAAACTGTATGAAAACCTATATGAAATGACTACAGATTAGAAAAGTTTTGAATTACAGTTACCTGAATTCTGCATCCAAAACAGGCAGAGGCCAGGCTGGCTGGGGGATTCTGGGCACTCTAGTCTGAAAGTGATTCTTTTAAGCTCAGGAAGTGAGCATGTAATTTTGCACATGCAAAACAGTAAACATTTGTGATAAAACATTTATAGCCAAATATTCATTATGATATATCATGGCCAGTAGGGAAAGATATAAAGGAGAAAAAAACCTAGCTAAAAATTTTGACTTTTCTAAGTGTAGGGAAAAAAGGCTTTGCCAGAATTAGATCCTTGTGGTCTTTTTCCTATTCTATCGTCATAATAAAAACCAAATATCAGTAGCATAGCAGCAAGATAGCGAACTACAAATGAAGATGCCTCTATGTGATGACAGAGGGCGGAAAGGAATCGTCAAAATTGGACTCGGTAAACTTTGCTCATTTTGATTAGTGTTATCCCACATAATTGAATCCTGTTTTGTGCACTGTCCCTGCAGAAGTGGTTGATAGTAAATTCAGCATTAAATGTCAGATGTTTCTTGGGAGTCCATCTCTTTGGCAAAATTAATTATAGTGTTCCCAAAGAGGAGCTTTCTGAATTCCTATTTTATTAAAAGTGGGAGGCAATACTGCGTTTCTTCCTTCTTCTTTTTTATTTTTTATTTTTGTCAAGTGTTTTTTTTAAAAAAAAAGATGTGAAACTATCCATGAAACCTCAGGCCCAGGCTTACTTTCCAACTTAGGACCTGAAGGAGCATGTGAAGTGTGATTAAGTTATGATAATGACTTCATAACTCATTATGTGCATGCAAAATATACAGTGTAGTTTTTAAAATTAACATTTTGACTCATTTGAAGGCACATGTCATGAAATGGGCCCTTTGTCAATACTTTCCATTGTCTGGGTGGGTGAGGAAGGAAGGGTAGTTAGGAACCAGAAGCTTCTTCTGGGTCCATGACCGGTACTCTGCTCCCTGTTTGTAGAAGTAATGAGCCCAAAGGCAGCTCCCAAGCATGGACGGCAAAAGAGAGCTCCTCCTGAGGAAGGTAAGAAGCAGACCTGCCATATGGAGGAGTGGCTGTCTCCTTTCCTTCCATCCTCTTGAAATTTAAATTTATTCATTTCTCCCATTTCTAATATAGTAAATCATACAACAGATTATCTAGGATAAGTTTAGTAAGATACACTTTATTGAATAAGTGTAGCCTGGCCTGTGCTATTGCCCTCTGGACCAACTGTTTTGGGAGAAAGTGGCAAGAATCCTAGAAGGATGAATATGGCTCAACTTCACTCTCATATTCAGAGAATGCAGTATTACTGATAGAGCTTTCACTTGCTGTTCAGAACCAATGCTTAAAAGAATGTTAGAAGAATTTGGTTCTTCAGTGTGGCTTCCAGGCCCTAAAAACAGTGTTATCTGATTGCTGACTTAGAAGTAAATGTGTAAGTTGAAAACATGAAAGCAAAGTTCTTGTATCTAAAACCAATAAAATAAAATAAAAATATCTTTGCCCATGTCTCTAAAGGTCTATGTTGCAATTATAAAGAAGTGGCAATGAAGACAAGGCCCAGTTTCCAATGCACTAAGTATAGCATATTATGAGGCTTTGAGATTGAACACAATAACAAGACTTTATTGTCGTAACAGTATTTATTTTAGCCAAAGAAGTGTAGAACGCTTCCAAAAGGAAACCTCATAACATTCTTGAGGTGGTGTTAGGGATATCTTGTATAGCCAAAGTAAATGTTACTAGCTGATTTCCATCTTGCTATCTGGTTGCTTTCATAAACATCAGGAAATGTGTGAAGTCTCCCCATTCTTAAAAATCACAGTCTTGCAGTTGCTCCCCCGAGTGCAGCAGTGCTTTTTTCTCTTAAAAAGAAAAGGATTTAACTGTAATATAGACTAAAAACAATGTGGTTGCTCTTACCATATAAGAAAGCAATTGTGATGGTTGCAGTTTACTAATAAGAAAGTCCCACTGCACTAATTGTGAAACATGAAAATCTTGAAACCTAGCTTAGAAGGCATGCAGCAGGAGGTTAAGGCTGACACAAAATATAACGTTGTTCTTTAGGTAAAAGTATGCAAGGAAGTATATGTGTATAACTCCAGCTTTCTGATATGTTCGCTCACAACCGTCTGTGGCTCCTTTCTATCCCACTGTTGCATTGTCTTAAAGCTATGTCTAGGATACAAAGATGTTCAATGTTTTCTGTTGGGGTTCTCATAAATGTAATAATAATAATAATAATAATAATAATAATAATAATAATAGGTCCCAGCGGTGATTGCCACATTGGGTGCAGTGCCTAAAGACCTTGGCCTGCACTTAAAAATAATCAACGCTGACAAAAAATACCATCTATCCGCTGCAAAAAGCCACCCTAGTCGGATCTGCACACATTATTCACCGATATATCACACAGTCCTAGACACTTGGGAAGTGTCCTATGTGTGATCCAATACAAAAGCCAGCATTGTTTGCTGTGTACTAATCTTGTTATGTATATTATTATTATTATTATCTTTATATCCTGCCCTCTCTCACCGAAGGGTCTCGGGGGCAGCTGACAACAGAAGAAACACAATGTAGTAATAGTTAACATACAACCGAATCAAACTTAAATCACACAATAATTAAAGCATAAAAACACCATAAATATATCAATAACATGCAGAAGGGCATGATCAATGGACATGGAGTTATGTGACAATCAAATGTAGCATTTGAAGGTGGATGTTTAAACATTGAGAAATCCAATGTAAGTGTTTGTTCATTTTATTCTTCCAGGCAATCTATGTGCCTTGCCTTTGGAGGAAGGAGACTGCAGCAAATACACACTGAAGTGGTACTATAACCAAAGAGTATCAGAGTGTCGACCCTTCATCTACAGTGGTTGCAAGGGAAATCGCAACCGCTTCAACTCCAAGGAAGACTGTGAGCTTCAGTGCAAGCCACACAGAGATGCGGGTGAGAACTGGCAAAGGAACTCCCAACTACTTTTCCCCTCCTCCTCCTCAGTTTTACATTTCTGAAGTGTGCTGTTTCTAATAATGTTTCTTTTTTATAGGTGAAAGAACATAGGATAGGAACAGAAGTGTATAAACTCTGTAAGGGATTTCGTTTTTGGGAGAACTGGAGAAGTAACCAAAAGAAGAGACCTTGTCTTTGTGGCTCCCTCCCAACCCATTCTTCGCCTGCACAAGGTTTTAAGAGACATATATACACTCACACACAAAGCATTCAACCTGAGGCTTACTTTGCTGCCATTTCTATGCCCTGCAGCACAGTTGTGTGTTCTTGTATGTGTGTAAGTGGACTGCTTCAACTGGAGCAGAGAAATGGTGCTATTCTTTTTATTAAAAAAGTATTTTTTTGTTGCTCTTGAATTTATTTCTTAAATTAAGGTGAAATTTTTATCAAATGGGATACATAGCATAACCTCTTTTATATATGATATAAAAAGACATATTTTTAATTAGAGCTCTCTTAACTTATTGATGATAGCTGACTGATGACACATGGAATGTATTCTAGCCAGACCAAACTGATTTTATTTGTAACTTGCTTTAATTTGGGTTTATAGGACCACCACGTTTTCCTCTGAGAGTGGATTAGTAGGAAACCTGTCTGACTTTTTCTGGGGAGCCAGAATACTCTTCAATTAATGAGCAATAACATACAGAACAACCCTATGTTTCACTGCCAAAGTTAGAATTCAGTGTTTTATATAGCTATTGTTATCAAAGTTATCAGCTTATTTCTGTGGCTATAGACCCAACCATCCCTTTGCTTTGTAGTTTTACACTTTTTATTAAGTGAGGCTCAAGGAGTGCCGGGCTACAGGTCTGTTGGGAATGAGAATTTCTCACTTGGAAAGAACTAATCAGATAAAAGCTTTCAGTAGTGCTTGTTAAGAACATCCCCCCCTGCCCCCCCAAAAAAGAAACTTCAGTTTACAATCATGTTATTCTCTTCCAACCATTTTCCTTTCCTTATCCCTTTTTGTCATAGCCTTCCGGCGTCATGTTGTAGTAGCACACCTTTTTAAAATGTAGGTATGAAACATTGTGCCTTTCTGATTTTCTTTGTGCTAATATCCTACACTGAAAATACCTTATTGGCACCGGAAAGTCCCCGGTGGTGGCACAATGGGTTAAACCCTTGTGCCGGCAGGACTTTAGACCAACAGGTCAGCAGTTTGAATCTGGGGAGAGCGGATTGAGCTCCCTCTGTCAGCGCCAGCTCCCCATGCGGGGGCATGAGAGAAGCCTTTCACAAGGATGGTAAAACATCAAAACATCCGAGCATCCCCTGTCCTTGCAGACAGCAAATTCTCTCACACCAGAAACGACTTGCCATTTCTCATGATCAAAAAAAAACAAACAAAACAAAATGGAAATCTGTCTTAGGATTCATATTGAGAGAAAGATGGGATATAAATTAATTAAAGTATACAAAAACTTGCTATATTTTTAAGATATGGGAATCTCTGAAAATGGAAATCTGACAAATCAGATTTGAGTGTCCAGACATATTCATGATTCACTACTAATGATACTGGAAGATTTGAGCAATTGTGATTTGATAGCCACCCCAAGTTCTGTCCTGTAGGAAGTTCTTTAAGAACTGTTTAAACTATTCCACAGAAGTGAGATACAAATATAATGTACAAATACACTTATGTCTTCTGGAAAGAGTCTTCTATCTGCATGGGTCTCTCCAGCTAGCAGTGGGAGGATGGAGGAATCTGGGTAGCCAGTTTGCCCAAAAGACATTCAGATTTTTAAATGTTAAAAATATTCAGTCAATCAGATGTCTCTTTTGTATCTTTGCTTACTTTTGGCTTTGGAGATCTGGATTGGCATGCCTTCTTTTTTCAAAGTAAAATGTTCTAAATTATTTTGTACTTCCTGATTTGCTTGGGAATTCACCATATTGGCTAATTTGAGTCATCTGTACACTTGACTACCTCACTGCTCACCACTGATTCCAGGTTGTTTATGAATAGTCAAACTAGGCAGACATGGTACAGATCTTGGTAGGATCCCACCGCTTAATTCCCTCTGTAGTGAATACTGTCCATTTACTCCTACTTAGTACGTTATGTTCTTCAACCACTTAGTGGTACATAAGAGGACCTGATTTTTTTAATTCATGGTGTGTTCAGTTGGGAGGATGGGGTGAACGACATTATTAAAGAACTAGAAAATACTAAAATACTATCAAGATATAACTTCTGTGTATGCTTGCCACCACAAAGGCCCATATTGCTGTAAGAGATCAAAGAGGAAACACCCTTTTATGTATATATTGCTCATCAGTGAAAAAAAGAGATCATTTGAAAAAGTTTCACCTTAATTTGGAATACCAATCAATGGTTTGAAATAGCCATGTGTTGGAGGACATTACACAAAAATCAGAGCACATTTATTTTTATAAGTGGCTTCTGTGTGAAGCACTCATTGCATTGGCTTTCTAAAACCTACCATATTATAGAAATATTCAGTGAAATGCCGAGAATGGTGCTATGCTATTGTTATGTTGCTATTACTACTGGGCATTTTTAAATGCTTTGCAATCAAGTGTGTTTCAATTCTGGTTTTCCATTATTGCCTTTTCTCAGCTTTTAAGCTTTCTGTCTGAGCTGCTGCTTCTTTTCCTCTCCATTCAGACTCAAAATTTTGGTGCAAAATCTGATCTAATCAATAGTTTTAGTGATCTCAGTAGAAAATTGATGGCAATGGAGAAACAACTGTATATGTAAGGATATTATATGTATACTATGGTGCTTGTATGAAACATGTCAATGACAGCATGTGAGATTATTTGGTGCAGTTGCAATAATTATTTGGTGCTTCTTTGGCTGGGTAAGCAGCACTTCATATCCCACCAAATAATTCTGGAATCAATGGGTTATGGGGTTGCTTTCTTAACAGGTTGTTTATTAAACAACCCAGTCTTGAACATTTCTTCTTAATTTTACATAAGCTTCACTGAGGGATTCTTATCTTAATTTCCATTGAATTTCAGCAGTACGGGTTGAGTATCTCTTATACAAAATGTTTGAGACCAGAGGTCTTTGGGTTTTTTTAATTTGTTTTGTATATTAGCACACAATGTGATATCTTATAAATGGGTCCCCAAGTCTAAACATGAAATTAATTTGTGTTTCATATATGCCTTAAAGACATGCCTGGAGATTCCTTTATATACACTATCTTTAATAATTGTGTGCATTAAACAAGGTTTGCGTACATCGAACCATCAGAAAACAAAGGTGTCACTCTGTCAATCACCCCCTTAGATCATTTTGAATTGTTGGCTATATTGGATTTTGGAATTCCATATAAAGGATGCTCAACTCATACCTGTGACTTGTTAAAAAGAGTCAAGACAGTAGTACTTGCAGTGATGCTTGATTAGTTAAGATCATTTTTATGTCCAACTGTCTTCAGGGGCTCAAATATATTCCTGAGTGATATCACCAAACTGTAAAACTAAGGGGAGAAACCATAATTCAGAAGGATGCTATCACCCTAGCCTTATCCCAATTCATGAGGCTAAATGTATTTTGCATTTCTCTGATACAATTACAGATATGATCAATGTAGAAATGTAATTCTTTGAACAAAAGAAAAGGCACTGTCAAGATAAAATTCCCTTTCCAAAGAGAAGAGTGAAAGTGACATTTGAATGGTAATAGCTTTCTTGTAATGTTAAATTTGCTGCCAGTATGTGTGGTCCAGTCTTCATTACCTCCTGTTGGAAAGAAGATAAACAAATGCAGGAAACCATGTCATTTATATCAACAACAAAAAAGCATACACTATGTTATTTTACTGTAGTCCCACACCTGTATTTCCTGGATTTTGTGGATAATCATGTTTAGTTTTTTTTTAATGATGTTCTATGGCACTTGAACAAATTTACTGCAGCATAACATGTCATACATTCTGTGAAGAAAGCTCGCCAGCCACTCAAGTTATCAAGAAACATCTATACTATGATGCAGGGACCTGACTGAAGCTGTCTATCCTTGAATAAACTTCAAGAAAAAGTTGTCTTTTGTCTACTGTCTAGAATGCTTACAAAAAAAGATGTTGGCCAAATAACATAATCCTTCCTTGGTATGTATATGTTTTGCTTGCTGACCTCATTGTTAGTCCCATAATACTGAATGCAGATATAGCTGCAAATAATTTCCTTTTTAATGCTCTGATTCTGATGTATGATGCAACCCCCATTGTGGTAAACAAATAAATGTTTATGGTACCTCATTCAATCAAGTGTTTTCAATCAAACTACAGAGCTTCTCACTTTAAAACAACATCAAAGTCTGAGGATGCTTGCCATAGATGCAGATGAAACATCGGGAGAGAATGCCTCTAGAACATGGCCACATAGCCCGAAAAAACCTACAACAACCCAGTGATTCCAGCCATGAAAGCCTTCAGCAATACATTGAACACCAAAGTCCTCCAAAGTTAGATGCAAAGAGAGATTGTTGAGAAGTTAATGGGTTATTTGTATTCCTGTGCACATCACATATTTGCCTTTCCCCTGGAGACTTGATGGAAGATATGGGGTTTGTGTGTGTATGTGTGTGCGTCAGGAACAACTTGAGAAACTGCAAGTTACTTCTGGTATGAGAGAATTGGCTGTCTGCAAGGATGTCACCTAGGGGACACCCAGATGTTTTACCATTCTGTGGGAGGCGTATCTCATGTCCATGCATGAGAAGCTGGAGCTGATAGATGGGAGCTTATCCTGCTCCCCGGATTCAAACCGCTGACCTTTTGGTCAGCAATCCTGCCAGCACAAGGGTTTCACCCATTGCACCACTGGAGGCTCCTGAAGATATGGTTGATGTTCTGCCAATAACAGGGATTTTGAAAGTACTAGATCCAGATCAGTTCATATCACTCAATAATCATATCTGACATTTCAGATGGCACATATAGGATAATGCTGTTTTCTTTTCCTGTGGGAGAGATTAGGCCATGGTTTGGGGACTTTAATCTCCAGCACGAGTACAGCTCTCCCACCATCACATCACACAGGCCCATCCCTAGCACTACATTATGTAGTTTCAGGTACAGGGTAATGCTCAGTTCCTTCTTTCTAAACCATATTCTTACCTGCTTGCATGCAAGTAACCTATTTCAGTTAACACTGGGCCTGATTCCCCACTTTTTCCTTTTCCAGTTGTGGATAGTGGAAAACTGCAATCTTTATCATTGGCACTCCTACTAAAGTAGTTGTACATTTATTAAGGACCAGTCAAAGCCACAGTGATAGACCACAATACATGTCCACCCCTCTGCCAGCTGTCCTGATGAGAGCCATCATGTTAAGTTTCTTCTGCAACGATAGCTGGTGGTTTCCATGTCCTTGAAGAAGCATGCAAGTGCTCTCTAGAAGGATCAAAGGGTTTTTGTTTATGCAAGCCTTGCCCAAGCAGCTTATTTCACATCTCTTGTATATTATTAGTTTTTGAATTAAAAAATATTTGCTGAAATTGTGTTGAATTGCACTTCTTTTTTGTGGTGTAGGAATCTATCGTTATTCTTTCCACGTCATTTCTTCATTTCTATATCTGGTTTCAAAGTTTCTGTTAAAAGAATAACATCTGGACATACATTTATTGTACTTTCTTAAAGTATGCATCTGTATCATAATTTGGAGTAACTGTTTGCTTTGAAGGCTCCACAGCCCTAGCTTCTATAACTGGGTTCTTGACATTACTTTAAAAACAAATGTACAACAAACCACTTTTAAAATAACCCATACAAACAAGCCATTGCACATATAAGAAAAGTAAAATTCCTTCTCTTCCAGTCAAGAAGGAATACCCCAATCCCAACACGTTTTAAACATTAAATTTAGTTTACTGCTGTGCTATATGTAAAATAAATACAGATCTCTTTTTTATGCTATACACTCAGTCCCCAAGTTACAAACGATAGGTTCTGTAGGTTGAATTTGTAAGTCAGAACAGGTATATTTTTGTAAGTGTAACTCCAGCTCTCGCTCTCTCTATATATATATATCTATATATATGCACATACATACATATACACACCACACCACAGCTACCTTTGGATAACACAGAGAAGAGTTAACATCTGATGTTTGTAACTCGGGGACTTCCAGTCTGGTCCTAAGTATCTTAAAAACATCAGTCTGGTTTCCTGCTTTTGACTATTTGATTCATATTTAAGGCAGTGTTTTCTAGAAATAATGCCTTTTGATTGGCCGCAGAACTAGCAGAGAGCAAATCTGAAGTGTCAACTTTCATTGCTGGACCCTGACTCCAGCAGCGTCTTTAGTGAGTACATTAAGATAACACTGGCTGGCAGCTTGGAGCAAAGTACACAGGCCACTTGTGCTGCAAAGAGAAAGGACAAGTCACTAAAAGAAGGCCTTCCTCGCACTCTCTGGAGCTCACCACAGGCATTAACATGTTCTTCGAAGACAACTATGGATACGGTCGGTACATCTTTCTTTATGTTTGGTCCCAGTATGGAGAAGGGTGGCATGGAGGGGTCTTTGGAACAGGATTCTTGCTTGTTTCTTCACTGTAAGTAACAAGTAAATCCAACCCAGGATACAACAGGTAGTTTTCATAGGCACACCAATTGTATATTTCAAAAACACAACAGCAGCAGCAAAGATAGGGGCTGAGCACCCCTTCTTCAAAATGGTTGGTACCAGAAGTGTTTCAGATTTTGGATTCCCCCCTCTTCCCAATATTTTAAAATACCTGTATTTGCATAAATATAAATAGCTATCTTGGAGATGGGAGACAAGTCTAAACATGAAATTCATTTATGCTTCTTATGCACCTCATAAACATAACCTGAAGTTACTTGAATACATATTATTTTTGATATTTTTGTGTATGAAACAAGTTTGTGTACACAGAAGCATCAGAAAGCAAAGGTGTCACTATCTCAGGCACCTGTGTGGACAATTTAGTATTTTGGAGTATTTTGGAATTCTGGGTAAGGGATGCTCAACCTCTGATGCAACACACAAATTGATGCAACCAACTGTCGTTCAGTCAATATTCTCACCCTCCTGCTGGTTAGCATTTTCTAACAAACTCCTGAACATATGTTCTCAGTAGTTGTAATGAAACTTTAGTAAATGTATTTACTTATAACTCTAGGAAGGCAGTTAATGGGACACACTAAGCCTTCTCTTGTGCTCGGTTGCCAGGAAGATGCCACTCTTCTGAACGGTTAGGATATTTTTTTGTTTCATTTAGGTAAAAAGAACAAAACAAGATAGATTATTTCCCAATACTCATGCAAAAGCAGGGATCTTGCATGGGTCTAATAACCCAATAGTTTAGCCTTCCCCAACCTGGTACCCTCCATACAAGTTAGACGACAATTTCAATGGGTTGTAGGTTTTTCGGCCTATATGGCTATGTTCTAGAAGCATTCTCTCCTGATATTTCACCTGCATTTATGGCAGGCATCCTCAGAGGTTGTGAGGACAATTTCAATCATTCCTAAATCACCAGGCCAGTGACGTGGACAGCAAGTTAAGGAAGGCCTCTGTAACCCGTTAATACTAGGATATCAACACATTCATTTCTGTTGTTCAGATCCAAGCTGCAACAAACTCAGGTGGTGGTGAGATCAAGATTCCCAATATGGATTCCTAGATAAGGCTATTACTCACATCATTCCTGATTGCTAATCGCATTGATTGAGGCATCCTTGTGTTGAAACGTAGCAACATCCA
This sequence comes from Anolis sagrei, assembly GCF_037176765.1. NCBI lineage: Eukaryota > Metazoa > Chordata > Lepidosauria > Squamata > Anolidae > Anolis > Anolis sagrei. The sequence goes on along the minus strand of NC_090022.1, from coordinate 56,483,856 downwards.
GGGACTAAGGGTGTGTCTACACTGTAGAATTAATCCAGTTTGATGCCATCTTAAATGCACGGTTCAATAGTGTGTGTTATTGGAAGTTGTGGGTTTACAGTCATGATCGTTAGCCTTCTTTGCTGGATAGTGTTGATGTCTCAACAAACTACAACTCCCAGGATTCCATAGCATTGAGCCAGGGCAGTTAAAGAAAGAGAACAAAGACATGTTTGTGGGACTAAGCCTTTGGCAAGTAAAATAATGCAATACAAAGAATAATTAAGGAACATGTGCAATGACGATCGGAATGGCTATGGTGCACGATTTTTGGATCATGTGATTTTAATATTTATACTAGGATGATTTTAATGCGTCACCTGAATGTTTACATTTTGTTTATGCCTTATGTTTAGTTTTAATTATTTTAAGTCATAGTTATTAGTTATTATGTAGTAATTAGTTATCATGATCTCTTTTTTTATTGTATGTTGGCATTGAATCTTTGCCATTAATATATTGTAAACTGCACTGAGTCTCCCCAGGGGTGAGAAAGACAGTATATAAATATAGTAAATTAATAAATGGTGTCAAACTGCATTAAGTCTTGAGTGTGCGTGCACCCCAAATCTGGAAATTAGTTATCTAGCCAGACTTGAGTGTAATGTCATTTTCATCACAGTCTGATCTTTCTGTGTTGTCAGAATGATTTAAATCTAGACAAATATCATTCACAATCTCCAGAATGCCAATTCCCACCTGTGCTACTTATCATAGCCAGTGATGCGGGAAGATGGATGTGGCACTGTAATAACATCTGGAGGGCCACATTTTTCCTAGCCATGGTTTACAAGCCACACTGGTCAGGAAACTGCAGAAAAATTTATTGTCTCTTTCAGAACAAATGGAAAGTCCTAAGGTGACTATATATACAACTTTAGAAAAGGACACTACATGAATGAAAAAATAATTATAATTATTGGGTTGTTGTGAGTTTTCCAGGCTGTATGACCATGTTCCAGAAGCATTTTCTCCTGACATTTCACCCACATCTATGGTAGGCATCCTCAGAGGTTGTGAGGTCTGTCAGAAACTAGGCAAGTGAAGTTTATATATCTGTGGAATATCCAGGGTGGGAGAAAGAACTCTTGCCTAGTTTCCAACACACCTCACAACCTCTGAGGTTGCCTGCCATAGATGTGGGTGAAATGTCAGGAAAAACTGCTTCTGGAACATGGCCACACGGCCTGGAAAACTCACAGCAACCCAGTGATTCTGGCCATGAGAGCCTTTGACAACACAATTATAATTATTTTATTTTTTACCCTTCCTCTCCTCATATTGGATTTCTGTCCACAAAATAATAATAATAATAATAATAATAATAATAATAATAATGCAAAGACTCCGACACAAGCCAGTCAAGGTGGTCCCAGTGGTGATATGAGGATTTAAAGATTGAACTGCAAAGACTCTGGCACAAGCAAGTAAAAGTGGTCCCAGTGGTGATTGGCATATTGGGTGCAGTGCCTAAAGACCTTGGCCTGCACTTAAACACAATTGGCATTGACAAAATTACCATCTGCCAGCTGCAAAAGGTCACCTTACTGGAATCTCTACGCATTATTCGCCGATACATCACACAGTCCTACACTCTTGGGAAGTGTCCAACGTGTGATCCAATACAACAGCGAGCAGAGTGTTTTCTGTGGACTCAACTTGTTGTATTTATAATAATTATAATAATTATAATAATTATAATAATAATAATAATAATAATAATAATAATAATAATATATCACACAGTCCTAGACGCTTGGGAAGTGTTCGGCTTGTGATTTTGTGATATGAAATCCAGTATATACGTATATCTCGTTTGCTGTGACATACTGTGTTTTTGTTTCAGTAAAATAATAATAATAATCTTTATTTATACCCTGCCATCATCTCCCCGGAGGGGACTCAGGGCAGTTAACATGAGGCCAAGCCCAAAGATAAAATTGTTGTTCATTCGTTCAGTCGTTTTCGACTCTTCGTGACCTCATAGACCAGCCCACGCCAGAGCTCCCTGTCGGCCGTCACCACCCCCAGCTCCTTCAAGGTCAGCCCAGTCACTTCAAGGATGCCATCCATCCATCTTGCCCTTGGCCGGCCCCTCTTCCTTTTGCCTTCCACTTTCCCCAGCATAATTGTCTTCTCTAGGCTTTGCTGTCTCCTCATGATGTGGCCAAAGTACTTCAACTTTGTCTCTAGTATCCTTCCCTCCAGTGAGCAGTCGGGCTTTATTTCCTGGAGGATGGACTGGTTGGATCTTCTCGCAGTCCAAAGCACTTTCAGCACTTTCCTCCAACACCACAGTTCAAAAGCACCTATCTTCCTTCGCTCAGCCTTCCCTAAGGTCCAGCTCTCACATCCGTAGGTTACGACAGGGAATACCATGGCTTTGACTAGGCGGATCTTTGTTGCCAGTCTGATGTCTCTACTCTTTACTATTTTATCGAGACTGGACATTGCTCTCCTCCCAAGAAGTAAGCGTCTTCTGATTTCATGGCCATACAATACAGCAAAATAAAATACAAAATACAAAACAACAAAAATTACATCAGAATGAAATGCATACAGTAGCAAAATAAAATAAATAAATAGAAATAACATAATGGAAAAGCTTTCAAAAGCATTAAACCTTACCAGAAAAAGACAGATGACAACCTTAAGAATGCAAATTGATCAGAATGAGTAGGATTTCTTTTTCTTTCACCTTTCCACTTAATTTTTCCCCCTGAAAAACAATTCAAATTATTTGTGCTGCCTGATCAATAAAAAGGAGTCCTTAAAAGGTGTTAACTTTATGGAAGGTGCTTAGAAAGGAAGTTTTCCTTCTCTTCCACTTAAGAAAAACACTGTTCCCAACATACTGCTAAACAGGACAAAATTAAGTTTATTTTCAGCTCTTATTTTGAATGCAAATTATACAGAGATATCTTATTTGATGCCACAGGGCTTCCCAAATGATGCCTAACATATTGTCGAAGGCTTTCATGGCCGGAATCCCTGGGTTGTTGTAGATTTTTTCGGGCTGTATGGCCATGGTCTAGAGGCATTTTCTCCTGATGTTTCGCCTGCATCTATGGCAAGCATCCTCAGAGGTAGTGAGGTCTGTTGGAACTAGGAAAAGGGGTTTATATATCTGTGGAATGACCACTCTCACAACCACCATGTCAGACTACACAGAGAAGCCATTGAAATACACAAGCATGTGGACAATTTCATCAGAAAGGAAGAAACCATGAAAGTGAACAAAATCTAGCTACCAGTATTAAAAAAAACTCTAAAATTGCAACAGCACAATAACAGAGAGGAAGCAGGTAGCGACATCTAATTACCTCTCAACAAAAGTTTGCTCCAGGCACAGTCAACCCATTGTATGCTAATCAAGGTGGTCAGTTGAAACATTCACACCTAGCTCCAGCAGACAAGAGTCCTTTGTCTCACCCTGGTCATTCCACAGATATATAAACCCTTTTCCCTAGTTCCAACAGACCTCACAACTTCTGAGGATGCTTGTCATAGATGCAGGCGAAACGTCAGGAGAAAATGCCTCTAGATCATGACCATATAGCCCGAAAAAACCTACAACAACCCGATGCCTAAACACTCTAAAAGCACTAGATTCTGGTGGATCTAGGAAGTTAGGCAGGAGGTTATCTTTCAAAGGAAGGAAAGGGCAAAACAACCTGAATAGTGTGACATTCCTACAGACTCTGCCCACCTCCCCATAAGCCAGGCATGGGCAAACTTCGGCCCTCCAGATGTTTTGGACTTCAACTCCCACAATTCCAGGGTTGAAGGGGGGGGAAGGTGCTATTCTTAACGTTCTACGCTTGGTCTTCCAATGGCTCCGCCCCACGAAGCGTTCCCCGCTGCTATTGGCTGAGGGATCGATGACGTCACACGCCTTTCCCCTAAGCTCCGCCCTCGCACTGTCAGCCACGTAAGCCCTCTTTGGGCCTCACCAGCGCAGCGTGCGCATGCGCCTTTCTGTCAAAGCTGAGCCCAGTCAGGGTTGTCATGTTGGCAGGAAGTGGCGCCCGGGCAGGAAGTAGAACTCTTCAGGGCTGCAGGCAGAGCCAGGTGCTGCCTTCTCCTCCTCCTCCTCTTGTTCTCTATTTGGGCCCTTTCCCCTTCCCTCCCTCCTGGTGAGTTGTCTGCCTCCTCTTCCACCACCCCTCCTCTGCCAAGGGACAAGATGCTGAAAAAATTCGACAAAAAGGATGAGGAATCCGGTGAGTAATGCTGGGGACCATGGGTGCATCTATACTGGAGAATTGATGCAGTTTGACAGCACATTAGCTGCCTTGGCTCAATGCTATGGAATCCTGGGAGCTGCAGTTTGGTGAGCCACCATCACTCTTTGGCAACTACAACTCCCATGATTCCACAACATTGAGTTAGGAAAGTTCAAGTGGTGTCAAACTGTATTAACATCATAGCGTAGATGCTCCCCAGATGTAGTTTGGATTTTAGATATTATTATTATTATTATTATTATTATTATTATTATTATTATTTGAAACACAACAAGATGAGTCCACAGCAGATAAGATTATTCTGCTGGCTGTTTAATTAGATCACATGTCAGTCCCTTCTCAAGCCTAAACACTCTAAAAGCACTAGGACTGTGTGATGTATCGGTGAATAATGTGTGCAGATCCCAGTAAGGTGGCCTTCTGCAGCTGGCAGATGGTAATTTTGTCAGCGCCGACTGTGTTTAAGTGCAGGCCAAGGTCTTTAGGCACTGCACCCAGTGTGCCAATCATCACTGGGACCACCTTGACTGGCTTGTGCCAGAGTCCTTGCAGTTCGATCTTTAAATCCTCATATTGTGTCAGCTTTTCCTGTTGTTTCTCTGCAATCCTGCTGTCATCTGGGATTGTGACATCAACAACATTATTATTATTATTATTATTATTATTATTATTATTATTATTATTATGTTTTTGGCATGCTCCTGTCATTTAGGAAGAAATTGAAGTTGTGTTTCTGGGACCAGGCTTTTGGACAACAGACATAGATAGTACTTTGGACATGGAATTGGATATGGAATTGACTGGAATGATGATACGGCTATTAATACTGTTTTTTACTGTGTTAATGAATGTTTTACTTATTGTTTTAATTGTTATTATATTGCTCTGTTATATGTAGTGGCATCAAATTGCTGCCAAATGTAAGCCGTCCTGAGTCCCCCTTCGGGGGTTGAGAAGGAACGGGATAGAAATAAATAAATGTACATGAGATATTTTGGAGACAGGACACACCCCGAAACACCAATTTTATTTATATTTCATATACACCTTATGGGGTCCCCCCAGTGGCTCAGCGGGTAAAACTGCTGAGTTGCTGAACTTTCCAACCCAAAGGTCAGCAGTTTGAATCCAGAGAGCAGGGTGAACTCCCACTGTTAGCCCCAGCTTCTGCCAACCTAGCAGATCGAAAACATGTAAATTTATTTATTTATTTGATGCATTTATTAACCGCCATTCTCAGCCCTTTAGGGCGACTCATGGCGGTGTACAACACATATAAAAAGGCAATTTACCAAGAGGCAATTACAACAACATATTAACAATACAACAATTACAAAATTACACTAAAAATCCGCTTCGTCTCATAGTGGAATCATAACCAATCTCATATTCCTTGTTCCTTTCCAGTCGTCTTTACCACATTTTTATAGCACTTAATTAAATGCCTTCTCGAACAGCCATGTCTTAAGGCTTTTTCGGAAGGACATAAGGGAGGGTGCCTGTCTGATGTCTGCAGGGAGAGTGTTCCACAGCCGGGGGGCCACCACCGAGAAGGCCCTCTCCCTCGTCCCCGCCAGACGTGCCTGTGAGGCAGGCGGGATCGAGAGAAGGGCCTCCCCAGACGATCTCAAGGTCCTCGTGGGCTCGTAGGCCAAGATACGGTCCGAAAGGTATTTTGGGCCGGAGCCGTTTAGGGCTTTGTAGGCCAAAACCAGCACTTTAAATTGGGTCCGGTAGCAAATCGGCAGCCAGTGGAGCTGGGACAACAAGGGCGTTGTGTGCTCCCTGCCTCCCGCTCCAGTTAGTAACATGGCTGCCGCGCGCTGAACCAGCTGAAGCTTCCGGGCCGTCTTCAAGGGCAGCCCCACGTAGAGAGCGTTGCAGTAGTCAAGGCGGGATGTGACCAGAGCGTGTACCACCGTGGCCAAGTCAGACTTCCCGAGATACGGGCGCAGCTGGCGCACGAGCCTGAGCTGTGCAAATGCTCCCCTGGTCACCGCTGAAACCTGGGGATCCAGGCTCAACGATGAGTCCAGGGTCACACCCAAGCTGCGAACCTGCGCCTTCAAGGGGAGTGCGACCCCATCCAGCACAGGCATAAATGTGCATATATCAATAGGTACAGTTCCTGCGGGAAGGTAACGGCACTCCATGCAGTCATGTCAGCCACATGACCTTAGAGATGTCTAGGGACAATACCAGCTCTTTGGCTTAGAAATGAAGATGAGCACCAACCCCCAGACTTGGACACAACTAGACGTAATGTCAAGGGGAAACCTTTACCTTAGACATATAGCCTGAAGTTAATTTTGATACCCAATATTTTAAAATAATTTTGTGCATGAAGCATCAATTAACAATTAATCCATAATCTGGAGTTAGTTTAATACAATGTTGTCTAAGATGAAACAAATGTTTTTATACATCAGCTCATTGGAAAGCAACTCTCTCAGCTGCTCATGTGAATAATTTCAGATTTTGGGGGATTTTGGAAATACAGCTAAGGGATGCTTAACCTGTATTGACAAATCTCTTTATGGAGAACAGGGGACAAGTGTGTAGTTATGGAAGATGTATTTTCACTCCTCAGTACAGAGCACCTCAAAGGAATATACCCTTCCATAGTATATAGTTGCCTATACACACTAAGGAAGAGATATCCCTATCATCCAATAAATGGGCCCAAATTATGCAGACTTTTGTGGTTGATGTTTCTCCAGGGATCAACACTGAACTAATATTGTGTGGGTCTTCTTTCATTCGCTGATAAGCAAATGCCTTTTCCTCACCATTTGGTTCAGTACTCATGAGAGATAAATCTGTAATAGTTGCAAAGTATTTTCTATCTCTTCCTGTTTTGATTTCGCTAATCCTACTTATATATGATGCCTTTGCTTTAGAGGACTATTAAACCGAGCAATTTAAAATAAAGCTGTCTTCTGCACTTATTTTGCCTGTTTCCCTCTGCAATACTGAAAATCCTGATCATAACTGAAATGATGGATCTTGTGCCTATGTTTCTGTGTTTCAGGTGGGGGTTCCAACCCATTCCAACACTTGGAAAAAAGTGCAGTACTTCAGGAAGTAAGTGCCATCACCATTCCAGTCCTTTTTAGTCCCCACTCCTTAAAATGCCACTTTGACATATTCCTGACTCCTCATTCTCTGCTCCTAGGCTCGTGTGTTCAACGAGACACCTATAAACCCTCGGAAATGTGCTCATATCCTCACCAAGATTTTATATCTCATAAACCAGGTAACTGGGGGGATGCCTTTTTATATTTACAATGTGTTATCCTAAAGTCAAACCAAATTGCTCTACTTGTTGAATCCACATAGTATTGCATAGCGATAAAGCATTTTTCTAAGTGTGAATATCTTGGATCTGAAATGCTGTGAACCAGAAGTGTTTCAGATTTTTTTAATTTTGGAATATCTGTACTGGCATATATGTTCGTAATAGATAACTTGGAGAAGGGACCCAAGACTAAACGTGAAGTTCATTTATGTTTCGTATACACCTTATATACATACATATACTCAGTCACCTCTGTGGTCAGTTTTGGAGTATTTTGGATTTTAGAATTCCGGATAAGGTATGCTCACTTTTTGTCAGCAGATTGTGAATTGGTTGCAGTTAATACATCCTTCCTGCCTTTACTCCCCTGGAATGGCTGGGTCATGAAGCAGGCAGCAGCTATGGCATCAAAAGGCTCCAATATGATCTGAAGAGTTTCAGAAATTTATTCCTCATGGAGCACTATGAATCCTATCTGGCCTTTGCTCTCAGCTAAGGTGCAGTCAGCATGAGCTCCACTCTCTTGCTTAAAGGGAGGGCTCTGGGGAAGGTGGCACTAGCTACTGTGCTTTCTGGAGCATTGTTAAATGTGATACTTTTCAGCTTTCAGGCTCACTGACTTGCAAATGGTGATTTTTAATCCCAATTCAGGGGGAGCATCTTGGTGTGATGGAAGCCACTGAATCCTTCTTTGCAATGACGAAGTTGTTCCAGTCCAATGATGTAAGTGCTCTGCTTATGTACTTTGTATTTCCCTAGGGAACTGGAAGAGCGTGAAAGCATTGTTCTTTTTGTACAGCCTTAGTCAACAATAGAGCTTGGAAAACTTTCTTTTTTGTTGGTAACGGACTGAAGCTTCCAGAGTAGTAGGCAGGCTGGGATGTTTTGGGGGGTTATAATCCAAACTAGGAACCCCCGGTGGCACAGCGGGTTAAACCGCTGAGCTGCTGAACTTGCTGACCGAAAGGATGACTGTTTGAGTCCAGGAAGCAGGGTGAGCTCCCGCTGTTAGCCTCAGCTTCTGCCAACCTAACAGTTTGAAAATATTCTAATGTGAGTAGATCAATAGGTACCAATTCAGTGGGAAGGTAACGGCGTTCCATGCAGTCATGCCGGCCACTTGACCTTTGAATTGTCTATGGGCAACACTGGCTCTTCAGCTTAGAAATGGAAATGAGCACCACCACCCCAGAATCAGACACAACTAGACTTAATGTCAAGGGGAAACCTTTACCTTTATTAATCCAAACAAATAACCTTTCAAAGTTCTGGGTCAGCAAATTGTTTTGCCTAGAGACTATTTTGGCAAATTTGAAGGTGGAAGGATGAAACACCATGCCTCCCTGAAATCCCTGAACTTGCATGCTTCTTTCGTTGGCTGAAAATATCTCTTATCTAATATATTATTAAAAACAACAGGGGATTTTCTCAATCAAAGACAACCCAGGAGCCTAATGCTAGCATAATAGAATGTGAGAATGAAATTTAAAAGTATCTACAGCCATTACAAAAAATTATAAAGAATTCCAGAATTCCACAAAATACACCAAGAATTAAAAATACATGAAACATAAGAACATAAGCTAATGCAGAAAGTCAGCATGCGTAGAACACTACTAAAATATATATAACACTGTATTTAAAAATAAGCTCAGACTGGATAAATACAGTTTGTCCTTCCAGTGTTGGTCGTAGATATTGTTTTCATTTCATTGCATTACCATGTTCTGTTACCTTCTACTACTAGGACTGCTGACCGAAAGGTCAGCGGTCTGAATCCAGGAAGTGGGGTGAGCCCCCTTCTGTCAGCTCCAGCTTCCCATGCGGGGACATGAGAGAAGCCTGCCACAGGATGGTAAAACATCCAGGTGTCCCTTGGGCAACGTCTTTGCATATGGCCCATTCTCTCATACCAGAAGCGATTCGCACTTTCTCAAGTTGCTCTTGATGTGAAAAAAATACTATTATTATCCAGTTGCAGTCCCCACAGTATAAGGAAGGCATTCCAGCAGTAGAACTTGTGATGGTGACCACTGGCTTTCAGGAGCCATGGCGCTCTTGTGTGCTAACACTATTTATGCTTGTTCTTCATGACAGCCAACCCTCCGCAGAATGTGTTACCTCACCATCAAAGAGATGTCCAACCTCTCTGAGGATGTCATCATTGTGACTAGCAGGTGATTCTTTCCTGAGTGTTCCTCTGAGTGGTTGCTTTTTTTGGATGCACATGTATCTTTCAGTGAGATCCTTTTAACCTTGTAAACAGGCATGGGGTGGATGTGCCACTTCCACTTTTTCGAATTCCGCACTCTCACACTCTGCGGAAATTATAAAGACACTTGTAAATTTTGGAAAGTTCATGTTTAGAAAAGAATAGAGAAAAAAATAAAACTCTCCATTGTTTGCAGTGGCCAAATTCAACTAGAGCAGATACTTCCAATATGAAAAGGATACAGATGTACTTGCCCACCACGAGATTGTTAAATATAAAGAGCCTCTCAGAACAATGCTAGTAGCACTTCTGTTGTCATTTCTGCTGCCTTGAGGATGGCACTCTGTCCAGAGCAGTAGTTGATGGAGTCTAAAATAAATATTTCCTTTTTCTTCAATACCTGTCTGTGTTCATACCTGTTTATGTCTGTATATTTACATAAGGGGAAAATGAAATCTACCATGGAGTTAGTATATTTCTCTTGATGTAGAGAAGATACTTACATCATTTTAGAAATCTTGCTGCTACTGCTTATTCTGTGTTTGTATGAATGAAAGCTATGGTATACATGAACAATGCTAAAATCTTATTCCTTTTATTTTAATCCAGTTTAACCAAAGATATGACTGGAAAGGATGACAATTACAGAGGTCCTGCTGTGCGAGCACTTTGTCAGATAACAGACGTAAGTATTTATCTGCTGCTTCCATTTGTCTGGATTTCTTTCTCACTACAGTCCTGGATGGTTTTGTTTTGGGGGTTTTTTTTTTTGGGGGGGGGGGGTTGGACATTTCACAACCTATCTTGAATTACTATGTTATTGGACTTCGGTATCAAAAAATGACTTTACAATCAAATAAAACATTTATCAAAAAACTAGAATGAAACTCTAAACCAAATTTCTCTGAAACAAATGTTGCTCTACTATAAACTTGCATCAAAAATGCATACACATAATAATAATAACAACAACAACAACAACAACAATAATAATGGATTTCGTATTACAAAAGCACAAGTGAAACACTTCCCAAGCGTCTAGGACTGTGTGATGTATTTTCGAACGATGCATGCAGATCCAAGTAAGGTGGCCTTTTGCAGTTGACAGATCATGATTTTGTCAGTGTTTATTGTTTCCAGATCCAGGATATTTGCTGTGACATACAGTGTTTTTATGTCAGTAAAATAATAATAATAATAATAATAATTTATTTGTAACCCACCCTATCTCCCTAGGGAGACTCAGTTTCCAGCAAAATATGACAAACATTCAATGCCATAATAAACAATAAAAACAAAACAAACCATAATAAAGGATCACATTTTATAGAGAAATGTGATTTTAGTATATTTTGTGCTATTATTATTATGTTTATTTATACCCTCCTTTTTCTCTCCACAAGGGAGACTTAAAGTGGATTTATAGGAGTTATAAATCATTATCAAGATTTCTGAAATGGTTGCTGCCAAAAACAACCTGAAAGGAGATTTATGTAGTAGATTTTCATTACTAACCTTGAAAAAAATAGCATAAACAATGGTTTTCTATTTGGACTAAGAATTAGGAAATCAGGATATTATATGCAACATTTGATTCAGAAATTTAGAAAAAAATCGGTCCATCTCAGAATAAGGATATTTCAGCGTGTATCTGTATACTTCCGTTCTTTGTTCTTTACACTCCCTTCCTTGTTCTTGTTTGGCTTTCCTTCTCTTCCCCCTTCCATGTTTCTTGCCTTGTTTGATCCCTTTTTATTTGCTTTTCCCAGAAGTTCTGCCAGATTTCTTCCCTCTAAAATTTTGTCTCTTGTTTTGTCTTCTCTGCAGACTACAATGCTGCAGGCCATTGAGCGCTACATGAAGCAGGCAATTGTTGACAAAGTGCCCAGCGTATCCAGTTCGGCCCTCGTGTCATCTTTGGTATGTAAGCCCATTGAAAGTCCCTGAGTTACCTCATACTGACCATTCATCTGTAATAACAGTAGAGACATTTTTGAATTGAAAAGGCTTAAAGGACTATTTACAGATCCCAAAAACAAAAAGTCTTGAACAATCTGTGATATATGCATAGAGATATGAGGATGATACACTGACTCTAAAGTATTTCAGTTGCTCACTAGTTTACGGAGAGGAGGAGGAATAGACAATGAGAGACCACTTCTGGACCTTTGGTTGAGAAAAATTAATGTATTTGGGCTCTGTCAGTCCATGTGAGCCCAGCTACCATCACTGGCCACACAATCAACCCATATAACTATGTCTACTTCGTTTGGTTTCTGTAAATCAATGTGGATGTTTTATTTCAGATTTTATGCCACTCTATATTTTTGTTTGATTATGTTATGTTTAATTTATTGATGTTAGGTTCTAATGTTGTTTTCATATGTGGGGTTATTTCTGGATTATTATGCTGGCGGTTGTTTGTTTTATTGAGGCATTGAATGTTTGCCTTTTTGTATGTTGGAATCCACCCTGGATCCCTCTGGGGAGATAGGGCAGAATATAAATTAACATTTTTATAATTATAATTATTATATTAGATGTATGTAAAATATTTGCTCCATCAAGTTCTTTTCAGAGCTGATAAAACTTATTTTGTTGAAGTCTCAGAATCTCCCAGCCAGCAGCTGAGAATTACCCAACAACATAACTTTTACATGTTCTTGATTTTTAAAAGTAGATTTACCAAAGATCCTGTGCTACCTGGATTGAGCACTAGAGATGAATGCAATTCCCATTTGTACAACTGTAGGCTTTCAGTTCATGCATTCCATAAAATAGAAAACAAATATATTTGACAAGCCAAATGCATATTTTCGTCCATGGGACTGTGAATGCATCCATTTGAAAAATGACTTTGACAATTCTGTCAATTCCTGGTTGTGATACAATGCATATAATAAAGATTGCTTTAAACCTTTCTGGACACAATCTTTGTCTTACTGTGAATGGCTCCTTCTTGGTTTACCTATTCCTGATGTGTCCTCCTGGTTTTCTTCTTTCACAGCACCTTCTGAAGACCAGTTTTGATGTGGTGAAACGTTGGGTGAATGAAGCTCAGGAAGCAGCTTCAAGTGACAATATCATGGTCCAGGTAAGAACCACATTAAGGCCACATTGTATGTATTATGGCACAAGGTTTTAGCTGTGTCTCTATATGCCAAGGATATCAATCTGATGTTAATCCCATTTCCTCCTTTGCTTGCTCCTTCCAGTATCATGCTCTCGGTTTGCTGTATCACATACGCAAAAATGACCGCTTGGCTGTCAACAAAATGCTGAACAAGTTCATGCGTCATGGCTTGAAGTCACCTTTTGCCTACTGCATGATGATCCGGGTGGCCAGCAAACTCCTAGAAGAAGAGGCAGGAGGGTGAGGATGCTTCCACACCTCAGAAAATCATTCTGTGGGACAGCCACCAAGGGGAAATGACACCAGGGGAAGGGATGTTGAAAGATATGCATGGCAATTAATATTCTGGGGGAGGGGGGCATAATAAGGACACTGGAGTTGGGTGGTGGTGTGCAGCCAAATGCACAAATGTTCCACTACCTTTGAAAGGTCATGAACCTGAAAACATGGATGTTCAGACAGGCCTTTGACCTTGAGTAGGCTGAATGGGTCCATATGAAGCTGACACTTGGCACCTGTGAATTGATGTTGGATAGTTTTATCTACTGTTGTTCTAAAATTGTATTGTTTTGATTTTATGCTACATAGGTTGACGGGGGTAGTTGTTATAATTTTATGTGACTTGTTTTTTCTTTTGTACCATTTATACTGGTTGAATGTTATATCTGCACCCTGGAGTGCTTTATAAGCCACCCTGAGCCCCTTCGGGGAGATGGTGACAGGATATAAATAAAGTATTATTATTATTATTGGTGATGTTGTTGTTGTTGTTGTTGTTGTTGTTAGTGGAATGTCAAGCTCACCCCTGGTGCAACATGCCAGTCAGTATCAGCTCATCAGCTTCTAAATCATGTAGTTGGCATCCATGAACCCAATTCTTCCCCTCTTTTTTTTTTGTCCTAGCCGTGACAGTCCCTTGTTTGACTTCATTGAGAGCTGCTTGAGGAACAAGCATGAGATGGTGGTCTATGAAGCTGCATCTGCCATTGTTAACTTGCCTGGCTGCACAGCCAAAGAACTTGCTCCTGCTGTGTCTGGTAAGTCCTTTGCTTTTTCATTCTTAAATTCAGGCTCAGGCATAGAAATCATGCAGCCCTCTGGATGTTGGCAAGTTGCAACTTGCAGAAATGCTAACCACCAGTATACTCAAGTGATGAGGAATGCTGGTAGTTGCAGTTCAACAGCACTGGAAGGCTGCATGATTCCAACACCTATTGTCATTGCTGAGACTCATCAATTGACTTGACGTCTGCATCTGGGTTTAGTGATAGTAATATGAAAAATCGTCCTTTCAAGAGAAGACTCTCTTGTGCTGTATTCATTGTAAGATTGCCAAGCTTTTGTGGTCTTGGTGCATATTTTGGAGCAGGCTGTACAGCAGAGCAGTATCAATACAGTGATATGTTGACATTTTGTTTTGAGATGGTGGTACATTAAAGCAATAAAAATGCAATAAAATACACTTGCATACTGATCACAGCAAAAAGGGAAGCTCTAGTTTAAGTAGTACAAAGAGAGAAAGGCTACAAAGAGTATATATCAGCAAGGAGTAGAGATGTGAAGGTTTGGGCAAACTTTCTGTTTCTAAAAAGTTCTGTTTCTGTTTCTCCTTAATCTGCCTGTCCACTCCCTTTCCATCTCACCCTTGACTTTCACATCTCTAAGTAGGAGACAACTTGTGCAAATATCTTGCTGTCTCCAACTGAAAGTTTAGAATAGGGATGGGGGTGTTCCAATTTTTCTGGACTGCAAATCCCATCATCCTTCACCATTAGCTGTTCAAGCTAGGGATGATGAAGATGAATTTCAACAACACTTAAAGTTTTCCCCACCTATGGCCTTGGGAGCAACAGGAAAAGCAGTACATAAAGCAGTCTATTCCAGGCAATATAGAAATATTTATAAATAAACCAGGATGTTCCTCTAGTCTGCTGAATGAATGAGAACTCACTTGTCTCCTCTCCAAATCCCCTGCCTTTCAGTGCCTTCCTTTTATTCAGGCTGTTACAGCTGCTACATTAAGCATTTAGTTCTGTCCCTAATAAAACTGATGTTTTTTTACAGTGTTGCAATTGTTCTGCAGTTCACCCAAAGCCGCCCTTCGTTATGCAGCTGTTCGAACTCTCAACAAGGTAAGAAGGGCCTGTGAAGTTCATGACTGATTTAGTTGGTTTACTTGGCTGGGTTATAATGTGTGGCAACAGCACAGCCTTGGAATGCGAAGGTGTTATTGGCCTTAGTAAGCCACCTTGAGTCACCTTCAGGCTCAGAAAGGTGGCATACAAATGCAGTAAATACATAAATAAATAAATTAGTATTTGTCTTGAAGTATTTAGACCCACAACTCTCATCACACATATTCAACATGACAAGACTCTTTGTTTTCAAGAGACCATGTTGAAGAATCGAAACTGCCATCTGAGAGACATAGGAAGGCGGGGGACACACTGACCAGATATATATTCTATCATTTTGTAACTAGAAATACTCAGTATGATCCATTGTGCTAAAAGTGTGAGCTTTGAAAAATTCACATGGCTTGCAGCGTTCTGGAAACTATAGCCTAAAAACAGTAACTTTCCCAGTCTTCACCCCAGGCATGTAAATGGTGATGGTGTTGCTTTGGAGGATGAGGAAGAGGGGGAGAATAAGAATAAGAAGCTGCTTTTAAGTGAAGCCAGGCACTTATGGATACAGAAGAATGGGAAATTTTAGATTGATTTTAACTTTCGATGTTCAATAATATGGAAAGTTTTTAAGGATTATTGAACCTCTAATACTTGTTTAGTGACAGTTATTTAACTATTTGTACGTATATTGTTAAATGTGATGTAAGCAGTCTTGGGTCTGTCCTGGAGAAAGGCGGCATAGAAATCTCCGTAATAATAATAATAATAATAATAATAATAATAATAATAATAATAATTGTTTTCATGTCAGGAGCGACTTGAGAAACTGCCAGTCGCTCCTGGTGTGAGAGAATTGGCCGTCTTCAAGGACGTTGCCCAAGGGATGCACAGATATTTGATGTTTTACCATCCTTGTGGGAGGCTTCTCATGTCCCTGCATGGGAAGCTAGAGCTGAGACGTGAGTTCACCTCGCTCCCCAGATTTAAGCTGCCAACCTGTTGGTCAGCAGTCATGCCAGTACACCGGAGGCACCATAATAATAATAATGAGAAGAAGAAGAAGAAGACCAGAATTGAAAAATCAGCTGATGACCCAAAATACAGACTGTGCAAGGAAGCTGATGAAAGAAAACCACACAAACAGAGGCACAACACTCTGACCCAAATGATTCATTGGAACTTACGTCACAAGTACCACCTACCAGTAGTAAAGAACAGGTGGGATCATAAACCTGCAAAGGTAGTGGAAAATGAACACGCAAAAATACTGTGGGACTTTCGAATCCAGACTGACAAAGTTTTGGAACACAATACACCAGACATCACAATTGTGAAAAAGATAAAGGTTTGGATTATTGATGTCGCCATACCAGGTGACAGTCACATTGAGAAAAAACTCAGCCGTTATCAGGACCCCAAAATTGAACTGCAAAGGATCTGGCATAAACCAGCACAGGTGATCCCAGTGGTAATCGGCACACTGGGTGCCATGCCGAAAGATCTCAGGCGGCATTTGGAAACAATAAACATTGACAAAATCATGATCTGTCAACTGCAAAAGGCCACCTTACTTGGATCTGCACGCATCATTCGAAAATATATCACACAGTCCTAGACGCTTAGAAAGTGTTCCACTTGTGATTTTATGATATGAAATCCAGCATACAGATCTCGTTTGCTGTGACATACTGGGGTTTTTTTGTTTCAGTAAAATAATAATAATAATAATAATAATAATAATAATAATAATAATAATATAGTAGTAATAATAAATATCCAGGCTTGTAAGATCACCCATCTTGCATCAAGTGAATTATTTTGCTTCTCTTTCCTATCTGTTAGGTTGCTATGAAGCACCCGTCTGCTGTGACTGCCTGTAACCTTGACTTGGAGAACCTAGTGACAGATTCCAATCGCAGCATCGCCACCCTAGCCATCACAACTCTCTTGAAAACTGGCAGTGAGAGCAGCATCGACCGTCTCATGAAGCAGATCTCCACCTTCATGTCTGAAATCTCAGATGAATTCAAGGTATAGAAAGAATTTATATAGAAAGGGTTGAGAGTGTTAATGTGAGTTCCAAGTCCAGTTGTTCAGGACTCTTGTTCTCCTCCCTAATTCTTTTTGCCAGGTCGTGGTGGTCCAGGCTATCAATGCCCTCTGCCAGAAGTATCCCCGCAAGCATGCAGTCCTCATGAATTTCCTCTTCACCATGCTCCGGGAGGAGGTAAGCATAGCTGTTTGGGATGTCATTGTTTTTCACTTGAGCCACACTTTGTTTTAGGGGCTTTATGCTGTGAAGTAAAACAGGGCAGAAACAGTAGTAGACTTAATGCTGCTGTAATTTACATTTTCAAGTCTGGCCATTAAGCTACTTTGAATACATGGTTGTCAATACAAACCAAACCTGGCTTCCATTTCCTGCAGAAAAATAGTGTTGCTGCTTATGCTGTGCATACTTTTTATACCTATTGCAGTGAGTTCTCATGCAGTCTCCACCAGCCATGCTGATTAGGAAAGATGGGAGTTGTAGTCACATTTATCTGGGGAGTACCAAATTGGAGGATGTTGATGCATAATATTTATTAATGAACCTTTTCCAAGGTTATTTCTTCTATAGTCTTTTCCATTTTTGCCAGAGTGAAGTTATATATACAGTCAATTATGGATTCCTTTTGATTAGAGCTACAGAGCCCTTTTTGAAGGAAAAGATTCTTGTGAAGCCCCAAGAAACTTTTAGACACAGGGGTCACATTGCATTTTTAAATTTGAGAGATGGGCCGGACCAGTGGCAAATGGATGGAGAATGCTTGCATGAACTAATTGGGGAAAAAGCATAAGCAAATCCCTATGCACACTGCACATATCTTGTTTATAGTGCAAAAAGAAAGAAAGAACAATACAATATTGAAAATGAATAACAATTTTAACCAACATAAGCTTAACAGTATTTCAGAGGAAGAACCTAGGAGCCATCCAGCCTTTGCAATAATAATAACAACAACAAAAACAAAAACAATAGCTTACATGATACGAGGATTTAAAGATTGAACTGCAAAGACTCTAGCACAAGCCAGTAAAAGTGGTCCCAGTGGTTATTGGCATACTGGGTGCAGTGCCTAAAGACCTTGGCCTGCACTTAAAAACAATCAATGCTGACAAAATTATCATCTGTTATCTGCAAAAGGCCACCCTACTTGGATCTATACACATTATTTGCCGATACATCACACAGTCCTAGACACTTAGGAAGTGTCTGACATGTGATCCAGTACAAAAGCAGTGATCTTGTTTGCTGTGTACTAATCTTGTTGCATATCAAAATAATAACAATCATTATAGTAGCAACCCCAGGGGCCACCAAGTACAATCTGCTTCGGCCTTGCAGTAAAAACACAGTCAAAGTATCCCCAACAGATGGCCATCCGGCAATTGCAACAACAACAACAACAATAGTTGGAGCAACCCAGGGCACATGCATTCCAACCTCCTTCTGGCTTGCAGGAAAAGCACAAAGTGATGGTGGGGAGGCTTTGCAGGTTGCAGCAGGGGAGGGGACAGGAGGCCCCATAGTCTGTGCCAGTGGCAGAGAAGTCCCATAGGCTGTCCTGGCAGCAACAGGGCTCCACAGGCCGTGTGTTTCCAGAGGCCCCCATGTAGCACAGTTTGAGAACCATTACTCTTGATCATTCCTATAGGGAGGCCACAAACAGGCATTGGCTATTTTTCCATCACTATCCTAAAATTTCATCTCTTTTTAAATTATCTGATGCAGCATCTGTCTTTCAATACTGAATACCTAGCCTCCATTGATTTTTAACTATCACTACACAGCTGTTTCACAAGAAAGGACTTGGGGTTTGATTACATTAAACCTATATAGGCAGAATTATCTTGCCTCCCACACAATCTTTTGAATTTCGTTTTCATCAGGACAATCTAATTCAGGTACATTCCAGTTTCAAAGTTCCTCCCACACAGTCTTCCAATCTAATGGCTCCAGGACAGAAATTGAAAAGGCCTACAATGTCAAATACGGGCCAGTGTTTAGAAAATGCCTACTTCGTTGCAGAACTTGGAGAAGCTGTTTCCCTTGTAAAGCAAGGGATAAATTCTTGTTAGAACCCACCCACCCCACCCCACACACACACACACACACACCCACACACCCACATACACACACAGACCCACACAGATCACAGTAAAACAAAAGCCATTGTTCTCCATTTAGCATTTCTCTTGTTTGCATTTTGCTTCCTAGGGAGGCTTTGAGTACAAGAGAGCCATTGTGGAATGTATCATCAGCATCATTGAGGAGAACTCTGAGAGCAAAGAAACCGGCCTCTCCCACCTGTGCGAGTTCATTGAGGACTGCGAGTTCACTGTCCTGGCCACCCGCATTCTCCACTTGCTGGGCCAAGAAGGACCCAAGACAAACAACCCTTCAAAATACATCCGTTTCATTTACAACAGGGTTGTTTTGGAACATGAAGAAGTTCGGGCAGGTACATCTGGTAGAAAAGTCTCTGTCGCAGGAACAGAAGAATTTCTCTTAGACAGAGTCAGGTTTTTGGCCAGTATGGCTCAGGTGTCACCATGACTTGCAATCTCTCTCTCTAGCATTTCAGCCAAGAGTTTCTCCAGCTTTATCTGGAGATGCCAGAGACCAAACCTGGAATGTTTGGCATGAAACGCAGGTGCTTTACCAGTGAACTACGGTCTTTTTCTTTCCTGCTCTTTACCACAATTTTGACTTCAAAACCAGATTGGGTACATAATAATTTGCTGCTGGTGATTTGGATTCAAATTTTAAAACTGGAGTTTTGCTTGAGCCAAAGAGATTATCAAAACAGATTTCTAATGAAAGGGTGGGCCAGTTTTTTCCCCATGAGAACATATAAAGGGCTCTCATTGATTCCCCCAAAAGTTTCATGTGATGCAGTGGAAGCATGCTTGGCCCATAACCCTTTGTTGGGGAATTTGAGCTGTTAGGTTCAAAAATAATCCTCAATTGGGGTGAATCTACTATAAATATAGCAGAGTACCAGAAGTAAACTTCATAACCAGCCAAAACTTACGTGTGGTGAGCTAGGATAAGCTGCCTCTCCATAGGATGGCACAGGATTGCAGTGTCAGAACTTAAGGTTCAAAAATATTTATTGAAGTAAAAGAAGTACAATCTAGATAGAAAAGGTCATGGATCTAAATAGCTTACTAAATTTCATATTCTAAGAAGGTAAAAGGTAAAAAAGTTTTTAAAAATCCATGCAACGTTCAGGAGTGATATCGGCCTATAGTTTTTCACACAGTTTTCGTCCGAGCCTTCCTTGGGAATAAGGA
This sequence comes from Anolis sagrei, assembly GCF_037176765.1. NCBI lineage: Eukaryota > Metazoa > Chordata > Lepidosauria > Squamata > Anolidae > Anolis > Anolis sagrei. Next base: position 56,463,458 of record NC_090022.1, on the reverse strand, counting down.
TCACCGTCGCCTCCTGCCATGACTCCGGGATTCTTGCCTCTAGCATAACGTTATTAAATATTTCTTTTAAGTGAGGAATTAATTCCTCCTGGAATTTTTTATAATAAATGGCAGTTATCCCATCAGGGCCTGGTGCTTTCTCATTAGCAAGATTTTGTATTGCACTGCTAATCTCCTTCTCCTCTATTTGTTTATTAAGATTTCCTCTCTGTGTCTCCGTTAGTCTTTCCGGCTTATGCTTGCCGAGATACTTCACTATGTCCTCTACCTGTATTTTATCCGCTTTGTATAACTCTTTATAAAAATTACTAAACTGATTCCTTATCCCGTCTTCTTCCACATAGCTGATCCCATCTTTAATGATTTTAGTTACATATTGGGCTTGTCTTTTTTCCAACCTTTTTCTTGCTAATAGTTTACCTGGCTTATTGGCCTGGGCGAAGTACTTTACCTTCAGAAATTTAAGATTTTTTGCAATCTGCTCTAGTTGTGTTGAATTCCACTGCTTTTTCAGGGCCTCTAACTCCAGTTTTATCTTCTTATTTCCTGGCTTCTTCTTAAATAGTCTTTCTTTATTCTCTATTTCCTCCTGTAGAGCCAATTGAGTTGCTATTCTTAATCTGTTACGGATTGCTCCTTGTTTAATAAAGTGTCCTCTAATCACCGCCTTGCTGGCGTCCCACACTACCTCTGGCTTAGTTTCCTTATTTCCATTGATTTCAAAATATTCCTTGATTTTATTCCTGTAAAATTCTACATCCTCATCTTTTTTCAATAAAAATTCATTCAATTTCCAGGTTCTCTGATATTTTGGTCCTTGAAACTCTACCACGATAGGACAATGGTCCGAATGAATTCTTGGTAGAGTCCTGATCTTATTTATTTTCGTTACTATTGAGTTTGATGCCCAGACCATATCAATTCTAGTCCAAACATCATGTCGATCTGAATAGCATGTAAAGTCCCTTTCTCTGGGGTTTCTAACCCTCCAGGCATCCTGTAAAAAATAGTCTTTCTTCACTTTAAGAAAGCTCTCTGGGAGTCTCCCAGCATTTATCTGTTTCCTGCTTTTCCCGGACCTATCCACCGTGCAGTCTAGGACCCCATTAAAATCCCCTAACAAGATCAGGTTTTCAAATGATTGTTCCGCTAATTTTTTGTTTAGTGTCTTTATAAAATTAGTTTTTGGCCCATTAGGCGCATATAGGTTACAGATCAGTGTCTCTTGATTGTTTATACATGTTTTTATACCTATTAATCGGCCCTCTTCATCCTTAAAGGCCAGAGTGGCTTTGCAAGTGTCCTTCACATAGATCACCACTCCCCTTTTTTTTTTGTAGCGCCAGGGAGTGGAACTCTTTTCCTAGCTGGGGTTGTTTTAGGAGCCTACTATGTTTGGTAGTCACATGTGTCTCTTGTAACGCAATAAAGTCATAGTTTCCTTTTTTTAAAGTTTTGAAAATAATTTTCCTTTTATTTAGTGTACAAGTATTATTTACCTCGCGGACTGTTGGGAAGTCCACTTGTCACATGTTACATGTATGTGTATCCTATACCTATCGTTCTCCTCCCCACTTCCCGTTCCCTCCCCCCTCCCTGCTAGTTAGAGGGTTGAACCCACTGAGGTAACAACATCAAAGCTTGAGACAAGGGAGATTCCTAATGTACCTGTAATTTGTAAGTAATTGTATAATGTATGGTGATTTGGTGATGTACAATATGTAAAAATCCACAATAAAAAAAAAAAATCCATGCAACTACATTTTGCCTAGAGAGAGAGGCAAAATGTGCATCCTCACTGAAAGGAAGGAAAAATAGAAAAGATTGCCCAGGGCAATAAAAATACCTTTAAAAAGGAAGTTCCCTCACAGAAACTCCATTGCTACATCTTCAAAGGGGGAGGAGACAGTGGCAAGGAGGGGGAGGAAAGACAAAGCCCTTTTTGGTAACCATGCATAGGAATGTGGGGGAGGAATCCCTCAACCTAAGGTGCAGGAGGTTCCCAAGACCAATTTTAAAAAGGGTGGTCTGAGGAATTTGAAGTCATAAAAACAACAGCTGGGGAAAGCACATAGGGACTTAAAGATCCTCCCGGATGGCCTCTGTCATTGATCACTCTCCTTTCCTCCTCCCCCCCCCCCTCCAATTTGTTTGCAGGTGCTGTGAGTGCCCTTGCCAAGTTTGGAGCTCAGAATGAAGAGATGCTACCCAGCATCCTTGTGTTGCTGCGGAGGTGAGCTAGCATAATTTGGGAAAGCCAGCACAAATATTTGAGTAACAGTGTTTCTTTAGTCTTGTAGCACAGAGCCAGAAGGACAGAGCTCTCCCTTGGAAAAGAAGGTCTGTTTTGCAGCAGGGATATCCCTGAATGAAACCAAGCCAAGTGCACAATCTAAACTGGTTTTGATCATGATTGCTGGTGCTGCATGAAACGAGAAGGGCCTCTGAATAATATAGACAACAGAAGTCTGACATGATGTGGAATAGTACTGAATTTTCCAAGCAAGCAATCCACAAACCTGCCATATTTCTCTGTAAATGAGACAACTCTTGGTGTTCTTCTGGCATTGAAGAGCTGATCTGAATGTTCTGGGCTATTATTTTAGATTGGAGTCCTTGTGGACAACAAGTTAAACATGAGCCAACAACGTAATTTGGTGCCTAAAAAAGTCATATCATGGTTCAAAGAATTGATTTCTTTATCCTTAAAGAAAAAGGTAAAGGTTTCCCCTTGACATTAAGTCTAGTCGAGTCCAACTGTGTGTGTGTGGGGGGGGGGGGGGGTGCTTATCTCCACTTCTAAGCCAAAGAGCTGGCATTGTCCATAGACGCCTCTTAGATTATGTGGCCAGCATGACTGCATGGAGCACCATTACCTTCCCACCAAAGTGGTACCTATTGATGTATTCAAATTTGCATGTTTTCAAACTGCTAGGTTGGCAGAAGCTGGAGCAAACAAAGGGAACTCACCCCATCCCACGGATTCGAACCGCTGACCTTCTGGTCAGCAAGTTCTGCAGCTTAGCAGTTTAACCCGCTGCTCCACCCCGGTCCCCTTTATCCTTAGCTGCACTTAAAATTTCCACCTAATGCAGATTATACCTGTCCTCTTAATGGTCTCTTTTCAATGCCAAAAAATAATCTTTGGGAGCTCGTAATACTTGTTTGTCTTCCAGAAATTATCTGCTTGGTGCTTATTATATATGCTGCCAACCCATCCTGGCAATCCATATTGTCACATTTCCTAACTATCTGGATTGAATGTAATTTTCTGGATGAGTCTGTGAGAATCTCAGTGCCTCCCACTGAACAGAACATTCTGGCTTTGATTCCAGGTGTGTGATGGATGATGACAATGAAGTGAGAGACAGGGCCACCTTCTACCTGAGCGTCTTGGAGCAGAAGCAAAAGGCCCTCAACGCTGGTTACATTCTGAATGGTAATTGACAGAGATGGAGGGGAAAATTAATCTAGAGGTTTTTAAAGTCTGAAATCCCTCTCACTGCCAAAACACATAATGATGCAAAACAGACAAGTCTCAAGAAGGCTTACTCATAAGATTTGATGGTTAAACAAATCATAGGTGCTGCCTTTTGGTTTATTAGCAGATTTAGGGTTTGCATTTGCATTGAATCCTCTCTAAAGATAGCTTCTGGGGGTCCTTCCAGACAGGCCCTATATCCCAGGATCTGATCCCAGGTGTTCTGCTTTAAACTGGATTATATGAGTCCACACTGCCATATAATCTGGGATAAACAGAAAACCTGGACTCTGATCCTGAGACATAGGGCCTGTCAGGGAGAGCCCTGAGTTGCTTAACTACAGCAAGAAATTGGTTAGTGCAACTTTTCTCAACCCAAGGCATTTTATACTTGTGTAAGAGTTGCCTCCAATGATGTAGATCAGCTAGTGACCCTTTTTATTGTTTATAATCTCTCCAGCAATCTTGAACTCATTCTATACTTAACTTTTCTGACTTTCTCCCATTTTTGAACTCCTCTTTGGTGACTTCCCCCTTTTTTCCATTTCTAGTACATGCCCCTTTGAAATTGCAGCTCAGTTGACAGTCATCCATTTATTTATTTATTTATTTATTTATTTATTTGCTAGATTTGTATACTGCCCTTCTCAACCCTGAAGGGGACTCGGGGCAGTTCATAGTGTTAGCAACAATTCAGTGCCATCGATAAAACCCTAATAAAACATTAAACATTATTAAACACATCACATAAAATAACATCACTTATCACACAGAGACATAGCCGTCGTCATAAACAGCCCTGGGTCATTGCACTTTCAACTTTAACTTTAAATATTCCTATGATGGGCCGAACGCTTGGTTCCACAACCAGTTCTTTAGCTGTCTCCTCAAGGTCAGGAGGGAGGGGGCCAACCTGATCTCACTCAGGAGGGAGTTCCACAGCCATGGGGCCACCACCAAGGAGGCCCTGACCCTTGTCCCCACCAGCCGCATCTGTGAGGCCAGTGGGGCCAAGAGCAGGATTTCCCCGGAAGAACTTAAATCTACAAACTCGTTCCATTCTGTCATTTGTTCTAGTTTCTTTAGCTGCCTCCCATTTTTCCTCATTAAAAGTATTTGGAATTGTTCCTTCAGTTATGTCACTTTTAAGAAATGACTTTATTATTTATTTTGAACACTTTTACCCCGCCCTTTTCAACCCCGGGGGGGGGGGCGCTCAGGGCAGCTTTCCATCATGAACTCCTTTCTCTTTTAGCATTCTTAGGTTCAAGCCTAATATTTCCGTAATTTTACTGAAATCATCTTTCTCGAAGTCTAAAATGCATGCCTGACTGTGCTTATCTTTACCTTTCTGCTGTAAAACAAACTCCAAGAAATATTCATTCTCCCTAATATGCTGAAGAGTTGAGTCACAGGTCTCAAATTGCTGGAACTTCTCTTCCAAGAGAGCCACCAACTTGCACTTTCTGTAGATGTAGTTCCTCATATCTTCCAGCAAGAAAATAAACAAATCACAGACTTCAACATCTCCATCCATAGTAGTCTTAAGGAGGCTCTGAAGCAGAACTCAAGGCCTCCCTCTCAAAACTCCCCCACTAAACACCCATGTTAAATGCTTGTTGGCCTTGATTTCTAATTAAAAACATTTTTTTAAAAAAGCAAATTAGATGGTAAAATTATGACACTAATCACAACCATTACCACTATCAGAAACTCACACAATGGACAGAAAAACCTCAAAACAATTTAAACAGCCAGTTTGAAGAGATTTTAACGCTCTTCCAAAAAGCTGAAAGATTGGGAATTGGTTGCAACAAGATTAAAATCCTCATTTGCCTCCTTGCCCAGCAGCTGGCACTCTCTGTTGCGGTGCAGTGTTGATTGAATGCCAGCTGGCCAGATAGAAGGGTGAAAGGCTTATTGTCATTGCCATGTTTTTTAAATGCCTGTAAGTCAGCAGAGATGGCTTAATGCGGCATGAAGAGCAAATGAGGATTTGCTTCTGATTTCTAGGTGTGAACTTCTTTGGTAGTGATGAATGGTAATGCCCCCCCCCCCACACACACGCACACACACACACACACTTTTGAGCCCTAAATGAGAACAGATGTGTAACAGATGTTTCTACACTACTCCAGGGAGTAGAGCCATTTCCAGAGGATATTCTGAAGTTCTGGTTTCCTCCCTAATATGCAGAGTGCCATTAAAAATGATTATCTGACAAGCTGATAGATGTCTCCACATCAGGATAAAGAGATTCCTGGTGTGTGGCTTGCTTGTGGCTTTATCTTCATCCTATTTAAGCAGTGGGGGATTAAACTGGCTAAAGTCTCAGGTGTTTTAATAGATGTGGTTTGTTATTTGGGGTGGATTTAAGACAAGGGGAATGCCACATGGAATAGCAGGTGTAGAGAGCTAATTACAACCTGATTTATGTTGTCTAGTTTCCTGTGGGTATAATTCATTCATTTATTTATTGTCACCATTCCTCTTCTCCAGGCTTGACAGTGTCCATCCCCGGTCTGGAGAGGGCGCTGCATCAGTATACTCTGGATCCCTCTGAGAAACCCTTTGACATGAAGTCTGTTCCCTTGGCAACTGCCCCTATCATTGACCAAAGAACAGGTAAAGGTAGAAACAATTAAAGGAAAGTTTCTCATCTGGAGGCCTTGTTCTTTCTCTTTTTCCAAGATAGCCCAGATTCAGTTTCATAAGGTCCTGTCAGCAGTAATACCTGTAATGTTCTGGATTCCTTACATTTCATTCTCTGGGATGTTTGGGGCAAGTTTCTTCCCCCCCCCCCCCCCCCTAAGCAGCCACCTTATTCACATTTTGGCATTCTAGGGCCCTTCCACACAGCCATATAACTTAGAATATCAAGGCAGATATCTGCTTTGAACTGGGTTATCTGAGTCCACACTGCATATAACCCAGTTCAAAGCAGATAATGTGGGATTTTATAAACTGTGTGGAATAGGCCCTAGTCTCACATCACTGTGGCATAACCTGCTGTTTGTTCCAACCTCTCTCTTCTTCCATCCATCAGTGTTGCCCTTTTCTAAACAAAGAACAAAAATGAGACAGAGTCCTTTAAAAATTACCACAATATTCTTTCAGTTTTGCAAACTTGTGCGTTAGTCTACTTATGTTGTGTCTTTTCTTCCAATTCAGCAGAAAATGTTCCCGTATCTACAGTCAAGCAGCCAGATAAAGTGGCAGCAACACGACAAGAAATCTTCCAAGGTATGCTTTTGTCTTGTATTTTAGGACAAAATAAAATAGCTCTCTGGTGTATGGGATGAATAATCTGTCACAGCACTCTGCATCAGAAATTTTCTTGATTAAGTAGACAGAGCTGCTACCTAAGAACAATTAAATCTGTTTGTACAGAGGGTTCTGCCTTGCCCTTCTAGTATGTAAGACTGTGGGAAACCTCAGAATTGAGGTTTTTAAAACCCACCCTTTCAGAGCTCTCAAAGTGACATACATCAGATTTCAGTCTCAGAACACTTTGAAAAATTTTCAAGAGAAGTCAGAGAGTGTCAGACAATCAAAAATTCAGTATATTTTAATTTGAAGCTCCTTTGGTCAGCAACTAAGGCTTGTGATACCTATTCCAGCAGTTTAGAATGGAAGGAAACACAATCTCTAGATTGAGGCTTCTTAAACTTTTTCAATCACAACCCCTTTCGGCTTGAGAAATGTTTATGTATGCAGGTTTATAAACAGGTATAAAAATCAAAACATGTACAGTATTTGCGAGGTTTTCTTAAATAGAGTGGCTTTCCTTTTTGTGAAGTACAACTGAAGCATCTTCTGAAGAATCTACTGTAAACACTGCCTAACAGATGTCTAAAACTGCCATTAGGTGATATTTGGAAAATTTTCACTGTTGTCAGATTTTTCAGGACTCCAACATTGAGCTAAAGGACCCCATTTGGGGTCAGGACCCACAGTGTAAGAAGCAGTGCTCTAGACAAACTGAGAAACCACCATCTCACTGTTTCAAGGAAAATAGCAGAAACTCAAATGTCCTGTTTTACCATCAGGACCCGTGTTTCTGCACCCCTGGCACACAGAATTCTCCATACATGCCCAGTTTATCCTCACAACACTTCTGTAAAATAGTGTAAGCTGAGTTATGATGAATGGACCAAAGTCCCCCAAAATCCTGCTCCAGACTAACCTCTCTTGAAGATCTAAGATTTAATCACAAAGCATGCAAAAGATCCCTTGCTCAGTTTCCAGAATACTTTTTACAAATGCTGGAGAAGATCTTTGATAGCACAATTAGTAGAGATATCTGCATGAAAAGAGCCACAGCTATGCAGTGTAGACATAAACTCATGTAGACCTGGTACACAACAGCTGCCTATGTTTACTTTAGAGGGGAAGTCAGCTATACTAAAATTATTCTTACTTGCCTGATGAAGCGTGTCTTCGCACCTGTCCTTGAAGCTGCCACTGAAGACTGTAAAATGTTTGGTATAGTCAAATTACTCAGTAGATCTGATCTTAGGAGACTGTTCCCTCATGAATTTTGGAAAATAACTATGCCCAAGGTGAAAGTGCTGGGTGAGATGTTGATAGTAGACCCAAGGCACAGATTGCAGAGAACAGTAATTCTCTTGGAACATAAGTGACTTTTTTCTTTTCTTATTGTACCTGGTGCATCCCATTTTTTTAAGGCTGTGGGATCCCACAAGTGGTTCCATCACCTGGAATGTTTTGTGTTAATTCCTCCCCTGCTGAAATTTCCATCACAGTTCTTACAAGTAAAGGAAGCAACTCAATATATCTTATTAGTTGCTGGAAAATTTGAAATGGGTTCCTTTTTCTTTACACAGATTTGGTGAAGAGGTTTTCTTATATTCATTTTTCACAGATGAGAGAATTAACGTCGAGACAGCCTTCCAAGCCTTCAGCCATGCTTTAAGGCAGTCTTCTCCAATTTAGAGCTATGCAATTATGTTGAAATAAGTAATACACACCTCAGGTGATGGGAATTTTAGCTGAACCATCTGAAAGGTGCCAGGCAGACAAAAGCTACTTCAAAACCATGACTGAGGAGGATTTTAACTTGGCCCATGCCTAGTACTCTAGGCATCAAGCCACACTGGCTTTCTTCCTGGGTATTCATCTTATTTGTAGTACTTGTGGGGGAGTGCTGGCCCTGTGTGAAAGAAATGCCCTACAATTCCCATAAGGCATATTCTCTTTGTTTTAACACTGTAAATCTTCCAACCATGTTTTCTATATAAGGAAAGATGCCTCACATACAGATTCAGAGAGAGTCTATATTTGGGGAATCCAAGGGTTTGTTTTTGTTTTGTTTGTTTTTTTTGTCGTGCAAGTCGCTTCTGGTGTGAGAGAATTGACCGTCTGCAAGGACGTTGCCCAGGGGATGTCCGGATGAATTTATGTTTTTATCATCCTTGTGGGAGGCTTCTCTCATGTCCCCACATGAGGAGCTGGAGCTGATAGAGGGAGCTCATCCACCTCTCCCCAGATTCGAACCTGTGACCTGTCGCTCTTCAGTCCTGCCGGCACAGAGATTTAACCCACTGCGCCACCGGGGGTGCAGTGGATCCAAGGGTGATCCAGTCTAACCCCCTGCCATGCAGGAACACAGAATCACAGTGCTTCCCATAGATAACCATCCTTCCTATATTTAAAAGCCTTCACACTCCAAGGCAGCACACTTCACTGTTGACCGGCATTATCATCAGGAGGTTTTCCCTAATGCTAGGCGGAATCTCTTTTCTTGCAGCTTAAATCTTTTGCTCCCTCTCTTAGACTCTGGAGCAGCAGAAAACCAGTTCGCCCTCTCCTCAATGTGAATCCTTTCAAATATTTAAACACTAGCTTGGGTAACTAGTATTGCCTGTGTTATTTGAAAGTCAGTTTTTTTAATTGTACAAGATCCATAAGGTTGTAGGTGAACTATAACTCACATCATGCCAGGTTAACCCCGAAAACTCCCATCAGTACTTACAGTTTGTTATGTTGGGCAAGTCTGCTCTAAATACTTTATTGGTGGGGTTCAGTGTGCTCTCTGGCTGCAGGGTAAACTACAACTCCCACTATAGTGAGTCAGTCCCCTCAAACCCTTTCAGTAGGTTGAGTTAGTCATGGGGATTCTGTGTGCCAAGTTGGGTCCCTCATCAATGGTCACTATTTCTCTGGTTGTGGGTGAACTAGAACTCCCAGAAAGGAAAGTCAGTTCCCCCCAAACCCCTCCAGTAATCAAATTTCAGCATATTGAGTATGCATGCCAAGTTTGGTCCAGATCCATCTTTGTTTGGTTCATAGTGTACTCTGGATGTAGGTGAACTGCAACTCCTCCAAATCCCTCCAAAGGCCTCCCATATGTTTTGTTGGTCATGGGGGTTCTGTGTGCCAAGTTAGCTCCAGGTCTATTGTTGGTAGAGTCCAGAGTGCAGTCCTTAGATTGCAGGTGAACTAAACATCCCAATACCTACAACTCCTATAACTCATGATGAATTCTTCCCAAACCTCTTGCTCAGTTGCTGATCAATTCCTGATTGCTATGTGCCATAGGAAAGGGTAGGAAAGAAAGGCAGTGGGCGGGGTCATGCAAATTCCACAGCAATGGAAAAAGTAAGAACTCTGGAATGTCCATTCTGGAGGAAAAACAAAACACCTAGGATGAAATTGTCCCCAAATAAAAACCTTCCTTGAGGGTGAGAAGTCTGGTGTTTGGGGAGGACATTGGTCGGGTTTGGCTTTCATGTTCATGGCACCCGCTGTAACCTGCAATGTCTTTGGAGGGAGGGCTTTGGTGGCTCTTCAGCACTGTGGATTATAGGTGTTTGTGGAGGTGGGAGGCTGTCTGTGTAAGTGGACACCTCTGCCACATACAGATTTTCAGTTTTATTATGTGTATAGATAGATGATTATCAAGGTCCTCTCAATGTTCTCTTCTCCAAGCCAGACATGCCCAGCTCCTTCAACCATTCCTCATAGGGATTCTTGGCTTCCAGATCTTTGACCATTTGGTCACCCTCCTCTGGACACGTTCCAGCTTGTCAATATCTTTCTTGAATTGTGGTGCCCAGAACTGGTCCTAGAATTGCATTTGTATGGAACAGCCCAAATAAAATGAATATGGCAGAAATACTTTTATCTTTACCCCTCACATTTATTTGACCAAATAATGCCCTGACAATGAATACCCGTCCCTTTCTCTTCTTTCTTTCCATTGCATTTCAGAGCAACTGGCTGCTATTCCCGAGTTCCGGGGTCTTGGCCCTCTGTTCAAGTCCTCTCCCGAGCCAGTGGCCCTTACAGAATTGGAGACGGAGTACGTGATCCACTGTACAAAGCACACCTTCATCAACCACATAGTCTTCCAGGTGCGTGTTCTTTTTTAAAAAACATAATATAAAGAATCTCCTGTGAGGTTTGATTCCAGGAGCAAAGGGAAGAAGAGAGAGCCACATTCATAGTGAAAAATAAAGAAATGGCTCTGATTTCATTTGCCCCACTGCCGTAGCTGTGAGAGTTTTGGCAGTTCATGTGTTCTGCAGTAAATAGACAAGCATTTGAATATGATAGTTGGCATCATATGATAGTTGGTCCTGATGAGATGAATATGATAGTTGGTCCTGATGAATATGATAGTTGGTCCTGATGAGAAAAGCATGGTCCTGATGAGAAGAAAAGTTAAACATTTGTACAGTAGGTTTTTGTAAGTGTAGCTTCTCGCTGTATTAAGAACCACTTTTGATGCTTGTTCTATTTTTTTCTCAGTTCAACTATTAAATATACTGTGGGGCATGTTAGTAATGCTGATAGATGCATGGTTTGTTTATATACCTTGTGTATAGTTTAAGAAAAGAAATATGGACAGGTTTTTTTTCATGTCAGGAGTGACTTGAGAAATTACAAGTTGCTTCTGGTGTGAGAGAATTGGACCTTTGCAAGGACGTTGCCCAGGGGATGGCCAGATGTCTTGATGTTGTACCATCCTTGTAGGAGACTTCTCTCATATCCCTGCATTGGGAGCTGGAACTGACAGAGGGAGCTCAACCCACTCTCCTCAGATTTGAAGCGCTGTCCTGCTGGACAAGGGTTTAACCTATTGCACCATTGTGGGCTCCTAATATGTACAGTGTAACATGAGAAGTCATCATGCTGAATTAGCCACTTTACTGGAGCAAGTGTTGTGGCTATTCTGATTTAGCAACTGCACCAGTCTACAGTTCAGTGTGGAGGAGTGTCAGCCTACCTAGGAATAGTGGAGACTTTTCGCTTCAGTGATCCAATTCACTGAACAAAATCCATCTGTTCTCTAGGAAATATCTTATCTGGATATCTCTCTATAAACAGGGGGCCTTATTCTATGTATCTTTAAACCTATGAGCTGTTCAGAAATCATGCTGGAACCAGTCCTTAAATCAAGCGGAGGCAACTCTGAAATATTAGGGTGCTGGATTAGCTCCTCCTGGAGACCTTGAAGAGCTACATTCCCACCACTATGTCCCCTCAAAATCAAAGAAGTGGAGGTTTTTGCCCCCTGAGCACCTATGAAATTTTGTTTTCATGATGTTTTGGGGTCTCTGGGCCATTTTATGCTCACGGAAGATCCTTTTTTCAGAACAGTAGTTAATCAGATATTGCTTCCTGATCACTTCCTGTTTTATATTCTATAAATGCTTTGCTATGGGCTGAAATGGCCCAGAAGTGCCAAAAGCATGGTCCTGATGCCCCCATGTCCCCTGAGGGCATTTGGGGGCTTAAAAACACATTTAAAAACCTTTTAAGCTCTGAGGAATACTGGGGGAGTGGGGCACAAAAACAGCGCAGTTAGCCACGTGCAGCCTTTGCCCAACCCCTGCCTTAGGGCCCTTCTACACAGCCCTATATCCAAGAAAATCAAGGCAGAAAAATCCCACAATATCTGCTTTGAGCTCGACTATCTGAATCCACACTCATAATGAGGGATCTTCTGCCTTGATATTTTGGGATATAGGGCTGTGTGGAAGAGCCCTTAGATCTTCACAACATAAAATATTAGTGAGATTATAAACAGTGAGAGGGAAATATTCTGCCTGAAAAAATGAAATGTCTCAGTATCTGTGAGTTCAGTGTCAATGATCTCTTCATGTGCTGATGCATCTTAATTTTTCCATCACAGTTTGACTGCACAAATACCTTGAATGATCAGATCCTAGAAAATGTCACTGTACAAATGGAGCCAACGGAAGGATATGAAGTAATTGGATATATACCCGCCAAAAGCTTGCTATACAACCAGCCTGGGACTTGCTATACGTTATGTGCATTGCCTGAAGAGGACCCCACAGCAGGTAGGATTTTTTTCTCTGTTTCTTTAATCTTTCCATCCTTTCTAAATACATTTCCATTCCTTTTCAACAGTGCACTACCATAGTTGTGAAACATATCCATAACTATCTCAGTAGGTTCCAAGTAAATACTGCCTTTGGTATGAATTTGATTTTTGCATTCAGTTCTATAATTCAGGATAATAATTCTAAAAGCTACTGGCTATTAAGAATTGTGGAAGTTGAAGTCTAAAACACCTGGAGAGCCAAAGTTTGCCCAAACCTGTTCTGTACCTAGAGCAGTGGCTCTCAACCTGTGGGTCCCCAGATGTTTTTTCCTACAATTCCCACAACTTTACCAGCTGTTAGGATTTCTGGGTGTTGAAGGCCAAAACATCCAGGGGCCCACAGTTTGAGAACCACTGACCTAGAGAGAAAAGCCAGTTGCTTTAATCTGACTTTTACATCTGTGAAGAATCAGTCATGCTAGAAAGTCTCTCATAACTTTGCAGGCAGGCAGTCTTCATCCTCACAATTGGCAATTTATTCTAATTAATAAATGCACTGGGCCAGAGACAGGGTTATTTATTTATTTAAATTATTTAGGGCATTTGTATCCCATCCTTTCTCAACCTCTGCATAGGGGCTCAGGGCAGCTACCAACCAGCACAGTACAGTGCCAACAGCAAAGTAAAACAAGCATAAATACACATATTATAATAAAACAGATATAAACATGAAACCTGCATATCTCCTAGTAGCATTGATGTTATTTGTGGTTGCGCCTTTGTTCTCTTTGCAGTGGCCTGTACTTTCAGCTGTATGATGAAATTCACAGTTAAGGACTGTGATCCAAACACGGGAGAAGCCGAGGAAGAGGGCTACGAGGACGAATATGTGGTAAGAAAGAAGTTTACTCTACTAGTCCTGTGGTTACTCCTCTAGCCCTATTCAAGTCCACTGAGCCAGATCTTCCTCTGTTCAGTGTCATGGTAGATGCTGCAAGGCCAGGCTATGGACGTAGAAAATGCTTCCTTCCTTTTTTAAGGGAAGCTATGGCTTGAAATAACAAATGCATTAGCCATCCTGTTTCATGAGGGCCAAAGAATGGATTTGATAAAGATTCTGTGCTAACAAGCAGTCTGGTCTCAGCATGTCCAGATGGTGAAGTGTTGAGCCTGTAGTCTCCTGTGAGAGGGGCTCATGCAGAGATCTGGCTTGTAACCAGCTGAATTTTGGCAGTTGTATATTTGGAAGGCCATGACATCTCCCTCAAGGATGTTTGCTGTAAGCCGATTACATAATGCATATGTTTAATGGATAGAATGTGTTGGCAAAGACTGTTTTGCTGCTTTATGACTGTTTGCAGTTGTTCTGGGTGTTTTTTTTATTAAGCAACAAAACTAACAATTTCGCCACCCCCAAAATAGTTACCATACCAACTAGGCTAAAGATTCTTCCTTTAAGAAACAACAAGAACCAAACCTTATTTATATACCGCTCTATCTCCCCGACGGGACTCAGAGCGTTTTCCAATAACATAATCAATACATTCAAGGAAAACAGCATAAACATAAAATTAACAAGACAATATAAGCATTAAAAACCACAATAGCATGTATATATTTAAAATAATCCTGCCTGTTCAAGGTAATTTAAAAGGACGGGCCAGGGCTAGTGCAATTTTAGAGAGCTCAGGAAATTAGTTAGAGTCTATGGCTGTACCTTTCCGGGGCCTAAGAGAAGAAAGTAACCTGGGTAATTAGTAGGAAAAGATATGGCCAATTTCAACAGCATCTGGGGCTAAGCTAGAACTAGAAAGAATCTGTAATAATAAGCTATGGCATGCTGAGTGAAGGACCAGCTTTTATGCTTGGAGAGTTCATTTGAATCTATCAGAGCCATTGATTTCCTGTCAACTTAAAGCACTGTGGGAATGAATGTCTTTGTGGAGTATGAAACCTGAAGGGGCGTTTTTCTTGCCCGGGACTTTTTTGGCGCTCACCTCTACCCTTGACATTAAAGTCTGATCTGCTTTACATAATACTGTACAGAGGTTTGTTTTCTGCCCAGCGATCTCAGTTGTTCCATGTAAGGTAAAGGGTTTTTCCCATTTTGAAAAGCAAATCTGACAATGCAAATTAAACTCTGTTCTGATTTATTGTCAAGGCTACTTTTTGTCTTATTGGGAGAAAAGTTGGTTTTTATTGTTTTGTCACTGTTAAATATCTAGCCATAACACAGTAACATCCACTTACATTTGTATTAGTTAAAGAAGCTATCCAAAATAATATCGCTGTTTATGAGAAGAATGGATTGTATTCAGCATCCGTACAATGAAGTGCACTTAAATGATATTGGGTCATGTTGCTAAAGGCCAGTTTGAGCTAAAGGTTAGCTCAAACTGCCTCTCGAGGCAAAGGACAAACTTGGTGAAAAGGCAGGGCATACATAAAGCAATTTATTGAATAATCCCACCTCCCACCATTTCAGTGCAGAGAAGACAACTGGAATGGCAGTTGGATTTTGTTCACAGGCAGCTTCAAGGCTTCTTCCATAATATTTTGAGCAAAGAGTGAGATAATGAAATATAGAACAGCTTGTTCTCCAGGAGAGGGAAATGGCTGAGGTGAAGATCTAAGTTGAAGGTGAACAGTGCAAGACTGAGAGTGATGCTTTAAATTTAAAGTGAACATAATCACTGCTATTGCAGGAGCCAGTGTGTTAGAGTTTGGCAAAGTACCTGGCGGATTCATGGCTAATTGTAAAGTCAGGAGTGCCTAAGCAATACATAATTTCTGAGTAAATCACAGAGTAATGAATGAGACCTGTAAGCAATAAAGAACAGGCTGCAGTGATTATGATGTAATGCTGCAGGTGAGTGGTTAAAGGGAATATAGATGAAGTAAGCAATCACAACATGTGGGCTTCCTTGTAGAGCAGTGGTTTCCAACCTGTGGTCCGTCAACCAGCAGTGGTCCCCAAGAACTATAATATGATCTGTGGCCTCACCATTACTACACCATTGCAACAAGAGTAACTCGTCTTACAAAACCCTCTTATAGTGCTGAGGCTTATAAAATATGGTTTTCTGTGGGCAAGCAGATGGCGACTACTGGATGACATATGTTCTGTATCAGGAACTAGAGTGATGTGGTCTGTCCAATGTAATTTTCTGAATCAGCACTCCAAATAACCAAACTGAATCTAAAGCTGACCAGAAATTGATTTGTAACCCTTTTGGAACTAATGTTGGAGAGTGGTCCCTGGTCAAAGTGGTCCATGGTAAAAAAAAAAAAAAACACTGTTGTAAAGGGATATTTGAGGCTTCCCAATGATAAAGCTTGTGGGCTTCCCTATAGGAAAGATTTTGGTGTGATTCTGTCAACTTATGAATCAAATGTTAATATGCTTTATGTCAGGGGTCCTCAAACTAAGGCCAGGGGGCCAGATGCAGCCCTCCAAGGTCATTTACCCGGCCCTCGCTCAGGGTCAACCTAAGTCTGAAATGACTTGAAAGCACACAACAACAATAACAATTCTATCTCATCAGCCAAAAGCATGCCCACATTTCCCATTGAAATACTAATAAGTTTATATTTGTTAACATTGTTCCTCATTTTAATTAGTATATTGTTTTAAAGTGTTTTTTACACTACAAATAAGATATGTGCAGCGCACATAGGAATTCATTCTTTTTTTTTTCAAATTATAATCCGGCCCTCCAACAGTTTGAGGGACTGTGACCTGGCCCTCTGTGTAAAAAGTTTGTGGATCCCTGCTTTATGTTTTATGTTATAATATTTTATGTATAGTGCTTTAATACTTTAATTCATATTTATTTGTTATTGTTTTTAATAAATGCAATGCTATATGTTGCTTTTGTATGTTTATTGGTGGCATTGAATGTTTGCCATGTTGTACACCGTTCTGAGTCCCCCTCGGGGTGAGAGAGAGCGGTACAGAAATGCAGTAAATAAATAAATCAATGTTGCTTTATAACTAAAGATACAGGTAAAGAGAATACTGTAAGTAGAAGGAGGAGAACTGTGTATCTATTGTACAAACTATGTATATTTTGGATTACAAAACTTTAAAGATAAAATGCCTTCCTGATTGGAATGAAGACAATGTCTGCTATTTGTTTAATGTTTATACACCAGAGTTACTAAGATTATCAGCATTCACTTCTGCTGCATAGCCTGAAGATTGATAAAGTATTTAAAGGCTAGAAAAGTATCCAGCACAGTGTTCATGCCTGATTAAGAACAATATCATGTGTCAGTATTTCTTTCCTATGTTAGCTGGAAGACATTGAGGTGACCATAGCAGATCACATTCAAAGGGTTCTGAAGCCCAATTTTGCAGCTGCCTGGGAAGAAGTGGGTGACGAGTTTGAAAAAGAAGAGACTTTCACATTATCCACTGTGAAAACACTAGAGGGTAAGGAAACACTCCACATTAGCACAGCTCCTCTGGGCTTTTTAAAACTACTTTTTCTTGGATTGCTACATGGTTTCTCTTATATTCTTGATTTTGCTCCATAAACTGTATAGTTCCCTGTCCTTGATGGAAATGAGAAATGCACATGAACCAGAAGGGTTTATTTTGCTTTTTGATACAGGAAAGCCAAACGAATTATACATTTTTTGAGAATTAGAGCATTGTGAGATAATAACATGTATGTTTGTATTATAGCAAATGTGTTATTCCACTGAAGAAAATGGCACATTTTACTTTGATATATCTACAAAACATGCTGTAAAACTGTGCCCCAATATTTATTTCCACAGAGGCAGTCAGCAATATTGTGAAGTTTCTGGGGATGCAGCCCTGCGAGAGATCAGATAAAGTGCCTGAAAACAAAAACTCACATACCTTGTATCTGGCAGGTTAGTCTTTCTGCTGATTCTTCTGAACTCTAAAGTTATGGGGATTACAATAGACTCTAAAGAATTTTTAAAAATCAGGCGTATCATGACTTCCCTTGCAATTTTCCTTTTCTAAATGAATTTCACAGCCAAGATTAATCTGTCTATGTGATACCAATTTAACAGGTGCTTCTGTTCTCCTTAATTCATGTTTTTCTTAGCATTGAACACTCTACCCCAATTGCTGTAAAAGAATTATTTTTCCCTCACCCAAATGTGTTCAGTAGGTACAGGAATATCATAGATTCAAGTTTATTTATTTATTTACTTTACTTATATACCGCTGTTCTCAGCCCGAAGGCGACTCACAGTGGTTCACAACAAATAAGAACAGCAAAAATTCAATGCTACAGTGTAAAAACAGTTAACAACCTAACATATTATATAATTAATAAACAATTACTACAATAACAATTCACTATTCACTATCGTCTCATCATCAAAAACATGATCCAGATTTGTCATCCATTATTCCGTTCCAAGTTGGCTAACATTTGCATTATTTGTCCTTCCTTTGGGCCTCTGTGTATTGCCATTCCCACAAATCCATCCTATATTTTGAAAAAACAAAGATAGTATCCATTCTCCATGTCCTAACCCCCTTCCATTTCATGACATTGGAGATGTGATGACAAGGCATCAAGGCAGAAAAGTAATGTCTTCCTGGGGAAAAGTAAGAAAGGGTTTGGAAAGGCCTATCTACTGTTTGATTGAAAACTCGAGAGAACACAGCTGTATGGAGATGTTCGCTCACTATTTTGTTTTGGGGGCTGTTTTGGATTGTAACTCCCAGAAGTCCCAATCAGCATAGTCGGTGATAAAGAACAGAGACAGTTCAATCCAAATCTTCTATAGGAGAAAATGTTCTCCACATCTGGCATAAGAAGAACTTCTCTAAAGACATGCTGGTTGCATATTATGACTGTATCTACCTCTTTTTTGTTGAACACAAGGAGATTAAGATAAAACTATAATGCTACATAGCCATTGTCATAACAATTCAATGAGTATGTTTAATGGTGATTATAAAAAGCATTGGGTTAACCCAATTTTAACCCCAACTCGATAGACCCACTAAAATTAATGAGATTTCTTAGTCACCATTAACACATCCATGGGTTTTAATGGGTTTATTCTCATTGATTAGCCCATTTAAAAAGAATCTTGGGAATATGAGTTAAATTCCTTCTGTGGGTAGGAGAAATGGTTCTAGACACACAAGCCCGCAATGGTTCTAGACTCACAAGTGTGTTGTCCATTTTTTAATATCTCCTGCAGGTGTGTTTCGGGGTGGCCACGACCTCTTGGTTCGCTCGCGCCTTGTCCTAACAGACGCTGTAACGATGCAAGTCACGGCACGAAGTGGAGAAGAAATCCCCGTAGATGCCATCATGGCCTCTGTTGGCTAAACAAATCCTGGGATTTTGTATTTAAGACTCTGAAGCTAAAGGAGGCTATTGGAAATCTCTTTCCACCATTCTGGACCCTGAGAGAAGCATTGGGATGTGGGCAACTGCTCTTTTTCTAATTTGGAGAAAAAAC
This sequence comes from Anolis sagrei, assembly GCF_037176765.1. NCBI lineage: Eukaryota > Metazoa > Chordata > Lepidosauria > Squamata > Anolidae > Anolis > Anolis sagrei. The sequence continues at coordinate 56,444,196 of NC_090022.1, read as the reverse complement.
GTTTGGTGGCTTTAAATAAACCACAATAATGTTTGTAAGACATAATATCAGTTTTATGAAATACTGAATAGGTCATTTTTTCAGGATCTTTAAGCTCCTTTAAAGAATGTCATAACAAAATTGAAGTACTTCACAGCTTCAGGATCATAGCATTGTTTTGTGGTAATAGTATGTGATCAGTGAGAACCTTTACAATTGGGGAAGTTTCTGTTTGTGTTTGATTTTTTTATCCCTTCAAAATGGATTACAAAAATAAACATGTTACCTCTATCTCAGTAATGAAAAAGGTGGTCTTGCTTTCTCAAGAATCTGAAATAAGGGCTATATCCACTATTAGTTCTACCTAAAATGGAATTGTTGAAATCAGTGGGATTTAAGTTAGTTTGAATTTAAAAGTTGCATTCATTCAATTTGGTCTGCTCTACATAGGCATGTACAGTTGGATTTGCTTCCAGCTCTTTACATCTGATACCTTTTGCCCATTGAAAAGGCATCCACAAACTTCAAATCCAGTTCTTGGTACAAAGCAATGCTGTATAACAATATATATTGGTAGTCTCGCTGACAGTTTTTTTTTCATTTAAAAAATAATTTCTCCAGGATAGAATTTCCCTATTTTTTCTAATTTTTAAATATTTTATTGAAAAAACTCTTAATAAAAATATTATATCGGAGCCTCTGGTGGCGCAGTGGGTTAAACTGCTGAGCTGCTAAACTTGTTGACCGAAAGATCGCAGGTTCGAATCCGGGGAGTGGCGTGAGCTTCCGCTGTCAAGCCCAGCTTCTGCCAACCTAGCAGTTTGAAAACATGCATATGCGAGTAGATCAATAGGTACCACTCCGGCAGGAAGGTAACGGCATTCCATTCATGCTGGCCACATGACATTGGAGGTGTCTGCAGACAACACCGGTTCTTCGACTTCGAAATTGACATGAACACCAACCCCCAGTGTCGGGCACCACTGGACTTAATGTCAGGGGAAAACCTTTACATTAAAAATATTATATAGAGAAAAAAAATCTGAAATTATTGATTGGCAGAAGCAGTAAGAGATCAAGGAAGGGAGACACCTTTGCATTTCATTTTTTCTATACTTAAGTCACTAGGTTTCTGTGCAATATGTTGCTTTTTTGGTAATTTCACACTTCCTGGGAAATGTAATGGTGTATACATAGCTGTTAATCACATCATTTCATTTTCCTAAATGCAACTTGTTTAATAAGAGCCAGCATTTTTGTGCAGTGAATGGGTGTCCTCTACTGTTTTGCTTGATTTTATAAAGGCAAATACTATGTTTTATTCTACTCTCCATAGTTTTTGATACAACTGCTGTGTCATTAAACATACTGTAGCATTATTGTATGTGCATGATTCAGTTATTACACATCCTTTTAGCCAGGTTGAACCCCAAGCCATAGAAATCCTATCATTCACCCTGCCCTTGTTCTCCCAAAATATTCCCTTTCTGGATTGGGTTGCTGGACCACAAGGTATCCCATTTAATTGTGAAATTGTGTTTGTCTTGATCTGTGGGTTCTCTAGTTTTGGTATGTGTGGCCTGACACACATGCTTAACAGCCAGCCAGAGGTAGGGAGAAGAGAACAACAAAACAATAGGTAAAACATAATAATCCATGGTAACCCCCCTCTAATATCATGGATGAAACCAAAAAACGCCTAGTGCCCCCTTCACAGGTAGCTAACAACACTTTTTATAATACCAAAAGAAACTGATGGAAGTTGCAGTTCAAAACTTCAAGAGGGTATGCGCTTCAGATAGATATGAGAAAAGTACAAAAATGTACAATCAAATATTTTTTTACTGACACACTATTATTCCAGATACCATATATATTCTAGTATAAGCCAACCCGAATATAAGCTAAGGCACCTAATTTTGCCACAAAAAACTGGGAAAACATATTGACTCGAGTATAAGCCAAGGGTGGGAAATGTGGCAACTACTGGTATATTTTAAAAAATAAAATCAGTTACCAATAACATTACATTAATTGAGGCATCAGTAGGTTAAATGTTTTTGAATATTTACATAAAACTAATTTAAGATAAGACCTTCCAACTCTGATTAAACCATTATTCTAACCTTCATGGGCCATCCAGTCCAACCCCCTGCCAAGAAGCAGGAATATTGCATTCAAATCACCCCTGACAAATGGCCATCCAGCCTCTGCTTAAAAGCTTCCAAAGAAGGAGCCTCCACCACACTCCGGGGCAGAGAGTTCCAGATAATAATAATAATAATAATAATAATAATAATAATAATAATAATAATAATAATAATACAGTAAAATAAAAAATAACCTTGACTCAAGAATAAGCCGGGGGGGGGGGGGGTGTGCTTTTTCATACCTTGGGTGATCCAAAACAAAGGGTAGTATATCAAACCCCTAAGAAATATGAAATATTGTACCATGTATGGTTAAATGGTTAAAGATTTCCCTGTTATTCCTGTTCATTCAGCAACAAAACCTGTGCTTTGAAAAATTTTGTATGCAGCAAATTCATATTTTCTGCACTTTCTTCTCTTGTGTCTCCCCACAGTTTATTTTGGATATTGAGTTGCACCATCTGCTTTTTAAACTGTTTCTCACATCGCTGTTTACACAGCAGTCAGCTGGCCTCTGGCAAGAAGATATCACCTGGATTTGCCCGCTTGATTGTTTTTCTGTACTCAGTTAATGGACAGCTTGCCTGCCTGTGCTCCTCATGGAGTTATTATTTAACGTTCTGTTTAAAGTGTGCAGAGCAACTGCTCACAGATCGGGTGGGGGTGAGGTGCGGGGGACCAAAACACAAATGCAAAATAATCTGCTTTAGAATATAATTGTGTTATGAGCCAAATGTGAGATCTCACTGCCAACTATCTTAATAATGTAGCTTAAGCAAGGAGATAATATTTGGCCTTACATGTTGGAAACCGCCCTGAGCCCCTGAAGGGAGATAGAGCAGTATACAAATAAAGTTTGTTTTCTAATTATTATTTTACTGACACAAAAACACAATATGTCACAGCAAATGAGATATATATGCTGGATTTCGTATCACAAACTCCCAAGTCGAACACTTCCCAAGCGTCTAGGACTGTGTAATGTATGGAAAGTGTTCGATTTGTGATTTTGTGATACGAAATAACAACAACAGCAACAACAACAACTATTATTATTATTATTATTATTATTATTATTATTATTATACCAAATTAGGGGGGAAAGCTAATATTCCAGAGGACAGGATCGGGATTCAAAATGACCTAAACAGATTAGAGAGCTGGGTCAAAACTAACAAAATGAATTTCAACAAGGACAAATGTAAGATACTACACTTAGGCAGAAAAATAAAATGCAAAAATACAAGCTGGGTGATGCCTGGCTTGACAACAATTTGTGTGAGAAAGATCTTGGAGTCTTTGTGGATAACAAGCTAAACATGAGCCAACGGTGTGATGCAGCAGCTTAAAAAGCCAATGGGATTTTGGGCTGCATCAAAAGGAGTCTATAGTGTCTAGATCAGGGGTCCTCAAACTAAGGCCCGGGGGCCGGATACGGCCCTCCAAGGTCATTTACCCGGCCCTCGCTCAAGGTCAACCTAAGTCTGAAACGACTTGAAAGCACACAACAACAACGACAACAACAACAGCAATCCTATCTCATCAGCCAAAAGCAGGCCCACACTTCCCATTGAAAAACTAATAAGTTTATATTTATTAAATTTGTTATTCATTTTAATTATTATATTGTTTTTAAATGTTTTTGCATTACAAATAAGATATGTGAAGTGTGCATAGGAATTAAGTCTTTTTTTTTTCAAATTATAATCCGGCCCTCCAACAGTTTGAGGGACTGTGACATGGCCCTCTGTTTAAAAAGTGTGAGGACCCCTGGTCTAGATCCAGGGAAGTCATGCTACTCCTCTATTCTGCCTTGGTCAGACCACACCTGGAATACTATGTCCAATTCTGGGCACCGCAATTGAAGGGAGATGTTGACTCTAAGTTGGAATGTGTCCAGAGGAGGGCAACTAAAATGGTCAAAGGTCTGGAGAAGAAGCTCTATGAGGAGCAGTTTAAAGAGCTGGGCATGTTTAGCCTGCAGAAGAGAAGGTTGAGAGGAGACATGATAGCCATGTATAAATATGTGAGGGAAAGACATAGGAAGGCGGGAGCAAGCTTGTTTTCTGCTGCCCTGGAGACGAGGACGGTGGAACAATGGATTCAAACTACAAGAAAGGAAATTCCATTAGGAAAAACTTCCTGTCTGTGAGAGCTGTTCAGCAGTGGAACTCTCTACCCCAGAATGTGGTGGAGGCTCCTTCTTTGGAGGCTTTTAAGCAGAGGCTGGATGACCATCTGTCAGGAGCTCTTTGGATGTGATTTTCCTGCTTCTTAGCAGAGGTTTGGACTGGATGGCCCACCAGGTCTCTTCCAATTCAAGGATTCTACTGTATGATGCATGTTGTGCTTGTCCAATGGCATTAAAACAAACTTTGGCAGAGGGCAATTTGGAAAAAAGTCATAGGAAAAAATGGAAGAATAAAAGTATTCCCATTTGCAATTTCTGGTTGGCCATCTGTCAGGGGTGCTTTTAAGGTGATTTTTCCCGATTCTTGGCAGGGGGTTGGACTGGATGGCCCATGAGGTCTCTTCCAACTCAAGGATTCTATGATCCTTCTTTGGAAGCTTTTAAACAGATGACCATCTGTCGGGGCTGCTTTGATTGTGTTTTTCCTGCATGGCAAGGAGTTGGACTAGATGGCCCATGTGGTCTCTTCCAACTATATGATTCTACTCCCATTTTATAAGCCTGGTCTTCTCAGTGCCTTGCGAGAATAGCAGCTCCAAGACATTGGCTGGTCACCTGCAGAGAGTGTTTGATTGTAGCAGAATGGGGTTGGACCGGAGAGGGTTGGAAGAGGGGGGCTCCTCTTCCAACCCTGCGATCCTCCATTTTTGGGGGGGCACCGAAATGGGGGGTGTCCATGAACAATGGAGGCGCTTTAGTGGAAGAAGGCTGTGGGTGAGGCGGGCCCCTTCCTCCACTTCCGAGGCGGCGCTTTTGAAAGCCGAGAGGTGGCGGAGGAGGAGGAGCAGCGGGGCCGAGAGGCGGGGCTGAGAGCAGCATCAGAGGCGCTCAGTCTTAGGCGAGCGGGCGGCCTGAGAGGCTCCGAGAGAGAGGTAGGCCTCCCTCCCTACCTGCGCCTTCTTTCTGGGTCACTTTATTTGGGGCGAGGACCTTTTGCGGCAATTGAGTTACTGACACCACCTCCCCTCGTTAAGGTTGTGTTGAAGGAGTTGTAGTTTTCCAAGGCCTTTTGTTTTCCCTGCCACAGAAGACTGGTGCCTCACCAGACTACAACTCCCAGGATTCCTGGAGCCATGACAGTCAAAGGGCTACCAAAGTGCATTTATTCTACAGTGTGGATGCACTCCCAAATAGTTTCCGGCCTATGGTACCTCGAAGGCCAGGCCTGGCCCAACTTGAGCCCTTCAGGTTTTTGGACTTCAACTCCCACCATTCCTCACAGCCTCAGGCCCCTTCCTTTTCCCCCTTAAGCGGCTGAGGGGAAAAAGGAAAGGGCCTGAGGCTGTGTGGAATGGTGGGAATTGAAGTCCAAAACACCTGAAGGGCCTATGCATGAGCTATCTCGACCTCTAATTTGCATATGGCTTCTGATTGGCCAGCCTCAACATTCTAACATTTTTAAGTGGCTGAGAGAGAAAAAGGAAAGGGCCTGAGGCTGTGAGGAATGGTGGGAGTTGAAGTCCAAAACACCTGGGGAGAGAGCTGAAGTTGGCCAATGTCTGTCTAAGGCAATGCTATCACCGTACTTAACGAGGTTAGTTCAGAAAAGGTTGGCCTCCTGAGGCTGAGAGAGAATGACATGCCCAAGGGCACCCAGTGGCTTTCCATAGCCAGGCCAACGTCGATTCATTGAAGGATAGTTCTCTCTTGCACAGGGTAAGACATTTGTGCTGGCAAGGCACTGGGGTGGATGTGTCAGAAAAGCCTCCAGAGAAATCTTGACCAAAGAATTGTTATAGGACACAAGTAGTTTCCTGTGAATAATTGATCTGATTGTATGTGAGGAGAAAATACCTTGCCAGTCTGGGATGGTGACCTTCCCTTAGGCAGAAATCCACTGTGGGTAATGGCGGGGTTTCAGCCTTAATATCCTTGAGGTCTTAAGGTCCCTGATCTTCTACCCCACCCATTGTTTAAATGTACAATTCTGTGTGTTTTTAGACAGCTGCTTCCATGGTCCCTTCTCACTGTTGGCTAGAGATGATGGAAGTTGCAGTCCAACAGCATCTGGAAGGCTTCAGGTGTCCAGCTCTATCCTTCATGTAGTTGAGGCATCCTCAAACTGCGGCCCTCCATCTGTTTGGCCTCCAACTCCCAGAAGCCTTTGCCAGCTTGTTCATTGGCCAGGAATTCTGGGACTTGGGGGCTTAAAGAGCTGGAGCGCCGCAGTTTGAGGATGCCTGATGTAGTTTGTCTAATCAATAATGATCTTCAGAAGCTTGCTTCTGAGTACAGGCCGCCTCCAAGTTACAAGCAAGATAGGATCTGGGTTCCTGTGAGTTTTCTGGGCTCTATAGCTATGTTCCAGAAGCATTCTTTCCTAACGTTTTGCCTGCATATATTGCAGGCACGTTTAGAGGTTGTGAGGTCTGTTGAAAACCAGGCAAGTGAGGTTTATACATCTGTGGACTGTCCAGGGTGGTAGAAAGAACTCTTGTCTGCTTGAGGCCAGTGTGAATGTTGTAATTGGCCACCTTGATTAGCATTGATAGCCTTGCAGCTTCAAAGTCTGGCTGCTTACAGCATGTGGGAATTTTTTGTTGGGAGGTGTTAGTTGGCTCTGATTGTTTCCTATCTGGAATTCTCCTGTTTTCTGAGCATTGTTCTTTATTTACTGTCCTGATTTTAGAGTTTTTTAAATAGTGGTAGCTAGACTTTGTTCATTTTC